>NC_136432.1:43488013-44688013 GCF_052849685.1 Lactuca virosa | reverse complement strand
GTATTGCTGAGAATTTTACAAAGAACTTAATGCAACTTTTCTGATCTTAATTAAGAGCTTGTTTGATTAGACAGTAAAAAGTTAGGGTTAATTGAAGATCTTGTTTTGATTAACTAGTTTAGGTAAAAGAGAAATTACTAGAGCTTGTTAGTTTTTCTCAGTACCAGCTTAGATAGAACGCATCTCAAATAATCAGATCTGGATCAGTTGCAAGATTAGGAAAGTCGCAGCAGAACTGATATTGTTTTTTTTATTATCGACTTTCATTTAATTTAACATCACTGCAAATTTTAGTTTTTAGTTAAATTTAAAATCTCCCCTTTTATATTCTGTTTCTTGACTAGATGTGCCTGATGCAAAAAGACATTGACTTTTAGGCTGTGTCCCTGAGGATTCGACCCTGCTTCCCTGTGCTATATTTTTAGTGCAACCATCAGTGATAAATTAATTTGTTTAATACGTGCGCGACAGCGTGTTAACATGCACACACACATACACACACACACACACACACACACACACACACATATATATATATATATATATATATATATATATATATATATATATATATATATATATATATATATATATATATATATATATATATATATATATATAAAATAGTTGTAGAAATCGGGATTAATCGCTTGGCGTTTTCCAACCGACTATGATTAGTGTGTTTGACGGAAATTAGGGATTAATCGGATTTGGCGGGATTAATCGGTCAACAAAAGTAAAAAAAAAAGTGAAAAAAAATCAAAAAATTAAAAAAAAATTTGCTCCAAAATTTTAAAATTTTTAAAATTTCAAATATTATAGAAAAATGTTCATATTTTCTTATTTTCAAATTTTCAACTTACAAATTCTCTTATTTTCTATTTTTGAAGTACTTATTTTTCTTAAAATATATTAAGCTTTGATTAATTTTAATATTTTATTAATAATCTATGGTCTTTGATTAATCCACGCCAAGAACGATTAATCCATTAACACCAGTCGACCGTCGAGCTATTGTCGAGCGATTTTTACAGCTTTAATATATATATATATATATATATATATATATATATATATATATATATATATATATATATATATATATATATATATATGGTGAGGTTCAATAGAGAACCATAATTAACCAAGGAACCAATCTTTTTTACAACTTTTAGAACTTATTTTTTATCAAAAAAAAAACTAAAAATACAGAAATTCATAACTTTTTATCATTTTTCCAATGATATCAAATTTGATTTTTTTTTTTTTACGTCAAATTCACAATGTGAATCTTTGAAAATTCACAACGTGAATACGGATTCACACGGTGAATCCGAAAAATATTTTTCACATTCACAATGTTAATATATGAATTTAGATTTTTTTAGATTTTTTTTTCGATAAAGAATAAGCTCTAGAAATTGAAAAAAATATTTGGTTCGTTGAAGAACCAATAATTATGGTTCTCTATTGAACTTTTCCCTATATATATATATATATATATATATATATATATATATATATATATATATATATATATATATAATTAAACATTTTTTTGTATATAAATACGATTTTTCTGCATGAATACGTATAATATGAAAAAAATATTTAGGGTAAAAGTATAAAAAAAAATTATAAACTTAAGGGTAAAAAAAACTGTAAATGTAAGGGTTTTTTTGCGAAGTTAATATAATGGTAACTTGAAAAACCTGTTATCACCGGTAAAAATGTAAAACTGAACATTTTTTTGGAAAATGTGGGTAAAAATAGACATAAATTTCAACTTTGGGCAAAATGGACAAAACTCTGAAAAGTTGAGGGTTTTTATGACATTAACCCTATTAAATAGTCGGCTTCTTCTTTTGCATTGTAACCTAAACTCACTATTCTATAAAGAATATATATTTTGTCTATATGATCTAATATGTTATTAGGGCTTTAGATTAGGGAAATTATTGGGTGGATGTGATCATCAATAACTAGATAACTAGCCTTATATAAATGTGATTCTACACCACCTAACTTTTATAAGATCCTATTCTAAATCTCATTTAGCACTCGTGTAAATTTCAATTACCCAAACATCCTTGATGATAATGCCCTATAAAGGTGCATATGACAAGTAAATAGAGGATATTCATGATGATTGGTAGAATTTCTTAAAAGGTGACTAGTATAATACAATGATTTGTCATTTGTCATCATTATAATTTGCTTCCATTTCATTAAAACAATAAATATAAATTTCTTTTGTCGATATTTGAGAACTTTCGGTTATAATGCTAAATCTATTTCTTTCATCTCACTAAATTGCCAATATATTTGGAGGATAACTTGTCATGTTGTCTTCTTGTGGTATTAATAGGGGAAAGTTCCAAAACACACACACACACAAAAAAAACACAAATGGACAGAAGTTGCTTTAAAGGATAAGACAAGGTTATACATTCATTTGCCATGTTATTCATTGTTTATATATTCTTATATTTTGATGATTGATTTTATTTTTTGATCTCGAATTGCCACATACAAATGTGTTGATGCCCTCCTGACTATTAAAGGTTGCCTTTTGACATCATAGTGGATATTTCTCTTTATTTCAGATTGGAATTGGAATTCCATCATTGTCTATCTAATTAATTATATTAAATCTTTGTGGATCTACTTTTTCAAGATTCAAATTTTTTTTGATAACATATGATTGGGAAGATGAATTGTTTGTTAGATTATATTGTGATAAAGATATCGAGTAGATATGGCTGCGGGTAATTAATTTATAAATCTTTTGATTCAAAGAGGCAAT
This sequence comes from Lactuca virosa, assembly GCF_052849685.1. Taxonomy (NCBI): domain Eukaryota; kingdom Viridiplantae; phylum Streptophyta; class Magnoliopsida; order Asterales; family Asteraceae; genus Lactuca; species Lactuca virosa. Next base: position 44,685,207 of record NC_136432.1, on the reverse strand, counting down.
GCGTTGGTGTCGCCTTATGCAAATGGCCTTTCATCCATGAAAATTCTATCGTTTAGGACACTAAAAGACACAAAATTGGTCAAAAGAAATGTTTTAGTAATCGAAAGTGACTTGATACATAGAAGAAATATATTGGATTTTGCACTACAAGTTCATTGTGGATGGGTAGAATTGTCTTTATGTCATCCTACTTAGATGGAGATTGGAGAGTAACAAACAAGAGCCTAGTGTCCACTCTTCAAGGTAGCTCTAGTTCTTAGTTTTTTTTTTTTTTTTTTTTTGCATAATATTCAAGTTCTAGAAATTTGCATTAGCGATTGACAAACTCTGAAATAGGTAGTCAATTTGTTAAAAAGTCAAAAGGTGATTGAATTTGTGAAATGGGACCAACCCATTTTGGTATTTACGTGATTATCCCTATATTATATCCTTGATAGGTCATGGTCATTCAACATTATAAGTTTTGTGAATTTTCTATTCAAGACAAACCTTAGTGTAATAAAACATAATGGATGACATAAATTCCTCAAGAAAACAATTAAAGAAAAAGCCAAAATGACAATTAACAATTAACAATTAACAATGCAAGTCCTAAATGTTATCAAGACCATAAAATAGTTTGAGTGTTAATTTTGCAAGTGCATTAGGAATTTGTTTTTTCCGTGGAAAGTCAACATTACTATTTGTTTAATAAAATCCAAAAGGTGATGCTATGTCCACAAATGTCCAAAAAAGTCCAATTGTCCGTACATATCAACTTTAATTTGTCCCTAATTTTCTCATGTCATTAAACACAAACAGTCTATGTGGCTATCATGTTATGTGATAAGAACTTGAAAAAAGTTGTAATTTTTTGAAATTAGCTACAAGATTTTTAATTTTATCTTTATAGTGGACTTTGTGGATTTCCCTTTTAAGATTCAAAAATGTGTTATTGGGTGGACGGAGGATTATATTATGATTAATGATCTGTTAATGTTAATGTATGCATCCTCGTATTATCATGGAAATCGAAGTTACTTTAAAGAGCCAATCTTTTCAACAGCCCTTTTATTTATTTTTTTATGTAAAACCATCGTGTAATTGTTGTCTTCCTATGTTTTTATATTTTTAATATGTTGTAGTAAAAGCCGTTTTTTCAGGAATCTTAGAGTTAATTGGGTTGATGATTGAGTAATTAAAAGAATCTATTGGTATGGACACATCAACTTCTGTGAGAATTTAACTGGTTTGATGAAAACATAAAATAATATTTAGTATGTGAGGTTGGTAGTTAAATAAAGAATAACCTTTTTGGATAAACATAAAATTACTTTCTTACAACTGAATCAAGAAAAAGTAACAATTTTGCTTCTTGGATAAATTGGGATGATGGAGTAGAATCAACAAGTGTATGAGATCACTTGAATGAAATAATCAGGATTTTGGAATCTTAACAGTCTACTAATAAGGTTTGATTTTTTTGTTTGCAAAATGATTGTAGTCGATTAGATCATTTAAAGTGTGTTTGGTATGATGGAAAGGAATTATAAAAGAATGGAATGGATCATTATTACATTTCATTGTTATGTTTGATTGGTTTGAAAGATTGGAATGATGCATAGATACATGTTGTTTGTTATGTATAATTAGGAAACTAAATGTATACATAAATGTATAATTAGAAAACTAAGTAAAATTAAATGTATACATAAAGAAAAAAAATGTATCCATTAGGGGTGAGATTTGGATCTCTGGACAGAACCGGACCGGACCGGTTTTTTAGAGTAGGTTTGGTTCTCAATTCTTTGGATCATGCAAAATTGGAACCAGAATTCATTTTAAAGTAATAAATAAACTAACTTCGTTTGTGCTTCAACGAGTTGTACCATATACACCTAAAGTTGTACCAGTCCAACGGGTACAAGAATCGACCCGGATCTGAATCCAGTAAGCCTCAACGGGTTCGGTCCATGGTCCATCCGACCTCTAAATGCTCACCCCCTATGCTACATTCTATTCATTTGTGGAAAGCAATACATAGTTTTTTCATTCTGCCGAAAAGTTCCATTCCATTTCCTATTCAATTACCGGATACCGGACACTACCTAGAATTACAACATGAAAGGTCCTTCTTTTGCTTTCTAAATGGCCATATGTTGATTTGCCAATTAATTTTTTATTTTTGTAATTCCTAAATAATAATGTCTATCTATTTCTTCATCTCACATTGCAAGGTTTATGTAAAAAGTTTATTCTCACATCTCCCTACAACAACAGATATGAATAAGGTGAATAGTGGGCTGAATCAGCTTAAAAGTCGATTGACTTTACTTTATAATATCCACTCTAATATAATAATATGTCCAAACTTTCTAATGCCGTTTTACGTCACAATCTTTTGAGTATTCATGACATCGGATAAGCACTCATCACAAACATATATAATTTCACGTGCATGAGTTTTCTAATCATTGTAGTTACAGTTTTATTATAAATCCAACCATCATATTTGTTAAAATGCAAAAATAACTCAAGTATGAAGTATGTAACAATTTATTTTAATTATCACGCTTGTAATTTATCTTTAAAACTATGACCTAAAATCCCTCATCATATACTTACCTCTTTTTACCCTTATAGGCAACATGCTTTGTCTTTTACCCAAAACAGCAACCAACTTACATTTTTTTTTACAATCTACAGCCTTTTGTAACATAAAACCTAGATAACAATGACGTGGCATCAGTTGTCAACAATAAATTGCTCATAATTCAAGTTTTTCACAATTCTTTTACGTTAATATTTCAAGATCTTAGCAATTGTCAATACAAAACTTTTACTCCAACAAACCATAACTGTATATAGAAAGATTTAAAGAGAAGTGAAAGTGGTAATCAGTTCTTGAAATATACTAACATACATTATAATCTTTCCCATAGTAAAAGGGTACATAAAACTTTCCTTATACAATGAGAACATGCATGGTGATGGTGGTGCACCGCCTCCTGCTGCTAGTGATGCTGACCATCGGGCCCACCAGGGGCAACTCTAGCCGTGCCCACCATTTTCCTCCTATTGTAATTTTTCAATTTAGACAACTCTAAAACTAAATCATTCAAAAACTTGCTGCTTTTCACCCCTCTTTCCATACCCTTAACTCCACGATAACTTGTCTCCAAACTGCTTACATTTGTAAACAAAAGTAGTAGAAGAATGCACATTGAAATTAGTTTGGAAGATGAAGTAGCCATTTTCATGATACTTGAAATTGGTAATCAGTTATAGAGATTTATATAAAATTAATAATGATCGAGTTTGTTGAATGATAGTTGCATAACTCTAGCTGAATATATATAGTGCTTCCAGTCTAGGAAAATGTTAAGAATTATAATGTTTTTATATAATTAATAGTTTCACACATATGCAATTATAAAGATATCAAGACAAAGCCATAAAGCTGTATTAGATCTATTTTTGGGTGGGTAGGCATGTTTTTTTTCTTTGACTAGATTTTAAATATACCAATGCCTTGTTAAATTGAGCGACATGTGAATTATAGGCATACCATATCTATTATTAGTATGGATCACGCCGTATACGGTTAAATGCTAGAAAAATAACATCCTAATTTTACTGATTTGTTTAATATATTTTCATTTTCTTATTACAACATTGTACTTTCTCAATAAGATATAGTACTTGGCAATATATAATTGTGCTTTCATTTTTTTTTCTTATTGGATTGAAAGGTATCGACGAAAGATGGCACAAGAGAAGTGGCGGTATCACCGGGGAAATGGCGCCGAGCAACCGGCGCTATTTGCATCTTTGACAAAGAGTATATATATATATATATATATATATATATATATATATATATATATATATATATATATATATATATATATATATATATATATATATATATATATATATATATATACACACCACTTCAATTCCTCTCTATGGATTAGTGTGAAAAATTCAAACAATGCGGTTCTAGCCAAATACACAACTAATGAACCAGTCAAGTTATTTCATTTTCTGAAATCTCAAACCCCAAACTATTCACAATACCAAAACTATCAACAATAATTTAACCAATACCCATTGCAACAATCCTACAACCAATTTGGCGTTCCGCCAAAAAATACTAGGTATAAGTCAATAAATGCAGTTTTCTCAAACAGTTTCGGAAACCCAGTTCCAATATTCTCTTCCCATGGTCTCCCAGTTTCGTGATACTCAAAACGTAGAGTCTGAAGAATCTAGTGACAAACCCCTCCTGACCGAAATCAACAAGCAAGCGAGAAGCATGAACTCGTCGCCAATACATGCAATTATATTATGATATGTTAATGAATGCATCCTCTTATTATTGTATATATTAAAGCCCATTGCAGCTTATGAACAGAACCCAAGCTGTGTCGGGTTCTATTCATCGGCTTCTGGCTTATGTTTAAAGCTGAACGACTCGTCTCTCTCATCCAATTAACTACTACACCACCTCCCTCAATTAATACACTGCTTCCACTATCCCCAAAACCCACCTGATAACCGATCGATTGTGTCCACCGCCTCTCCCTTCTTCTTCATCACTACCCATTCAATAAGCATTCAACATGATTCTTTGAGTTTTCAATCGTGTTCGGTATGTCGGCTTCTTCCACTTTTCTGAAACACGCCATTTTCCGTTTCCATTTTCTCCACCGGCTTCCTAAGTCGACTGAAGAAGCCTAACACTTGGGAATTGTCTTCTGCTACTACCGGTAGGGTTCTTATTCATGTCTCCAAACGAAGGAATTCAACGCCCACCGCCCCTTGCACGCCGCTTCTAAAAGCTGTCATCACCATCGAACAACGACCACCCCCACTACCCTAGACAACGACATTCATCACCGTCACCCTTTTTCCACCTTCTCCACTACCAACGCTCTTGGCTCTCTCACTCCATTCAACCATCCACCGCCGCCACAATCTATGCACGCATGACACTGAAAACAGATATTGTTATCATGGAAATCAAAGTTAAATTAAAGGCCAATCTTTTCACTGTCCTTTTATTTAACTTTTATTTAAAACCATCGTGTAATTGTTGTCTTCCTCGTGTAATTGTTGTATTCCTCTGTTTTTATATCATTCATATGTTGTAGTAAAAGCCGTTCTTTGAGGAATCTTAAAGTTAGTTGGATTGATGATCGAGTAATTTAAAGAATCTAGTTGTGTGGACACATCAAGTAACTGTCAAAATTTAATTGGTTTGATAAAAAAAATTAAAATAATATTTAGTATGTGAGCTTGGCAGGTAAATAAAGAATAACTCTTTTGGATAAACATAAAATGAATTCTTACTTAGTTTCTTACAACTGAATCAAGAAAAAGTAAAAATTTTGCTTCTTCGATAATTTGGGATGAAGCCACAATCAACAAGTGTCTGAGATCAGGATTTTGGAATCTTGAAAGTGTTTGTTACGTTGGAATGAATCGTTACATTTCATTATCATATTATCATATTTGGTTCAAACATTTTCGTCTTTGGTTGGTTTGAAGAATTAGGATAAGCCACTCAAACATGTTTGGTATGTATTATTAGAAAACAAAATAGAATTAAATATAAAAAAAATTGTTTTAAAAAGTAAATTTAATCAAATAAAGATATATTACTAGATAAATTACTTATAGACATATGAACATACTTCATGTTATTTAATATATATATATATATATATATATATATATATATATATATATATATATATATATACTAGTTGTATATATAGATGGTGGGAGGTGAAAGATGAGATGAGAGATGATGATAGATGAATCATGAGATATGAAAGATATATAGATGATGAGAGGTGAAAGATGATGAGAAGCATTGACCCAACCCAAGCGATGGCCCAGTCATCTAGTAGAGTATAGATGACAACCACAGACTATTCTAGACAGTCCAGTGGAATACTAGCAAACTCGCAGCCTGTAGGTGTTGTGAACGATATATTCATCAGATGTATTCTAAAAACCCATTGACATGTATTGTGGGTGGACTCCCTAAAATAATATTGTCAATAAAAGAGATAAACCCCGGTAGCTATGGACTTAGTGCCTAACAAATAACATCGGCAGCTATAGACTTAGTGCATGTTATACAAACCTCGGCAAAGATGGACTTCGTTCCTATTCCTCAGGACAATCCTTAAGAATGAATGAGTAAATGATATATGATTCTTAGGGTAGATCCTTAAGAAATAAAGAAGATAATGAGGATGGGTAATTGGGATAATTGTTTAATGATGAAACATAATAACTTTATTATTCTGGGTTGAAAACCCTATGTATTCACCAGGTTTCCCAACCTGACCTACTCAGTTTATTTGTATCACAGGTGTCGATACAAAGCTACATTACACTGAGAGATTAAAGGAGATTTAAATCACTAGTGTAAATAAATGTAAGGTCTGTTTATGCTTATGTTTCGGTATTGACGATGACATCCCAAAGTTTTAATATAAACAAAATACATTTCTTCGGAAATGTTTTGATAAAATATTTATCATGTTTTCTGGGAACAAATACCACAATATTATTCTTTAAAATGAATACTCTGATTTTCAAATAAGCATAAATAAAATTTTTAAAATGACCATGAATTTGGTGATGTCACAAGTCTCATGGTCAATGTGTTATAGATCAAGGTGTAGGGCACTGTCCTTAATTCATGGCAAATTGAGTGACCATTATGCAAGAGTGTGAGATTATGGACATGAACTGATGAGGTCCAATCCAGGTAGCATAGTTAGGATTTTTGTTAACCTAAACCCTGATCAGACTACAACTTTTCATAGAATGTATGTGTGTTTTAAATCAATCAACGAGAGGTGGAAGATAGGGTGTCGTAGGGTTATAGGGTTGTATGGCTGTTTTTTAAAGGGACAATGCAAGGATGAACTACTAACCGCAATTGGCAGAGATGCAAATAATCAAATTTACCCTATAACATGGGTTGTTTTTTAGGTTGAAAACAAGGTTAATTGGAAATGGTGCTTGGATCGAACTAGTCAGTGAAGATCTTTCATTGGATGCTAGAAGGGGATTATGTGTCATTAGTGATCAACACAAGGTAATGACAGGTTCCTTTATTTACATGTAATCTGTTGTACTTGCTAATAACAGTTACTAATATACTTGTTCATGTACTAGGGTCTTATTGAAGCAACAAAGGAAATTATATCCTATGTGGAGCACAGACAATGTGCTAGGCATATTTATGCAAATTTTAGGAAAGTGTATAGTGGAATAGAATTCATAAACATGTTTTGGGTAGCTGCAAAATCCACAACAGAAGGGTATTTCAAGATAAACATGGAAAGGATCAAGACTTTAAGTGAAGGTTCTTATGATCATCGTATGGCTAGAGACCCTCATTCATGGTGAAAGGCATATTTTAGTGGTGGTTTGGCATGTGAGGCTGTAGAGAATGGGGTTTCAAAGTGGTTTAATGAAATCATTGTAGATGATAGAAAGAAGCCTCTCTTGGCTATGCTTGAAGAAATAAGACTCACATGATGGAAAAGTTCTACAAATTAAAAGATGATGCATAGAAATGGGATGGTTAAGTGTGTGAAGCAACACTTCTGAAGATGGAGGCATTTGGTGAAGATATAAGGTATAAACTGTATTTCATAAATAAATGTAGGTTTTAATTAAGTATTTATACTAACCTTGTAACACCGTAATTTTTCAAACAGATTTTTCATTTTAAAATCGCATACTTTTCATAACAAACTGTATGGAAATCTCGTTTATTCAAATTACAAAACACAACTCCATTAAAAATCCAGGATCCTCAAAACATAACTCTTTCTCTGGTGTGTACAATCAAGCTGGTGCCTTCCCGCGATCCTCTGACATACCTGAAACACATAACATATAACACGGTAAGCACGAAGTTTAGTGAGTTCTCCAAAATACCACATATAACACATATTAGCCACTCGAGGCTATAACTCTGTGGGCCCACTGGCCCTAACTCTGTGGACCCTCTGGTCCTAACTCTGTGGACCCTCTGGTCCTAACTCTGTGGACCTTCCGGTCCTAACTCTGTAAACTCTGGAATACACACAGCATAAATCACATAGAAATAATGCAGTGCAGCACATCACATACATAGCATACAAGATACTCTGTCACATAACTCTAATTGCCACTCATGGTAAAGTATAGTGAGAAGACTCACCTGACCAGCAGCAAGTAAAGACCCCGCTCCCGGATTTCGAACTAGCCTCCACCTAACACAAGGGATGAATATCTCTAAGTGATACTCTAATCACAACTCTAATGACCAAAGGCTATTCTTCCTCTCTTTAACTCTTTGAAGTGGATAAAAGACCATTTTACCCCTCCATGGTCTCTACTACTTATGTTGATCAAAGCCCCAAAGTCAACCGAAGTCAAACTCGAGTCAACAGTCCATGTTTGACCCGACTCGCCGAGTGCACCCTTGCGACTCGTCGAGTCCACTTACTTTCCTCAGAAATCTCGTGACAGTCCAGCTCAGCTCGTCGAGTTGACCCCCAACTCATCGAGCTATCGCCTGATTCGGTTCCTCGGGACAAACCCTAACCAACTCGTCGAGTCGGCTCATCGACTCGGCGAGTTCATTCAGACAAAATGTTCATTCAGACGATTTAAGGCAGATCCATCACCCCAAACACTAGATCTACCATCCTGAGGGTCGATTGTCACGTAAAGCTGCAAGCTTTACGTTTAAACATGACATATAAGGCTCATAATGCCAATATAACTCTAACAAGGGTGATTAACCACAATAACTCTTCTATGGTTAACTAAAGCTATAATCTTTGGACTCTCTGGACCTCACAAGGTCCAGATCTGAAGTCTATGCCTCATGAGAGACCTTATGCATACAAAGCCAAATAACAAGAAAGGTGCAAGCTTTTACCTCTTACTCAAGCCCTTGCACGAAGTTACACCAGATCCACTGATTCTCTAGCTCCCTTGATGGGTGATCTCCTCTTCTCCTCAAGAGATGCACTAGTTTACTCCAAGTTTTAGCTTCTAAGACTCTTATGGCTCTCCATACACGTTTAGGGTTTGCTCTCAAGGAAGGGTAGCCGCAAATGAGGCTATAAGTTCCTTTAAATAGGTCTCAAACCCGGGAAATTAGGGTTTCTCTGCCCAGCACCTACTCGGCGAGTCCCTCCTCAGACTCGTCGAGTCCTTCATTAAATTCACGCGATCAACTCGACTCGACTCGGTGAGTTGGTCCCTCAACTCGTCGAGTCCCTCCTCAAATGTCAAGATTAACATACACGATAATCTCCCTGGAAATCCGGATGTTACAAACCTAAGTGTTTATATTTGCAGGACTTGGTATGTAGTGCCAAGTGGTGTTAAAACATATGAAATTAGGAATGACTTTCAGAGTTATGGAGTTAACTTAGTACACCATTACTGCAACCGCAGACTGTGGGAGATATCAGGGATACCTTGTGTGCATGCACAGGTAACAATTTTATACACCAACCAAGATCCAAAGGAATTCATTAGCACTTGGTTTAGCAAGAGTAACTACATGGCTACATACTAGTCTAACATACTTATAGTAAATGGAAGTAATTTGTGGGAAGTTACTAACGATACCAAGCCCCTACCACCTACAACAAGGAGGATCCCAGGAAGACCCAGTGTTAAAAGAACGATACATGCCTCTGAGAATGAGGACAAGTACCCCTAAGTGTCTTCCAAGGGAAGAACTGTACAATGCAAGAATTGTCTTCAAAGGGGACATAATAAAACATCTTGCAAAAATCCAAAGGTTGTCCCTGAACCAAAACCCAAAAAAAAGGCAGGCCCAGGTTGGATCTTGATTCGAGTAACTGGATAGGATGTAGAAGAGGTGATAGAGGAGGAAACAGAGGTGGGGGCCAGTGGATATGGTGGAAGAGGCAATAGAGGTGGTGGCAGGGGATCTGGTGGAAGAGGCAAGAGAGGTGGTGTTATGGGATGTGGTGGAAGAGTGAATACAAATTTTGATGAAAGAACTTCTAAGTTTCCAAATGTTGAGAGTGAAAATGAAGTTACTCCCACTGTTGACAATGAAGTTAGTCCTAAAGTGGTGAGTCCTGAAGTTGACGATGAAGTTAGAGTAGATGTAAAGAGTGATATTCAATTCATGAGAGAGTCAAATTACACTATAGAGGAGATTTTGGAATGTCTTGGAATCAATGAAGAAGAATTAGATGAATTTGAAGGCTTAAAACAAGTACCTGTGGAGCTTGATATATCACATGTATGCTTTATAATCTTTAATTTCTGAGGTTTAATTTCCATAACAATATTTTGTTATGCTTGTTACAAACTTTTGGATTTCCTAGTCAAATAATTGTAGCAACAGTTTCTGAAAGTCAACCATCTGGAGTTGAAGTGATGGATTAGGAGGGTATGGGTGAGGAGGACATGTATCAACATGATATGGGTGAGGATGACATGGATCAACATGATATGGGTATAGAGGTGATGGATCAGGAGGGAATGGATCAAGAGGACATGAATGAGGATGGAATCAATGCAGATGGAATGGGTGTACAGTGGATGGCTCGGGAGGGAATCAATGAAGATGACTTGGGTATAGAGGGGATGGAGTAGGAGGTCGTGGGTGTGGAGGATATGCATCAAGAGGATAATAGAAGGAGGAGACCAAAAATGAGAATGTAACATCCATTTTCTTGGATGAATCAAATTAGGGTTTTAGTAGGTCAAAAGGTTAGATTTTGGTGAAAAGGGGGTCCTCACAATGTGAGGCATGGAGGCTCACAACGTGAGGAGGGCCGCATGAAGATTCCATCCGGGATTGAGATCACGACGTGAGCAATAAGAGCTCACGACGTAAGGAGCGTTGCAGCCCAAGCCAACAAAGTTTTAGGGTTTCCCACATATTTAAGCCCTCTTATCTCGGTTTTAGGGTTCATTTCTCAGCCTCCACCTTCCCCTAACTCAGAAAACCCTAACCCTAATCCATCTTGTTGATTTGGATCCATTTTAGTGTTTTGGTGGCTAGAAGAAGAAGAAGAAGAGGTTCTAGAGTGTTGGTTCAGCAAGGAGGCTTTATCATCATCATATTGTGCACATTTTGGACCATTGTAAGTATCCAAGATCCAATCTTTATGAGCTCAAATTGCTAGATCTAAATTCTAAGCTCGTTTTTGCATGTTTATGTTGGATTGCATGCTTTGGATCCATAAAGTTGGCAAATTTATGGATCAATGAGTCATTCTCTATGATTTAGTCGTATGGATCTGGAGTGTGATTGTGATTTATGAATCTTGTTTGAGTTTGGGGCCATTTCTTGTCATTTTGACCTAAGATGGGTTTAGGATATGCTTGGGGCATGCATGTCCATCAAGTAATCGTTTTTATTGGCCTTTGGAGTCCTTGTTAGCTTCTGAAAGAAATAGGATTTAAGGCTTACTGGATTAAGGACTTAAAAGTTAGATTCTTAGCATCAGACTGTTCTCACGACGCGATGACACAAGGTCTCACGACGTGAGAAACGTTGGTCCCGTTTCTGGTCATCTGCTTGGGCCTCACGACGTGATAAAGGATTCTCACGACGTGAGGGCAGCCCCGTTGACTTTTCCTTGGCTGAGTTGACTATGTTGAGTCGTGATGAGTTGTGATCTGATTGAGTGAGCTCTCACGACATGACCAAGGCTGGTCATGAAGTGAGATGTGGTTTTGGGCATTTGGGCCTTGTTGGGCCCTAGTTTTCTGTATGTGGGCCTTTTTGGTTCTTGAACCTATTTGGAGCTTTGGGTATCTTTTAGGAGTTTGGTCCTCCTAGGATTAGGCCCAAGATGGGTTCTGGGCCGATTAGGAAGTTGGGCCTTAGTGGGCTTTTGATGCTATTGGTGTGCCTCGGATTTTGGTCCAAGTAAGGAAAGGGTAAAATGGATTTTTACCCTGAGTGTTGAACAAGAGGACTTGAACCCTAGCTTTGGGTTGTGGACCAATTATTAATTTCGTATTATTTGTTGGTGCTAGTGCGCGGGATTTTCCGAATCGGTAGCCCGAGCTTTTATCTGAGATATTCGGCTGTTTGAGGTGAGCTTTCCTCACTGTATTTTCGGGTCCAAGGCACCAAAGTCGGCCCATTGGATTGTTATCCTGGTCTATCGCATATGTTGTAGTGATCTGTTAGATCGGTATCCTGATATATAGGATGATGATATGCTTAGTGATATGTAGGATCCGTTTGATTGTCTGTTGATTGGTTATATGTTAGTTGGTGGTTGAGGTTTTACTGCTATGTGCGTTAGCCAATAGACCGGGGGCATTCCAACCCGATGGTTGATTGGGCCCGAGGGTATTCCATCCCGAGGATGACTGGACCCATTGTATATTGGAATTCCAACCCGATAGTTGATTGGGCCTGGGGTATTCAAACTCGATGGTTGATTGGACCCGATATGATAGTATGGTATGTGGTGAGACTGGACTACTTTGTGCGTCAGTCAACAGGCATGGGGTCTTCCAACCCGATGGTTGATTGGACCCGACATGTTTGGTATTCCAACCCGATGGTTGATTGGACCAAATTGCTTATGATGTGAGGGTATTCCATCTCGAGGATGAGTGGACCCATCATAGACGTGCCTGGTATTCCAGCCCGAGGTTGATTGGTCCAGGCATGAGTTTTTGAGCATGCTAGTTTGCTGTTAGTTGTTTGTGTGGTGGGATTTTGGGGGAACTCACTAAGCTTCGTGCTTGCAGCTTTGGTTTATGGTTTTAGGTACCCTAGTGGACAGTGGCAATGTGAAGGCGTGACCGTACACATCCTTGGTTTTACAACTTATTGGATCTTGGGAGACTCTAAATTTAAATAATTTTTTTTGGAAATAATAGTTTGTAAACACTTTTATTAATAAATTGGTCGTTTTTGAAAAGTTTAAATTTGTTGAAACTTTTGAGATGTTACAGAGAATGAGGAAGCCTTCTGAGAGGATAATAGAAATACAGTTGAAGAAAGTGGTGGTTGTCAAAAAATGGGAAGGGGATGAGTTTATCTAACACACATAGCTTAGATTAGGGTGTTTCTAACCCATGATTTTGTTAAGAACATGTAAAAAAACTTTTAGATTTTTTTTTTGGAAAGGGAACTTCCCTAACGAGGGTGGTTTCCGGGCCAGCTTTCGCGCACCGACTAATCCTCCGATGCAAACATGAGGCTTTGTCTCATGCCCTAGAGTCACTGCAGGCGAACCTCCATGGCCACAAAGGCTGAGTATTGCCAGGATTTGAACATGGGTCAATAGGTTATCCACCATATCTTCCACATGCCTTACCAAGTCACCACAACCCAAGTGGTTAAAAACTTTTAGATTTGAGCAACTATAGATAGCCCCTTTTGTTAGTAGCCATCTAAACTTTAGGCGTTGGGCCCCTTGATTATGGTTTTTGGCATTTACACAACTAGCCTTTTATACTTTTGGCTTTGGTTAATATTACATGTTCTATGATAAAAATGGTTTATTTTCTTGAAGTTGATTATATTGTATATGTGTATGTTGTTAATTTCATTCCAGTGCTTTAATCATGATTACATTGTTTAGTTAAATGGAATTCCAACCATGTTTGATTTCAGCCATACTTGATTCCAGTCACAAATGATTCCAGTCATTACTGATTCCATTGTTTATTCATTTAATTCATTAGTGCTTCCATTGTTTATTGATTCCATTCATTAAGCATTCCATTTATGACTGATTCCATTCATTTTTAATTGATTCTATTCATTGTTAATTGATTCCATTCATTCATGATTACACTGGAAACACTTATAAGTCCTACATAAACATAAAATTGATAAGTCATTTCATTATATAATGGGACATAACATAATACATATTCCAAAAGACATTAATAGTACCCTAACATACACAACCCAAACACATTAATACTAGCCAAACAAACACAACCAAAACACTACTTCCCATCCATCTTCTGTCTATCATACCAACCCTTCAACATCACCAAAACAAACACAAAAGAAACCATAAACACATAAAACAATGATTTCCATCTTCCACCTTCATTTACATTCAGTTAATGAATGCCCACTCCTTCCATGGGTTGTTGTGCTACTGGTTGTTCAACAATGCCTCCAAAAAAGTTCCCCTCAACTTGTTGTTGTCCAAACTCCCCGAATATTGCATTGTTCTCCAAATTACCCTTGTTTTGAAATTCTAGTAAGAGATTTGCATACCACTGGTTTGGTAGAGGAGGATCCATCCAATGAAAGTATTTGCAGTCTTTGAGTTCATCCTGGTAATTTGGGCAGCCTATAAACCTTCTTCCTAGGTTTGACAAAGTCCATAAAGTCCATCTTCCAACGGGATCACCATAATAGCACCTATTTCTTAGACGATTCATCCTTCTTTGATTTGATCATCTGCTTCCTACAGAAGATGAAGACGACATTTGTGGATCCTCCTCTTACTTCGATTTCTTCCTGGTTCGATTTTAGGACACGAGTGAATGAAACTCTTATGCGTGTGTATGAGCTTTATATCTGACTCTCTTTAGTGACTCACATCCACCTCACCATGTCCAGTCCACATAGACATTTGTAACCGGTTAAATGAGGCTTACCGGATGCAAAGGATTGAATTGTTAGGTTTATCCGATTTATTGGGCTTTTTTATTCAAAAAAAATTAGGACTTTTTTGAAACTTTTCCCAAAATATTTGGACTTTACTGTAGATATCATATATTATCCGCTCATATAATAATATGTCCAAAGTTTCTAATGTCATTTTACATGAAAAATAAACATATAATTTTACGTGCATAAGTTTTCTAATCATTGTAGTTATAAATCCAACTTTCATATTTGTTAAAATGCAAAAATAACTCAAGTATGTAATGAACTATTCCATTATAGGCAACATACCTTGTCTTTTACCCAAAATAGCAACCAACTTACAATTTTTTTGTTTACTTTTTACAACATCTTGCAACTTAAAACCTAGAAAACAATGACGTGGCATCACTTGTCAAACAATAAATTGCTCATAACTCAATTTTTTCACAATTATTTTACTTTAATATTTCAAGTCTTTTAGCAATTCTCAATAGAAAACTTTTTACTCCAACAAGCCATAACTGGATAACTGTATATAGAAAGATTAAAAGAGAAGTGAAACTTGTAATCATTTCTTCAAATATACTAATTAACATACATTATAATCTTTCCCGTAGTAAAAGGGTACATAAAACTTTCCTTATACAATGAGAGAACATGCATGGTGATGGTGGTGCACCGCCTCCTACCGCTAGTGATGTTGACCATCAGGGCCACCAGGGGCAACTCTAGCCGTGTCCACCATTTTCCTCCTATTATAATTCTTCAATTTAGACAACTCTAAAACTAAATCATTCAAAAACTTTCTGCTTTTCACCCCTCTTTCCATACCCTTAACCCCACGATAACTTGTCCCCAAACTACTTACATTTGTAAACAAAAGTATTAGAAGAATGCACATTGAAATTAGCTTAGAAGATGAAGTAGCCATTTTCATGATACTTGAAACTGGTAATCAGTTATAGAGATTTATATAAAATTAATAATGATCGAGTTTGTTGAATGATAGTTGCATAACTCTAGCTGAATCTATATAGTGCTTCCAGTCTGGGAAAATGTTAAGAATTATATTGTTTTATATAATTAATAGTTCCACACATGCAATTATAAAGATATCAGCACAAAGCCGTAAAGCTTTATTAGATCTATTTTTTTGGGTGGGTAGGTAATTTTTTTTTTTTAATTTCTTTGACTAGATTTTAAATATACCCATGCCTTGTTAAACTTAGTGACATACTGACTTGATAATTATAGTCATACAATATCTATTTTAAGTATGGATCACACCATATAGCAAGAAATAACAACCTACTTCTATTGATTTGTTTATTATATTTTCATTTTTTTTATATTACAACATTGTATTATCAATATAAAATCGTGTTTTCATTTTTTTTTCTTATTACAATATTATACTTTGAAGAGTCTGTCCAATTATAGAAGTGAAAATTGGATTGTATTTTGATGGCATTTCTGTAATTGTGTAGATTTTTTAAAAGAAAAAAAAAGTAGAATACCATAATAAACAAATCAATGAAAGTGTGTTGCTATTTCTTGCATTTAACCCGATATATTACTCCCTCTCTTCTAAGTTTTGAGAAATACTTTGACTTTGAAGGTCAAATGAGTCGATCTGTAGTTATCATGAAAAGTTGGTCCATCTTACCCTTGTAAGTCAAATGGTAGTTTCTAAATGCTAGTCCTTCGAGGTTTCAGTGCACTAATTTAGGAATGTAAGAACCATTGGTCGATTTTACCCTTGTAAATCATGTAACCATGTATAGTTAACTTTATAACGAGAAAGATAAATCAAGGGTATTTTAGGACACGTAAAGGTTTAAAAAACTAAAAAGTGACCAACATATTGGAACGAAGAGAATATCACATTCCACTATGTTTCCTCTTTGATTATCCAATAAAGATAATATTATCCTTAAGTTGTCTATCTAGTCATCTTGTGCACTTAATCATATATTATTTGGTAATCATGGAATTAGATCATAATCTATATTATAGTTTGTTTTTTTATGCTAAAAGAAGACAACTTTTATTACCTCTTTATGAACCTAGTTGCCGCATGCATACCAAAACGTCAATTGTAACTTGACCTCGCCTTTTAAGGGTGTGTCATTGTTCGTATATTTTAGGGTTCAATATAAAGAAATATCAATGTACTTTTATTGATTTCCATATCAATATATCATAGTATTACCACTTTTAGTTATTCCTATTAAACTTTTGTACTTTAAAAAATCTATCGAGTTATAGCAATATATAGGTATGTGTAAAATATCGAAAAAATTTTGTATTTAGAAACACCGGTTTTTTAGGTTCAGTTTGATTTTTTATATATAAAAACTAAAGACGAAATTGAAAATTAAAAACCCATTTTTTTGGTTCACTTCGGTTTATCAAGCATTTTTTTAGATAGGTTTTTTAATATAACATCTAAACAAGGAAAAAAATAAAACATATAATGCTATAATTTGACAAAGTTTAAAATATAGAGTGTCTTAATAAGAAAAAAAAATTCAAAATAAAAATATAATATTATAAGACAAATAAATAAAGATGCGTTGCTATATCTTATATTTTGACTCTGTGATTTTATGATCCAAAACATTTTATGCAACTATTGTTATTATTCAATTTTGTTAGCAAAAGTCACAATTTTTTATCAATTTATGTTGGGTTGGACAAATTGGTGATGGGATGCATTCGTGTACCAAAAACACTAGAGGACAATGCCGACAAGATATTAAAAGTAAGATTAATTTTAGTATAATTAATTGGATAGGAAGGATGAAAGCCTAATCATAGTTTATCTTTATCAAAGTTTAATACTTTTTTGGACTTTTAATGGTCAAACATAGTATTAGCAATAGTGTTTTTATTATATGATGATGACTACTTTTAGGATAAAATGAAATTGTGACCATGTGATCTTATGTGGAAAGAAAAAGTTTAAGTCAAAAGGGATGTTCTATTCCAATATACTATTTTTATTATTATCCAACACATAGGTTAAGTTAATTAATTCATTAATCTTCATGATACCATTTAGTAAATTAAAATCACAAAAATAATTAAAATGATGGTATGTTTTTATCATATTAACAAAGATGAATTGCATAAAAGTCATTATATTTTTATAGAAAATTGATTTTGACATTATGTTATCTTTTGTTACAAACTCAACTCAGTTACCCATTGTCATGACGGTACTCATTGTCATGACAGTTTTTTGTGACATGGTATGCTGACATGATTGTATTTGGTTATGTGGTAGTGATGTGTCAAAATGTTAAAAAATGACACAAAAGACATTATGTTCATTTTTTTTCAGTTTGGATATTTCATTTTTTGTGGTTTAAATCAAATATCATTTTTTAAATTTTGTTCAATTTTGACATTTTTCCAATTGAAACTATATATATATATATATATATATATATATATATATATATATATATATATATATATATATATATTTCATTTGAAATCGTATATATACATTTTAACATTTAGAAACCACATTTTTTTGTATAATTACAAGTTTTTAAAATTTAAATCATAATGTTATGTATAAATATGTTATTTATATTATAACTGTAACTTTTTATTAAATACACAATTTTTATACGAGCTTTGAGATGCGGAGTCCACATCCAGATACTTAATGTGAACCTCTTATAAAAATTGGTCTCAAAATTGAAAATTTGAAAACATAGTGTCTTTTATGCCACTTTTGTGCCAAAATTAAAAACATACTGTATTTTGTGCCACTTTTGTATTAAAACTTGGTGTCAAAATTGAAAAAATAAAATATGAAAACATAGTGTCTTTTGTGCCAATTTTGAAACGTTATTATGTCATGTCAATGTCACATAACCAAATAGTTTCACACGTCAACGGGTAACTGGGTTGACCGGTTAAATGATCAACATTATAAAAATTTTAAAAAATAATGATCAATTGCAACAAAAATAATAAAGTATCAAAATCAAATTTGTAAAAGACCCAGTGATTGTTGGCATGTAAAGTAACTAATCAATTGAGGAATTGTTCATATACGCTTAAGATTTAAAGATAAAACTCATATTTTTCTCTATAATCCGTACAGTCTCACATAATCTACTATTGTATTGATTGTTTGTCATCAGTCAATGGTCTCTTATATGAACATAACAGTTGAGTTTCCTTTAACCTACTTTTAGGTAGTTTGTACTAAGGTGTTTAACACATAATTTGAATATCTTATAATACTTGTAACATAAATTTGTATGGGAAATGGATTATATAGCCAATGATGAGTTCAAACTGATGTTAACGCCATTGTTTTATGGTAAATAATTAGATGTAGATGTCTTTAATCACTAGTTTTATGAAGTTTAATAACGTTTATTCTTATTCATAGTTTCAACCAATAAATTTTCAGATTTTTAGTGAAAGAGTTGAAATAAATTTAAAAAAAAACTTTTTCATAAATTTTGCCAAATAATGAGACTTTTCTAGAAGTAATCGGGTAAAAGATAGTTTACAGGTAAAAAAGGGTTGATTTGAATTTTTTATCCGGTAATTGGGACTTATTTGTTAACAAAATAAAATTTAAGACTTTTGCATAAACTAGACCAAAATATCATAACTTTTCTAGAGATTTCATTATACCCTATTAACAAAGTGACTATCATTTTCCCTCAAAATAAAAATAAAAATAAAATTTGAGAAAAATGTTATATTTCACAATTGTGTCACGAAATTGTTGATATTTTTACTAAATGATGATGTTATTTTGAGAGAGAAAATAAAATTGAGAAAAATGTTAGTATTTCAGAATTGTGTGACGAAATTGTTTATATTTTTACCAAATGATGATGTTATTTTGAGAGAGAAAATAAAGAGTTTTTGCAACCTTTTGTTAGTTAGAGGGTGTTTGGCTAAGTTTATTAAAAATACTTTTAACTTTTTAACTTATAGCTTATTAGCTTATAGCGGCGTAAAAACGGAGTTTTCAAAAAAGTGTTTGGATTAGTTTATCTGGTGTCAAAACGCGATAAGTTGATAAAATTTTTTAGTGTTTGACAAATTGATCAAAAATGGGTTTCTAGAGATTTTGGACAGCTATAAGTTATAAGAGATTTTAATAAGTTAGGGGTTAGTAACTTATAAAAAAGACAAAATTGCAAAAATGGTCCCTGTAGTATGCATTTTTTGGGGGTTTTAGTCCAAACCACAACTTTTTTGGATTCGTGGTCCTTTTGGACTAGTTTGTATGTGAAAATAGTCCCTCCAAAAATTAAAATGACTATATTACCCTTAGGGTATTTATTTTTCATTTATCTTTCATTTTTTTAATTTTATTTTTCATTTATCTTTCATTTTTTTTAATTTTAATATTTATTTATTTATTTTAACAATTAAAAAATAATTTCTCTCTCTCTCTCTCTCTCTCTCTCTCTCTCTCTCATTTTACATATTCTCAGTCAGTCTCTCATCCCTAGCCACCGCTGTTTGCCAAAGAAATCAATTTCCGGTGAGTTTCAGGCGGCTTTGATCGGTTTAAGAACACTCAAAAGTGAGTTAGTGGCGATTTCCTGGTTCATATGATAAACAAACACATTTTACATATACCATTTTCAAGAAACCCATTTGTTAAATGGCTACAAGAAGAAGAACTGATCCTAAATCAAATCGCTCTCAAGGAAACCCAGATCAATGTTGTTCAAAAGGAAACCACTCACATCTACTGTTTCATCTTCTCGTTTCACTCGATTTCATTAATGCTTCTCTTCAGCAGCTCATCTTCGTCTTCATCTGGATCCTGCAACCAATTATGGATCCATTCTCTATGTTTGCTCCTCTGTTCGGGAGAGGAACGAGCAGTCCAAGTCGCGAGAAGGGGTGGTCGATTTCCGGCAGCCTTAAACTTCGATTTGGCCAATGTCAAGGCCGATCCAGCGTCTGAGGGTAGAAGAAACTCACACAGGGGTGTTTGGATTGTTGTTTTAATCGACAACAATAATGGAGGAAGGAGGGAGGCTGCCATCGGTTGCTTCATCAACGAGGGCGACTCCGGCAGCTCTCGGTTGTCACTCTACCATCCGTTGGTAAACACGAAGAAGGAGAAAATGAAGGCAATGGTGGTGAGGGGCTGTTTCCAGCAACCTCTTCACTGATCTGGGAGTAAAAATACACATGAGAGGGGAAGGGATGCCGATCTACGGCGAGCCTTTCTTGGTTCTTTTTGCCTCGTCGCCGACAACAATCCATAGAAGAAAAGTAGTAGCAACAGTTTGGTGTGGAGTGGTGTTCGGTGATTGCTTGATTTCACAAGGGGAGGGGGTTGTTGTTCTTGGTCACCGAAAATGCACCCACCTCCAGTGGTGTTTTGACTTTTGACCATAAAAACGAAGAAGAAGAAGGAGAGAGAGAGAGAGAGGAGATGGGCCCAAATTAATTAATTATTTTCATTTTCATTTAAATTAAATAGAAAAAAACATAAAAAATAAATCAGAAGGGCATTACAGTCATTTCAATTTACCGAGGGACCAAATCCGCAACGAAACTAGCTTAAAAGGATCACTAATCCAAAAAAGTCGGGGTTTGGACTAAAACCACAAAAAAATGCATACCACAGGGACCATTTTTGTAATTTTGTCTAAAAAAATGGCGTATCTCCGGTTCCACACCGCTATAAGCTGTTTTTTAAAAACAGTTTATCCAAACGTTCATTTTAACTTATACGTGAAACCAATAATAAGTTAAAAAAAAAAAAAAAAAAAAAAAAAAAAAAAAAAAAAAAACTCTTTTTTTAATCTTAACTAAACACCTCTAAAAGGGTAATTTTGTAACTTTTGGAATTTCACAATTGAGGTATTGAGAAATAGGTAGTGATTTTGTTAAAAAGATAGAAACGAAATAGTTAGTTTGTTAAAGGGGACCATTTATTTTGGTAATTTTATTATTATCTTTTTCTTTAAATGGGTTAATTTATGATTTCTTTAATCTTCATTACATGGATTAAGTTAATAAGTTATTTAATCTTTAATAGATGGGCAAAGCTAATGATTCATGTGGTTGACGGTTAATTGGTTTAATGCAATGTTTTATTCAAATTGGTTGTATCAGTATCCGAGGAAGAAAATGGTTCAACTAGCATTAATTGTAAGTTTATTTATGGATCGGAACGAATCTATCAGTTTTTTTAAAAAAAATTGATTGAACTAGTTATATTGAACCAATAAAAACCACTATTGAACTAGTTTGATGTCAAGGTGACAATATTTTTTATGAAAAAGTTAATAATGAGCTTCATTTACTAAGTCATCGTGAAATTGATGCATTTAACACCTTAATGTCCAAAAATTCGTAATTTGGTTTGATCTTGATACGTTTGTATTCATCTAAAACTATATTTTGTTTTGCTGTTATATTTTATGTTTGCTGTTGTTGTATTTAGATTGATATAAA
This sequence comes from Lactuca virosa, assembly GCF_052849685.1. Taxonomy (NCBI): domain Eukaryota; kingdom Viridiplantae; phylum Streptophyta; class Magnoliopsida; order Asterales; family Asteraceae; genus Lactuca; species Lactuca virosa. The sequence goes on along the minus strand of NC_136432.1, from coordinate 44,663,093 downwards.
ATTTATGGTTATGTGTCTTTTTAATAAATTTGGATTGATCTACTGCCGGAAAATAAAAAATACATGAAAATTCTAGAAGGCGGGTCGACATGACGGTTGAACCAGGAACCGATCATCAGACTGATTCAACTAAAAAATCGGTTTTTAAAACATTGATAGTTTCTAAGAATATACTGAATTGTCCACATTAAAGACCATATTGACAGAATTCTTTTTCGGCTACATATATGTGATTATAAATCATTTAAAGCGTCTCTTCAATTTTCGAGAGTAATGAACATATCGATATAACTCTTTTTCAGCTACATATATGATTGTAAATTATTTAAGTTATCATATGCATGGCTATAAATCATTAAAATGAGCATATGCATCACACAAGATTTCTCATATATTACTAGAAATTATATAAATTGCATATTTACGATTGCTTATTCAGTTATTTGTATAGAAACATTTTACCGAATAAAGATGCTAATGATGATGTGGGTCGGGTCCTCCGGGACTCAATCTCATCGGGTCACCGTTCTTTCCACTTGCAGTATCTCTTTCAAATTGTTTCTCAAACGCTCTTCTAGCAATCTCTATTTTCCTCATACTTATGACATCATACCCTGCACTCAACGAGATCAAAAGCATTATAGTTGTTAACACACACAAAATTGTTGTAAAAATCGGTTTCATATCTTTGTGCGGTTTCCAAATTTGGTGTAATTCTTGTTTCAATCTTGATATTTATGTTTATATACATACGTGTATATGCCTATTTATATAGGTCTCAAAAACATCTCAACTTTAAAGATGACATAGAAGATGAGACTCATGGCACCAGATTTGACATTTTACACGTAGTTTCTTAGAGTGATTGGAGATTAAATAGGTAGGTATGATCAAGATTCGTTAAGTTCATTGGTGGGGTGGTTTGATGTTGATGTTAAGCTAATCTTGAAAGGAATGGTTAATGTGCTATTTGTTTTTACTTTTTATTGAATATTACATTTAAAGACTTCACAAAATATTTTTATTTCTTATAGCATAAAGATTAATAATAATGATCTTTAGAATATAAGAGTTAAATGCAAAGATCAATGATAGCCAATTTTCAGTTGAATTTTATATAGATCATGGAAGTACAAATATATAAGTAAATAACTATAAAAAAAAAAAGTTTAAACTTTCAAGAATTGTTCATTTAAGATAATATGGTATAAATTTCTATTATACTTTCAACTAGGGTGCAAACGAGCCAAGCCAAGCCGAGCCCGAGCCTGGACAGGCTCGACTCGGGCTTGTTTAAGTTATACGAGGCTCGAGCTCGGCTCGATTCGAGCTTTTTTGTACTGAACTCGGCTCAAGCTCGTAAAAAATTATACAAGTTTGGCTCGGGCTCGAGCTCGGCTCATTTTTGTCTAACGTGCCTTAATAAGCTTAAGCTCGGTTCGAACTCGTTAAGAAGCTCGTTTACTAATACCCTAAATCCCTAATTCCCCAAATATTTTTTATTTCAATGTATAATAATAATAATTAATTATATTTTATATAGGCTCGCGAGCCTAATCGAGCTTTATGACATGCGCTCGAACTCGAGCTCGTTTAATAAACGAGCTTATATTAAGCTCGAGCTCAACTCGTTTAAAATCGATTTCAAATCGAGCTTTTAACAAAATCAACCAAAGTAGCTCACGAATAACTTTGCTCGTTTGCAAACTTCTATTTTACTTTAAAAAATACCTATCTGCAAGGGTTAGACAGTCTCGTTGGTATTGATGCTAAATTGTGATACTATAATAAAAACTTAAAATATTGTGTTCTAATAGAAAAAAGCTAAATTTAAATAATTGTACGTCGTTGTTTCTTTATTTAACCTTAATTTAGTGGCTTTGATTTTTGCTACGTAAGTTTTTCTGTTTTGTTCGTATTGTGCTTATATTTTCAATATTGTTAGGCGTTATCAGTATATGGAGAACGATGACCCATGATCATTAAATTTTTTAGGCTCATTTTTTATGTATCTACTTGTATTATTTTAGTACTTGTATTATTTTAGAAGGGAAAAAAATCTGCTGTTATTAAGTGCCCGCATACAACAGAAAGAAAATGTCTCATTTTTTTTATTTTGTTCGGAGCTTCAAATTAGCTTAAATCGGTCCAAAATATTGCATTAAGAGTTCATTGTTTTTATGAACTTATATGTACTAATATGAATTTATATAATTTTAAGCAAGTGAAATATGGTTTCCCTTGTTTGTAATTAACCAAATTAATGAAAAAAAAACTCTATTTCTACAATTAGTTAATATAACATATTAGCATTGTACTTTTGTAACAATATGAAATAAGAATAACTAGAGGAAGCCTCGGCGTGCCATTGGCGCGGGTTTTGTTATGAAATGATTGTTTTTTAGCAAGTTTGATTATTGATATCTGTAACGACCCACAAATCCATGGAAAAATTTTCATTTCTAAAACATTAATCCATACAACAATTTATTCCCAAAAACATTCAAAGTAAATATAATATTTAAACATCAGAGTAAAAGACATAAACGGCTACTGCTGAATAAAACTCTGGGGGGTGTTGTGCAGTCACGTCGGGCCCTTCCCTTCTGAACTGGAAATACCTAAAACCATAACCATAAAATTGTAATGTGAAGCTTAGTGAGCACCCCAAAATACCACATACAACATGTGGCTGTGTCGGGTCCGTATCAACCCCGAGTCCATAATAACTCTATGTAACAGCTTGCAGTTGTGTCAGGTCTATATCAACCCCCGGGTCCGTATCAACCCCGAGTCCATAATCACTCTATATAACAACTTGTAGCTGTTTCGGGTCCGTATCAACCCCCTGGTCCGTTTCACCCGACATACATAAGCATACAGACATATAAGCATGAGTCACAAAGACAACAAGCACATACAGGCATATCAACAAGTGTCACAAAGACAGTCATCCTCCTACAAATATAATCCAGTGGGTTGGCATTGGTGCCTTCGACCCACGACTATAGTGAAGAGACTCACCTCAGTCTGATGTCAATAAATCTCACACTCGAGCTGCTACTACCACGACTTCTCACACTGAACATATCCAAGATCAATCTTAATCAATAATTAGGGTATTAACCCATAATCAAAGGTCCAATCATATTCTATCATGCTAAGGGGTAAAAGACCATTTTACCTTTCCCATACTTGACCCAACAATTCATGGCCCAAAAGCCTAAATGACCCAAAGCCCAAAATGGCCCATAAAGACATTATGGTGAGTACGCCCCGCGTACCACCCCGGTACGTCTAACGTACTACTCTATTGCCCAACATCAACTTTAAGCTCTAAATGTTTAAATACCAAATCATCCAAATCCCATATCTAACTCTAAGGGACATCTTAAGTATAAAGTTCTTGGATTTATGACTTTGCATGGCTTAATGGAGTCCATACCAAAGCCCTAAGTTCATAACTTCACCAAAAGGCCACTAAAACATGAATATAAGATATATACCCATCAATATTCGATTTTTATAACTTAATGACCTTAGAAATGACTAGAAATGAGGCTCAAAGGTTTTGGAGTAACTTCTACTCAAAAGATCCAACTATGGGAGCAAAACAAGGTCATAACATAATCTAAAACTAGATCTACATAAAAGAACCATCAAGATTGAAGCTTTATACCTCCAGAAGAAAGATCAAGGTGAACAAGGTCTAGATCTACAAGCTCCAAGACAACCAACACTTCTCCAATGAGCTCCTTCTTCTCCAAGATGGTACTTTGGGGGAACTCACTAAGCGTTGGCTTACAGTTTTAGTTTTGTTTCAGGTACTTCAGAGGATTGGATCTCTCCTTTGGTACGCTGACGGTCGACCTCACATTTATCAAGGAAGAATAGGGAGAAATCAGGTTGCCCAGCCAGTGACATGCAGTCTAAGAAGAAGAGCTCGCATCTATTTATTTGACCGGGCTCGAGGCGACCGAAAATGCTGGTGGTGAGAATTTGGTGTGCGATTCGCCAACAATGATGAACTATGTGCTTGGCCCTCTGGCGGCTCGGATTGAACGTGTCGAGACCGCTTATTTGTAACTAAAAACGCCCATTGGGGCATCGTAGGAAGCTGGTGTACTCTTGAGAACGAATGGTCTCCTGGTTGGTGCGATCGACTCCCATGATAGAATTCAGTCGTTCGTATGAGAGTCGATGATTTTGACCCTGTAACTGGAAGGTAAGGACTTCGGATTCATCATCAGTGGCGAAAGTGGACATAAATTCTAGTGTGGGCTTTTCGTAGGTCCTGTTACAGAGATTAAGAAAATCACCCCAACCCATACTACGGAACATAGTTCCCACACTGATGTGTACCCCACGCTTAGTCAATGACTCTTCGTAGTAAAACTTTGTGGGCCGGATTGGACGTCCGCGAAGGCTAGACCGATATGTTTTGATTTTTTCCTTTGTAAGGGAAGGACCGCTTCCCTCATTTCCACTTTGCTTCCGTTTTCTAGTGGCTTTTCGTTAAGTTCTGGCTACATCCTTTTGCGGGTTAGGATCAATGGATGATCCATGGGAGCGTGACCGAGTTGTAGTTTTGCCCATTTTTAAGACCTACAAAAACAAAAACAATTCACCCATGTAACCTCTATTCTCACCACTCTCAAAATAATATAACAATGTTTAAACCGAACACAAATAATTGCACCCAATTTTTGACAATTTAAAACGGTTTTAAACAACACCACTCGTTTCCTTTCTTTGACAATTCCAACAAAAATTTGGTAGCATTTCTAGTCAAATTGAACAAATCTCAACCAAATTTTAAACACTTTTTAATCAAGTTTCCAAGCAAAATTGACCACGCTCAACGATTCTCAAACTAATCTTTTAAATAATTCTGGTAATAGCTAGAAATCCTAGGCATCTTTTCAAAGCATAATCGGTTGCAAATATTACATTTGAGCATGCAGTGTAAGTAAAGCCAAGGAAAAAATATACCCGATTCAATCGTTTTTCGTCCCCAAAAATTGAACTTGAACCCAAAATTGGCTCCCGTGCACCCCAAGCTTAGTGGATGTTCATGGGTGCCAAAATGCAAGACTTGTTCAATAAAACAATATTTTCAACTTGATTCTTGCGAAAAATCCGGCGGCGGCTCATGGTGGCTCAAAATTTCTGGCGAAATTTTTGGTGAGAAATTGCGGTTTCGTTCAGTTAGATGTATAGAAGTTGGAAAAAGAAGCACTTTGGTGGTGTCGGAATTGCGAGAGGTGACCGGAGTTTGCCGGAAAACGGCGAAGTGGTGGTGGTGGGGCCCCTAATTCCGGCAACAGATCGAGAATTATTTTGGTGGGGTTTGTAGAGGAGGAAAAATGGTGAAGAATGGCGGTGGTCTCGCGGGATTCCGACCAGTAGAACTCCGGGAAATCAAGTTTTTGTGGGGAGCTTTAATGGAGGTGGGTGTGTTCTTGAGAGAGAATGGTGGAGGTATTGTAGGGTTTAAAGAAGAAGAAAGTGGCTGGAGAGTTTTAATCCATGGTCAATTGAGGTCAACACCCGGTCAATATTAGTCAACTCATTAAAACACCCACTCAACGAAAGTCAAAGTCTAGTCAACAAAAATGGGATTTCTGTCGGTCATGTGCACGGGTCGCGTATGGGCAGCACGCGGCCGCACATGTCTTTCAGTCTAATTTTCCAAGTCGCATTTCGTTCCATCCATTCAGGTCTATCCGCGCAAGCCACCCGCAGAGAGGCACACGGTCGCGCACTGGATCGAGCAAGGGGGCAAACATGCTCGCGCGGGCGCGTGCTGTTCGCAGTTTCCGGCTCCGTTTCGCATCAACTTGCTGGTACTCTTGGCTTGAATTTTGTGACATCCCCATTTTCACGGCCAGAAAAGACCGATTTTGTTTATGCTTTATAAAAATCAGAGTACCTCTTTTAATAAAAATGTTGCGGAATTTATTCCCAGAAAAACATGATAAATGTGTTATCAAAGCATTTCCGAAGAAATGTATTTTTATTCCTTTTAAAACCTTGGGATGTCATCGTCAATACAAAAACATAAGCATAAACAGAACTTACATTCATTTACACTACTGATCTACATCTCTTTTAAATCTCTCAGTGTAAAGTAGTTTCGTATCGACACCTGTGATACAAATAAGCTTGAGTGGGTTAGGTTAGGAAACCTGGTGAGTACATAGGGTTTTCAACCCACAATAATATAATTATTATGTTTAAACATCAAACAATCAATCCAATTACCCATCCCCATTATCTTCATTACTCTTAAGGATCTACCCTAAGAATCATCTATCTTCCATTCGTTCATTTCGAAGTCCATTGCTTCCAGGGTTTATATAACAGACACTAAGTCCATAGCTGCCAATGCTCGTTCGTAAAGCACTAATTCCATAGCTGCTAAAATTCATTCATCGGGTACTAAATTCATAGCTACCAGTGTTTATCTAATAGGTACTAAGTCCATAGCTACCATCGTTTATTCAATAGGTACTAAGTCCATAGCTACCATCGTTTATATAATAGGTACTAAGTCCATAGCTACCATCGTTTATCTAATAGGTACTAAGTCCATAGCTACCAACGTTTATATAATAGGTACTAAGTCCATAGCTACCATCGTTTATTTAATAGGTACTAAGTCCATAGCTACCATCGTTTATCTAATAGGTACTAAGTCCATAGCTACCATCTTTTATCTAATAGGAACTAAGTCCATAGCTGCCAGTGTTTATCTAATAGGTACTAAGTCCATAGCTACCAACGTTTATCTATCAGGTACTAAGTCCATAGCTACCAACGTTTATTCAATAGGTACTAAGTCCATAGCTACCAACGTTTATCTATCAGGTACTAAGTCCATAGCTACCAGCGTTTATTCAATAGGCACTAAGTCCATAGCTGCCGATGTTATTTATTAGGCACTAAGTCTATAGCTGCCAATGTTCACTCATATCATCTTTCACCTCTCATCATTCATCTACCCATGTTTCACCCAACATATTCGTAGATATAAAATACATATACAGTTTAAATCATTTAAAACATGTATAAAATCGTTCATCCAATATAGATAACAAGTATACATGTTATATGCACACATAGCACGTAATTTATATAAAAATATTTCATATCTATGTGTAAGATGAAAGTAACTATGTACTCACCTGATAAGGTGGTGACTCGGTACTCGGACAACACTTCGTTAATCTTAAAACAATTCCTTTGACAAAACCACGAGGGGGTTTGGCTAGAAGCCGGGCTCTGCAGGGGCAGGACTTCCGAGCCGAAAGCTCTTCTTCTCGGAGCCGTCGAGCGCTCCGGGGCTTTCTTCTAACGCTAGGGGAGTTTTTTTTTGGGAGGTTTAGAGAGAGTGTAGAGAGAATAAAGAATGGGAAAGGTGTGAAGAAAATGACGGTGGGAGAGGTTCTATTTATAGGGTGAAATATGGCTGAACTTGGTGCCACATGCCACCATCTGGTGGCAAGACTTGGGGAGAAAGCAATGGCCAATATTGTGCCACATCACCCATTTTTGCACAGCACACTTCCAACTTCTAAAATCCGTAATTTTCGCATACGAGCTATGTTTTTTACGTTCTTTATATCCACACGTAGGTAAAAATAAGATCTACAACTTTCCTTTTGACTCCGTCGGCTAATTCTCGACCGATCTTAAATTTAACAGTAGAAGGTGACTACACTGCTAAATGTCCGCGTAAAATTCATAACTTCTACATACGGACTCCGTATTCGTCTGTCTTTTTGTCGTTGAGTTCCTATTAATGAGATATTCAATTCTCATTTAGGTCGTGTTGGCCAAAAACTGCTCGATCTAAAATTCGAGTTTCGGGTCGTGCACTGCTAGGCCAAATCTTAGAAAAATCATAACTTCCTCATACGAAGTCAGATTTGGGCGTTCTTTTTATGCACGCTCTCGGTTTAACGTATACTACAACTTTTGTTTAGATCACTAAGGCCAAAAAGTTCTCTATCGTAAATTCACTATTTACGTCGCGTAGTGTCGTGTCGGTTTTGTCGCGAAACTTCGACGGGCCATAACTTCTTCGTTATAACTCGGATTTCGGCATTCTTTATATGTACGGAACCCTTGTGACATATTCTACAACTCGGTTAAGATTAATACTTATAAATAATCTTCCATCAAAAACTCATTTTTGATGCTCATTATTTCTAAATTGACTAGCCCGGATCTACGGGCGTTACAAATTTAAAGGCCTAAACACTTGGAAAAATTATTTTCTTCAAAGATAACTCCAAAATAAACATCAAAACATCTTCAAAACTTCTTTATTCGAATTCAAAGACACGAAAGCACAATGCTTTCCTAAAATGTCCTTTAATGTCTTTGGCGAGACGTCTTCCCAGCTTGCTTCAACACCTCGGGACATCCAAATGGATGATTTCAAGAGCATTAGCATTGAAACCTTCATAGATTAGCTTCAAACGGTGCCCATTGACTTTGAAAATTTGTCCTGTTTCTTCAATTTAGATCTTTACCGCTCCATGGTCAAAAGTTTTGATTACAACAAAAGGCTTAATCCATATTGATCTTAACTTGCCCAGAAATAACTTCAATCGTGAATGGTAAAGTAAGACCCTATGTCCCGGTTCAAAATGCTTCCGGGTAATAGACTTTTCATGGATAAGCTTCGTTTACTCCTTGTAAATTCTCGAGTTTTCATAACAGTCATTTCTTAATTCTTCTAACTCTTGAAGTTGAAGCTTCCTATGTATTCCCGCATCGTCAATGTTGAAGTTGCATTGCTTGACCACCCAAAATGCATGGTGCTCTAATTCCACGGGCAGATGACATGGCTTTCCAAAAACCAATCTAAATGGAGACATGCCTATCGGGGTCTTATAAGCGGTCAGATAGGCCCATAAGGCACCATCAAGCCTCAAACTCCAATCCTTTCTCGTTGGATTCACCGTTTTCTTAAGGATGGACTTCACCTCCCGATTTGAAACCTCCGATTGATCGTTTGATTGAGGGTGGTAGGCGGTGGAGACACGGTGGGTCACATTGTACTTCTTCAATAAAGCCTTCATCATCTTGTTGCAAAAATGTGTCCCTCTATCACTAATCAAGGCCCTAGGCACACCAAATCTCACAAAAATATTAGACTTTAAACACTCGATATCCGTTTTGGCATCATCCGATCTTGTGGCTTTGGCCTCAACCCATTTAGAAACATAATCAACCGTGAGTAAGATGTAAACATTGCCAAATGAGACGAGAAATGGGCCCATAAAATCAATCCCCCCTACGTCAAAAACTTCACAAACAAGGATTGGATTTTGTGTCATTTGGTTCTTTTGAGAAATATTCCCCGTCCTTTGACACCGTTCACAACTTTTACAAAATAGATAACAATCGCGTGACATGGTCAAATAATCCACACTCAAGAACTTTTTTTAAAGTTCGATCAGGTCCGAAGTGTCCCCCACAAGCAAATTCATGACAAAATTGCAAAATGGATTGATGTTCTTGTTGGGGCACACACCTCCTAATAATTTGATCGAGACAATGTTTCCCCAAGTAAGGTTCATCCCACACATAATATTTTGCATCAATTTTCAATTTATCTTTTTGAGCACGTGTGAATGTGTCGGGATACCTTTTCGTGACCAAAAAGTTAACGATGTTGGCATACCAAGGAATAGATTGAGTAAGGGAAAAGAGATTCTCATCCGAAAACTCATCCCGCAACGGGAGAGGAGTTTCATTTGAAGTGATCCGGCTTAGATGATCGGCAATAAGATTTTCGTATCCACTCTTGTCTCGAATTTCCAAATCAAATTCTTGCAACAGTAAGATCCACCAGATGAGTCTTGGCTTTGCATCTTTCTTTGTCATCAAGTACTTGAGAGCCGTATGATCCGAATACACGATGGCTTTAGTGCCAAGTAGATATTGCCTAAACTTCTCCAAAGCGAACACTATTGCTAATAGCTCCTTCTCCGTGGTAGAGTAGTTGCTTTGCGCATTGTCTAGTGTTCTTGATGCATAGTAGATCACTTGGGAGGCTATTCCATTCTTTTGACCCAAAACGACGCCTATAGCATAGTTGCTTACATTACACATGATCTCAAAGTGGAGATCCCAATTTGGCGCTTGTATGATGGGGGCGGATGTAAACAACTCCTTGAGCTTGTCAAAAGCTTCTTTACACGCCTCATTGAACTCGAAATCAACCTCCTTTTGCAAGAGTTGGCACATTGGTCTTGTTATCTTTGAAAAATCCTTGATGACTCTTCGCTAGAAACCTGCATGACCTAAAAAAGAACGAACTTCCCGAACACAAGTCGGGTAAGGTAAGCTTTAAATAACATCAGTTTTAGCTTTATCTACCTCAATTCCTTTCTTTGACATAATGTGACCCAAAATAAGACCTTGACTCACCATAAAATGACATTTTTCACAATTTAAAATCAAATTTGTTTCAATGCATCTTTTCAAAATCTTGGTGATATTGGTCAAACATTCTTGAAAGGAGTTTCCATATACCGTAAAATCATCCATAAAAACTTCAATTATGTTTTCAACATATTCCGCGAAAATACTAACCATAAAACGTTGGAAAGTGGTCGGGGTATTACACAATCCAAATGACATTCTCCGGTATGCAAAAGTGCCAAATGGACATGTAAAGGTTGTCTTTTTTTGGTCTTCCGGTGCCACCAGGATTTGGTGACAACCGGAATACCTGTCTAGACAACAATAATGAGACTTCCCGACCAACCTTTCTAACATTTGATCAATGAAAGACAATGGAAAATGATCTTTTCTTGTGCTTGCATTGAGTTTTCCGTAGTCAATACATACTCTCCACCCGTTTTGCATACGGGTGGGGACCATAATACATGTTCTCGACCACCGTGATTCCTGTATTCTTTGGTACTACTTGCATCGGGCTCACCTACTTGCTATTCGAGATTGGATAGATCATTCCTGTATCAAGAAGCTTCAATATTTCTTTCTTCACAACTTCCATTAATGGCAGATTCAATCTTCTTTGTGCATCCCGACTTGGCTTGCATTCATCCTCCATCAAAATCTTGTGCATACAAGTGGAGGGGCTCAACCCTTTGATATTCGCAATTGTCAAACCCATGGCTTCTTTGTGTTCCTTCAACACCTTGAGGAGTTGCTCTTCTTCAAATTCGGTTAGATGAATGGAAATAATAACCGGAAGGGTCTCATTCTTTCCCAATTAGGCATACTTCAAGTGTTGATGTAGGACCTTTAATTCCAATTCCGGTGGTTAAACAAGGGAAGGTGGTAACTTTGTCTGAGTTAGAGACAATTCAACTTGCTTGACATAAAGTTTATGGATTTCTTCACTTCCAAATTATTGACCAACTTCTCAACTTCTGGATCTAAAGAATAAAGCTTTAATTTCTCGTCTAGCTTCCCACAATCAAACCCCTTGCTTAGAATCATCTCCAACATATCACCATTAGACAACTCAAACAATTTTTGGGTTAGTGGTTCAACAACATCAACAAAATACAAAGATGAAACATCACTAGGATATCTCATAGCATCATAATTATTAAAGCTTATTGTTTCACCATCAAATTCCATTTTTAAACTACCCGCAGACACATCAATCTTTGTTCTAGCCGTTTTAAAAACGGCATTCCAAGCAAGATTAGAGCCGATTTGGAGGAAACTTGTTCCTCGAAATCAATCACATAGTAATCCGCCGGGAAGACCAATTGGTTAACTTGCACTAAAACATCTTCTAGGACACCTCTAGGAAAAAACACTTGATTTATCCGCAAGTGAAATTATGACACCGATTTCATTTAAATGGCCAACATTTAACGATACTTATACCAAATAGGGCATGACATTAATAGAAGTATCGAGATCAAGCATGTCACTACTAAAAGTGACATCCCATATCTTGCAAGGAACCGTAAACATTCCCGGATCTTTGCAATTAGGTGGAAGTTTTCTTTTCAAAACCACGGATGCATTTTCATTCATTGAAATCTTTTCATTTCCCTTCAATTTTCTTTTATTGGTGAAAAGTTCTTTAAAATTTTTTGCATATCTAAGGATTTGTTTGATTGCATCAAGTAACAGAATGTTTACCTCCACCTTTCGGAAGGTGTCCAGGATCTCCTTCCCCTCCGTATGCTTCTTTAAGGTTGCAAGTCGGGAGGGGAATGATGGGTGAATGATTATCGGTGTCACTAGAGGGGTAACTTTCTTTGGAACTCCGGCTTGTGCATCATTCTTGACAATAGGAACCTCAATGGGAGTGATCTCTATTTCTTCCTCATCTTCCCTTGACTTCTTCTTTGAACTACTCTATTCGGTTTGTTTACCACTTCTCAAGGTCACCACATTGACATTAGGATTCTGTTCAGTTTGAGAAGGTAGTTTGCCACGGGGCTCCAACTTGCTTAAAGATGTAACTCTATCCCCCACTTGTGCTTCAAGGTTGGAAATACTAGTTTTTGTCTCCTTTTGGAATTGTTGGGTACTAGTTGCAAGAGATTTGACAATGTCTTCAAGAGACATTCCGGAGCTACTTGGTTGGGATTGAGGAGGTTGTTGGTGATGATGTGGAGGGTGCAGTTTGGGTTGATAGTGAGGTTGTGGATGTTGGTAATGGGGTTGTTGTGGTGGGTAGGAAGATCTAACCAATACATTTTGATGCAATGGTCTTGGGTTATAACTCATATTGGGATTTGGCTTCCAACTTGAATTGTAAGCATTTTGATAACCGTATGGTTTGTTGTGGTAGTTTTGGTACTCTCCTGTGGCATTCACATGTTCCGCATCTTCTTGAAGGATGGGACACATATCCGTAGGATGTCCCATTGTTGCACATATTCCACAAACCATCACTTGTGGAGTTTGTCCCGTGGCTAGCTTTTGGACAAAGGATGCCAAGTCTTTGAGTTGAGATTCGAGGCTTGTTGTCACCACTTCATTGACTTTTTGATGCGTGTCCCTCTTCATGTCTTGGCGCGGGGCAAAGTGTTGGGAATTTGCGGCTATGGTGTTGAAGAGTTGTCTCATTTGTTGAGGAGTTTTGCTAAAGACATCTCCACCACTTGAGGCATCAACTAGTTTTCTCGACATTGGTAATAATCCCTCATAAAAGTGTTGAATGAGGAGTTGTTCCGGAATTTGGTGTTGTGGATAACTATAGCACAAGTTGTTGAACCTCTCCCAATAGTCGTGAAAAGTCTCATTTTGACCTTGGCGGATTCTACAAATCTCATTTTTAAGACGTGAGACTCTTAAAGCGGTATAGAACTTATCAAGAAAAGCTCTTGCCATGTCGGTCCATGAGTTGATTGACCCCGGTGGAAGATAAAATAACCAATTATTTGCTCTATCGGCCAATGAAAATGGGAATGCCCTTATATTAATTTGGTCATCGGTTGACCCTTGTGGCTCCATGCTAGTGCAAACGATATGGAACATCTTCAAGTGCTTATGTGAGTCTTCATTTTCAAATCCATGAAAAGTTGGAAGGTGATGAACTAAACTTGACTTCAATTCTGAACCTCCTTCCAGAATGGGGTAATTGATACCGGTTGGAGTTTGTGTAACATCGGTTTCCATCATTTGTCTTAAGGTTCTTTCGGGTGCTCCTTCTCCGTTCGCCATTGCAATTTGGTTTATGATGGGTGGATTTTGTTGTAGGGGTGATGTTTCGGGAATTTCTTGGTGAGGGTCGGGGCTAGAATCGTGTTCAGTGTCACTAGAGGAAGCGGTTTCAACCTCCGGATCCCCGTTAGGGTTTGAAGTTTGACCACGTTCTATTCTCTTTTCCTTCGCCAAACGTCTTGCTTCTTTTTCAATTTCCGGATTATAAATCAAAGCACCTGTACGTTGAGATCTGGGCATAGAGAAACAAATTGGTTAAAAATAAACCAATCCCCGAAAACGACCCCAAAGTTTGGTGGTTGTCGAGGCCAACAAAATAAAAAACCCTAAATCTTGTACCCTAAAATAGTGTATAGTGGTAAAGGGGTCGAATCCGCGAAGATTGGTTCAATTTTATAACTCTATGAAAAACCTCTCTGTAAAAATACTTGTAATTGACAATAAAAGTAAAAATGGAGGCTTTCGTCTGTTGAAATACTTTAAATAAACTAGAAGTAAACTACGATTTAAATAGACAATTTCAACAAATACAAGGGTTTGATGTAAAATCAATAAGAGAAAGATGGTTGACTTAAGGTTTCCTCACTTGAACATTTGATGAACATATCATTAGAATCCAATGGTGCAATACGTGTTTTAAATCTTTAATTTGGCTATAGTAATCCAAAAAGCTTGAGATTACCTAGACTTTTCTTAGTTGTTAAAATAGTTAGAAAAGCTCATAACAATTTCCTTAGTCAAAGTCACAATTTCCATTAAGCATGTAATTAGTAAAGTCAACTAGCATTAAGAACCAAAAAGTCACCAAATCCAAGAGGAGTCAAATGCTTTCACTTCCATGTTGGAGAAAATGTTTTTATGATTGTGTGAAGTAAAACCAACACAAGAACCACTTGTTGCTTGGTAATTTGAGGATCCTTTACTTAATCAAGAAATTAGCCAACTAATCACTACAAATACATTTAAACTCATGAATAAAAACGTACAAGTAGTAATAAGATGTTAAAACACAAAACATTCTCATAAAGATTCAAGAACAAATTCATGGAGTCTTCAACATTCAAATGATTTCACCAAAGTCAACCAATGTTAGATTAGCCTAACATGGCTAAACTTAAGAAAACAAAGTAAGAGTAGATTGTACCAAACATTTAGCTAGAATCAAGGAGTAAAAAGTGATTTTTCTTCAAGTGTTCAAGCTCTCAAAATGCTCCAAAATCTCCAAAGAATCCTTCAAATTTCGAATGTGCAAAAGTGTGCAAAAGATGCACACCAATCTTCCTCAAATAGTCATCCAAATGAAATTCTGAAATTACCCCTACAGTGTCATGCGCGGCCGCACAGCCTTGCGCGGGTGGGTTGCGTGGGTGGTACCTGATTGTGGGCTTCTTTGAGTTTTGGGCCTCTACAGCTTAGTCCATTGGCCCAGTTCGAGTTTGATCAGCTTCTAGCCCATTTTTCTTTAAGTTCTCTTCATGATAATCCCAATTTGGCTTTTCCAAATGATCCATAGCTCACGTAATTGGCCGATCAGTAATCTACACACGCTCGAATATTCTTCCGTTTCTTGCAAATTTAAAGTTTCTTTCCTCCAAGTCTTCAAATTAGCAACAATCCCACTCCATGCATCAACTCCACTAGCTATCAAGCCCAAAATTCTTGTCGTCCTCCAAGTCCACTCGCTTCCCAAAGATCCCGCTCCGCTAGTCTCCTGAAAATCTGCAATTATGCTCACGAAATTAGAAAGTACCGAAAATGGTCATAAAATAAGAAAAAGGAAAATATGCTTGGAAATTAACTAAATTATGAATGAAACATACTAAAATAAACTATAAAAATAAGTAAATAAAATGAAACTATCAAATTGCCCAAGCTTAAACCTTATTTGTCCTCAAGTAAGACAAGACTAAAATGAACTTGGGATGAACTATCCTAAGAAAAATAAAAAGAATGGATAGAACCATATAACCTAATCACCGTTAGTCAACATGGTCAGAATTGATCTTGCTATTATCCCAAGAAATTTTCATCCGATGACAACGGAACCATAAACCACAGCCAGAACAAGTCCTCTACGTGAGTAAGGAGGAATGGTCAGTCGCAACCCCAATGGGACATGCATACAATGAAAAACATTCATAGTAGGGATAAAGCAGATGGATGGGCTCGTGTGGAACTCTTCTTTTAAGTGTACACTCTTATCACGAAAGTTGTGCGATCTCATGTCTATCGGCTACTCTCATGTATGATTAGGGTGCATCGCTCTGGCACCGTTGTAGGAATCAGTTCACTTAGTGTTGGCCCGAACCTCCTGTAGTATCTGACTCGACAGACTCCCTAACATCACCAATTTGCGAAAAAAAACAACTCGATCTATATACAATAAAACATACTTATATAAATGAATATCAAACGTCGGGTGACCAAAATGTAAGAAAATTTTGTTCAATAATTGAACCGGTCACCAATCTAAGATAATCGCAGCCTGTAATTTGCTTGCTTGAGATTCTTGGGTTTTTTTTATTATTTTTATTATTTTATTATTTTTTATTATTAGAACAAAAAGATACTTGAAGGTAATGCACTAACATATCGAATTTTTTATCAAAAAAACTTTTTGACTTGAAATTTGGTTCCCAAAAGTATATTAGTGGAACCGAAAGATAATAATAATCTGAATGGTCTAAATTGTGAAAATGGCCATGTGTGGAGCATAGAGATTAGGCTCTTTTTCAAACTTGTGATTTTCTAAATATAATAAAAATGCCCAAATGTGGCTAAAAGACTCTCTAAAATCCTAAGGAAATCGCAAAAAAATATGGTGATGTAAAGAGACCGGTTATGGATTCTACCCGGGGACAAGCACCAGTGTTTCATCCTAACGATTCAAACATGATCAAGTGTGATCCTCTCAGTGGTATGGGCCGCAGGCTAAAAATATCCATTGTTATAGTATATTCTACAATTTTTAGTATTGCATGCATAATTCTTCATGAAAACTACATGACCATGATCACTTACCCCTTTAAGCTCCAACAGTTAATCCCAAATATGAAGTCCCAAACTGCGGCCTAATGGTCCCGGTTCGATGTGTGAGATAACAACAAGATCATGGATCAATAATGATACAATAACTATGAACCTGTTCCATGGCATCCAAGGGGATGAGAATGAACAAACAACAAAAATGCATTAATGCTAATGCCCTAAGCTAAATGTTATGCAAAAATAAAAAGTGGAAAAGAAGAAAATAAAATCTTTTTGGAATTTTATAAAATAAATAAATAAATGCAAATTAGCCCAAAACTAATATGTTATGCAACCTAACTAAAAAATGCATGAAAAATTAAAAGGGAATACCCCATCCCAAGCTTAAGAACAAACATTGTCCTCAATGCTTAAGGTAAGGGCAGAAATGACCTAAATCGGAGGATCGGGCGGTCGAAAGTGTCTGTGACGGTAGTGGTAGTCCCACATGTCCTGGACCTGGCGGGAAGTGGATGGGAATGACTGCTCCAGTCTACTAACGCGGGTCGCCACATCCTGAATGGCTCGGGTGTTCTCCTGTGTTTGAGTGTCGATGCACTGAATTGTGTAGAACATTGTGGAGAACTGGTCAAAGAATGTAGGGGGAAATATGATGGGATCTCGTGTCCCCCCTGTTGTTGCGGCTGATACTGAGGTTGGTCAAAATGTTATGGAGGAGCCTGAAAGTGGTCATGCTGATACATCGGAGGCTGGTCAAAATGGTCTTCCTCCTCGGGCAGCTTTTCTTCATCTTCTTCATCCTCTGAGTCGGGTAGTACACCCACTGGAGTCAACTGATCCGGAGGAAGCCAAGTGTCTGGGTCATCCGGTTCGAATGAATCACCAATCCAACTGGGGAGGATGTAAACCGGATGCTTGTCACCGTCAAGCCAACTGTATGAGTCATTGCCCCGACTGTCCAACATCTCCGCTCGCTCGAATGCGTAACAATCAAGTAGGAAGTTGGGCTGGTGGTGGTTAACGGGCAAATAATCAGGGGCGGGGAAGTCTCCTTAAAATATTCAACAAGCCCACTCCATGCATCAACTCCACTAGTTATCAAGCCCAAAATTCTTGTCGTCCTCCAAGTTCAATCTCTTCCCAAAGATCCCGCTCCGCTAGTCTCCTTAAAATCTGCAATTATGCTCACGAAACTAGAAAGTACCCGAAATGGTCATAAAATAACAAAAAGGAAAATATGCATGAAAATTAACTAAATTATGAATGAAATATACTAAAACAAACTATAAAAAAGTAAATAAAATGAAACTATCAGAAGACGAAAATGGAGGTAAGGTTTGATACCTTGTCTCCCTCTCACCGGAAATAAGTGTGTGTGTATATATATATATATATATATATATATATATATATATATATATATATATATATATATATATCAATGTGTATGTCCGCTGAACTCATCGCCCCTTCTTTGTGGTTTTCCAGTGAACCAAATGAACGTCAAGAGGTAATCCTAACCACCGAGCACCAGCCTCGGAGAAGGAGCTCCGGTAGGCGACTTCTCTTTCTTTAACATATCTTCATTGGGTTTACATTAAAATCTTTTTTTCTTGGATTCAGGGGGTTTTTAAGCTTTGGGTTTGTAAACCCACTTCAAGAGGTGAATACGATGATCTAAGGGAAAAAGGTTGGAAATGTAGGAATAAGAAATTTGTTGTAAAGGGCACGAGTAGGGGTGTTCTTTGATTTGTTTAGTTCACTTTTTTTTTCTTGGGCTTAATTTTGGATTTTTTTCATCATTTTGGGGATGTCTGGAGAAGACGAAGTCCAGAAAAAGTTATGTGAGAGAGAGAGAGAGAGAGAGAGAGAAAGAAAAAGGGATACGGTGGAGAGGTATGACAAGTGGGATTTTGCCTTATTTTTTAATTATCAAAATCTTAAAATTAAAACATAAATGTAAAAAAAATAAGTAAACAAAATAAAAGGATATAATAGTCTTTTTAAATTTGATAGGGATCATAACCATAACTTTTTTTTATTTTAGACCAGTGATACAAGTTGAAAAGATTTTGGACTTCATCTACATTTTTTTATGGAAACCATAGAGACCAAATTTGCCATAGAGACCAAATTTGCAGTTTAGGGCCCGTTTATTTATGTCTGACTGGGACCGAGTCAGCGATTTGGGCTGACTCAGTCAGACAAAATGCGTTTGGTAAGTAGCTTTCTCAATCAGAACAGCTGGCGCATAAGATTCTCGGTCAGACCTTGAGACGTTGCTGACTCAACAAATTACCTTCATGCCCTCTTGTTTCTTTCTTCCCATCGTGACCTAATAGAGAGACAGCAAAGAAATTGGCCGCCATCGCACAAATCTCTCCATCGTTGCGGTCTCTCTCAGTCCGACTACCGACCAGAGACTTCCCTCCGTTCCAGCTCCGACGAGAAACACGGCAAAACAGGTTCGATCCTCGGTTTTTTCCTGTGAAAACAGAAAATTGTTTTTGGTCTAATGTTATGAAATCTTAAATTGGTTATGAAATCAAAAATTGGTTCGATCCTTGGGGTTTGTTGCGATATAGTTTATACCAATGCTATACCTCTGTTGTTTTTATGTAGTTCATCTGCATAATGTTTTAGGTTTTGAGTTTATGAATACCTGGAGAAGTTTTTTTGGATCATGAAACAATGTAAACTTTAGATCATATGTACTTGATTTGAGTTGTTGCCCTTTTTGTGAAATCAGAAATCAAAAATTGGTTTTGGAATAAAAAATTGTTCTTGGTCTAATGTTATGAAATCTTAAATTGGCTATGAAATCAGAAATTCATCTTGCTGTAATGTTATGAAATCTGAAACTATTTGTTTAAGTGCTATGAAATTAGAATCATTCTTTGCTCTAATTTATGAAATCTGAAACTTGGTTGTGTATAAGCTATGAAATAAAAAATCATAATTTTTTTTGTGTATAAGCTATGAAATATGAAAGTTATGATGACAATGTTGGTTTGGAACAAAATTTGAAATCTTTTTTTTTTGTGTATAAGCTATGTTGGCAATGCTGTGAATTTTATTTATTTATTTATTTATTTTGTTTATAAGCTATGAAATCTGGAATCTTTTTTTGTTTATAAGTTATGTTGGCAATGCTGTGAATTTTTTATTTTGTTTATAATCTATGAAAGCTGGATTTTTTTTTTGTGTGTATAAGCTATGTTGACCTTAATTGTTCTATTATTATTTAGGATGATATTGATTCATTGGTAGAAAATTATTTTAATGTTTTAGGATGTTGGTTTGGAACGAAAGTGAGGACAAAACTTTTATTGATGCATGTATCCATGAACTAACCACTAATGGTTGTGAGGGTTCTGGCCTTAAGGCTAGTTCATGGAAGATAGTACGCGAAAAATTGATAAACGAACACGGTAAAGAGGTTGATCAGAAGCAAATGAGAAACCACTTTGACTACTACAAATCAAAGTATGTTGCTTGGGTGAAACTGAAAAACAAAACCGGCAATATATATGACCCTATAAAAAATAAATTTAACCTGACCGATGAACAATGGAAGGAAGAGGGGAGGTAATATTTTTATAACAAATACTATTATGATTATTTTTATATAAATACTAATATTTATAAAATTTTAAACAGTTGAACAAGTTCGTGTTGTCATTGAAAACTAAACCCCTGCTGTTTCTTGATCTTTGCACCCAACAATTTGAAGGGTCGACCTCAACCGGTTTTCAAAGTTGGGGCCCATCTTCTACACTCCCTCGTCTTGTAGAAGAGTTTAGTGCCCATGATTTTGATGATGATGTTCCAATGGAAACCTCAACAAAACACGTAGGTGCGAGTGAAGAATCTTCGGGGCGTTCAAAAAATACGAAAGTTGGTGGAAAAAAAGAGATGCAAGGGCATTAGAAGTTGAAGAGGAGATTGTCAAGCTTGCAAGGTCGTTAGTGGAAAAAAATGAAAGAATTGAAAAAGGTGAAATAGATTAGGATGTTGATGCGTGTATGGAGAAATTAAACAAAGTGGAATGGGGAGAAGAAGATGAAAGACACAAGACCGCTCTTTTGCTATTTGGTGAAAGTGTCGATGTTAGAAACGTTTGGATATGACTTTCGCATACTAGTTGTGAGTCGTGGGTGATGGGTGCGGGTAGGAAGTATGGTTACCTTTGATGATGTTTACTAGTTTTTTGTTGCATGACTTTTTGTTATTTGCATGACTTTTGGATCCTATGTTTGATGACTTTTTTGGATGTTACTTTGGATGATGTGTACTAGTTGTTTTGTTATGTGACTTTTGTTACTTTGGATGATATTTGGATATTGAATATGACTTTTGTTATTTACTAGTTTTTTGTTATATGACGTTTGTTATATGACTTTTGTTACTTTAACATGTTACCTAATTGTTTGTAACAGGTCAAGTATGGTTTCTGATGGTGAAGTTGTAGCTTTTCTTTTACTTGTGTTTTATTGGTTGAGGTCAAACCGACACATGCTAATCAGAATTCATAGAATTAGAGATAACGATTCAAGCGGGTATGCGTATACGCAAGATTTGATGTACGGAGACCCTACACAATGTTTCGATATGATGCGTCTTACACAAGAGGCATTTGCTTTATTATGCAACTATTTTACCCAAAAAATTGGCTGTAAGCTAGTAGGAAAATAAGCATTGAAGAGAAGATGACTATATTCTTACATGTTATAGGACATAATGAACGTTTTCACTCGGTTAAGGGAAGATTTCAACACTCCACACAAACGATTCATCAGTGTTTTCACGAGGTCCTAACGACAATGATGTGTTTTGCAAAAGAAATTATAGTACCAACAACTCCTAATCCAACAAGACATAACTCGGAACGACATAGACGGTTAAAAAATATTTTTTCCGGAGCAATAGGTGCATTAGATGGAACTCTTGTACATGCGGTTGTACCCGTTGATCAACAAACTCGTTATAGAGGAAGAGGAAAAAGGAGAATGCTTTCAAAATGTAATAGGAAATTGTGATTTTGATATGATATTCACCTTTGTTTGGGCTGGCTGGGAGGGTATAGCACATGATTCAAGAGTTTTGAAAGAAGTTGCAGATAAATATTACCTTTGTGATGCCGCATATACAAACACTCGTGGGTTTATGACTCCATACCACAATACTAGGTATTGGTTAGCCGATTTTCGAAGAGGCCGATCTTTAACTAGAGAAGAAAGGTTCAATTATGCTAATGCACAACTTAGAAATGTTATTGAGCGTGCTTATGGTGTATTGAAGGCGAGATTCCCAATCTTAAAACAAATGGCTCCTTATCCTTTTACAGTGCAAAGAGACATAGTTATTGCTTGTGTCGCGGTCCATAATTTTATAAGGAAATACAATATTGAAGATGACTTGTTTACAAATTTTGAGGAGGTCACTATGGTTACTCCTGACATCCAAGGTGGGAGAATTGATAGAGAAAACATACAAGACATAGAATGGGGCCCAGAAGTCGTTCAATATATGTGTGTTTTGCGTGATCAGATTGCAAATCAACTACTTTCACCTACTTTACATTAAATTATTATGTTATTTAAATTTCATTATGTTTTTATTTGGATATTAAATGATTTATGTTTAATTTATATTTTGTATGACAATTTTATTTGGATTTTTAAATGACTTGTGTGTAATTTACATTTTGTATGACAATCTGTATGTTTTTATAATTATTCAGCAACTTCATCCATCGCTATATATAACAACAGGGTAAAATGATCATTTTTCATCACTCAGCACATTCAGTCAGATGTACAATCAAACAACAGAATTTCTTACTCAGTCATGATTTCTTATCCAGACAGACCTTTCCCAGTCAGCACTTTCTCAATCAGCAACTATCAAACGGGGTCTTAGTCTACTCGTTATATGTCTCCATATGTTTAGACACGTGAAGGTCTGAAGAGTAATAGTTCCATAGTACAAGGGGCAAAGAAAAATGTTCTCTACATATATGGGCAGTCGGAAGAGGCGGGAAAATGGTAAAAACCCTAGTTCGGATTGAGCATCGGTCGTTCTTCTCGTTAATTTCTACTTGATTTTTCCACCAATCCACGCAAATGGGGATAAAGGTAGTTATTTTCCTAAAATCTGATAATCTTTTCTTGTCGTTAACATGTTTGATTCTGGTAATTTAAACTGTATTGAAAACTGTTTCTTGAATTTGGGTGTTTAGGGTTTAACGAAGCTTCTAGCGGACAATGCCCCGAAGGCCATGAAAGAGCAGAAATTCGAGAGTTATTTTGGTCGGAAAATCGCCATCGATGCTAGCATGAGCATCTACCAGTTTCTGGTACCCAAATTCTCGTTTCCCCTTTCCCTTCCCATTTCAACATAAATCACTATACGTATGTGTTATGCTTCATATGAATTGGATCTACTGTAGATTGTCGTCGGAAGAAGTGGGACAGAAATGCTGACCAATGAGGCTGGTGATGTGACTAGGTAAGTGTCTCAAACGATTTTTCCCCTCTTAAACATATTAATTTTGGATGAAAGATCATTGAATATTATTCTAATCCACAATTTGGGTCTCATTTTTACAATTTGTTGTATGTATAACAGCCATTTGCAAGGAATGTTCAATCGGACTATTAGGCTTCTGGAATCTGGATTGAAGCCAGTGTAAATCCCTATTTCCTTCTTCTTCTTTTTTAATCTTTCATTTCTTTATATGTATGACCAATTTGACCTTCCTCTGTATATATAGCTATGTTTTTGATGGGGCACCTCCCGATTTGAAGAAACAAGAACTTGCAAAAAGGTAACCTAATTCTTGTTTTATCATTACAAATAATGTCAATAATTTGACATAGTTTTAGAGTTATTATTACACAGATACTCAAGGCGAGAAGATGCAACAGCCGAGTTAGATGAGGCTATTAAGGTAATTTCAGGACATGTTTCCATTTCTTTTATGTGATCTTCATGTTTTTTTACTTGATTTTTTTTTATCTTTTCACTGTTGTAGTCCGGCAATAAAGAAGACATTGAGAAATTTAGTAAACGTACTGTGAAGGTATCTAATTATCTATGTTTTTTTTAATGTTTATTTAATTTTTAATTTATTTATGTTATAAACTATAAATAATTTTTTAGGTAACAAGACAACATAATGAGGATTGCAAAAAACTTCTAAGGCTTATGGGAGTGCCTGTTATTGAGGTAACTTTTTTTTTTTTTTTTTTTTTTTTAAATAATAATTGAGAAAATAACATCACACTTATGGAAATGGAATGAAAGTAAATAAGGGTAAATTTGTAATTTTATTTGTTATGGGAGTGTAGGCCCCATCTGAAGCAGAGGCACAATGTGCTGCCCTTTGCAAAGCTGATAAGGTAATGTATTTTTTCCGTATATGCAAACAAAACAAACATTTTTTTTTATTTAATATATTTAATTATAATATATAAATTTGTTTCAGGTGTATGCTGTTGCTTCTGAAGATATGGATTCTCTTACTTTTGGTGCACCAAAATTTCTTAGACATTTAATGGATCCTGCTTCAAGAAAAATTCCCGTGATGGAATTTGATGTTTCCAAGGTTTTAAATTAAAAAAATAAATAATTTTTTTTTTTACTATTTTTTAACGCTGAGGTGTTAATTTTATAACAGGTTTTGGAGGAACTGAACCTTACAATGGATCAATTTATTGATCTCTGTATCCTATGTGGATGTGATTATTGTGATAGTATTAGAGGTTGTTAAATAAATATATAATTTTTATAGTTTTTTTTTAAAATTTTTTTTTATTTTAAATGTTTTTTTATTTTTAAATTTTAGGTATTGGTGGGCAGACAGCTTTGAAGCTCATTCGTCAACACGGGTCAATAGAAACTATTCTTGAAAATATAAATAAAGAAAGGTTCTTTATTTATTTATTTTTTAAAAAAATCTTGAGAGTATTATTTACGTTTTTACCCTTGTTGTCAGATATCAAATACCTGAGAATTGGCCATATCAGGAGGCTAGACGCCTTTTCAAAGAGCCTTTGGTTTGTGTTGATGATGAACAGCTTGAACTTAAATGGACTTCTCCAGATGAAGAAGTGAGATTCATATTATAATAACAAAAAATAGCAATGTACTTTGAAAAATCTACCAAATTATACTAATTTTTGCTAAAATTAATTAATTATTTTTTCAAAGTATGATGTAATAATTGGACATTTTTTTTTTTCATTTTCAGGGGTTGTTAAACTTCTTGGTGACTGAAAATGGGTTCAACAGTGACAGAGTCACAAAGGCAAGGACACCAAATGATTTACTTTTTGTTTATTTATTTATTTAAAAAAAATCTTTTTGTATTTATTTTTTCTAGCTCTTTGTGTATGTAATTAACTAAATATAGAACTAATCATGTATTTTAATAACAGGCAGTAGAGAAAATAAAAGCTTCCAAGAACAAGTCGTCACAAAATCGGTAAAAAACTTTAACCTAATTATTCATTTTTTGCCTATGCATTTTTAATTATTTATTTATTTTTAATTTTATTTTGTGCTTTCTTTATACCAGATTAGAATCATTCTTTAAACCAGTTGTTAGCACTTCTGTTCCCATTAAAAGAAAGGTACGCTTTCCTTTTCTAGTAGTTGATTTATTTTAATGTATTTTTATTTTCGTGGAATCATCACCAGTTATATTTCTCTTAAATTGTTTTAGCAAAAATTGAGGCCTGATTATTTTTTTCTGCTTGAGTAGTTAATATTTAATAAAATAAGTTAAAAAGAAATTAGAAAAAAAAGGTGGAACATTGTTGCATAATTACCGAATTACGAATTTAACCCTTTGGCTGTCAGGATACTAAATGCATTCTTGGATCTTCAAAACAAGTAACCAAGACTAAGATATTAACTGGAAAGATCATAAGCAGATTTAGTCCTCCAACTTTAAGTCTGTGTTCCAAACACCCCCTGATGTTATCCAAAGGTGTATGCTTTGGCACATGAAGCCAAAATGGTGATTTTTTAGATTTTAGCCGTGTTTTTAACTTTTTTTTAATGGTTTTGAGAAACTAGTGATTGACTTAGGCCATGTTTTTTTTTTCTTCCAATAAAAACTTATTTGAGAAAATGCTGTGTATGGATTTTTTTTTTTGTTTTTGTTTTTTATAGTTTATGACGTTTTTTTTTGACAGGAAACGAATGAAAAAGCTGCAAAAGAATCAGCCAACAAAAAGGCAAAGGGTGGAGCTGGTAGAAAAAAGAAATAGGTTCGTTTTTTAATTTTCTTTTAATTCAAAGTTTATGAAGGTCAAAATACAAAAAAGAAAAAAAAAAAGGAAAAAAAACACCTGTAACTTTCATCATTTTATGGATTTGGCCATTTAAATATTTTTATTTATCATTGAGATTTCTTTTCTACACTTGTAGGTGCTGCTTCTGTTGTATGCCTGATGTCTCCCTCCAACTTTGATGATTTTTTTTTAATATTTTGTTTTGTAATATTAAGAAGTTTCTAGTTTCTGATGATAATTTCGCTCTAAAATCGAGGTATCATGTTATCTTTTACTGAAAAGACTGTTTTCTTTACATCAGTAATATTGACGTCTGTGTAGAGTAAAGTGTACTTTGCATGTTTCTTTCTCTATGATTCATGTGATTGCATGTTAAATATAGCAATGCTAGGAAACACTTTTTTTTTTAATAAAATTAACTCTTTATAAAAAGTAAAAACGATTCAACAACGTAAAGCAAAGCAAACCTGCATCACATTCAAACCCGAATTAGAACCTAACATATAAACCAAAAACAACCAACCCAAATGTCATGAATTGTTCATATTCATCGGCATTCGTTAGTTTCTCATTCTATTGAACACAAACCAAATATCTAATATCTAATTATCAATATAAAGCAAATTCTAAAGTACGTATATAAACATGGTTGAATTTAAACAAAAATAAAGTAGTTTATTAGTTTTGGGCACAACTAATATTCTAAATTTAACAAAATCCAAATGTCCACTCTTCAAATATAATGTTAAAAAAAAAATACGCATCACAAATGCTAATAATATGACATGATATATCCATCCATCCTCTTGTTTTTTATTATTGAAGTCATGAGGATCCTTGAAGCAAATCGTTTTTACTTTTACCTTTCTTCATTTTGGCTTTCACCCGTGATTTTGACACCAGGGTTTTTACCGTGTTTGTGAAATTCCCTACCGCCATAATTATCAAAAGAACTCCACACGTAACCACCTGGTCAAAAATATAAATTTTATTTTTTTTAATAGACTGATACTGATCCTGAAACTGATGTCAATAACACAAAATTTGCATTTATTTATTTTGTCTCATCCAAAAAGACTGATGTTAATGAGACAAAAATTGTATCTTTTTTATGTACAAACCAAAAAAGTGGACCAGGGACTCGTTCTTGATCTTTTTCAAATGTGAAAAAGACGTAAATGCCCTTCTGATCTGCATCGTAAAAAATACAAGTATGAATTAGAATAGATAATGACATACCTGCCACTCAGAAACGACACCAACCACTGCGGTTTTAAGCAATAGCAGACCCACATATGCTTCAAAAGCCTACGAATAAAAAAGATAAGCAAAGGGTAAATTCGTAAATTGGAAGTACAATGCTATGAAAGTAGGTTGGTATTTAAGCAGAAAATGACCTGTAAGACAAAGAGAATTGGGTATAAAAGCCATATTTGACCTTCTACTCCAGCAGTTTCACCCCACACAACATCCATTCTTCTAGCCTGCAATCAAAATCAAGTCCTTAAAGATCCGTTTTCTTTTTAATGATTTTTAGGGTCACATTTAATCTTTTTCTTTGTATTTAAAAAAAAAAAATTATAACAATACCTTTCCCAATGCTATACGAGTATAGAGCCTCTGGCGTTGATATCTATTTTGTAAAAGCATTGCAACTCCTTGCATGATTGCCCATTTCAAAAACAATTGTATACCTTTCTGAAAAAATGTAAAAAAAAAATAAATAAGATTAAAATTTAAACACACGAGCCTAATATTACATGAAATGAAATAATTTAACCTGTTTCTGGGAGCAATCGGGTTGCCTTTCTATCTCCCATGTGAGGCTGATGAGTGCCATAAGCATAGCACAATAGTGATGATATATCCACCTGAAAAATCACAAGATATCAAGAGGGCATTTACGTCTTTTGCACAAATGAAAGATCAAGAACAAGAACAAGTCCATGCCCACTTTTTTAAGTGGGAAAAAAAGTTGCAATTTTTTTGTCTTCTTAACATCAGTCTTAGTCCAATGCATGTCAAATGCAGTACAACCTGTCCTGTGTAACATGTGGGCCCTACACAGCTTAAACATTTAGAAGGAAAGATTAATGAGACCAAAATGTTTGTTGAATTATTACCATGGACGTATGTCACTTCCATTAACTCTCAAGATATTCTCTCTCAAAGCCAACCCTGTGTAGAGAAAGAGCAACCACGCCTGAAAAGGGCACACTTGTAATTATCTAGTAAGCTTTAAAGGGAGCATTAAACTTTCTAGGGTTATTTTCAATGATGAGGATGAGGAGGGCATTAACGCCTTTTGCATAGAAAAGAGATCTTTCTAGTTCCAGTCCAATGCATGTCAAACACAGTACAACCTGTTATGTGTCCTGTGTAACAAATGGGATACAAGAGTGTGATGAGAAGAACACACAGTACCTGGTACATCTGAACAGGTAATGCAGGAAAACATCCATTCCATACCCATGACCTTAGAAGCAGAAGCAATGATGGGAAAAAAAGAAATAGATATGCAGTCCTATCCTGCTCATAGGGAACCAAAAAGAAAGAAAA
Organism: Lactuca virosa; assembly: GCF_052849685.1. NCBI lineage: Eukaryota > Viridiplantae > Streptophyta > Magnoliopsida > Asterales > Asteraceae > Lactuca > Lactuca virosa. The sequence goes on along the minus strand of NC_136432.1, from coordinate 44,634,564 downwards.
TAAAATTCTCTCTTTAGAAAAAAAATTAACCAAATGAAAACATCTTCAAGTTATAATATAGTTATGGAAGAGGTTTAAGATATTATATAGGTGGAAGGTTTAGAACTTACTCTGAAATTATTGTATTCCTCTTTCACTTTCAATTGAACATCCTTTCTGGTAGCATGAACATTTATGGGACCAAGAAACATCTTCAAAAATCTTCCTGTAACCAAACAACACCAATTAAGATAATTATTTTCGAATTCTTTAGCTAAAATTTATTGCTTTCAAAATACAAAATTTGTTTGGATTTAACTAAACACCAAGTCATTACCACTTTATAAATATAACTCTTCATAGCTCTATGGAGTTGTCAAAATTTCCTTCAACGTTTTCAAAATCATTCCAATTTGAAATTGGAAAGTATGAATTATCAAAAAGTGGTGTGACTAGTGTTCTCACAAGCATAATAATGAAGGATTAAATTAATTAATGGAAGCAAATCACCATAAGATTTGCTGGGAAGAAATGCAGCTGCATCTCCTTCACTCAATGTATAACTCGCTCTAGTTAGCTCATCAACCAACTGTGTGAGGATAAAACAAACAATCAACTACAACCCAAATAAAGCATCCATTTTTATAACTAAAAAAACCTGCAAGTAAAGCTGTCCACACAATAATATCTTCAATTTGCAACGAAAAATTCAGTATTTATTAGCTTAAATACACACAGTAGCTTCTCGAGAGTGAACTATTAAGAATCAATCAAACACACAAGGCCTTACTTTTTCGGCATCTTTTGGATCCAAATTCCCTTTCTTGACGGAGGAAGCAATGTATGAATGAAGCCTTTTGATACTTGAATCTAGAGCTAGGGCTCGTTGCCTTAGTGAAGCTTCCTCCTGTGAATTTCGAGAAATTAAAGTTGCCGCAGATTCCTGCAACTCTTTACTCTGTTCCACGATTCTACAAACTTCTTCCGCCGCGTTTCTCTCAGACGTGTTATTATCACCGCCACTGACGGTGGCGGTGGAGTCTCCCATCTCGAACAGATCAACGATCGATCGACTTTCTACCCAATTTTCACTGAACTGATTGCTTCTGCGTTTTTATAGTTATCGAAAAACTATGCGCCTGATTCCGTGATTAATGAATCGAATAACAAGGAAGAACACGAATAGAGAAAAAGTACCGGGAATTAAACAGGGATGGGAGGTTTCCGGCAAGGAAACGGCGACGACGGTGGCGAATCTTAAGCACACAATCTGATAGTTAAAGTCGTAATTTATAGTATCTCCGATCTCGCGATATTCATCACCACATAATTCAATTAAGATTTTATTTCCATATATTTCAATTATGGCAAATGGCGTGCTACATATTTTAAGAGGGTCATATTTGACAAGTAAACTAACTTTTTAAAAAGAAATAATGATTTAAAAGGTTAATATATTTTTTGATTTGTGCATATTTGGGCATTGAATTTTCTTTTTGTCCATGTTACTCATTCAACTTGTTAAACTGTAAACATTTAGTTCTTATGACCAACTACTTCAGGTTAGCTGGTAAAAATGACTTAATATGGTAATATATTTCTCATTTTATACACATTTAGTCCTTAATATTTTTGTACACGTTTAGTCATTAATATTTTTTTGTTGCAAAATAAGTCATTTTTGTTTTTGTACTCATTCAATACTTATGAATGATTTATTTTGGTTTTTCTCACGACATCTTACGTGAGACAATCATTAATGATGTGTTTGGGGATTTTGATGTTTATGTCCATTGCGATCTCGACTACTTGGTTGCTTAGGTCATGTGTTCTAAACGTAACAACTTCTTCATACGATCTTGGATTATAACGGTCTTTATATCCATCCGTTCGTATTTTAGGGGCTGTATGGCATGATCTGAATTTTTAAGAGGTCTGAATTTCTAAGAGGGTCTGAATTTTTAAGATCTAAATTTTTAATATGCTGTTTGGTTAGAACCTCTTAATTGTTGTGCTGAATTATAAAAATGACCATTTTACCTTTCTGTATAAGTTTTTGCTAAGTTCAAAGTTTTTGATTAAAACCATCGAATCAACCTCTTGAATAACTATAAGGAAAAATATACACGCCATACACAATTCAAATTAAACATAAATCAAAATTAAACACAAATACAAATCAAATAAGGTCCAACTTCATATATTTGATCAATACCAATACTACTTGTATACATAGAATCCAAACTAAAATCAATATGAATAAATACTCGTGTCTCAAGTATGGCATAATCAGCATTAATAACTTCCTATGTAGTAGGTTCAGGAGTGTTTCCCGCACATCATACATTTCAAAATTCATAAATCACACCACCACAAGACCTAAGACAAACCACAAGACCTACACAACCAAACAGTCGATATCGCGATGGACATAAGCATCAATAGCCCCAAAAACACCTCATCAATGATTTCCCTATATAAGATATCGTGTGAAAAACTTAAAGAAACCATTCATAAGTACTGAATGAGTAAAAAAACAAAAATTTCTTATTTTGAAACAAAAAAAAATATATTAAGGGCTAAATGTGTACAAAAAAATTAAGGACTAAATGTGTACAAAATAAAATATATATTACCTTATTAAGTCATTTTTCCCGGCCAACCTGGTGTAACCGGTCATAAGGACTGAATAAGTACAGTTTAACAAGTTGAAGGGGGTAAATGTGGACGAAAAAAAAACTCAGTGACCAAATGTATACAAATTAAATAATATATTACCCTTTTAAGTCATTATCCCTTTTAAAAAAAGGTATGTAGAATAGTTTTTGAAAAGTTTTATATAAATTTCTTAAATATACCTTTAATCAATTATAAAAAAAATATATTTTTTTTCTAAATGTTATTTTATAATTTCAACTAGTTTATCATATAATTTTTTATCAAATATAAATTTTATCAGTTACCTTATAAGTTAACAGTTAACTTTTGAACTATCAACTAGTTTTTCAGTTAGCAAGTTAAATATAACTCATATATTAATTATCAAATACTCGAAAAGGAAAATTGAAAAATAAAAAAAAATTGAAATGTATGGAGGATGTACATGAGAATTATACTAGGAATGATGTCAAGAATCTCCTGTGGACCCCGACTCCATGGGTCCCCGTTATCGTACGAAGATATTTTTTTTATAATATTTTAAGGTTTGGGGACGAGGACATGTTCTACCCCTCTTTAGTTTCAGGGGATAGGCGCTCTGTCCCTAATATCCCACGGGGGCCCCAAAATTATTATCCTATATTTAACTAATTTATTTATAAAAATAATAAATAAATTTGGAGTAACCATTGTGTAATATATATATATATATATATATATATATATATATATATATATATATATATAGTATTTAAATAACTAGTGTGATGTTTAAAATTAAACGAAATAAACAAGTAAAAAAAGGGTTAATAAGGTTAAATGAGGGATTTCGGGCCAAACATGGTTAACGTGGGATTCAGAGGAAATAGGGAAACTGGGATGGAAGTGTGGGTGATATTGAAATTTGAGGGTAGGATCAAGGGCGAAGACACAGGGGGATCGAGGCCAAGGGAACATGAGAATTCGAGAGCGGAGGCGGGGATACTATTTCTGCCCCCGTTTGGCTCCATTGACATCCCTAATTTATAATGTCTATTTATTAAGGAAAGTAATTGTTTTAACAAATAGTAAATTATATGAAAAACAATGTTGTTAAGATCGAAATCCTAGATTAGGATCACAAGAACCTACAAAAAACTATAACCAAAAAGCAACCACTAAGCTCAGCATAATCGTTTTTGTAACATCGAACCTAAGTTCTTAAGAGCCTAAGATCGTTCCTTCAGATCTTAGCCATTCTCTTTCATTTGGTCTTAGTGACTAAAATGACAACTATAATTTTTTTAACCTTTGAAAAAAAACATCACACGTATTAGTTAAATAATCCAATGCAAAAACTAAATAATTTATCCTTTCAAGTTGAAAAAGCCACATAAATTCAGTTGCTAAGCTCGGAATCTAACATCCCAAATCACATGAATCCACACAGAGCCTCCCTGCTCTGTTCACTCATAAAATATGAGAGCAAATTGAGGTCAATAAACTTGTCTAACTCATTTGAACTCTAAACACTCGACACATGGCCATATGGAAACAATGTAACAACTGACCAATGCCCCATAGGCAATATATATAAGTTCTATGATGTATGTGTTTAGCATACGGTCCATGTATTTGTTTAGATGTGCAGAAAATCCAAAACAACATTGTACTTTGCCAAATCCATTTCTAGCACTTCCAAACTTCATTTTAACGATTTAAAAGTGATTATAGTGGATCCAAAACTTGTTTTAAACACGTAATAACATCCTTAACTTAATTAAATCATTAACATAATACATTATCCCATAAATCTCAAATTTAAACCTTTAAACCCAAATGAAGGAGATGGGAGGTTTTGGGGGTTAAGAGATACCGTCTTTCATCGTTTGGCAAGACTAATCCCTTAACTTATATTTCAATCCTAAAAGTTAATATTCTTACAAACTAAATCCAAAACCTAGTTAGATATCTTAGAATGGATAACACACACTCATTGCTACACTTATAGGGCGTGTTCGACACGTAGCGTTTGATAAAACGTTATGTTTTGAACAAAAAGTCACGTTTGATACCACAAACTTTTAGCGTTTAGTTTAAACCAAAACGCTCAAAATCCAAAAGTTACCTAACGTAGTGTTTAACAAAACGCTACTAGTTACCAGCTAGTTTTGCTAACACACTCATAAAGTATGCACTTCGTTCTAAATAAGACTTGAATTGCAGATGGGCATATTTCCACCAAAACTAGACATGTAGATCAAATAACATACCTTAAGTTCGATGATTAATAGGTTAACTAACATCCACAAGATTTAAGCTTCAGTTCCAACCAATCAAATAATTAATTTTAATTTAAGTACCTTAAATTAACTAAAAATTGAAAGTTTAATTAATTACTCGTATATAATTTATTTTAAAATCCTTTTATTTAATGAGAACTACACCTAAAAGAGAATGAAAAAGATGAATCGACCGTTGTCTTTTTTTTTTGGGAAAGAGAATGAAACCTCAGCCAAATTTATTGGCCGATTTGTTGAAGTGTATCTCGAAGACATTTTATAAGATATAACATATTTTAGAAAAATGACCACTTTTTTATAAGACAAAATTTGATATATGTAACGTTTAATATGTGTCTATGTTAATAATGACAACTAAAATTTAGAGTTCGAGTGATCTATTAAGACAACAATTTTAGACAAGTCATGTTTTATATGATGAATTTTGATAACAATGTAAACTTTGAAATACAACATGTTTATTCGACAGCCACAAATTATTTGATATGATAATATTTTATGATGATGAAACATTTTAAAATGCGAGTAGATTACGTCAAAATTAACTCCAAAATATGAGTAATATTTTGTGACAATAAACTAGTTTAAGAATGACCAATTTATATTTTTAATTTATATAATGTGAGTATATTTTAATAGTTAAAGTTTACAAGAATTTATCATCATAAATTATATTATAGGTTAAACTAGTAATCATAAAAGAAACACAAATTTAACAAACAAAAATAACAAAACAATGCAAGATAAAGAAGAGGGGAAAGTTAGGTGGGGGAGTTCATAAGAACAGAAAAGTTAAAAGGATGGTGGTTGTGACGTTGATCCAATTTTAGATTAGTTGAGAATTAATTTATTGTTAATTAATTAATTCGTTAGATCATGTTTAAGTAGTATATTTTAGCCTAATGCCAAGACTGATTAATAAGGAAAGAATTATAACTATTTAGTCCCATTCGAACAAAGGTGGTACAAAACTGAATAAAGACTCACACTCCCATCTTTTGTTCTACCAAAAAAAGTGAGTGATCTATTCTTCATCATATCCCATCATGTCTTGTGTATCAAACACAACATTATAGAAATTAAGAAATTATTTGATAGTTGCTAATTAAGTCATATATGACTGAGTCAAAATATATCATTAAATCAGATCGAGTAAGAGACATATAAGAAGAGTCAGGACTGAGCCAGAAGCTTGTAAGTATGATATCAATCTGAATCTGGATGAGTCAGATCTAACCACTTATCAGACTCAGTAAGAAGCATATCAAACAGTCTTTAAGAATTGTTGAAGTTGCTATGTATTCTCTCCCATGTTTAGTTGTCAATGGGGGTTTGTTAATCGGGAGATATCTATGTGCGCCAAATATGGTAGGATAGCTGATGTGTTCCCTGCTTGTAAGAGGTCCAAAAGTGAAAAATATGATTGATTTCGTGCGGTTCTTGGTGGTGGATAAGGTGGATGTTTTTACCCATAATTTGTGTTCTTTACGGGTAAGTAATCACAAGGTTTTTTTTTACTCCTTTAGTCATATTTGAAAGTAATTTGAGTTGTGAATCAAACATGTCTAGTGGGAGGTTCAAAAGTGCAAGAACTTTCTTTTAATAATGGATATGTTCAAGGATAACATAACTATCAATTTTCTTCCCAACTATTCATTAGCTACTTATGCTATGATCATTTTTAAACTTCCGAACCATTGGAATGCAATTTCTTGAAACCATTTATCTTTTCCTATGAGACTGTAGAAATCATATACTCATATATATAATTAATGCATGTTTGGTCAACATATGCAAAGTGCTTTATTATTTATTTTGGACACTTTTGTAAAGTATTGTAATATTATCTTTTAGATTTAGTATTTTTTGTTCATGATGAATCACATGATAAATGAATTTCTTCTATATGCGTTAATATCATGTTAAACAACTTTGTTTCTTTCATCATCTTTTCATCTTGTTTCCTTTAGTATATGTTTGGATAAATATTGCTTTTTCGATATTGAAGTTACTTATGTATGCATCGATTGTAAGCATGGCCTTCGAAGGAACAAATCAACTTTGTTATTTAGTTAGAAAATTTTGTGTTAACATGGTATTACCACATAAGCATACAAACTATTTACATATTCAAGCAAACTCCACAAATTATAATTTGAAATTCTCGATGTGATATTCATATAACAACATTAGTCAAACATTCAACCAAAAGTGCAAAATCACAACGGGTCATGCTTATTTCTATACAATCGGGCATAGTATGTTGGAAGATTGACTCTTTGATGTTGATTTTGACTTCAAAGTTTCCTTTTTTGGTTAAAGTGGTAATCACCTTGTCATGAGAGTCAAAATTGTGATCGGGTATAGTATGTTGGAAGATTGACTATTTGATGTTGACATTGACTTTGAAATTTCCTTTTTTGGTTAAAGTTGTGATCACATTGTCATGAGAGTCAAAATGTGATCGATCGAGTGATAGTCGAATCGAAAGTATGTTGATAATTATGACAAAATGATGTTATGATGACATGAGGTGCACGTTACAATGAAATCCAACCAAGTTATGAGATGAAGATATGTTGAATTGACCATAATACAATTGCTTAGAAATGGGGAGAATGTCCCATATAAGTTGGAAATTTTCATAAAAAAACTTCGAGTTTTTCAGGAATTAAGAGCTAAAGGAGGTAACTTCAGCTACTATTATCGGTTTCAATCCCTCAATCTATGTGGATCAAATCCTTGAGGTAATCCATTCATCTTGTTCTTGATGTTCCTTTAATAATGAAGGATGTCTATATGTACATGTTAACCCATTATTAGCCCATCATTTTGTATTGTGGGGTTGTTTGATGTCTTTTACTGATAAAAGAGTCTGAGTCTAACTCGATCATATTTAAACAGTTTGATACCATGATTAAAAGCCTTTGATTCGGTCTTATAGCCTCATATATGTTTTTTACCGAGTCTGATAAAAAGCACATGTACAACTCAATCAGACATCGACTCATATCTCACTGTGTTAACACCTATCATATAAATTATAAGATTGAAAAATGAAAAAAATGAAAAAAGCTCCTATTAATTAATTAAAAAATCATATAAATTATAAGATTGAAAAGTATGGTGTATGCAGAGTGAAAATATTTTGGGTGATCCCATTGACATGGATGGGAGGTAGTACACATCTGATGACGCAGAAGAAGCCAGTACCCTTCAACTTAAGGCTGACATTATGGAAGCACAACTCAACACTCATTGCATTAATTTTTAGAAGTGTTTTTTTAATTTTTTTTTTCACGTTTAATATAATTTTGTATATTTCAAAATCTTATAACTTTTTTTTGCCTAACATTTCTACACAAATAAAAGTTAATTATAACTACAAACTATTCTTGTAAAACATAACTAACTCAACTCAGTTGAAAAGGTTGGCAAGTGGCAACTCAACATAATTAAACTACAAACAAATTAAACATATCTCAAGAAAACACATAAGAAACACCACATTATACAAAAAAGAATGATTCCGAATGAAAAAAAAATGTCAATAGATATGAGTTAGATAAAAAAACAAATCAAGAAACATATCTATTTAATAACAAAAAAAAAAAAGATAAAAATCCCCCAAGTATAATGCATGCATGAGCAGGCCTGGTTTATGAACAGTTTTTTCACATGAAACATCACTCTCTCTGAAAGCAAAACCACCCACCAAAGTCCCACTTCCACAGTGAATCACTTTAATCTTTAACCTCATAGATTGCTTCTTCACAGAGATGGCAGAAAAATCGACCAATTTGGAAACTAATTTATATAAAAAATACATCAAAATGGACACATTTTATACATGTGAAGCTTGAAATTTTGTTTCTAGTGTTAAAAAAGATAAGAAAATTGGTATAAAAGAGTATAAAGTGATTCATCTGTACATGCATTCTTTCATCATCAAATTGATAGTACTATTACCATATCTAAAACCCACATCACACACAGATACACACACTCAGTGTGTGACATAAATGAAATATGCAAAGAGGGTTTTAGTTTTAGGTAGTTACCTGTGAGATTTGAGAATGAGGAAAAGCAAAGGAATTGGAGAGATAGTTGAAGTAGAAGGAGGTGGTCGAATCGTTAGGTCGCTCAGAAGAAAAGATCGCCATAGCAAAGTCTGCACATCAAAGGGTCCGAGGGATCGGCGTGTTCGTTTATCAGCCAACACGGCTATCCAGTTCTACGATGTTCAAGACAGGCTTGGGTATGATCGACCCAGTAAAGCCATTGATTGGCTCATGAAGGAAGCGAAACCAGTGATTGATGCGCTCGAGAATGATCACCATGAGCATGAGTTGCTTACATCTGTTGTCGATGCCTCTGAGGCATTTCATCGAACAGGTGGTGAGCGGAACCAGGAGATCTCCACTCTCGCGAAAATCAGTGGTTTTGATGACTACCCAATGGGGTCAATCGATTCAAGAAACAAAAACCAGGAAAAATCGATTGAAGAAGAAGAAGAAGTTATAACCCCGATGGATTTCACGTGGAATCCGAGTTACGATTCGGGAGATGGCTTTGCGTTTGTTGATAGGGAACCCCTTCAGTCCAGTTACCCTACACTCATCCATACATTCAACAATGCGTTTGTAGACGATGAAGAGTTTTTGGGATTTAATTTTCAGCAGGAAAATCATCTTCAAGAGGAGGAAAATTGCAACCTTGTGTCCAAAACCCGTCGCTCCTCTGCCACTTCCTACCAAATTCTCTGAACAAGGTAACAAGCTCTCCTCCTATAACAATTAATTTACAGAAAAACCACAAAACTAGCTATTTTGTAATATTGATATATATATTTCAAAATAGTTTTTTTCTTCATAAAAAATCATCAATTTTACATAGGTCTATTGGAAAATCAACATTTTTTATGCCTACTTTTTTTATTATATTTTCCCCGTAAATCAATATCAACCAAACAATTCATTTTAGCACAACGATACTAATTTATTTTTGCAAAAAGAAATTTCAAAGGCCTCTACTTCTAAAAAAATAGTAAAAAATTATGATTTTCGTAATAATAATTTCGCATTATAAGAAAAATAATTCGCAATATATAATAACTCATATTTTAAAGTTTTTGAAACTACACAAAAACAAATTTTATGAGGAAATGGTAATTTAGAAGCGGTCAATTGTGAATACAATTGGTGTGTTTTTTGTGGAAAATATAAAAAATACCTATTTTGTAAAGGATGAATATTGAAATTTTTTATAAGAGAAGTAATTCATATATAACACTTTTTTGTAATAAATAACAATTAATGACTTAGATATGTTGTACAAAAAAAAAAAACACTTATGTACATATATAACAAAAAAAAGAAAAGAAAAAAAAACATTGTTATATATAATAAAAACTTGTTATCTATCAATCAGCTCTGCTTTTATAACAACACATCATATCTTTGACCTAACAACACATCATATCTTTGACCTAAATAACACTTATGTCCATATAAAATGTCATTTCATATGAACTTTGACAAGTTGTATGTCATCTCACCAACATGTATGAGTATGACCTTTAATCCCACTCATTTTTATGTCGATCGCCATATTGCTAACATGTTTAATAATTGAATTCATGTACTTCACTTCTAAAACAAGTACACTATTTGTGTTAATCGTTCAATATGACTTTTTATATGACATGAAGTTTTATATCATAAATTTCAAGTTTAAGACCACCTACTCCGGTGGAATGATGTTGAACTTTCTTTCGATTATGACATATCATGTTTTGTGATAGTCTCACTTCTCATTACAATATAAACACTGTTTAAAAAACAATATCCACTTACATATTAACAAATAATTTATAATTTTTAATAATTATTGTAATTATATATACCTCTAATTATTCAATGAAACATTATCACCAATATAATTTAATAGTTTAGATAATAATAGTTATTAAAGTATAATGTAATCAATATTGAATGGGTCTTAATTCTTCCTAAAAACATTTGATTATCCCACTAGAAAAAATAATGTTTTGACATTTATACCATTGGTTCTTAATATGTAAATAATTAAGAAAGAGAAAGACATTCCTAGACTCCTGGTGGCCATCGCTTCAATAAAAAGATCGAGAATTACGTGACTTCCATGTAGACTAGATTACTGCGTAACAGAAAGAACCAAGTAATTCAACTTTTCATCCTCTATTAATTAGGAGAACATGCACAAAAAAACCAAGAAATCTGTCATGGATGATGGGGTCTTCAACTTGCACCAGAAAAAAAAAATCAATATCAGATCCATGAAGAGAAAGAACAGGTGAAGAACAAGTGATTAACAATTTTCGTCACTTGATTAGACAAAACGCACAAATCCCAGTGCAAAAACTATCCCCCTTTCACACCGTCCCATTGTTTATCGCTTCTCCATGGAATTCGTCGAAGCACCACTTCATCTTCTTAAACACACCTTTTGTTAAACACACCTTTTGTTAAACACACATACAACTTTTACTTTCATTTTTAGTTTTAATTTAGCTTATTTAAGAACACCATCAAACTTCTTCAGTTTTTTGCACTGCTAGCACATTCCAACCTGTTGGAATCCTAAGTCGATGACGACTTGGAGACCAAACAATCTAATTTATGGCAAGTTGGTCATAAGTTTCCCAGTCTAATACAAGTTGGTATGTTAGGCTATATATACATGTTCATAATTAAGTTTATGATTATGAGTACAGATTGTAAAACATCGGTTTTGAGTTAGTTTCCGATTAATCAAAGAGTTATTTTGGTTATTTTGTTTTGCATTATTGTTTTCTAAACTTTAATTGGTATCAGATCTTAGGAACCGAAGGCTGTGAGATCAAATTTTTACCTGTTGACGAGTTAGGTCAACATGTCTAATGCAGGAGGAGCTGCTCCGGTGAATGTGAAGGAAGTTGGATCCACCACAGTTGTCTGTCCCATGCTATCATCAACCAACTATACTGTTTGGGCTATACGAATGAAGGTAGTTCTCAAAATCCATAAGGCTTGGACAGTAATTGATCCAGGAACAGAGAAGAACAAAGAGAAAGATTACCTGGCGATGAGGCTGTTGTATCAGGCGATCCTGAAGACTTTGATTATGCAAATCGGAGATGTGGAGTCCTCAAAGGTGCTGTGGGACGCAATCAAAGCCAGACACATGGGTGCTGACCGCGTGAAGGAAGCTAGGTTACAAACCTTGATGGCAGAATTCGATCAATTGAAGATGTCTGACTCGGAATCGATTGACGATTTTGTAGGAAAATTGTCTGGATTAGCCTCAAAATCGGCAGCCCTAGGAGAAGTAATTGATGAGACGAAGCTTGTGAAGAAGTTTCTCAAATCATTACCAAGAGCGAAGTTCATCTACATAGTTGCTTCTTTGGAACAAGTTTTGGATCTCAAATCGGTTGGATTTGAAGATGTTGTGGGAAGGCTTAAAGCTTATGAGGAAAGGATTAGGGAAGAGGGTGATGACAAAAGAGAAGAACCGAAGGTTCTGTGGTCATCGAGCAGTGGCGGCAGTGGTTTAGGTGGTGGCGATGGCTTGTCTGGTGGAGCGAAGGAAAGATCGACAAAGGGAAAAGGGGTGTCGACTGGTAATCATGGATCAAGAGGGTTTAATGGGTCTAACGGGTCAAGTGGGCCTAAATCATGTAATTAGGTATCACAAAGGTGTAAGCCCAATCACCACAAGTAAAATTCTGATTTAACTCAACCCAATTCCAATAATTGCAAAAATTGTAATTGTTGTTGTGACAAAAATCGGAAAAATAGGGAAAAAGACCGATCTAAGGTGATTTGTTTTCGGTGTGACAAACCAAATCACTTTGCCTCTGAATGTCCGGAACGACTCCAAAAATTACAAGAAGGTGATTTTTCGGAATGTGACGACAATGACGAGCCCGTATTTTAAATATGGATCGGGGTTGAAGAATTCTCTAGAAGGACTTAGAGATTCGGGGTGATTGTTGGAATCCTAAGTCGATGAGGAATTAGAGACCAAGCAATCTAATTTATGGCAAGTCTAGTTTATGGCAAGTTGATTATAAGTTTCATAGTCTAATACAAGTTGGTATGTTAGGCTATATATACATGTCCATAATTAAGTTTATGATTATGAGAACAGATTGTAAAACATCGGTTTTGAGTTAGTTTCCGATTAATCAGAGAGTTATTTTGGTTATTTTGTTTTGCATTCTTGTTTTCTAAACCTTACAACCCAATTTTTAAACTTCCAATTCAAGTTCACAAAATACTTGATAGTTTAAGTAATTTCCAGACGTGGATGATGAATCCTTATGGGTTTTCTGCCTTTTGTCTATTTCCTTCTACCTTCTCATGATTTACTACACATAATATAGCTTATGGTTTCTCACCGATACGAGGGGGTTGCAAAGGTTCATCAGCAGTTTCATTGGGGTTCTCCAGAAACTATGGTAACAGACGACAATGGCGGCGGTAGATGATTTAAATATTAGCAATGACAAAATATGAAGAAGTGAAGAAGGAAGGAGGAAAAAGGAGTGTCGTGTTTCATTTGGAAACAAATTCAAGTGATTGTTTTCTCTCTCTCTAAATTAAAATGAAGGCATTATTGTCAATATCTCAAATTTTCTATGGATAAATAAAAAGCCTCATTTACAAAATCAACTCCGATAGTAAATACTTAATTTAATTCAATATCTTATATATATATATATATATATATATATATATATATATATATATATATATATATTATTACTATTTGTTTAATCGAACACTTATATTATAACATAAATTAATAGAACTATAATAATATGTTAATTATTAATTAATTTATATACATTTTCATATTAATTAAAATATGAAATTATTATATTTAAGTTAAAAATTAAATAAATATTTTTTAATCACAACTAATTAAAACATATGCACTGATGTATATGATAGTTGAAAAATATGATATAACACAAATAAAAAAATAAATTATAGTGTATTAATATTTGATACCTTACGTCTCGAGTTTTAACAATGAAAAAACAAAAAGAAAAAAAAAGAAAAATGAGAGGAAAATAAATTTATACTTTATAATTCAAGTTGAATAGAAATAAAAGAAAAATTAAATATTTTGTTAATTTCCCAGTAAATCCTTCCAAATTAGAAGGAAAAGTAATCATTCAATTTCTCTTCAATTCTTCCTTTAATGAAACTAAAAACTACCAACTTTTTTTCTTCTCACTTTCATTCATTTTTATTTTTAATTTTTTTCCGTTGGGAACATGATGTTTGATGTTAAGGTTACAAGGTTAAGATGATGAGAATGACCAGATCAATTTGAAAGTAGTTATGAAATGCTCAGTGGATGTTAAACCACATCGTTTTAGTTTCCACATACAACTGTTTTAGTTTCCGCATACAAGAGAAAACATGACTATTTTTTTGCCAAAGAAATAAACATATTACTTATTGTTGTCATTATAAAAGTTAAGTGATATAATAGTTAGATATATTTTGTTATTATTACATGAAAATTGAACCAAGTTATATATGAGTCTACTTTCCTTATTAAACGATATTAAAATATCTTGGATCATTGGCATCATATATATAACTTCTTTTTGCTTTATAACATAATATTTCTAATAATTTTATTAAATAAAGTGATATTAACTAAACCTTTTCAAATCATTAACTATTTTTAAAATTTTCTTCTGAAATTAACTAATTACTCTATTTTTGGAAATGTTTTATAAAGCTTTCTCATCAAATCTGTTATTTTTGAGCACATAATGTTTATAAATTTAAAAACCACATATCACAACAACATTAAATAAAATCAAAGTTTACATTACACAAAATTAGGATAAATACTAGCTATTGTAAATCTAGAATTCATACAAAATTTACATTACACAAAATTAGGATAAATACTAGCTATAGTAAATCTAGAATTCATATTTCGTTTTTATTTCATTACACAACATAATGAATATAACTATAAAACAATAAAAATATCATTTAACCAATAAAAAAATCAACATTTATTATTATAGATCGTATAACATAAGTTTATATTGTTTTTTTTAAACAGCAAAAAAGTTGTTATTATAGAAATCTAGCGAGTAGGTAGAAGAAAATTATTGTAATTAAGAAAGTTTTTTTTATTTTTTTATCATTTTTTTTATCTAACCAGCTGAAGTCGTATTAAACATGCATCATGTATAATTATATCTAATTGTATAATTTTGGTCTGAATGTTTAAAATTGAAAATTAATTGCAACTTTTCACAACTAAAAATAGAATTAATTCGACATATTTATTTGTTGCTAGAAGTAGATTTTGTAGTGGTATATTGCTCATGATTTGAATGTTTTAAAATATTTATAATATCTCTAAACATTATATAAAAACATCACTAAATATCTACTCAAGTATACGGCAGGAACCCCAACTCCCCAAGTGACTTGTTAATACATGTCTTTATATGGTAGCACATATATTTAAATTATACTTTAAAATATCATTTATTGTCTGTTAGATAATTTTATGTAGTGACTAACTAAACGATAGTTTATGTCCTTTATTCCAAGGTAACCAAGATCATGCCGACAAAGACAGAAGAAAGATATCGACATTATCTATAATTATAATATATGTGGTTAGTATTTAATTTGCATCGTAGATCTGAATATAGTGAATCTAGCAGTACTCTAGCTTAATTTGTTGTGTAATGGTTTATATGTAGTATATTATAACCAGTTTGTGTTCTAAACATTATATGTTCTAATGCTTAATTGCATGGCTTGCATTTTGAACATTTGGTGATGAAAACAGTTAAAAAGGAGATTGCATGGTCGAAAATGTTGTGTATTATTTTGTTACGTAACGTACAAGTTATTATGATACAAAAAATATTAAGGTTTATTTGTTGTCCATTGGTAGAGTTAGAAGTGGTCATACTTTCATCATACCTATTAATTTATAAATATAAATATAAATATAAATAAAAGAGCAAATTACAAAAATAACCTAATCATTTAATTATTTTGTGAAAAATAACAAAAAAAAAAAAAATCAAAATTACAAAAATAGTCACCAAAATCACAGATGGATTCAGTCAATCTGTGATTTTGCATCCATCTGTGATTTCTCCTTTTCAAGAGTATAAAACGTAATTTTTTTCTTTTCATTTTTCAATTTTCTTTTGGAGAATTCTCTCTGTGTAAGTACTATGGATGATTTCATTTTTCAAACATTTTTTAAACTTTTTGTTAGAGAATTCATTTTATTAGGGATGTTTTAAATAAAATTTTCAAAGAAATAATAACTAAATTGATAATTTTTTCAAAACTTTATATATAATAATGTTGTTTTGTAATTAAACCCTATCAATTTCGTAATAAAAAAAATAAAATAAAAAAAAACGCAAATCATAGGTGGGATGAGAGGAAATCGCAGATGAACTTAGTTCATCTGCGATTTTAGTCGATGATAAGGGGTATTTATACGGAAAAAATCAAAAAAACTAAAAAAAAACCACCTGCGAATGTACAAGTCGCTAAAGTACGGTTGTGCTTTAACGACTTGTACGTTCGCAGATGAAATGTTAAAATCACAGATGTGCTTAATTAATCCATTTGCGATTTTCATGGCTATATTTTTTTTAATTTGTTTTTTTTTGCTATTTTTCACAAAGTAATTAAGAGATTTGATTATATTTGTAATTTTCTCTTAGTTGAGGTTACATAGATACAAAGAATTAGAAGTGATGAAATAGAGTTTTCTTGTCAAAATTATTTGGATCGGATTCACCTGCAAACACTTTTTAATTTTTATCAAAAAAATTTATACATGATTATGTATAAATATCACTGCAAATGCATGCAATATTATTACAACCTTTTTTTTTCGTGAATAAAGGAATATTTTAGGGTGGTTTTTTACATTATATATTAACTATCTGACTACGTTCAACTAGTTTCATGTCACATTATATATTCTCTATTTAAGGTAATCATACTTATATACATACCTAAACACAATGAATAAAAATTTGACAAAACTGCCTATTTCTAAAAGAAATAAATGAAGTGTCTTTTCAAATTACTATCACACTAAGGCGGAAGGGATATAAGGGCGTGTTCGGAAAAATTAGCTGGTAGCGGGTAGCTTGTAGCGGATAGTGTTTTGTTAAACGCTACATGAAGTAGCATTTGGATTTGGAGTGTTTTGTTTAAACTAAACGCTAGAAGCTTGTAGTGCCGAACAAGGCTTTCTGTTCAAAACGGAGCGTTTTGTCAAACGTTAGAAGCTAGAAGCTCTCAAACGTTCCGTGCTGAATACGCCCTAAGTCGTGTATTCAAGAGCTGGTAATTCCATCTATAGGCATTATGACATCCTCATTTTGTTGTACAAACAAGATATACCCAAATATATGTTGACTAAAGAGACTGAGTAAACACAACAATTCTGCACTTAGCAGATTTTCACAGCAAGGCAAAAAAAAGAAAGAAGGAAACACACACAGTGTTTTCTGGAACTGCTTCACACATACAACTAAAAATTACACAACAAAATACAAAGTCTTGAAAGAAAACAAAGCTAAAACTACCCACTACTTAAAGCAGTTACTGCAAAAAGAAACTACCCACTACAGAAGAAAATGACAAAACAACAAAAGTCATAAATGATAGACATATGCATAGTGCACTTGTATGAATGCAACATGCATGAAATGGTGTTGGTACGTTAATATCCCCTCTCAACACCAGCTTCACCCATTCCCATTTTCTCACCAAATTCCTTCAGTTTTGGTCCTGCTAAACCCTTGGTAAGAGAGTCAGCAACTTGTTTGGTAGTCTGCACATACTTCAGATCAATGACCCCTTCTAAAACTTTCTCTCTTATGAAATGATAGTGGACTTCAATGTGTTTGGTTCTTGCATGGAAGGTGGGGTTCTCTGCAAGTTGGATCGATGAAAGATTATCACATAGCAAAGGAATCATGTAGTCTACTTCTTGACCCAAATCTTCCAACAATTGTATAAGCCATACACTCTCTTGAGCTGCCATTGCAGCAACCCTGTATTCAGCTTCTGTGGTCGACAAGGAAACAGTGGGTTGACGTTTACTGCACCAATACACAACACTAAATCCAAGCATGAATATGTACCCTGTTGTTGACCTGCGTGAGTCCAAATCACCCGCATAATCCGCATCACAAAATCCAGCCAACTTGCACTCTCATCCTCTTTTAAACACGATGCCATAATTTAAGGTTGTTTTAACATACCTTAGGACCTTACAGACTGCATTGAGGTGAGGTTTTTTGGGGTTTTGCATGAATCGGCTAAGCACTCCAACAACATGTGCTATATCAGGTCTGGTTATGTTAAGTAAATAAGGCTTCCAACAATCTTTCTATACATTGTTGGATCTTCTAGGTTTTTACCAACATTCATTCCCAGCTTAATGTTTGGTTCCATTGGAGTCATTATGGGTTTACAGTCAAACATTCCAAACTTTTTGAATACATCAGATGAATACTTCCGTTGATGAAGAATTGCTTTTCCTTCTCCATACTCCAATTCCAATCCTAAAAAATGCTTCAGTTTTCCCAGATCTTTCATGTGAAAATGAGTGCATAAGTTCTCCTTTAGTTGAGAAATCATCCCTTCAAAATCTCATGTAATGATTAAATCATCTACATAAACAAGAACAATGGCTATCTTGCCTCTCTCGGTCTTCACAAACAGACTTGCATCAGCACGAGTCATCATAAAGCCATTAAATTCAAGAAACTCTGCAATTTTACCGAACTAGGCCCTCGGTGATTGTTTTAAGACATACAAGGCCTTTTTGAGTTTACATACATGGTTTGGGTTGGATTTACTTACAAATCCAAGTGGTTGCTCCATGTGAATTACTCGATCAAGCTCTCCGTACAAGAAAGCGTTACTTACATCCATCTGCCATAATGTCCACCCTTTGTTGATTGCTAGAGCAATTAAAACTCGAACCGTTGTTAGTTTGGCTACGGGACTAAACGTTTCTTCATAATCCAATCCATACTCTTGAGAGAAACCGCGTGCAACTAGACGTGCTTTGAATCTATCAATCGACCCATCTGCCTTCTTCTTAAGTTTGTACACCCACTTACATGACACTGGTTTTACACCCATTGGTTTAGGAACCAATTCCCAGGTTTGATTCCTTTTTAATGCATCATATTCTTCCTCCATGGCAGTGATCCATTCTCTTTTTGTACAAGCTTGACCATAGTTCTCCGGTTCTATCGCTTCATCTTCGACCATCGCAGCATTGGCATACTTTGGGTTAGGCTTTCTAGGCCTAATTGATTGTCTAATACTTGATGTTTCATCAACCCTGTCATCACCATTCTCAAAGTGATAATTTCATGTTTGCCATGGTCGTGGGCTTCTTGTTCGGATTTCTTCGTCGTCTATAGTAATATCACTTTCGTCAACATTTAGATTAACTCGAGATGATTCAAGTTCTTCTTTCAGAAAGGTTGAGTCAGGTAAGGCTTCTTTATTTGGTGACCACCAAGATGAACATTCATCAAATACTACATTCATGGATATGTAACATTTTCCTGTGACAGGATCGCAGGACCTCCAACCCTTTCTTTCTGAGTCATACCCAACAAAGATACTACGTATGGCTTTCTTTTCAATCTTGTGACGAAGATGACTTGGTATAAAGACATAACAAACACAACCGAAGATGCGAAAGTGACTTACATTAGGCTTCATGTTCCAAAGCTTCTCAAATGGTGATACATACATTAACCCTTGTTAAGGAATCCGATTAATCACATAAGTCGCTGTTTTCATTGCCTCAACCCAATAACGACCTGGAACATTCCTGTCATGGATCATGCTACCACAGATTTCAGCTAAATGACGATTCTTTCTCTCCGAAACCCTGTTTTGTTGCGCGGTATTAGGGCAAGTTAGTTAACGACTTATCTTGTTCTTTTTCAAGTAATCATCAAACTCGAATGACAAGTATTCTCCTCCATTATCTGATCTCAGACGACGTAAACTGTGATTGGTATCCCTCTCTGCCTCATCCTTAAATTCTTTGAATTTGGTTAGTACTTCATATTTTTCCTTCATGAAGTACACCCAAACATAACGTGAAAATTCGTCAATAAATGTTACCATATATTTCATGCCCTTAACTGACAGGTGCTTTACTGGCCCAAATACATCTGAGTGTACTAGTTCGAGAGGGTACTTAGCTTTATAGTTCGACTTTTCGTAAGGTTGTTGGTGAGCTTTACCATACTGACAACCGACACATACCAAGTCTTTCTTTACATCGAGTTGAGGGAGGCCACTAACTAACTTCTTCTTCATCATTAGTTCAAGTTTATCGTAACTTACATGACTAAGGCGCATGTGCCATAAGTCTGCAGTTTCATTCCTCTTTGCCTTCTTCACATAGGCTGTTTCAGCTGACATTACGTAAATGGACTGAGACCTTCTTCCTCGCATTACAGGAATTGATGGGGTTTCAAAATGCTTGTAGATTTTCACATCGTTAGGGCCAAGCAAAACATAATGACCATCAGATGCTAGTTGTGACACCGACATCAGATTCTTCTTCATTCCAGGCACGTGATATATATTTTGAAGAGTTTGTTCTCTCTTGTTGTCTTCCGGTGAGAAACTAACATCTCCAACGTGAGCTATCTTCAACTTTGAGTTATCTGCTATTATAACAACTCTGCTGCCACCGTATTCAATTGGGTCTTGAAGTCTTTTCTTCTCACCCGTCATGTGATTTGAACACCCCGAATCAACTATCCATTCATCCAAATGGTTTTGGTGATTTTCTGTAGTTGCTGTGAATGCCATGTCTTCTTGAACCTGGGCAAACATAGCCTCAACATACCATGCTTCTTCTTCTTGTGAAGTTGCAGCATTAACTTCTTCCATGGGTGGTGAGCGACAATTTCTAGCCAAATGACCTCTATGCCCACAGTTGTAACACTTAAAAGACCCATGTTTGTTTGTATAACGTCCTTTATGCTTCTGACCAGATGTACCTCCCCTCTCGTTGTCTTTACTTTTCCTTTCTTGATCAGGAAATTTATGTTTATCTTCATTGCGCTTAACATAAAGATTAGAATGTACTTTGGACTTTCCTTTCCCTCTATCTGCATACAACGCTTCTTCTTCATGTTTCACTGACATTCCACCCATCTGCTTAGCTAGCGTTTCTTGGGCTGCTAGTAGATTTTCAAACTCGACAAGAGACGGTTGCACTGGCCAGTCTTGAATTGCTGCAACAAAACTTCTAAACTCGGGCTTTAAACCATGGATAATTATCCTTTTAATCCTCGTTTCACCAATCGGGGCTTGTGGATCTAACTCATTGATTTCTCAACACATTGATTTTACTTTATGAAAGTATTGTGGGATACTCAGTTCCTTTTGTGAAACAGACAGCAGTTCGTTTTCAAGCATTTGCAGCCTTGTGTCATTCTTTTTAGAAAACAACATTTTCAATATATCCCACGCTTCCTTGGGTGTCACCGAGTCCCTGATATGTTCTAGAACTTCTTCTTCTATGGTTGTTTTGAGAACAAACATTGCTTTGCCAACCTTAATCCTCCACTTTCGAAGGATACCATTGTTATCTTCAGTCTCTGGTTGTTGTATTTCAGATCCATTCACAACCTCCCACAGGTCCTGGCCTTGCATATTTGACATTATGCAAGTAGCCCAGGTATTGTAGTTGTGTTGGTTGGGTTTCTTCACACCACCGACTACCTGAAGCTCTGCCATGGTGAACCAATCTCTGATACCACTTTGTTGACCAAAGAGACTGAGTAAACACAACAATTCTGCACTTAGCAGATTTTCACAGCAAGGCAAAAAAAAGAAAGAAGGAAACACACACAGTGTTTTCTGGAACTGCTTCATACAGACAACTAAAAATTACACGACAAAATACAAAGTCTTGAAAGAAAACAAAGCTAAAACTACCCACTACATAAAGCAGTTACTGCAAAAAGAAACTACCCACTACAGAAGAAAATGACAAAACAACAAAAGTCATAAATGATAGACATATGCATAGTGCACTTGTACGAATGCAACATGCATGAAATGGTGTTGGTACGTTAATAATATATTCGTTGTCATTTGCATCTTTTAGGATTTATATTTTGTAATGTACAACTCAAGATAATGAATAAATTATAAAGTCCGCTAATTCTATATTGTATAAGTGTTTATGTTTAAAGTACAATTATCTAAGACATAGCCCCACAAGGATACATATCCCAACTTTGAGGGTATGTATTAGATTTAAATTAAGCTCCATGTAGAGCATGTATTTATGTTCAATTAATGCCATCTATTGATGGCCTATGAGGAAAGGGAGTGGAATCTAAAACAGATTAAATGCAATGAAGACCTTCGATTTTATGATTGATTCATGCATGACCATTGTTTTGATTTTTATAAAGTAATAGAGGATGATACGATCATGTATCGATTAAGAGAGAAGTTAGTTGAGAGCAAATGGCGACATTTCACCTTTTATGTGTATACAACTAACTTAAAGAATCGACTAATGATATGAAATGAATATGTGGATTATCATACTTCTATCATTGGCAAAAATTTACCCATATTTTTGGAAATATAGAAAACCGAGTTATGTCTTCTTACACTAGCAACATACTTTTCCAAAATTCCCATTTAAACAATCTATATCAATATTGAAACATTTTTTTCAGGGAAAATTGTAAGAAAGTCACTATATTATAACGAAACTTTGATTTTCGCACCAAATTATATTTTTCGTAATTATGTCACTATATTTACAATTTTGTTGCAATATCAACCAAATGACCAATTCTCCCAGTTTTCCCGGTAACCACTTTTCCCGAATTGCAATAAAGTCATTAAGTTTACGAAAATTCCGATTTTGATACCAAGTTTCAAATTGCAAGAAAGTCTTTATATTACCACACAAATTTTCATTTTGACACCGATTTTTTTTTTCTCAATTATGTCATTACATTTACAATTGTATTGCAATGTCAACCAATTGACCGATTCATGAGATGTTATTGTGGTTTAGAAGCTCGATTTATACAATACATAAATGAAGGTTGGTCCAATGGTTCAAACCCATTTACAAGTCAGCGAAAAGGGCATGGTCACTCTTTCAGGAGATGTTATTGTGGTTTAGAAGCTCGATTTGTACAACAAGTAAATGAAGACCTCTACAAGGTCGATTTAAGACCCCTTACAAGGTCGATTTATTTGTAAAAAAAATAAATGAATTCCCCTATAAATGAAAATCACGATGTGGTAATAACATAGTGATCAAATGTGTAGAAAATACATTTTTGTCAAAGCCACGACGTGGCAAAGACGAGACCACGACGTGGTCTCGCAACAGTGATTCCAGTTACGTAAAATGAACAGTGACATCAATGTACTTTAAAATACCACGACGTGATGAAGTTTGACCACGGCGAGGAGGAAAGTAGATTACCTTTTATTTTTAGTGACAGGTCGGGAAATATCGCAAGAGAGAGGTGTCATAAAAGACATGCCACGACATGGCATGAAGTGTACCACGACGTGGAAAATGGAACAAGTTAAAAAAACAAATGATCTTTAATCAGATCATTTCGATAGAACACTCCCAAAAACACACACCAAGGTGCGATTTCACCTAGTTAAACCCTATGAGTCCGATTTTTTATGAGAGTTATGGATTAAAGCTTCAATTTGGTGGATTAAGGTATGAATTACTACTTTTAACACTTCAATTTCTTATAATGTTTAATATTTAATTCTCGTCAGAGTATTTCTTCACAAATGGCATCTAAAGGTCAATCTAGTGGTTCAAACTCACCTAAAAGTTAGTGAAAGGGCGTACTCACCCTTTCAGGAGATGTTATTATGGTTTAGAAGCTTCATTTGTACAACAAGTAAATGAAGACCCCTATAATGTTGATTCAAGAGATGCTTAGTGACTTTGAACCCCTAAATCGACCTTGTAGGGGTCTTCATTTACTTGTTGTAAGTGAGTTTGAACAAAATCGAGCTTCTAAATTGAGCTTCTAAACCACAATAACATCTCTTGAATTGGTCAATTGGTTGACATTGCAACAAAATTGTAAATGTAATGTCATAATTGAGAAAAAAAACTCGGTGTCAAAATTGAAATTTTGTGGTAATAAAATGACTTTCTTGCAAATTTAAACTCGGTGTCAAAATCGAAAATTTAGTAAACATAGTGACTTTATTGCAATTCGGGAAAAGTGGTTACTGGAAGAACATGAAGAACCGTGTGACAACCGTCAAATTCCAGTCAAAGATAAAGTCAACAAGTCAATCCGGTCAAACTTAATTAGTACTTGTATGTTAAAAGTTATTCTATGTATAAAAATGTGCATTTGTATGTCAAGAATTCAAGTGTCTCGAAGAATCTATGTGTTTAGCAATGTAAACACCCTAAAAAGGGAGTTAAATGCATCAAAACACGACTATGGACCCTTTTGGGGACTTGAAATGATCATAAACGAAGCATAACGGGGTTCACGAACCTTGCATTACGAGGTTATACAATAATAATGGCTAAAATTAAATCTCTTCCAAATCTCTCCCAAATCTCTTTCAAAATCTCTCTCAACTTTTTATAGTCAACCGGGTCATCCCGACCCTTAAATTGACCAAAAACCGCTTAAATCGGGGAGTTATATCGAAAAACGGCTAATTAGGGCCGAAACCCTTCTTAGGAACCGAACCCTCTTAGAGGGAACCTCTTAGGGCCGAACCTTCTATTAGGACCGAAGGTCCCATTTAGGACCGAACTAAGCCTTCAGGACCGAAGTCAGCATCTCAGACCGAACCTCCTGCGAACCGAAGCCAGTCAGAGCCGAACCCTCCCTACGCCCGAAATAGACCGAGCCCTCGGTCCATTTCGGTTACCTGCCACTTTCGGACCGAGCCTCCACCTTCGGTTCCTTCACCCATCTTCGGTTCCTCCTTCTCCCACTCTCGGTTCTCACCTCCTAAGAGCCGAACCTCGCAGGTTCGCTCCTTAATACCTAGTATTCGACTACTTTCGCTTCCTAAGCCCGTTTTTGACGGGGATTTTTCACCAAATTCATATTTTTATCATTTTAAACCCCCTAAACTCATATTTTATTCATTTCTCAAGGATTTATTAATTAAAAATCATTAATTTATATTAAGAAGAGTATTCTACCCCACAAGTGGGTCAAGTGTGCCCACTTGTCTCCACGTGTCATCTTCTCATTGGTCCAACCCTATCCACATCACACAAACCAAGGTAAACATCCCTTCAACTTTGCAAATTGCTCCAGCAACATCTATATAAAGAAATCCCTGGAGGAGTTCTTTGTTCACTTTGATCATTTCCTTCACTTACACACTTCTTAACCCTTCAAGAAAGCTCATTTTCTCTCTACTTCCAGCCACTTTTTGGAAGTGTTCTTGAGCTATTACTTCACTTTTTGGTAAGCATTTCATCTAAACTCAAGTGTTATTACATATTTTCCTAACATCCTTGAATCATCTACACACATTTAACACCAAAAATCGTTCTTAGGATCATCCAACACTTCACGTGTTCATTAAGTGTTCTTGACTTGATACTCCTCGTCTTTGACCTTCCACTCTTCAAGAAATCACCCAAGGTGAGTTCATACCCCTACATTTTCCAGTTTTCTTTAGTTTTCAGAGGGGGATACAAGTTAAAACACCAAAACATATTTAAAACTTAACTTGACAGCTTACAACAGAAAAGTTGTGACCTGTTCACGAACTGTTTTACCCAACTTAAACTTAATATTTTTCAAAACTGTTTAATATGAAAATAGTTCAGGTTTATACCTTTAAAATGACTACTTGCACATCTCCATACGATGTTGCTACAATTTATGGTGATTTTTACAAAACTGCCTATCACTGCAGCAACAAAATCGGACCAGGTTGTGAAGATGAACATTTTCACACTGGTTTGAGACCACCAAAAATTATAGGAAAATTTATGAATATAGTAGACTCTTTTTCTAAACTCTCAGAGTTTACGGAGTCAGTTTTCGACTTACGATGATTTTTCTATAAATATTCTAAAACAGTGACAGTTAAGGGTAAAACTGTCAAACATAAGTTTAAGAGTTATTCACACCTTGTAACATGCTGAGCAAGGTGTGTAAGATTTTATACTTAGTATTTTCAATGCCATTTTATTGAAATACAAAGCCATGCATAACAAGGTTTCATTTAAAACATAAAACACTCTTGATAAACTATAATAGGTATAGTTTGGACACTTCGTTTAACAAAGAAACAGTAACACAATCGATTTACAAAACGAGTATTTCATTACAAACTACGTGAACATGTTAATGAATAAATTTGTGAGACATTCGCCTTCAGGGTACTCTTAAGTACCACAAGAAAGTCCTGTAGATATAGTCAGAATCTCTTGTAGGGAGAGCGTGATAGTTGTGTATAGATCTTTATTGGGTCTGACAAACCCGCACCTAAGCTGCTTGCAACAGCTAGACCGGCAGGTCTGGGGTCGCAAGTGTCATAACAATTCCGACGCCTGAAGAACGTCAAGTACGAGGTCTTCGAGTTTTTAGTATGGTTATAACATCTCACATGGGGAATTAACAAAACACACAGTTCACGGGGATTTAAGGAGTTTTATTTAAATATAAAACCACACACACATACACAAGTATGACGATTTGCTTACATATACTAAGTCTTGGTTCAGTTAAGACTACAACAAACTTTTAGAAAATATTGGATTTTCTGGAAACAAACCTGTAACAAACAAAAAGGAACATCATTCATTCTTTTCATTCATAAATTGCTTATGAACTCACCAGCTTTATGCTGATGCTCTTTCAAAAACAACTTGTATTCTCAGGTAATCAGTAATACAGGTAACCACAAGATTTTTGAAGGCAAGACGCTAAGGCGCAGATTTCTTTTGAACTATTTTGACATCATATGTAATTTATTTGGAAACATGTATTCTTTTTTGGTGTTTACTTTCTTCACTATGGTTATGATACTGAGCATGACGTCCTCCGCCTCCGAACGTTTCCGCCGTTCCGGTTTGGGGGTGTGACAGATTGGTATCAGAGCTTTGTTTATAGTGAACTAAGTATATCGAACTACGTAAGATATACAAACTATAAATACAACGAGACAAAATTCTTTGACGTAGCTTTTCAAAAATACTTTAAAATAAAAATTAATATTTTTATAAAAGTATTCGCACAATCGCATTCATTAATTCGGTATCATAACGACAATAACATAAAAGTATCAAGACAAGTTGGACACCATGATTCAGCTTCGGGGTATGTAGTCAGATCTTGGATGAATATAGTCTGATCAACTATATTTAGCCAAGGTAGGACCAATGTATGCCGAAGAAGGATCATGATGAGCAACAAGTCTTCAACTTACCAAAAACTTCGAGAATCAAACATAAAAATACTATAGGAGTATTTTAACTCAAAAACCGTAATAACCACATTATAAATTTCGATAACTAACTTCTTATTCCCAAAATTTCTCGCGATATCCTTCTTATCCCTATTCTCGTATAGGCGCAATGACAGGATTTCACATACCAGGTGATCCCTACTTCCCCAACCAAGGGAATGCCGGTTGGATTGTGGAAGACCCAGAGGAAGAACCTGAAGAAGAACCCATGGAGGATGAGGAACCCATGGAAGAGGAAGAATCCGTAGACGGTGAAGAGGAAGAAGACTCAGATGGAACCGACTCCAAACCCGAAGTTTACAATCCACACCCTGCCCCTATCCCTCCACAACACTTCCAGGGCCCGACGCCCCAATGGGCCGAAACAATACATCGATGGGGCCGAGAGCAAGGTCAACGACCTCCCTATGACATGGAACGAAGTTTCTACGATCTCAGTAGAGGAGGGTCAGCCGACCGAGCCCTCCCTGTCATAGTTCACCGTGTCACACGCCACGAAGATCAAACAAGAGTTAACACCCGACATCTCATGAAAGTTGGTGCCACCAGCCAAGTCAACTCCGTTCGCCTTCACTGGTTGGATGATGATCACGATCGAACTCGAGACCGCACCGAGCTTCTTCGACGGGAAATGGCCGCGACCCGAACTGAAGTGCAAGAACTCCGAGAACATCGAACAGCTCTAGAAGGACTTCTGGCAGACGCAGAACGCCAGGCGGCTGAATCCAGAGCCGAAATGAGGAACTTCGTGTCTTTACTTCGTGATCCTCAGAGCCTCAACCGCCGCAAGTAGTGTGTGCACTGCTCGCTTCAGTTTAATCTAGTTTTGCGGATAAATATTACTATTGTTTTCTAGTATTTCATGTCCGATCTCGCGATTTAAGTGTTTACACTTCCGGGATCTGTTAGGCGGTCAAAATTTTACCATACATTGATGTAACATAGACCCCTTGTAGGGTCAAATTTTCCCCAATATTGTATACTAAATTATATCAATGAAATTGACACGCTATTTGCTTTATTACATCAAGTTCATAACAGGGATTGTTTTCAGATTAAATTTACTGGTGTCCGATTTATGATTGTTTGATGTATAAATCAAAGTTATATATGATTAAGACCATGTCGACCTAGAAATGGTGGTTCCGCCTTGGATCCTGTTCCTTGTTTGGTTGTGGGCCCAGGGCAGACCCATTAGATTCGAAAGTTTATTTAAAACATAATTATATATAAATATTATACATCGAACGATTGTTGGATGGGCCCGGTATGGATACTATCACAGACGTTTCATGTGAACCAAATCTATCAGCATTCATAAAGTCTATATTTCATTATCTGTAGACCTCTAGTATGAATGGATTCTTACAATATCTTTACAAGTCGGAATCATGATGCATATAAAGAATTAATAATGTTTAGTTTTAACTCTTGACTAGTGAGCGCTATCAATGACTTATTGTCTTTTCATTCTTGATATGGCAGAAAATGCCACCTCGTAGAAATCCTAGACGTGGCGGCGTCGCAGGAGCTGCACCACCGCCACCACCACCACCCCCTCAGTTCGACCCAGTTATGTTCCAGGCGCCCGTACCTACAAAGACTTTACAAATGCCAAACCCAAAACCTTCAATGGAAGCGGAGGTGTCATAGCGTTGCTGCAATGGTTCGAGAAAAACGAATCCATCTTCGAAATATGCGCATGCCCAGAAGCAAGCAAGGTCAAGTTTGCAGCATGCACGTTCTCTGAAAGGGACCTCACCTGGTGGAATGGCCATGTCAAGGCATTGACACTTCCGGTGGCTAATTCGATAACATGGGAAGACCTGAAAACCATGTTAATGAAGGAGTACTACCCAAGGGGCGAGGTACAGAAGTTGGAAGAAGAACTTTGGGGTCTCAAAATGACAGGCTCTGACATCCTGTCTTATACCTCACGGTTCAGCGATCTAGTCATGCTGTGTCCCGGGATGGTTCCATCGGAAAGCAAAAAGGTGGAAAGATATATATGGGGATTATCTCCCCAACTTCAAGGAAATGTATTGGCCTCAAATCCAACTACCTTTGACAGTGCCAAAGAACTGGCACATCAACTCATCGACCATAAAGCTAGCCATGGCACCGTGGCAACCACCACCGAGCAAGCAAAAGGGGGAAGCAATAAAAGAAAGTTATGGAACAAGAAGAAGGGTCAACCTGCTCAAGACCCCGCCAAAAAGCAACAAGTGGTTGCGGTGCACGCTGCCACAACCACTGCCAACCCAACTCCAATAAGGCAATACGCCGGGAACCTGCCCAAGTGCAACAAGTGCAGCTTTCACCACAACGACGCATGCCATGAAATGCACTGCACCAACTGTAACAAAAAGGGGCACACCGCCCGATTTTGTAAAGCTCCAGTCCAACAGAACGCACAAGCTGCCAACGCCGGAGCCAACCGAACCTGCTATGGATGTGGAGAAGCAGGACACTTCAAGCGTAACTGCCCGAAGGCAAGAAACCCCAACCCTGGTGAAGTGGGCAGAGTACTGGCGATAGTTCATGAGGAAGCGGTTGCAGATCCAACTGTGGTCACCGATACGTTTCTCCTCGACAACACATACGCATGCATTCTTTTCGATAGTGGTGCAGTGTAAAGCCCGTAGATCCGGGCTAGTCAATTTAGAGACAATGAGCATCAAAAATGAGTTTTTGATGGAATATTATTTATAAGGAGTAATCTTAACCAAGTGATAGTATATGTTCCAAGGGTTCCGTACATATAAAGAACGCCGAAATCCGAGTTATAACAAAGAAGTTATGGCTCGTCGAAGTTTCGCGGCAAAACCGGCACGACACCGGGAGACGTAAATAGTGAATTTATGATAGAACGACTTTTAGCCTTAGTGATCTAAACAAAAGTTGTAGTGTACATTAAACCGAGAACATACAAAAAAAGAACACCCAAATCTGACTTCATATGAGGAAGTTATGAATTTTCTAAGATTTGACATAGAGTGCACGATCCGAAACTCGCATTTTAGTTCGAGCGGTTTTTGGCTTACGCGACCTAAATGAGAGTTGAAGATCTCATTAATAGGAACTCAACGGTAAAAAGACAGACGAAAACAGAGTCCGTATGAAGGAGATACGAATTTTTCGCGGTCATTTAACAGTCTAATCTCCTCCTACTGTTAAATTCAAGATCGGTCGAGAATTAGCCGATGGAGTCTAAATGAAAGTTGTAGATCTTGTTTTTACGTACGCGTGGAAAAAAGAACGTCGAAAACGGAGCTCGTATGCGAACGTTACGGGGGTTTAGAAATCGGCAGGGTGCTGCTGCAAAAGGGGTGACGTGACTGAATATGGGCCAAAGCTTTCTCCCCAAGAAAAGCCATCAGGTGATGACACATGGCACTGACTCGGCGAGTCGGTGAACCGACTCGGCGAGTCCATCAGGAAATCTGCCTATAAATAGAGGTGCCGGGTTCCTTCATTTCCCACACCTCTCCCCTTCAACTTTCTCTCTCTACACTCTCTGTCTAAGGGTTCCTAACCCCCCTAAGCCTAGGTAAACCCCCTAGCACCCGAAGGAAGCCCCGAGGCTCCCAAAGTCTAGAGAAAAGAGCCTTTTGGCTCGGGAACGCTGCTCCAGCGAAGCCCGGTTTTGCGAAAAACCCGCTGTAAGTGAACTATGCCTACCCTATCTTTAGTATAGCTTATGTTTTAATATAGTAACATTATTAGGACCTTAAAATAATTATTTGGGCTATTATTATGAGTTATATAGAGTGTTGTTTAAACTCTTATATAATAATAATAATAATAGCTAGACTATTAATTAGTCACGGTTAACGTTAGACTAAACCCTAGTGGTATTGATACTAGGTTTTGTCAAGGGAAAATTGTTTTGAGATAACGAAGTGCTGTCCGAGTATCGAGTCACCACCTAATCAAGTGAGTGAATAGTCCCTTTCATGAACATGATTTTAATACAAGTATTGATTGAAGTATTAATTATATGTTTATGTGCGAGTTAATTGATGTTGCCTGAAATACGTGTTAAAGAACGTACCTGATTATATATGATGATTTAGGATAAAGAGTAAACCTAAATTAATTATGAGGAATATTGAGTAGTATTTTCTTACGAGTACGAGTGAGTTATACTCAGAGAATAGAACTTTAGTATATGTCATTGATCCGGGAGCATGGATTAGACATAGTCATTGTCCCTAATCCGAGAGTATGGATTGGACATAGTCAATCGTCCTTAGTCCGGGAGTATGGATTAAGACCTAGTCAGTCGTCCTCAGTCCGGAAGTATGGATAGGACATAGTCATTCTTCATTAATCCGGGAGAATGGATTTACACATAGACACTTGTCCCTAATCCGAGAGTATGGAATGAGAACAATTATTGATCCGAGAGCATGGATTAGATCCGAGAGTATGGATTAAGTAAGAGGTAAAATTTAAGGTCCGGGAGTATGGATAGTCTCGTTGTGAGGATTAATGGGGTGGGGTAAGAGTTGCTATTATATATATGGTAAATTGTATATTTTGGTGAGTTCTAAATTGTATATATGATATGACATTGTGGAATTGAAATCCCTATGTACTCACCGGGTTTCCCAACCTGACCCACTCAAGCTTATTTGAATCACATGTGCCGATACGAAGTTACATTACATTGAGAGATTAAAGAGGTGTAGATCACTAGTGATAATGAATGTAAGTTCTGTTTATGCTTATGTTTCTGTATTGACGATGACATCTCAATGTTTTAAAATGAATAAAATACATTTCTTCGGAAATGCTTTGATAACGTATTTATCATGTTTTTCTGGGAACAAATTCCGCAACATTTTTATTAAAAGAGGTACTCTGATTTTTATAAAGCATAAACAAAATCGGTCTTTTTTGGCCGTGAAAATGGGGATGTCACAGTTGGTATCAGAGCATTAGTTTAAGCGAACTAGGAATAAAGATTTAAACTTAGAATGCTAAGCGATGATTGTGAGTAGTGTGTCTAATATATTTTAGGTAGTACACCTAAATAGACGCAAGCACTAGCTTATTTAGGGAAAATGCCTAACATGCTTTTATGGGCTAAATGATTTGTGATGCTTTATGCTATCGTTTGATCGGATCTATGGTCTGTTGCCGACCAGATCTGGAAATTTTATGTGCTCAAGTTTCTAAACGTGTAATTACGATATTAGAACTGGCATGTAACTTTTTGGAGTAATAAAGAGGAATACGCGTCTAAATCTTCCTTTATCTATATTCTCGTCTCAATACACCGAACGCCTGCTTTGGTGTATAGAATGTCATGATAAGGACTCATAGCAGACTGAGCAAATGGAGGAAATGATAAGGCTTATGATATTGAATGATACCTATCGGAAGATATTTTAAGAGTGATATCTTGCCTTTAGAACGCGTCTAAGAAATAATACGTCTAGTACGGGAGAAGTACACTTTCGATTAGCAGAAATAAAGATTTTTGTATAATCCATGAAGTTATCCCATCGTCTGACATTTTCATCACCAACCGAGTTGAAGCAGAATTGATGATTGAAGATACGCATGGAAGAAGTCCTAGTAGAGTCTAGGGAAAATTATATGATTGTTTGGACACATTTGTATGTGTTAAAATTGTTTTTGTGATAATGACTTGGAGAACTGCGAGACAATACTTGGGACGAGTATGAGTAGGTGTGAATGGTAGTAGAGGCTTATACTACCGGAAGCACAGGACTCACACTTGGATCAGGGAAAGTCACAAGGTTACCAAGAAGCTAGTAATTGATTCTGTTTTATTCAAGTACGTCGTTACCATTGTTTCGGTAATGACTAAAAATATGATTGTTATTCTGACCATAGTGGTCATATCAAATCGAGTCCGACTAAGATGAGTATGTTACGAGGTTCAGAGAACCAAGTTTGATGTAGCATCTGACTTAAGCTAGAAGATTGAAGTGAAAGATAAGCGAAGCGATCAATAGAAGTATCGCGCTCGTTGTTAAAGGAGTTGGTAGCTAGAAATTCTACATGTTGAAATGTGATTTTATCACATTAGAACATGAAGGAAGGTAGAGTCTATTCCGGAATTTGACTCTAAGAGACCTGAGTCTAAGCATTGCGACATACGATGAGGGGTCATTAGAACGTGACCCATCGGTCTATTGTGGAAGTCAAATAACAAAGTTTGAAGAAGGAGTCTCTGATAAAGAGCGAGATTGTGACATAAAGGCCATGATTGAAGGTCTAACATGAGACAGAGGGCGGGAGCAAGATCGAGCACCGCCTGCAGTCAAGGAGTCCAGGAGTTAGATACTCATTCGAAACAACATAGAAGTTACGGTTATTACCTAGGATGAAGAGATAACGTATGGAGTCATTATACAATCCTGTTTCGTTGATGATTCCGGGACGTAATCATCCTAAGGGGGAGATAATTGTAACGCCCGTAGATCCGGATTAGACAATTTAGAGACAATGAGCATCAAAAATGAGTTTTTGATGGAAGATAATTTAGAAGGATTAATCTTAACCAAGTGGTAGTATATGTTCCAAGGGTTCCATACATATAAAGAACGTCGAAATCCGAGTTATAACGAAGAAGTTATGGCCCGTCGAAGTTTCGCGGCAAAACCGGCACGACACCGGGAGACGTAAATAGTGAATTTATGATAGAGCGACTTTTGGCCTTAGTGATCCAAACAAAAGTTGTAGTGTACGTTAAACCGAGAACATACAAAAAAAGAACGCCCAAATCTGACTTCGTATGAGGAAGTTATGAATTTTCTAAGATTTGGCATAGAGTGCACGACCCGAAACTCGAATTTTAGTTCGAGCAGTTCTTGGCTTACGCGACCTAAATGAGAGTTGAAGATCTCATTAATAGGAACTCAACAGTAAAAAGACAGACGAAAACGGAGTCCGTATGAAGGAGATACAAATTTTTCGCGGTCATTTAACAGTCTAATCTCCTCCTACTGTTAAATTCAAGATCGGTCGAGAATTAGCCGATGGAGTCTAAATGAAAGTTGTAGATCCTGATTTTACCTACGCGTGGAAAATATAACACCAAAAACGGAGCTCGTATGCAAAAGTTACGGGGTTTAGAAGTCGGCAGGGTGCTGCTGCAAAAGGGGTGACGTGGCTGAATATGGGCCAAAACTTTCTCCCCAAGAAAGCCATCAGGTGATGACACATGGCACTGACTCGGCGAGTCCATCACAAAATTAGAGGTGCCGAGTTCCTTCATTTCCCACACCTCTCCCCTTCAACTTTCTCTCTCTACACTCTCTCTCTAAGGGTTCCTGTGACATCCCCATTTTCACGGCCAGAAAAGACCGATTTTCTTTATGCTTTATAAAAATCAGAGTACCTCTTTTAATAAAAATGTTGCGAAATTTGTTCCCAGTAAAACATGATAAATACGTTATCAAAGCATTTCCGAAGAAAAGTATTTTTATTCATTTTAAAACATTTGGGATGTCATCGTCAATACAGAAACATAAGCATAAACAGAACTTACATTCATTATCACTAGTGATTTATATCTCCTTAATCTCTCAGTGTAATGTGACTTCATATCAACACCTGTGATATAAATAAACTGAGTGGGTCAGGTTGGGAAACCTGGTGAGTACATAGGGTTTTCAACCCACAATAAATAAGTTTATTAACTTTATCAAACCAAACAAACCTGATTACCCGTTCCCGTTATCCTCACTTTACGTCCCTAAAACATCTAACACAAGGGACCTAGTCTAAGGACTTTCATCGGGGTGAAAACACATGCTTCGGGGGCTCCTTAGCAATTCATGTCAAATAAGGCAACCATGTGGGGGATGGAGTACTGCTGGTGAGCACACAGTTCAAATAAACACCTACAGGTTGCGAGCCTGCTAGCGTTCCACTGGACTGTCTAGAATAGTCCGTGGTCGTCATCTATACTCCGCTAGATGACTGGATCATCAATAGCATCTATATCGAGGCCTCTCATTATTTTATTTTGTCACACAGCAACTATTCATCTACCCATGTTTTACCCAACACATTTTGTAGATATAAAATACATATACAGTTTAAATCATTTAAAACATGTATAAAATCGTTCATCCAGCATAGATAGCAAGTATACAGATAATATGCACAAACAACACGTAATTTATATAAAATACTTCATATCTATGTGTAAGCTGAAAGGGACCATGCACTCACTTGAAAAGGTGGTGATTCCGAACTCAGACAGCGCTTCGCTTCTTAAAAATAATTTCCTTCGACGAAACCTAGTATTATTACCACTAGAGTTTAGTCTATTATTCGCCGAGACTAATTAATAATCTAGCTATTATTACTATTATATAAGCATTAAACAATACTTATATAACCCATAATAATAGCCAAGTACTTATTATAAGTTCATAATAACGTTACTATAATTAAATAAAAGCTATATTAAAAATAGCGTAGGCGTAGCTCACTTACAGCGGGTTTTATAGAAAACCGGGCTTTGCTTGGAGTAGCGTTCCCGAGCCGAAAAGCTCTTCTTCTTGGAGCCGTCGAGCACTCTGGGGCTTCCGCCTCGTGCTAGGGAGGTTCCCTAGGCTTTTCGGGGGGTTTCGGGGCTAGAGAGAGGTTCTAGAGAGAGTAAAGAGAAGAAAGAATGAGAAAGGTGTGAAGAAAATGAGGGTGGGAGAGGTTCTATTTATAGGGTGAAATATGGCTGAACTTGGTACCACATGTCACCATCTGGTGGCAAGACTTGGGGAGAAAGCAATGGCCAAGATTGTGCCACGTCACCCATTTTCGCACAACACACTTCCAACTTCCAAAATCCGTAACTTTCACATACGAGCTCCGTTTTTGACGTTATTTATATCCACGCGTAGGTAAAAATAAGATCTACAACTTTCATTTTGACTCCGTCGGCTAATTCTCGACCGATCTTAAATTTAACAGTACGAGGAGATTATATTGTTAAATGTCTGCGTAAAATTCATAACTTCTACATACGGACTCTGTTTTCGTCTGTCTTTTTACCGTTGAGTTCCTATTAATGAGATCTTCAATTCTCATTTAGGTCGCGTAGGCCAAAAACCGTTCGATCTAAAATTCGAGTTTCGGGCTGTGCACTGCTAAGCCAAATCTTAGAAAATTCATAACTTCCTCATACGAAGTCAGATTTGGGCGTTCTTTTTTTTGTATGTTCTCAGTTTAACGTATACTAAAACTTTTGTTTAGATTTCTAAGGCTAAAAAGTCCTCCATCATAAATTCACTATTTAAGTCTCCCGGTGTCGTGCCGGTTTTGCCGTAAAACTTCGACGGACCATAACTTCTTCGTTATAACTCGGATTTCGGCGTTCTTTATATGTACGAAACCCTTGAGACGTATTCTACAACTTGGTTAAGATTATTTATTCTAAATAATCTTTTGTCGAAAAGTCGTTTCGACCCCTATTATCTCTAAATTGACTAGCCCGGATCTACGGGCGTTACAGTTCCTAACCCCCCTAAGCCTAGGTAAACCCCTAGCACCCGAAGGAAGCCCCGAGGCTCCCGAAGTCCCGAGAGAAGAGCCTTTCGGCTCGGGAACGCTACTCCAGCGAAGCC
Organism: Lactuca virosa; assembly: GCF_052849685.1. Taxonomy (NCBI): domain Eukaryota; kingdom Viridiplantae; phylum Streptophyta; class Magnoliopsida; order Asterales; family Asteraceae; genus Lactuca; species Lactuca virosa. The sequence continues at coordinate 44,597,451 of NC_136432.1, read as the reverse complement.
CGGTTTTGCGAAAAACCCGCTGTAAGTGAGCTATGCCTACCCTATCTTTAGTATAGCTTATGTTTTAATATAGTAACATTATTAGGACCTTAAAATAATTATTTGGGCTATTATTATGAGTTATATAGAGTGTTGTTTAAATGCTTATATAATAATAATAATAGCTAGACTATTAATTAGTCGCGGTTAACGTTAGACTAAACCCTAGTGGTATTGATACTAGGTTTTGTCAAGGGAAAATTGTTTTGAGATAACGAAGTGCTGTACGAGTACCGAGTCACCACCTAATCAAGTGAGTGCATAGTCCCTTTCATGAACATGATTTTAATACAAGTATTGATTGAAGTATTAATTAGATGTTTATGTGCGAGTTAATTGATGTTGCCTGAAATACGTGTTAAAGAACGTACCTGATTATATATGATGATTTAGGATAAAGAGTAAACCTAAATTAATTATGAGGAATATTGGGTAGTATTTTCTTTCGAGTACGAGTGAGTTATACTCAGAGAATAGAACTTTAGTATATGTCATTGATCCGGGAGCATGGATTAGACATAGTCATTGTCCCTAGTCCGAGAGTATGGATTGGACATAGTCAATCGTCCTTAGTCCGGGAGTATGGATTAAGACATAGTCAGTCGTCCTCAGTCCGGGAGTATGGATAGGACATAATCATTCTTCATTAATCCGGGAGAATGGATTTACACATAGACACTTGTCCCCAATCCGAGAGTATGGAATGGGCACAATTATTGATCCGAGAGCATGGATTAGATCCGAGAGTATGGATTAAGTAAGAGGTAAAATTTAAGGTCCGGGAGTATGGATAGTCTCGTTGTGAGGATTAACGGGGTGGGGTAAGAGTTGCTATTATATATATGGTAAAATTGTATATTTTGGTGAGTTCTAAATTGTATATATGATATGACATTGTGGGATTGAAATCCCTATGTACGCACCGGGTTTCCCAACCTGACCCACTCAAGCTTATTTGAATCACAGGTGCCGATACGAAGTTACATTACACTGAGATTAAAGAGGTGTAGATCACTAGTGATAATGAATGTAAGTTCTGTTTATGCTTATGTTTCTGTATTGACGATGACATCCCAATCTTTTAAAATGAATAAAAATACATTTCTTCGGAAATGCTTTGATAACGTTTTTATCATGTTTTTCTATGAAAAAATTCCGTAACATTTTTATTAAAAGAGGTACTCTGATTTTTATAAAGCATAAACAAAATCGGTTTTTTCTGGCCGTGAAAATGGGGATGTCACACGCGGAGAAAAGTTTCGTGAGCCATCAATTTAAACGCTTGCTTAAACAAAAACCACACACACTAAAAGACACATTCACCGTAGAAATGGCTAACGAAAAAACAGAGAACACTAACGACATTTACACCGGGTGTACCCTCACCTTAAACAATCACTCTTTCCAAATCGACCTTATGCCGGTCAGCATAAAAAGTTTTGATGTTATCATTGGCATGGATTGGTTATGCCTTCACCATGCTGAAATCCTATGTCACGAAAAGGCCGTTCGCCTTAATCTGCCAAATGGCGAAACTCTCGTCGTCTATGGCGACAAACCTAGCTCAAACTTTCAGATCATCTCTTGTGTCAAGGCTCAAAAGTACCTCCGCAAGGAGTAGCATGCCTTCCTAGCCCACGTCGTAGACAAGAAACAAGAAGCGAAAAACATCAAGGACATTCCGGAGGTCTGTAATTTCCCCGACGTATTCCCGGAAGACCTTCCAGGAGTGCCCCTGCTAGACAAGTCGAATTCCGAATTGACCTAATTCATGGAGCTACCCCCGTAGCCAGATTGCCATACCGTCTAGCCCCAGCCGAAATGCAGGAACTGTCTAGTCAATTGAACGAACTGCTGAGCAAAGGTTTCATTAGGCCAAGCTTCTCGCCTTGGGAGCACCGGTCTTGTTCATCAAGAAAAAGGATGGGTCGTTCCGTATGTGCATTGACTACCGTGAATTAAACAAACTCACCATTAAAAACCGATACCCTCTGCGTCAAATCGATGACCTCTTCGACCAGCTGCAAGGAGCAAGTTTCTTCTCAAAGATTGACCTTAGATCGGGGTACCATGAACTACGAGTTCAAGAGGAGGATATTCCCAAGACTGCCTTCAGAACGCGCTATGGTCACTACGAGTTTGTAGTGATGCCTTTCGGCTTAACAAATGCACCCGCATCGTTTATGGACCTGATGAATCGGGTGTGTCGACCTTAATTAGACAAGTTCGTGATTGTTTTCATCGATGATATACTAGTCTACTCCCGAAGTGAGGAAGAACACGGCCAGCATTTACGTCAAGTCCTGGAGACGCTGAGAGCGGAGAAATTGTACGCAAAATTATCAAAGTGCGAGTTCTGGATTTGAGAAGTGAATTTCCTCGGACATGTAGTCAGCAAGGAAGGAATACATGTGGACCCTTCAAAGATCAATGCAATCGAAAGCTGGGCAGCACCAAGAACACCCACAGAAATCCGACAATTTTTAGGACTCGCCGGTTATTACCGAAGATTCATTCAAAACTTCTCCAAGATCGCGAAACCACTCACCACCTTGACTCAAAAGGAGTGACTTTCGTCTGGGGGGATAAGCAAGAGGCTGCGTTCCAAACGTTGAAAAAAACTCTGTGCAGTGCTCCGATCTTTTCCTTGCCGGATGGAACAGAGGACTTTGTGGTTTATTGCGATGCATCAAACCAAGGTCTAGGATGTGTGTTAATGCAGCGAGGAAAGGTCATTGCCTACGCCTCAAGACAGCTGAAGACGCACGAGGTAAACTACACGACGCACGATCTTGAACTAGGAGCAGTAGTTTTCGCCCTAAAAATCTGGATACATTACCTCTACGGCACTAAGTGCACTATCTTCACCGATCACAAAAGCCTTCAGCATATTCTCAATCAAAAAGAACTCAATGTGAGGCAAAGACGATGGGTGGAATTGCTAAACGATTACGAATGTGAGATTCGTTATCACCCTGGAAAAGCCAACGTGGTTGCAGACGCCTTGAGCAGAAAAGAATACTCGGCCGCCGAGTAAAAGCATTAACCATGACCATCCATTCACACCTGTCCGCACAAATCATAGAGGCACAGGAAGAAGCCTTAAAACCATAGAACGTGGCAGGTGAAGCGTTGAGAGGAATTGACAAAAATCTTGAAGTCAGGGATGACGGAGTTCGTTGTCTCATGAACCGGATCTGGACACCAAAATTTGGTGGATTCAGGGACGTTGTCATGAACGAAGCTCATAAAACTCATTACTAATTGCATCCCGGCTCAGACAAGATGTATTTAGACCTCAAAAAGTTGTATTGGTGGCCAAACATGAAAGCCGAAATAGCTACCTTTGTGGGCAAGTGCCTGACTTGCGCCAAGGTTAAGGTGGAGTATCAGAAGCCCTCGGGACTACTTCAGCAGCCAGAGATACCCGAGTGGAAGTGGGAGCGGATTACTATGGATTTCATTACCAAGTTACCCAAGACAACGGGTGGACTTGACACCATTTGGGTAATCGTCGACAGATTAACCAAATCCGCACACTTCCTACGGATAAAGGAGTCAGACAAAATGGAGAAAGTGAAAAGGCTCTACATTAAATAAGTCGTGCGACTTCACGGAGTACCGATATCCATTATCTCCGATAGAGATAGTCGGTTCACGTCACGATTCTGGCAGTCACTACAGAAAGCTATGGGAACTAGGCTGGACGTGAGCACAACCTACCACCCACAGACCGACAGACAGAGTGAAAGGACCATTCAGACGTTAGAGGATATGCTAAGAGCTTGTGTGATAGACTTTGGTAAGGCTTGGGATGTTCATTTACCCCTTATCGAATTCTCATACAATAATAGTTATCACATTAGCATCAAAGTTGCTCCGTTCGAAGCCCTCTATGGCCGTAAGTGCAGATCACCCCTGTGTTGGGCTGAGGTGGGCGATACGCAACTAGCAAGAGGGCAAGTTCCTAACAGCACACTCACTGGCCCGGAGATCATCAGGGAAACAACAGAAAAGATCGTCCAAATTCGAGAACGAATGAAGGCTTCACAAGACCGACAAAAGAGCTACGCGGATAAGAGACGAAAACCATTGGAGTTCCAAGTTGGGGATCAAGTACTACTAAAAGTATCACCTTGGAAGGGATTAATTGTTGGATAAGGTGTCTAAGTCCATAACTTATTTGGTATATACTTGACCTGACCCGGCATGGTCCATTTGGGTTGCACTTCACCCGAACTATTTATATGGATAACATTATGAGAAGAGTATATTTGCGGCCTACTAATATATTATAAGTTATAATATATTAATATGAAATTGTATTATTTAATTAGTATTGATCTTAAATTAATTATGAATTAATTTAGTGATGATAAGGTGACTAATTAAATAATGGGCTATTGTACTTATATAGTGTGGGCTAACACTCATAAGGAAATGGGCTAAGCTTGAATGGGAGTCCATGGATGATCCATGGAGCTTTTAACCCATGGATCCTTGGAATAGGAAAAGACATGGGTTATTAGGGTTTGCATGGTTCATAACCCTAATCATCTACACTATATAAAGAGGCTTATGGTGCTTGAAAAGGCACTATGTGTGTGTGCATAAGGTGTGGCCGATTTCTAGAGTATTAGAGTGCTCTCTCATAAGTTTTCCAAGTTTGTGGTGATTTGTGATTTCCATTTGAGGCATTCACATTATTGGTGCTTGGCTCTCAAACTCCCAAGGAATCAACTCACTAACAAAGGTATGTAATTCTTCTAGTATCTTTTATGTTTAAAAGTACCCCATGTATGCTAGATAGGTTATGAACCTTGGAAAATTATTTTGCATGTATTTTAGACAAACATAGATCCAAGGTTTCTAGGGTTGCATGAACACCTTAGGAGTGTTAGTTTGCTCAAAACCCAATAGTGGTATCAGAGACTAGGCTTGTTTGTTTGATACTTGTTGCAAACTTGTTGAAAAACTCAAGTTTTCTGCATTCTGCAGCATGAACTCGCCGAGTCCATGGGGGGACTCGCCGAGTCCATGAGTAAATTCATCCTACTCGTCGAGTAGGTTCGTGCACTCGACGAGTAGAAGCCTCAGAATGCAGATTTTCGAGTTTTGTTGCTGGAAATGGACTAGAAACATTACCCTAAACTGTTTTGGTGTTATAAAACCTGTTTTAGATGGTGTAATGTTTATGCTAATCCATTTACAATGGCTTATATCAAAATTGCATGATGATATGTGTTCATATGTTCTTGGAATTTTTGATATGATGTTCATGTTCTTATGAATTATTGTTAGATCATAGGAATTATTTGCTAAATTGTTTATTGATAATTCTTGATCATTTATGTGTTTTAATGGAGTCCATAATTTGTCCTCAAGTTATGGATTTCCAAAGGTCACTTTCATTTATGCACACTTAAAACACATAAGTTACATGAAAATGAAGAGTCTTCATTTTATGAACCTTTAATTCATAAGTTATGAAATGAAAAGTTTTAAATAGTTTCAAAACTTGTCCTCAAGTTTTGGAATTTGTAAAGTTACACACACTTCAATATACTTTAATTCCAAACCCTTAGAGTTTTAAAAGTTAAAATTCAACCCTTATACTATTTATAACATTAATGGTTAATTATTATATATATGTATAAGATTAAGTCGTTTTACCGTTAGTAGGCCTCATTCACGAAGCCGGTCTATAAGGGGGGTATAAGGTTGTTGCCTATAAAATGGCAACTTAATGGGTGTCCATTCTCACCCACCGTTTCCTTGATCGGTGGAGGGTCGTTAGCCGAACGGGTAGAACAATGACTTTAAATTCTCATTAAAAGTATAATGAGTATTATAAAGTAACTAAACCTTTAATAAATTCCCAATCTTAGTTACTTTAGGAAAATGTGAATATGGTGCTAACCCATGAAATTCACACTTTGTACCTTACCAAGTCGTTGGTGGAGCGTGTGTGGTTAACCGGCACACTAACTTGGACTAGTAAGGATCACGAAGGGTGACTTAATGTTTATCATAGATCGGTGGAGCGTGTGTGGTTAACCGGCACATTGATTAGGTGATAATATTAAGGGTACCAAGTGAATTTGCATGGTTATTCACACCTTGTTTTGTGATCCTCGGCATCCTAGTCACAAAACTTGAAGGGCACAATCGAGATTGAAACATGCCATTGAAAAGTTCAATGAATCTCAAAAGAATCTAGGAATTTCAAAACCAATTAAACCTAATAATTCATTTCGTTTTCATGGTGGAAATTAATGAATCGTCATTCACCTACCTTCAAATATGTTATAGCTTAGATTACGGCATCCCTCTTCTAAGTTATAATATATTGTGTTGGATCCTAGCCTTAATATTACATTTGGATTTATTATTAAGGATTCGATATATCTAATCTAAACTTGTTTTCTTCTTTTCAGATGTCTTCCAACAACAATGCTTCGGGCTCTAACCCTACTGGCTCCTTTTCCCTCATGAACCTTTGTGGGAGGGTCATCTTTGGTGGTTCCAACTTCATGGATTGGATCCTGAACATCAGGATGGTCACTCGTTACGAGGACAAGGAATATGTCCTCGATAAGGAGCTAAATGAGCTTGATGAGTCCACTGCTACTCCTGAGGAGGTCGCTGAGTATCAGGCACATGAAAGAGATGCCACCAAGGTGGCATGCATCATGATGGCCACCATGACAACTGAACTCCAAAAGTCCTATGAGGACTATTACCCTTTTGAGATGCATCAGGATCTGATGGAAAGGTACCATCAGAGTGCTCGTCAAGAGCGGTATGAAATAATCTCCTCCATGATCACTACCCGTATGAAGGATAGCGAACCAATCACGAGCTACATGCAGAAAATGCAAAGGTATGTGGACCGTCTAATGAAACTGAATGTGAACTTCCCTAAGGAGTTGGCAATTGATATCATTTTGCACTCCTTGCCCTCGTGTTATGATCAATTTCGTATGACATACCACATGAACAAGGAGGAAGTCACACTCAGTAAGCTTCAAGGACTTCTGAAGACTGCCGAAAGTGGTCTTAAGAGTAAGTCGGTTACTACTCCTACTCCTACTACTACCCCTGTTTTGGCTATCGGGAAAGGCAAAGGGAAGAAGAGGAAGCACCCTTCGAAGGGTACCAAGGGAAAGTCCCTTGAAGGCTCCTCATCTGGAACCAAAGGTGGTTCTATCACTCCTTATGCCATCCCTAAGGATGCTGAATGCTTCTACTGTCGAAATAAGGGGCACTGGAAGCGAAACTGCCCAAAGTACTTGCAGGATATCAAGGATGGGAAAGTGAAACCATCCCATGCAGGTATTTACACTATATTGTCTAATAACTCACCATATTCTAATTCTTGGGTTCTTGATACAGGTTGTGGTATTCACATCTGTTGTGACTTGCAGGGCCTAAGAAGAAGTGAGGATGTGGAGCATGGAAAGATAAACTTAATCATGGGGAACAAGAAGGTTGCACCTGTTGCCAAGATTGGAGTTTATACTTTGTTACTAGATAGTGGGTTAAAGTTAGATTTGAATAAATGTGTGTACTCGTCTGAAATGGCGAGGAATATTATTTCCTTTCATGCTTTGTACAAACAAGGTTTTACCTTTTCTTTTGATAATGAAGTTGGTAGTATTAATGCTTTCTTTAATAATGTTCTTTATTTTAAAGCATTACCTTGTGATGGTGTGTATGAAGCTGTATCGGTTGTAGATAATTTAGGAAATAATGTATTATGTATTGATTCTTCTACTAGCTTGGATAAAGCATCTTTGTGGCATTGTCGTCTTGGACATGTAAGCAAGAAACGCATAGGCCAGCTCCAAAAGGATGGAGTCTTGGAGTCGTTCGACCTCAAGTCGGATGATAGTTGTGAGTCTTGTCTACTTGGAAAAATGACAAAATCACCCTTCACTGGTACTTGTGCAAGGGGTGAGGGTTTGTTGGACCTTATACATACTGATGTATGTGGACCATTCAAAATCGCCACAAGGGATGCTAATCGCTATTATGTGACTTTTATTGATGATTTTAGTAGATATGGTTATGTCTACTTAATCAAACATAAGTCAGAAACTTTTGAAAGGTTTAAAGAGTTTAAACAGGAAGTATAAAATCAATTGAGCAAGAACATTAAGATGCTTCGATCTGATCGAGGTGGTGAGTATCTTAGTACTGAGTTCCTCGACTATCTTAAGGAGTGTGGGATTGTCTCACAATTGACACCTCCCAGGACACCACAGCTGAATGGTGTAGCTGAGAGGCGTAATCGAACTTTGTTGGACATGGTTCGCTCTATGATGAGTCGAGCTTCGCTACCAATCTCTTTTTGGGGGTATGCCTTAGAGACTGCCGCCCACATCCTTAATCTAGTCCCTACAAAGAAGGTTGCCAAAACACCTCATGAAATGTGGACTGGGAAAGTTCCCAATTTGGACCATATCAAGATTTGGGGTTGCGAGGCTTTCGTGAGGCGCGAGACTCATGACAAGCTCGAACCTCGAAGTGAAAGGTGTATTTTCATCGGCTACCCACAAAAATCCTTTGGTTACCTCTTCTACAGACCCAGTGAGAATGTGGTCTTTGTGGCTAGGAGAGGGGTCTTTCGAGAGAGAGAATTTATAAACCAAGGAGACAGTGGGAGGCAAATTGACCTTGAAGAAATTCAAGACTCAATTGGTGAAGGAACCTGAGACACTAGCAATCAACTTGAGGAGGAAATTCATGTTGATCCAGCTGACGAGTCTATACTTCCGAGGCGTTCCACAAGGGTTAGGAACACACCTGAGTTTTATTATGGATTTCATATTACTACGGAAGGTGATACATTTATCAGTGACAGTACACTGGTAAATCTGGATGAACCTAACAGTGTTAAGGAAGCCATGGCAGGCCCAGAGTCTGCTAAATGGAAGGAGGCTATGGACAGCGAGATACAGTCCATGTATGACAATCAAGTTTGGAACTTGGTTGACAATGTACCAGGCCGTAAGACAGTCGGGTGCAAATGGATCTTCAAGAAGAAGACCGACATGGATGGGAAGGTGCACACTTATAAGGCTCGACTGGTTGCGAAGGGTTTTACTCAGACTCAGGGTATTGATTATGATGAAACTTTTTCACCAGTAGCAAAGATTAAGTCTATTAGGGTTATGCTAGCCATTGCTGCATTTCATGATTATGAAATATGGCAAATGGATGTCAAAACCGCTTTCCTTAACGGGAAGTTGGCTGAGGATGTTTACATGAATCAGCCAGAAGGTTTTGTCAGTGCAGAGTACCCCAATAGAGTGTGCAAGCTTGAGAAATCCATTTATGGATTGAAACAAGCATCTCGAAGTTGGAATCTTTGTTTCGATGAGAAGGTCAAAGAGTTTGGTTTCTCAAGAAGTGAAGATGAGTCCTGCGTGTATGTCAGAGCTAGTGGGAGTATAGTTAGCTTTTTGGTACTGTATGTGGATGACATACTACTCATAGGAAATGACATCCCAACCTTGCAGGAGGTTAAGTCCTGGCTTGGGAAGTGCTTTGCTATGAAGGACCTTGGAGAAGCTGCCTATATCCTAGGGATAAGGATATTAAGAGAAAGGAGTAAAAGACTAATTGGACTTAGTCAGAGTATCTACTTGGATAAGGTGTTGAAAAGGTTCAACATGCAGAATTCCAAGAAAGGAGAATTACCGATCCAAAGCAATGCCAAACTGAGTAAGGTGTTGCTATCATTGTCAATTATTTACTATTGTTTCAGCTTTGCATGTTTTGACTTCCAGAATAATAAGTTTATTCAAACTCTCCACAGTCGGTCATATGTCGGAAGTAGGTATGAATCAAGACTGTCATGAATTGGGATTGTAGATGACTAAAGGTGTTTAGCCATAGCAATGGTTGCTACAACATTCATGAGTACTCATAAGTTATGAGTATTGGAATAAACCCACGCTCACTTGTATCACTTCATGGAATTTATCTCGAGTGATCGTGAGACGGTAATATCATATAAGTCTTCAAACCTAGAGATATGAGTTGTTACCTATGAGTTGGTTGTGCATTAATTGCACGTAAACGCATCAGTAACTTGATGTTATAAAACGTGCCTTTGTGTGCAATTCAATAAGTAGTAGAACAAGCATATGAGTCGAAGTTTATCTGTTCCTTCTAGAAATAGAAGCGATATCTGGGCCCCTCGATGATTTTGTTTTGACCTATGTACCGGGCCCGGTCAGAACTAAATTGATGTGTTCGATTAAGTTCTTTGTCAAACAAATCGAAAATCGGGAAACAAACTGCTGGACAATAAGTAAGACATTGTTCCATGTATTTGTCCGGCTGATATCATGAGAGCAGAGGATTATGTGATCACTTATCTAAAATGGCGCTTCATAGTTCACAAGAGTTTTCGAGAGCTACGATTTCCGGTTGGTTCCTGAAGCTATATAGGCAAATACAGTTATCAGACTTATCCAAGTGGGAGACTGTTGGATAAGGTGTCTAAGTCCATAACTTATTTGGTATATACTTGACCCGACCCGGTATGGTCCATTTGGGTTGCACTTCACCCGAACTATTTATATGGATAACATTATCAGAAGAGTATATTTGCGGCCTACTAATATATTATAAGTTATAATATATTAATATGAAATTGTATTATTTAATTAGTATTGATCTTAAATTAATTATGAATTAATTTAGTGATGATAAGGTGACTAATTAAATAATGGGCTATTGTACTTATATAGTGTGGGCTAACACTCATAAGGAAATGGGCTAAGCTTGAATGGGAGTCCATGGATGATCCATGGAGCTTTTAACCCATGGATCCTTGGAATAGGAAAAGACATGGGTTATTAGGGTTTGCATGGTTCATAACCCTAATCATCTACACTATATAAAGAGGCTTATGGTGCTTGAAAAGGCACTATGTGTGTGTGCATAAGGTGTGGCCGATTTCTAGAGTATTAGAGTGCTCTCTCATAAGTTTTCCAAGTTTGTGGTGATTTGTGATTTCCATTTGAGGCATTCACATTATTGGTGCTTGGCTCTCAAACTCCCAAGGAATCAACTCACTAACAAAGGTATGTAATTCTTCTAGTATCTTTTATGTTTAAAAGTACCCCATGTATGCTAGATAGGTTATGAACCTTGGAAAATTATTTTGCATGTATTTTAGACAAACATAGATCCAAGGTTTCTAGGGTTGCATGAACACCTTAGGAGTGTTAGTTTGCTCAAAACCCAATATTAATACATTTCGGAAAACGTGGGAAACTAAATCCAAGGTATATCGGACCATTCGAAATCCTCGCCAGGATTGGCCCGGTGGCATACAAGCTACGATTACCCCAGGAACTCAATCACGTTCATCCTACCTTTCATGTGTCGAACTTAAAGAAATGTTTGTCTGATGAGACCCTTGTCATTCCTTTGGAAGAAATTGAGATCAATGAGAACCTCAACTTCGTAGAGGAACCTGTTGAAATCATGGACCGAGAGGTCAAATCGACGAAACAAAGCCGCATTCCCATCGTAAAGGTCCGATGAAACGCCAAGCGAGGACCCGAATTTACTTGGGAACGTGAGGATCAAATGAAGCAAAAGTACCCACATCTATTCCCCAACCCCTGAAGTCTCACTCAAAATGCAAATTTCGGGACGAAATTCCTTCTAACGGGGGGGATAATGTGACAACCGTCAAATTCCAGTCAAAGATAAAGTCAACAAGTCAAACCGGTCAAACTTAATTAGTACTTATATGTTAAAAGTTATTCTATGTATAAAAATGTGCATTTGTATGTCAACAATTCAAGTGTCTCGAAGAATCAATGTGTTTAGCATTGTAAAAACCCTAAAAAGGGAGTTAAATGCATCAAAACACGACTATGTACCCTTTTGGGGACTTGAAATGATCATAAACGAAGCATGACGGGGTTCACGAACCTTGCATTACGAGGTTATACAATAATAATGGCTAAAATTAAATCTCTCCCAAATCTCTCTCAAAATCTCTCTCAACTTTTTATAGTCAACTGGGTCATCCCGACCCTTAAATTGGCCAAAAACCGCTTAAATCGGGGAGTTATATCGAAAAACGGCTAATTAGGGCCGAAACCCTTCTTAGGAACCGAACCCTCTTACATGGAACCTCTTAGAGCCGAACCTTCTATTAGGACCGAAGGTCCCATTTAGGACCGAACTAAGCCTTTAGGACCGAAGTCAACATCTCGGACCGAACCTCGTGCGAACCGAAGCCAGTTAGAGCCGAACCCTCCCTACGCCCGAAATAGACCGAGCCCTCGGTCCATTTCGGTTACCTGCCACTTTCGGACCGAGCCTCCACCTTCGGTTCCTTCACCCATCTTCGGTTCCTCCTTCTCCCACTCTCGCTTCTCACCTCCTAAGAGCCGAACCTCGCAGGTTCGCTCCTTAACGCCTAGTTTTCGACTACTTTCGCTTCCTAAGCCCATTTTTGACGTTTTTGACGAGGATTTTTCACCAAATTCATATTTTTACCATTTTAAACCCCCTAAACTCATATTTTATTAATTTCTCAAGGATATATTAATTAAAAATCATTAATTTATATTAAGAAGAGTATTCTACCCCACAAGTGGGTCAAGTGTGCCCACTTGTCTCCATGTGTCATCTTCTCATTGGTCCAACCCTATCCACATCACATAAACCAAGGTAAACATCCCTTCAACTTTGCAAATTGCTCCAGCAACATCTATATAAAGAAATCCCTGGAGGATTTCTTTGTTCACTTTGATCATTTCCTTCACTTACACACTTCTTAACCCTTCAAGAAAGCTCATTTTCTCTCTACTTCCAGCCACTTTTTGGAAGTGTTCTTGAGCTATTACTTCACTTTTTGGTAAGAATTTCATCTAAACTCAAGTGTTATTCCATATTTTCCTAACATCCTTGAATCATCTACACACATTTAACACCAAAAATCGTTCTTAGGATCATCCAACACTTCACGTGTTCATCAAGTGTTATTGACTTGATACACCTCGTCTTCGACCTTCCACTCTTCAAGAAATCGCCCAAGGTGAGTTCATACCCCTACATTTTCTAGTTTTCTTTAGTTTTCAGGGGGGGATACAAGTTAAGAGACCAGAACATATTTAAAACTTAACTTGACAACTTACAACAGAAAAGTTGTGACCTGTTCACGAACTGTTTTACCCAACTTAAACTTAATATTTTTCAAAACTGTTTAACATGAAAATAGTTCAGGTTTATACCTTTAAAATGACTACTTTCAGATCTCTATACGATGTTTCTACAATTTATGGTGATTTTTACAAAACTGCCTATCACTGCAGCAACAAAATCGGACCAGGTTGTGAAGATGAACATTTTCACACTGGTTTGAAACCACCAAAAATTATAGAATAATTTATGAATACAATAGACTCTTTTTCTAAACTCTCTGAGTTTACGGAGTCAGTTTTTGACTTACGATGATTTTTCTATAAATATTCTAAAACAGTGACAGTTAAGGGTAAAACTGTCAAACACAAGTTTAAGAGTTATTCACACCTTGTAACATGCTGAGCAAGGTGTGTAAGATTTTATACTTAATATTTTCGATGTCATTTTATTGAAATACAAAGCCATGCATAACAAGGTTTCATTTAAAACATAAAACACTCTTGATAAAATATAATAGGTATAGTTTGGACACTTCGTTTAACAAAGAAACAGTAACACAATCGATTTACAAAACGGGTATTTCATTACAAACTACGTGAACTTGTTAATGAATAAATTTGTGAGACATTCGCCTTCAGGGTACTCTTAAGTACCACAGGAAAGTCCTGTAGATATAGCCATAATCTCTTGTAGGGAGAGCATGATAGTTGTGTATAGATCTATATTGGGTCTGACAAACCCGCACCTAAGCTGCTTGCAACAGCTAGACCGGCAGGTCTGGGGTGACAAGTGTCATAACAATTTCGACGCCTGAAGAACGTCGAGTACGAGGTCTTCGAGTTATTAGTATGTTTATAACATCTCACATGAGGAATTAACAAAACACACAGTTCACGGGGATTTAAGGAGTTTTATTTAAATATAAAACCACACAAGCACACAAGTATGATGATTTGCTTACATATACTAAGTCTTGGTTCAGTTAAGACTACAACAAACTTTTAGAAAATATTGGATTTTCTGGAAACAAACCTGTAACAAACAAAAAGGAACATCATTCATTTTTTCATTCATAAATTGCTTATGAACTCACCAGCTTTATGCAGATGCTATTTCAAAAACAACTTGTATTCTCACGTAATCAGTAATACAGGTAACCACAAGATTTTTGAAGGCAAGACGCTAAGGCGCAGATTTCTTTTGAACTATTTTGACATCATATGTAATTTATTTGGAAACATGTATTCTTTTTTGCAACGATGTAACCTTTTAAATTATATTTATGATGGTTGTGTTTACTTTCTTCACTATGGTTATGATACTGAGCATGACGTCCTCCGCCTCCGAACGTTTCCGCCGTTCCGGTTTGGGGGTGTGACAAACCGGTCATTTGGTTGACATTGTAACAAAATTGGAAATATAGTGTGTGGCCGGTCTTTAACGGGTGATACATACTGTATAACCTAAGAAGTGATTCATATACAATAACTTCTTCTCCTACACAATATTTTTTTCTGATTTTTTTTATATATAGAGCGTTACAACATTCAAACTTTGGACTACAACACCATATGTCCCAATCTATACATGAACCTCTCTTTGCTCTAATTTTAAACCAATTGAACACCAGAATCTTAATGTCACTAAGAAGGTCTTTACTACTTCTGTAATTGTTGTTGAAGACACTCTCATTCCTTTGCTTCCAAACAATCCATACCAAGGCGAAAAGAACCACTTGAACTCCTGTTTTAATCTTAAAACTGATACCAAAATCATCATTGTAGTTAACCATTTGTTGTATCGAGTCTAAGTAATTTGGAAGGTCACTCTACTACTAGTTAAGCAATGATCTAACTTCTTTGGTCGTGGAACATCCAATAAACAAATGGTCTTCCGTTTCAGGGCTAGTATGACAAAAAGGGCAGAGAACTGAATTGATGTTTACTCCAAATTTTTGAAGATTTATCTGGGGTGGGAAGTCTTTCTAGTCTTGTTCTCCAAATAAGGATATTCACTTTTCCTGGAGCAATACTATTCCAAACAGTCTCTTGTGGGTTAATGAGTAAAAACTTATCGTCAAATATCTTTCGTAAGGAAGAGACACTATAACACCTCTCTTCAGTTGCATTCCAGATCCAAGTATTATTTTGACATGTGAAAAGGGAGTTAAGATCAACATTAGACTTTTCGAGCTCCATATGAATATGAGTAATTTTACCCCAAGTGCTTCCCTGATAATAGATCAATCTAGTACGACCAATACCACCATCTGTCCTATGAAGCGATTGCACAAAATCCTTCCATGGAGACTCGTTCTCATTTGTAAACTTGCACCACCATTTACCATGTAAAGTAAAGTTTAAAGCACGAAGACTTCCAATGCTTAGGCCTCCATTTTTCTTGTTGTTTAAGGTCTTTTTCCAATCTATCCATGTGAATTTATTCCCCCCACACCACCACCATAAAAGAAGAAGTTACATATACTCTCGAGTCTCTTGATAATGGTCTTGGGAGCTTTATAATGAGAGAATAAATAGGTCCTGAGGCTACCAAGGACAACTTTGCACAAAGTAAGTCTGCCACCATACGAGAGATTCCTAGCTTTCCTACTTGACAACCTATTTTGAAATTTCTCAATAAGAGGTGTCCAATTATTCATCTTGGTCGTCCTAGCCCCCACTGGGATGCCAAGATAACTGAACGGGAAGGATCATCGACTACAATTTAACCAATGTGCCATATATGCAATTTCGTTGACACCCACTCCAACACCAAACACCTTGCTCTTGGCAAGGTTGTCTTTGAGACCAGAAGCAAGAAAGAAGCATCTAAGCACTCTCCTGAGATTTAGCGAATTCTCTTTAGACCAACCCCCAATGAATATAGCATCATTTGCATATTGGAATATAGAAAGTTCCAGACCGTTGTTAGGAAGATCAACACCTTTGTAAATTTTTTTGTCAATAGATTCCGCTATTGCCTCCCAAGGCCTTCGGTTGCAATAATGAAAAGTAAGGATGCGAGAGAGTCTCCTTGACGAACACCCCTCTCAAGACGAAAACTCTTTTGTAGCATTACCATTAACTAGGATAGAGACCTTGGATCAAGTTATGCAAGCATTGATCCAAGAAATCTGTTTTTCACAAAAACCCATCAACCACATCATATTCATCAAGAACGACCAACTTAGGCTATCAAAGGCCTTGTCAAAATCTACTTTGAAGATAAGCAATTTTTTCTTTCCTTTCTTCGCCGAAACCTACACAATAGTTTATGCTTTATAGAGTTGTACAATACAATATTTTAAAGCACATATTATTGCATATGAAGACTTGTTGTGTACAAATCAACTCTCATACTAAAGAGAAGTAGTAATACCTTATTACATGATACATAACCAGATTTATGACACACAAAAAAAAATGTAATATATTACTAGAAAGAACCTAAAATACATTGACACATATAATTAAAACAAGTCGCATAGTAGTGCATGTAGACTTAATCTAGCCTATAATTATGCCCTTGTAACGGTAAGCAAATACAACATTAGTAGTGAAATAGGGTACATGAGATAAACCACATAACCCATCCAAAGTGGATAAACTGTCCTAGTACTTGTCAAAATTGCCATCCCTCCACCAATTACCAAGACAACAAAAACTTGAGGGGATACGTCCCATGGTAGATCTCTTATGTACACAAGTAATAGAAATACCGTCAAAGTACTCATACTACTCATGGCGACTCCTGAATAGATCTGCAAAAAAAGAAAAAAAATTAAACCATAATCCCTTTTCATCTTTACACATATATATGGTGCAAAACAATACAAACTAAGTCGTGGGACATGGATTTTGTTACCCACAAACACTAACGACATGTCCTCGACTTTATTTTAATGGGGGAAATGACATAAATACATTACAAAGTTTCTATGGTTGGTCAATTCAATCTCTAAAGTTATTTTCTGGCTTTGTGAGGGTATAAGGTATGTTAAAACCAACTCTTTTAGTCCCCTTCAACCTTTAATAGCCAGTACACCATTTAGACCAAAAAACCCACTTTATGCCCCTATAAAGCCAAAAAATAAATAAATAAATAAATAAATAAATTTGGTGATCATTTAAACCATAACTCATGAAACTGACTTTAATCGACACTTTCGTCCTTGATGGTAAAACCAACTCACCGGTGAGAACTGCTTCCTCTCGGTGAGTATTGCTTCCTTTCAGGTGAGTTGGTTTTCTCATTGAGGATGAAAACGTCAATTGAAGTCGATTTCGAAAGTTTGGGTTTAAATGATCCCTAAACTTATTTTTTTTTAGCTTTATAGGGGCATAATGTGTGTGTGTTTTTTTAACCTAAATGGTCACTGTTGTATGATGTATCGGCTATTAAAGGTTGAAAAGGACTAAAAGAGCAAGTCGTAACCTACCTAATATTCTCCATAAATCCAGAAAATAACTTTAGGGATTGAATCGACCAACCCTAAAAACTTTGTAGGACATTTTTATTATTTTCCCTTATTTTAATCAAAGGTAAGTGAAAATGTGTTTTTGAGATTTTTGTAAGAAATGAAAGGGAAGGAAAAGACAAATAGGCTAGAAAACCATTAGTCAATTTTTGGGTGGATTAGGAAGGGACGAGAAAGGAATATGATGCACAAATTATCTTTTTGCGCCTACAACAAGCCTCATTTATCACCAATTAAGGGTATAAATGTAAAAATGTTGATTTCCTACAATTTTCTTCTAACTTAAGAAGGTCTATTTTCCTCCAACAAAGAACACAATTAATTACTTTTATAGTTTTATTTCCCTTTCAATTCCTTCCATTCCCTCTCCCCTTCCCCTATAGGCTATAGCTTTTATCCCTCCCATTTCCTTCATAAAAAAAAAACTAGAGAACTTGGTTTTAGAAGGAACCAATACCCTAGAAAATGTTAAAGACGTGGCTCGTTCCGTCTTTTGTGTTGCAGAGCTTATGGTTGATAAGAGACGTGATATGTTTGTGGCACATGGTATTATAAAGTATGGGATGAGGAAGGAAGGGACATTTGCATAACTGGCAAAAGCCACAACATTCGTTATAAATGATGATGAAACGAGAACAGTCATAGTGATCCCACAGAATATTAGGCTCAAAGCTCCCAAGAACTCCAATATCGAACTTTGAGCATTACGGATTTTCTTAGGTATCAAAGCCTTTCGTTGTTCTTTATCTGCCTCCTATATAAACAAATAAAAAGGTTATTTAATTTACTTGATATAGTAAGATAATAAATAGGCAAGTTGCATTCAAAAGTAGTTCTTAATTATTAATGCAACCGGTCAATATGTTATGACAATTCTTTTTAATTAAAAAACACTTGCAGGTTGCAACATTAATATATGTCAAAAAACAAAACAAAAGATTCTTGAAGTTTCCTAAATAGAAAGTTACCTGATTACGTTTGAACAAGAAGGTAAGAGGGTTATAATCGTTTTGAGAGAGTGGTTTTTTTGCTTCCTGGAGCCATTTCGTTAGAATTATTACGAACTCATTCTCTTCAATAGATTGATTGCCTGAGATGTCGAATTGATCCATGATATTTTTTACAAAATCATCGTTTGTTGCACTGTCTGCTTGCAATTGTATTCCTAGTAGGAAAGTTTTCAATTCAGCATTGGACACTTTACCATCGTGATCTTCATCAAGTCCCTTAAAAATCCTGCACAACAATAGTTTCTCAGTCATAAAGCTTTCTTTATAGTTCTAAAAAACGAGATTTTTTTAGACGGATACCAACTCTCTTATAAGTCGCACATGTGGCTTCCCATTTATGGAGAGTAGCGTCTGTAATTTGTCCTTGACAAATTTTTTTGTCACATATTCAAATCTCCTGTTTTGAATCCAAGGTTGGAAGATCTACATGTGAATACTACATTTTATTATGATGTAAGAACACAACTCATTTCATATATAGAAATGAAAAGATTTTGAGCTTTTATCGTTTAAAATATTAAAGCCTAACCTGATACATAATGTAAGTAATGTACATAGACGACACAACGATGAGAGTGACTAAAATTATCACTCGAGTTATTGATATCGAACTGATGATTGCTGGGAGTTGGAGAATGATAAAAGGGATAAGTGACACGAGCATGATTCTTGCGGTATATGTTGTTGCTTTATCAGTTGTAACACCATATGCTAAAAATAGCAAAAAAGAAGACATAAGAAACTAAAAAAAGTTGATATCTTAACATATAAAAGAGCCTATGCTTGAATGATTGATTGCACATATGTTGATTGTATGTGAAGATAGAGTACCTGTTACTTTAGTTAAGAATGATGGCTCTTGCTCTGTAACCACGTCATCATCATCAGCAAGATCATAGCTTCCGAAAGTTATGACTGATGGCCAAATTATTGTTAGACTCATGACCGCGGATCCTGTTAACATGTCCATTCCGGAACTAGCTGTAGAAGAACCACCAGTGTTGTTTGATAATCCAGACTCTGCAAATCGATTATCAAATATATTAAGATTCGTCTAGATTAATTTGCCAAAGTGGTTATTTTGACCTAAAACAACATTTCTCTCTTCTATACTTCCAACCTTCGGATCCTCAGAAATAGAACCCTCCAAACGTGTACTTTTTGGTATTCGTTTTGATGCATATAATACAAGTTGATAGGAGAAAAAAGAAAGAGTTAACAAAAGGTACAACAAGCTTCTCAACCCTCATCTTTCGCAAATATAGCCACTCTGTTTAAAAAACGAAGTTCAAGGACCTTAAATAGCCAGAAATTATGGAAAGATGTTGAGGTTATAATGACCATTTTAACAAAAATTAACAAGTTCAAGGACCTTAAATAGCCAGAAATTATAACTTTACCTACAAATTAAATACTAACAATATTAGGTACAACAACAAAAACTTTTGCAAGAAAAAAGATTAAAGAATACAAAAAGGTAGAAAACGAAGCTTACGCAAGACGAGGAAAAGTGTAGGGAAGTTCGCTAGAATATGAAACAAACTTGCGCCAAATATACCCGGCCCGATAAGACTGAAGAACTTATTCGATCCATCAGAAATGTACTTCTGACCAAGAGCCACCAAGTATTGATAAACCACAATTAGGAAAAGCGTTCCCCATGGTTCGCTTGTGCATGGTAAGAACTCGTATTTAGGTTCGCATGTCACTGTTGCACCCTCGTTTTTTCCATAAAACTCCATCAAAATCACCAAAAAAATAATAAAATTCTCACTTTTCACGTATATTTTCATCTGTCCTCTTGTTTTGAGTGGCTATTCGCCTTGAAACTTTATAGCAATGAGTCGTTTAGAATCTTAACCTTAGGGGTAGCTACATATGCTCGCTGGATAAGCAAAGAGATAAATTAAGAAGATGAAAATGAATACGAGCGATAGGTGAAAGTTTTTGAATAACATATTATATAAAAGAAAACACATGTTTTGCCTGGAGTAATGATATTAATTGGCGTAGAAAAATAAGGGAAAAATTCTATAGAAATTTTAATGGACAGAAAAGAGAGAGGATATGATCACAAAAATATCTAGATAGGAGCTATCTCGATAACAAATCGCCATCTATTTTACTTTTATGAGAAAATAATATAGAATGACTCTTTCTTTAACAATGGTCCCTATTAATATCTCACAATTTTGTTTTATTATTATTATTATTTTTTTAAAGTTTTATAAATCTTTCATTAAATCCTTTGAATTCTACTTGATCTGCTCCAAGATGTATTTTAGGAGATGATTTGCACATAACAATTTTTCTTTTCAATACACAAAAGATTGCTTTAAAATGTTATATTGTAGAATTCTATAAAACATAAATTGTTATGTACGAAAACAAATTATTATGTACGAATCACTTTCCATATTTCAGCCGTTCAATTCAGACAATAGGTATTTCGTTTTATAAAACAAAAACAAAGTTTCATGTTTTTTTCAAGCTATTTTTAGATTAATTGTCATATTAGACTAAACAGTAACATGTTTTTTTGCCATCGACAAACCGACGTGGCATGTTTTACCACTGGTGAACACCAGCCCGTGATACATTTTTTTTTGCCATCGGTGAGATTGCACCGTTTTCTCTCTCTTCTTTTAATTACCGATCAAATTGACATTCTTTCATTTTTTTTTCTTTTGCCAACGTTAAACACAAACACCAAACCCTAACCATTTTTAAAACTAGTAAAAATGACAAACATGTCACCATCAACCTAGGTATCACATAATTCCGATGGTATGATTCCGTGTAATCTTAAAAAAAAAATCATAAATCAACCGACCCATCCCAATGGCCATGATATTTACAAAAGTTTAACAATATTTTGAATACGCCAAGTTTTACATCTAATGACATCGGCATTAATTAATCGTCATATAGAGTCCATGGTTGTGTCTGTATACGCGGATAATCTAAAATGTACATTAAGTAAAAAGCTATAATAAAATAAAAATATTTAACAAATGGTTTCCAAAAATAAAATATCATCTCTAATCTCTAAATATTATTAAAAGAGAACTCTTAATTCTAAACTAAAGAAATCAGGACCATTGATTGTATTTCAATCCTATATTTTCCACTTTTGGATTATTTGCTGACATCATCTTTGTCAACCCTTTTATTTTTGTCTACAAATTTTATAAAATGTATATTACGTTTTAAATTAGCATTCTATTAATGATACTTAAATCTCACCAAAAATAAAATGAATTAAATTAGGAATTCTATTAATGACAATTAAATCTCACCAAAAATAAAATGAATTAAATTAGGAATTCTATTAATGACAATTAAATCTCACCAAAAATAAAATGAAATGAATTAAATTAGGAATTTTTGTCAACCCCGCCTCCTTCATTTCTTTATATAATATATCTAACCTAAGTTTTGTAGTGGAGAAGAAAATGGGGGAAAACAGGTTGTTTTGATTTTTACTTAACGATTTAGATTTGTAGTCAAACGACTGAAATTATAATCACATCAGGGAAATGTAAGAAAACAAGTAACTCAAATTCCACTTGACAACTTCTTAGTGATCTCATATATGCTTATTTCTTGATAACTGATATTTGTACTTTTTATCGATATTTGTGCTAAAGTTGCGACAACATGAAAATGATTGTTACTCAAGTTGCTTGATTTTTTTGGATTTATTGTAGGTCGAAATTGGAGTTGACGAACCACAGAAATGGCTGAAATCATCTAGGTTCTTGTGAATGTAAGTAAAATATATTTTGATATTTATGTTATGAGGGTGTCAAATTTTGTTGAAAATTAATTATCGCAGTTGTGTTATTTAGAAATATGAATCGGACCTTTCTATGAGATTCCCCATTTTCCTCATACTTTTGATGAATTGTTCAATAAGTTGAGCAATCCAATTATAAACGATATACTCATACACAAAGGTATGCCATATCCTTTGCTTTTGGTTGTTAAAATCACAAATCTAGTTTTTTTTTGTTTGGATGTGTTAGGATTTAAGACCTTGATTTGGATACATGGAAATTTTGTTTGGTCTACATGTCTACTACCTGTTCGATGAAATGCTTATGGGAACAATATTGGGATAAACCTACGACCCAGTTTAAATTACTTTAAAAATATATTGGTTAAAATTACTTTAAAAATATACTTGTGGATTTTTGTTATCCTTCATGGTTTAAATTTGTATGTTTCTCCTTAAAGTTTCATGTTTCATCACTAATATTTCTTTGTTTATGTTTTAGTTATAATGCCTCATTTGGCCCTTGATCACCTTGGTTAGTTTCTCATACTAAGTTTTCTTTGAAAATTATATTTAATTGCAAGTTATTACACCATCTGACACCTCAATAATCTCTAATATTTGTATAAGATGGTGACAATTATTATTTTTTATAGCAGTTTCTCTTCATATTGATTATCCGATGTGGTTTGAGTTCTGGAATGCTGCTACTGAGAGGATTCTACATTGTGGGGCGTTGGAATTCATTACAGAAGGATATATGATTTATATGCCTTATTAGGTATTGATGGAAACGAAAATAGTGGAGAATTTAAAATTTGAAATTTGAAAATGATAATTAATACGTTGATAAGTGGCATGATATGTCATATATATTACTAATGAGGAGTTCTAATAGTATGACACTTGTCAATATGAGAAGAAACTTATTCATTTATTAGAATAGGAAGATAATATTAGATTGAAAAAATAAAATAAAACTAATACAAATTATAAGGTGATGTAACTTCACATATTTATTTAAATAAGCGATTATAATTTTATATAACTAAATACCTCTTAAGTAATAATTTATTTAAAATAATTGATTAATAATTTTGATTTTTTAATATGAAAGTTTAATTAATTTTATAACCGTGGTTGTCACGGGTTATAAACTAGTTTCTCAATATATTTCATTTTTTTATAGATAAAATAACGTTACATAGGTTAACAACTTTTACAAACATTCGAAAACTTAAAATCCAATAAAAATAATAAAAATAAATATTAAATCAAGTATAGAAATAATTAAAATTAGTAAAATTAAAACTTCAAAGTTGTGACCAGGCTTAATAAGGTCAAACATAAATTTTAGTATGGAGGAACTATTTGTGCCAAATTTGGAAAGTTTGTGTATGATTTGGATCTAACTAGGAAGACCTTCTGATGAGGACTTCAACTTTTAAAAAAAATGAGAAGCTTATAAGGTAGACTTTCTAAGTTGTAAATGTTAATAAATGGAAAAGTGTAAGCTAGAGGGTTTAAAATTGTAAATTCTATGAAATTTGGGTTTGGCCAATACTTTGACAAATCTTGCTATCAAAATGGCAATAAGCTGATTTTTGGAATTCATATTGAAATTATAACTTGTTAAGACTTACAAAGGTTGAATGTCATCAACAGTGAGAAATTTAAAAGTTAAGGACCATAATGTAACACTCATGAATTTGGTAAGTTTCCTTTAAGCCCCTATTGTAATTTTCTTTCAAAATTGGTCCCTTAGTTAGTACGCGGGGTGTACTCATTGGGTACGCTAAGCGTACTAGCCATAATCTGGTTGCGGGACTTAACCACATACGCGAGGCGTACGTGGAGTACGCATGGCGTACGTGAGTCTGAGACAAACCCTATTTTTTAGGGTTTGCACCCTATTTAAACCTCATCATAGCCTCATTTGGTCATGTTTAGCCAACCTCCACCTCTCCTTGTCCCAGAAACGAAACCCTAGAGTGATTTGGTGAGTTTTGAGCTTGATAAAGAGATTTTGGTGTCTTAAGGTGAAGAAGAAGAAGAGAAACCCTTGAAGGAGTTGATTGAGCTTTTGGATCCAGGATCACTTCCACATTTGCAAGCTTTTTGAGGTAAAAAGCTTACACCTTTATGTTCCTTTATGTTAGATCTAGTTCATGGAGCATTTTGTGCACTTTTTGAATCCCTTTTATTAAAGGAGAGCTTTTGATCTACTCCAGAGGCAATGGATGCTAGATCTTAGCTTCATTCAGTCTCTAAGTTCATAAAATATCGACTTTATGGAGTATTTGGACCCATGCATGTGTTAAGACCTCTGTTAAGCTCTTTTCTGAGCTCTTAAGCCCCATTAAGCCATGCATGTATGTAAACTTGCCAACTTTACATAATAAGTCACCTTTAGGGATTAGATCTGTGAGTTTGGAGAAAAGACTTACGTGCTGCTTGTTTTTTTGAAGCGAAAATACTTGAAGTCTGCGGACCACCTCTACAACCCTCTGTAGCAGAAGAGGGGGGACCAAACGGCTGCAACATGTAATAAAAAGTCTGTTTGTTTTTTAACCTATGCAGACTGCTGCAATAAGTTAAAGTAAGGGGTGAAGAGGTTTGAAGCAGAGGGTCCAGTGCTGCGCCACGCAGCACACGCACATCAGTTTTTAAGTCAGAAGTCTTCTGAAAAATGAACAACTACGAAGGGCCAAGTGTTGCGCGTGTGCTGCGCGGCGCAATAATAAGTGGTCAGAAGTGGTTTTTGAGAAAAAACAAACACCACCTTAATCAATTAAGTGCTTAATGGAGTAGGATGACACACTAGGGAGTACGCTGGGCGTACCCAGCTTGTACGCTTAGCTAACTAGCCCCAGAAGGAGTACGCTAAGCGTACAATGTCACACCCCCGAACCAGACGACGAAAACGTCCGAGGGCTCGTGTGACTTAAATTGAAGTATCATCACAATGAATATACATGAAACATAACATAAACATCCCCATGCATTACTACATTTCAACCGTCATTGTTCACATCTAGTACATTGTTTACATTACATAATCCATAGCATAAATTGTTTGAGAGTCACAAAACATAACATCCTAACACACTTGGCAATTTTCTTCAGCTTATCTGTTACCTGAGAATACAAGTTATTTTGAAAACGGTCAACATATATAATGTTGGTGAGTTCATAAGCAGGTTTGATATGAAAGTGTTTTGTGTAGTTTGTAAAACCCAGAAAATCCGATATTTTCTGAAAAGACAATTGTTTACGAAATAGGTGTGATGATCTATAAGTATATGCGTGAATGATTTCAAACGTATAAAAGTAGCATGAATTCTTGCATTATAGTTATCGAAAGTGACAGTGATTAATGTTGTTCCCCCGGAAAACCCGATGTTTTCCGATATAAATAATATGATCGTTTTGTATTATTGTATCATCACAACGAATAAATATGATTTCCCATGATTACTTAGAGGGTATTTGGATCTCTATGTGAGTCGTTATAACCATGCATAATAATGACTATTTCGTCTGTCTTGGCATTCTAGTGAAAGCCGGTATTGAAATTAAGATTTTGTCACCCTAGACTGGCCGAGTCTAACTGTAGCAAACAGCTTAAGTGTGGGGGAGTCACCCCCGTATAGATCTATACACAAATTCTCGCTCTCCCTCCAGGAGATTTTGATTATAACTACAGACTACGACCGACACTTATTGGTGTCGCCCGTTATTACTCACTAAATCCAATGAAATTTAATAACCTTGTTTAACAACCTGATTTATGTTTACTTGAATAAAAGGGTAAGCCTAACAGACGAAGAGAAGAGGACTATGGTGGCCCACTAATCATGTATGTTATTATAGGCTGTCGGGTATGCGACGGACACGTTAGCCCATCACACATATGATTGATTTGGACCTTAGTAGCAATGCAAATGGGCCACTACGACCCAATAGCATGTAAAAGCCATTGAGGGTCAATTAGGCATGTAATTGGGTCACCTGAGGCCCAATAAACATGTATTATTTATGTTGGGCCCAATAGTCATGTTAATGGGTCACAAAAGCCCAATAAGCATGATTAGAAGTATTAAAGCCCAACCGATATAATGTTTACTTGTTTTGTATAGTATTAATGTCGTAAGGTTTGTTCCATAAGTTATTAAAAATTATGTATTTTTGACCCAATTATTTTAATATTAACATAATTGACCCAGAAATAATTGTTTGACCAATCCAGCCCCTTTTCTAGTAAAAATGACAAATTTTTACCCCTATTTATGAAAAATGACATTTTAGGTCCTTTGATTATGTTTCTTGACATTTTCGGCCCAAACACTCATTTAAATCATGATTTCAGCCCAAAATAAGGTTTTGGACAGTTTCAACCCTTTAATTAAAAAGATTTACACTTGTAGTCCAAATTTTTGCAATTTTTACAATTTTAGCCCAAAATCCAAAAACTTTGCATTTTTAGTCCTATTTGGTAAGAAAGACATTTTTCAGCCCCTGAAATTTGTTTATTTATGTTTTTAACTCATATTTTGATAAACTTGCAATTTCAGTCCTTTAAGTTTCATATTTTTCGCAAATTGGGCCTAAAAGCCGAAAATCCCAAACTTTAGCCCATTAGGCTAAAATTTACACTTTTAGTCCTTTAAAAACGTGATCTTCATAATAACTCATATTTTAAGTGATTTGACCCTTTTGACCCTTATAAAAACCGTAAATGACATCATTTCCTCCATCTTTTGCTTATTTGTCAAAAATGGTTCATAAATAGAATTTGTGTTTTGTTTTACTTAGTTTGAACTTGTATAATACTTTTTCCTTGATAATAATATGTATAAGATATCTTAGGTCACATATTTCCTTAACAAGGTTAAGAATCTCGAATAGATCAAGTTTCTAACACATAATCATCAAATAAATTCAAGAAATCACACATATCATACCAAAAACACATGGATCTACACATTTTACTTGTATTCTCCCCCATAAATTATGTAAAATAAAAAACAAAGGGGTATGAACTCACCTTGGGTTTGTTGTTTTGATTTTTAAGGAAGAAATGGAGGGATCTTGGCATTTAGCAAGCTTTCTTGAACGGATTTGAACTCAAGAAGTTCTTGGTGGCTTAATCACGAAATTTAGGTGGTGAGAGGAGTGAATGAATGTAGAAAGAAAATATGTTACATAGGTTTGTGAGATCTTACCAGTAGAATGAAACTTGAAGTGATTCTTGGATGAAAAATTCCTTGGAATGCTTATAATTCTCGAAAATTTGGATGAAAGGAAGGAGAGTATTCTTGAATGTTTGAAGAATATTTTTGAGAGAATGTGGGTGGTGTGGGTGTGTGGTCTCGGCCAAGAAGAAGAAAAAGGGGAGGGAAGGAAAAATTGCATGGAAACATGAGACTAGGCATTGTTATATGTTGAACAATGCTTAATTATCCATTAAACCATGTTGAGGTGTCTAACTCTCATTTATCCTCCATAAACTTTTTTTTATATATAGATGGGCTGAGATTCTTGGGCCAAGAAGAAAGGATAGAGTAGATTTGGTCCATTTACCTTAGCTAGGATATTTGGATCCTAAACATAGAATTTTTTGGCCCATTGGGCCCTTGGAAGCATTCACGGCCCAAAAAGAATAAAAGAATGGGTTTATGGCCCATTAGGGCTAATTAGATTTGTTATGGCCCAACAAGGCCCATTCAAGGTAAGCTAATCCATTTTAAGCCCATTATGGCCCAAAATATTAAGTTTCATGAAAATGGGTCCAATTAGAGCCCATTTAAGAGTTCTAACCCAAAATAGTCAAGTTGGAGGCTTATTGGTCCATTAGGCGCAATAAGAAAATCCTAGTCCTTATTGGACTTAAACCGGGATTTTTAAGGTTTCCAATCTTTTGTTGACTATTTGAAGTGTTGTATAGAGTGTTTGATGGAATTTTGTTTTTATTGAATAAACATCATGTTTTCAAGTCATGGTTACAATTATTGATAATGCTTACATAAGGATAGAACTTCCTAGCCAAATTTGCTAGTTGTGACATCATCCCCCCGTTAGAGGAAATTTCGTCCCGAAATTATTTTTGGAGCTAGATTTGAGAATACGAGAATAGGTGAGGGTACTTTTGCTTCATCTGGTCTTCGCGTTCCCATGTAAATTCCGGTCCACGTTTGGCGCTGCACCGAACTTTCACAATCGGAATGCGACTTTGCTTAGTACGCTTCACTTCCCTATCCATGATTTCAACTGGTTCCTCGATGAACAGGAGATTCTCGTTGATTTCGATTTCTTCCAATGGGATGACGAGAGTTTCGTCGGATAAGCACCTCTTCAAATTGGAAACATGGAACACGGGGTGTACACTGCTGAGCTCGCCAGGTAGTTGCAGCCTGTAGGCCACTGGACCGATTCGGGCAAGAATCTCGAATGACCCAATGTACAGTGGGTTTAATTTTCTCCGTTTCCCGAAACGAATCACTCCTTTCCAGGGAGAGACTTTTAACAACACCCGATCCCCGACTTGAAATTCCAATGGCTTTCGCCGTTTATCAGCGTAGCTCTTCTGTCGGTCTCGTGATGCTTGAAGTCGAGCTCTGATTTGAACTATCTTCTCTGTCGTTTCACGTATGATTTCTGGTCCTGTTAATGCATTGTTTGGTGTTTGTCCTCTTGCTAGCTGAGTGTCGCCTACCTCAACCCAACACAACGGTGATCTATATTTACGACCATATAATGCTTCGAAAGGAGCAACTTTGATTCTTGTGTGATAACTGTTGTTGTACGGAAACTCAATTAGAGGTAAGTGGATATCCCACGACCTTCCAAAGTCTATCACACATGCTCGAAGCATATCCTCAAGCGTTTGAATGGTTCACTCACTTTGACCATCCGTCTGTGGGTGGTAAGCAGTGCTCATGTCGAGTTGTGTTCCCATAGCCTTTTGAAGTGATTGCCAAAAGCGTGAAGTGAACCTACTATCCCGATCTGAGATGATAGATATTGGCACTCCATGGAGTCTCACAATTTCTTTGATGTAGATTCTTGTCAGTCACTCCATCTTGTATGTCTCCTTTATTGGCAGGAAATGGGCAGATTTTGTCAACCTATCAACTATTACCCATATGGCATCCATTCCATCAGTTGTCTTGGGTAATTTGGTCACAAAGTCCGTGGTAATCCTTTCCCATTTCCACTCGGGTATTACCGGCTGTTGTAATAGTCCCGAGGGCTTTTGATACTCTACCTTCACTTTAGCACAAGTGAGGCACTTGCTAATGTAAGTGGCAATCTCTGCCTTCATGTTAGGCCACCAATAACATTGCTTAATATCCAGGTACATCTTATCTGATCCCGGATGGATGGAGTATCGTGTCTTATGAGCCTCATTCATGACTACCTCTCTGAATCCCCCAAGTTTAGGGACCCAAATTCGGTTCATGTGTGACGACCGTCAATTTTTGGTCAAGTCAAAGTCAACCAAAGTCAACAAGTCAAACCGGTCAACTCATCTAACCCTTGCATATTAGGGTTCCCATTATGATTCTTATTGTACTACTCGCAATCTTAATACAAAGTATCACTTAGAGTTTTCACGTGTTCGGAAATTCTAAACCCTAATCAGGGCAAGTGATGAAACTATTCGATAAAACATTATTCCTTAACCCTCGGGGGCATATAACAATCATAACGAGACTTAACGGGATGTATAAACCTTGCGTTACGAAGCCAAACACTCAAAAAGGTCGCAAACGAGATCTCTCCGAAATCTCTCTGTATAAGAAATCTCTCCAAGTATGTGAAATCTCTCCCAAATCTCTCTCTGTATGAGAAAATCTCTCCAAGTATGTGAAATCTCTCCCAAATCTCTCTCTGTATGAGAAATCTCTCCAAGTATGTGAAATCTCTCCCAAATCTCTCTCAATATGAGAAATCTCTCCAAGAATGTGAAATCTCTCTCAAAATCTCTCTCAATATGAGAAATCTCTCCAAGAATGTGAAATCTCTCCTAAATCTCTCTCAAAATCTCTCTCAACTTCTTATAATCACTCGGGGCATCCCAACCTGTAATTTAGTCGAAAACCGCTCGAAAACGGAAGTTTACGCGAAAAACAGCCTTAAGGAGCCGAACCCTCTTATGGAGCCGAAACCTCTTAAGGAGCCGAACCCTCTTAAGGAGCCGAACCCTCCTAGGAACCGAAACCCTAACTCCTGGACCAAACTTCACCTTCGCTTCTGACAAGATTCGGTTCCGACAAGATTCACCTTCGGTCCGAGATACAAAGCTGAGACCGAACCGTACCTTCGGTTCTATGCTCCTAAGACCGAACCTTCGCAACTTTGGCCCCAATTTCGGATTTTTCCATATCCTTCCCGGTTTTTGACCTAAACTTCGTTTTAAGCTCGTTTTTCGTGATTTTAACGCGGGATTTTCACCCAAACTCGTATTTTAACATAATAAACCCTAAATATCCATATTTTAATTATATTTTGGGGAAAATCCTTGCCTAAGAATAAAATCTAGTAGGTAAGATTTATGGGTGGAGTGTTGACTTACCCTTTGGGCAAAGACACAAGTTACCTCCCATACCCACTCCAAGACCATCCCCAGTTACTATTCCACCATACCTGGTCATTTCATTGTCCTTTTTCCCCACTCTTTCCAGCCAAGTACCTTGTCACAAGGATAGAAAAACCCTTATCTCTCCTCCCACTTTATTCACTCTTTCTCAAGGAGAATAAACACATCTCTTTCACTTTCTCTCTCTAAAATTCGAGATTCAAAGGCTGGTCTTGAGCTTTTCCTCCACATTTGGTAAGTATCTTCCTCCTACACTTAGATATTCTACTATCCTTCATCCAAATCATGGATTGCTTACACAAATATCGTCATAATTATTGTTAGATCTTCAAATCTTCAAGCATCTCCCAAGTGTTCTTGAGTTGAACACTTCTTTCCTTCCTCATCCATCTACTGAAATCACTCAAGGTGAGTTCATACCCCCTATCTTTTCAGGTTTTTCTTAAGTTTTAAGGGGGGGAATACAAGTTAAAACACCAACAACTTAACTAAACTCAAACAACAGCTTTCATCAGAAAAGTTGAGTCCTATTCATGGACTGTTTTGACCAACTTAGACTTAATATCTTTCAGAACTGTTTAATATGCAAATATTTCAGGTTCTTACCTTTAAAATGACTACTTGCACATCTCCATACGATATTTCTACAATTTATGACGATTTTTACAAAACTGCCTATCATTTCAGAAACGAATTTGGACCAGTAAGTGAATATTAACATTTTGACACAAGTTAGAGACTTCTAAAAATCATAATAAAAATTATGAACAAACTAGACACATTTTCTAAACCCTCAGAAATTACGGAATCAGTGTTTGACTCCGTATGAGTTTTCTATAATTATTCCAAGAACAGGAACAGAAAAGATAAAACTAGAAAATTGCCAGTAACTCATTTACACCTTGTAACTTGCTGAGCAAGGTGTGTATTATCATATATAAATACATGTTGGTTATATTACATGTCTTTTACCTCATTATAAAGGTTTACATCATATACAAAGAGGATTTCTACTATTACAAAACGTCTTGATAAGCTATAATAGGTATAGTTTATGTTTCCATTAACACAACAAATATATTTAGGAAGGTTTTATTCCCATAGAAAAGGGTTTTACACTCACACACACCACACGTAAACTTGTTAACGTAAATTGTGAGACATTCCTCTTAGTACTCCTAGAGTACGGGTTAAAATTCCTAGTAGTTATAACCAGAGTCTCTTGTAGGGAGAACGTGATAGTTGTGTATAGATCTTGTTTGGGTTTGACAAACCACACCTGAGCTGCATGCAACAGCTAGACCGACAGGTCTGAGGTGACAAGGGTCATTATCTTTTTCGACGCCTGAGAAACGTCGTGGCAGGTTCATTAGTCATAGTATGGTTATAGCGACTCACATAGGGAGTTAACAACACATAAAGTTTACGGGAATTTTTCTCAAATCAAAAAGGGTTTTATGTCGATTTAAAATCACTTTTTATATCAATAAGTATGGATAGTACTGTACACTTTCGGTCTTGGAATTAAAGACAACACATCACTTTTGTAAGGAAAATATTGGATTTTTCTTGGTACCACACAATTCATAACAAAGATCGGTTTCCAAACTCTTCATCTAAAAAGCTTCTGAACTCACCAACTTAATTGTTGACACTTTTTCAAAACTACTTGTATTCTCAGGGAATCAACGAAACCAGGTAATCGCAAGCTTTTGAGGATGGAACGCTACGACGTTGAACAACTCTTTTTATATCATGTTGTAATCAATCATTGAAATATGTAACACTTGAAACCATGTAATTCTTTTCCTTTATATTTATGATTGGTTGTATTGCTTTGATCACTGTTATACACGTTGTTATGATACTATACATGAAGTCCGCCACCCCCGGACGTTTCCGCCATCCTTGGTTTGGGGGTGTGACATATTGGTATCAGAGCATTGTTTATAGTGAACTAAGTATATCGAACCACATAAGATATACAAACTATAAATGCATTGGGACTAAAGTCTCTGATTTAAAAGGTTTCAAATAACTATACTTTTTAGAAATAAATAGTTTCTTGTTAAAAGTATAAGTACATACATGCATACCGGTATAGTTTCACGTCTAAGGAAAACACAAAAGAAAAACGAGGAGTTGGACACTACGAGTAGACCTTGGGATATGTAGTCAGACTTGGGATGGATATAACCTGATCAACTATATTTATCCGAGGTGTGACTAATGTATGCCGGGGCATGGTCGTAGTGAGCAACAAGCCTAAAAACTTCCCAAACAAGAAAATCGTTAGGAACCAAACATAACATTTAAAAATACTATAGGAGTATTTTGTAATATTATAACTTATGTGAAAACTAAACATATCCTTAATAATAGGTCTATAGTCACTAAGTGGATACTCTAAAGTTATATATAACTTTGAGATTATAGACTTAGAATCTGTGGTCATTGCCTTACTTCCTTTTCCTTGTTTGGATGTGGACTTAGGGTGGGATCACTTATTCGAAGGTCTATCATATCTTTGTTATATGTAAATAGTATGCACTATGTCATTATAGAGGTAAATAATGAGGATCAAACCCCTATAAGTATTTCTAGGAATACGACTAATATATGCTTCCTACCCCTCCTATTCTCGCACGTATAATATGGAAAGATTCTACTTACCAGGCGACTCCTACTTTCCCAACCAGGGAAATGGTGGACGGTTAGGAGAAGAAACCGAAGAAGACCCCGATGAAGAACCCGAGGAAAACGAGGAAGAAGAATCTGAAGATGAGGAAATCGAAATAATGACGAGTGAAGATGAAGACGAGGCAGAATCAGAAGAGGAACCGGAGGTGATCAACCCTCCGTACATAGCCAAGCTTCCCACAAACCGCTTCGACTACATCGGACCTGTGCCCCGTTGGCCAACCGTGATCGAGGGTCGGAATCGACAGCAACGACAGCGATCACCATTTGGAGACCAACGAAGTTGCTATGACCTCAACCATGGGGGACCGACTGACAGAGCCCTCCCGGCGAAGACTCGGCAGATCGCGAACATCGGGGATTAAAACAGGGGGACTGCAAATCGAGTACGGAAATTGCGCGCTACTACAGACACCACCATCTCACGTACCCGAGATTTGGAAAGAGACTGCTATCCCAGAGACCAACTTCTTAAGAACCTTATCGCCGCTCGGGCGGAGGCAAAAGGGAAACAGGGTAGACGCACGACACTCGAAGAGAGAATGGTTGTAGCCAAGCGTCGATTGGCAGAGCTGCAAGGTGCATCGACTTTGTTTCAGGCATCGCAAGGGACGGATCGTCGTGAGCAGAGTTCATACTGCTCACAAGACCTTGTAGATTAGGTTCATGAGTATGCGTTAGTGCTACTCTATTTTATGTGTAAGCTCAACCCTGCGATTTAAGTGGTTATTCTAATCGGGGGATTTATTTACTGTCAAAACTTTTCCTTACAATGAGTTGGGGTAGACCTGCATCGAGGTCAAAAAATTTCTCTGAAACTAGATTAGTAGAATCATATCAACAAAATGGGCTTACGGCAGGCCCATTAGACTCAAAGGTCTATTAAGTCTTAATCATACCACTAAGCATACATCAAGTGGTCGTAAGAAGGACCTAGCTTAGATCAAATTACAAGGTTTCACTTGGATACGGAACTACTAAAATACATGGGTTTATTACAGACTTTCATTAGGAATTGCTTTCAAAACACCATAAAAATCGAAATACAATACACTTAGAACTAAGATAAACTTAGTTGGATAACCCACGACGCATAGCCCTTTCTAAAGACTCATTATCGTCTCACCTTTAAAACATTTTGGTTGAAAGGTGCCTTCTTCGTAGACCTATAGGGTGCGATCATACCAGCACTAATACACTGGATTCCATCAGAACTCCTCAGCTAATAGTGTTTGGGCAAAGATAGTAACTAGGATGGGTAAATTTAACATTCGTACAAAACCTAATTCTACCCATTTCCGTAACTCCATCTCACGAGTGTTTAGCATGAACACTGAGAATAGTACAACAATGTGCGAAATTTGCGTATGTGAATATAAATTGTAAGAATGCACTTGAGATAATCATCCTCACTCACGAAGTCGTTTTTCATCATGAAACAGAATTATGTCTTCACCAAGAGGTAACCAACCAACTAGCAAGGCACCAACCCTGCAGATAGACTATGCTACTTTTCAAGCTGCAGTCACGGCAGCCGTGGCAGCCGTCATGGCGCAACTCAATGCTAACCACGCCAGCGGGCGCGAAGATGGCGCCAAAAATACTAACCGCAATAACAATCAAGAACACTAGCGGGCGACTACCAACGAAAATGCCTCAGACCACAAACCTAAGAGCAAGAAACGAAAGTTTTGGGACAAAAAGCAGTGTAACACATCTCAAAAACTCGCTAAAGGACAGCGATCCATGGCTGCTCCTATAATTACGACAGAAGTCGCAACTCATGCCTCGACATCAGCCACAACATCTGCCACTCAAGCACCGGACAGACAATATATGGGGACACTTCCAAAATGTAACAAGTGTAACTACCATCACACAGGAGCTTGCCGGATTCTACACTGTATCAACTGCAACAGGAAAGGACATACCGTCCACTTCTGTAGGACCCTGACCCAGCACATCGCTTCAACCACCAATACTGGTGTAAGTCCAGTATGCTTCCTATGTGGTGAAACGGGACACTTCAAGAGAGACTGTCCAACCGAGAAGAATGACGGGGGAACGGGAGGAGTGTGACAACCGAACCAGCGAAAGCAACAAGGAACCTTATTAGGACTTTTGGAACGTTTTAAAACAAGAATATTTAAGTACCATATGTTTGTAATGTACGTGGAATGTTGCTAAAATTATCATTTTTAAAAGTAGTTGAAATACTCTCTCGTGCAATTAAATCAAAACACTGATGCGCATCGAGCGAACATCTAGAGGCCTATTAGGGATCATAATATGAAGTATCATTGCTAACTACCAGAACACGTATACTACCAGTACTAGTTGCTGCAATGTGAATCATCTGCAGTAATAATAACATCGACCAACACAGAACGTACTAACAAGAGGCAAATGATGTTCTATCTCCCTAACAAACATTTCATTCGAATACAACTTAACACATGTTTTACTAGGAAGTTTCGATAATGTCATTCGATTTGGATTGGTTTAGTCCTCACCTTCCCAATTAAATGTGCTACGGAAAGACCCCTCACCTAAACTCCTGAATATCGAAACCCTCGTCTCTCATAAGCACAAATCCGACGTGGATCTCCGGGTCATCTCTCGTTACGGAACCTCGAAGTACTCAAGAGAGGAGTACCACGCCATCCGACTGTTTTACCAAACTCAATTACATACGACCTATACGCACGAGTTAAAGATAGATGGACCAGGAATGAGTCCTACCATGAACTTCGAGATTAGGCTACCCAGAAGAGCGAGTGGATGTTCTACCATTCGATTTAGTCTAGTCGCATAAACCAAACCCATACGTTCCCCACCGACCTAAACAGCAGACAAGATGGTGAAAATCCGTTGGAACGACAAACAAGAATCAAAAATCACATAGGGAGAGAAGCAAGAAACCACCCTCCAAACATAAAAGCAGGCCCTACGCAATGATCAGGAGTCATTACCAATACCTCAAGACGGCTAAAAGTGTACGAAGTCGGCTAGACCACACGTGACCCAGAACTAGGAACAGTAGTGTTCACCCCAGAAGATTGGAAGCGCCATCCCTACGACGCAAAGATGCACAAGTTTTCATCGGTCATAAGAGCATTCAATACATTCTCGACCGAAAAGAACTTTGCCTGATTCAAGGACGATGGGTAGAACTACTAAGCGACTTCGAGTACTAGATTCGCCATTATCTGAGCAAGGCCAATAAGGTGGCAAATACCTTGTACAAAAAGGAATACTCGAGCTTCCAAGTAAGGTCATTAGCAATGACAATCCATCCATTCCTGTCTATGCAAATCAGGAGAACTCAAACTAGAGACATTGAAACCAGAGTATGCGATGGGTGAAAACTTAAGAGGAATGAATAAGAACCTAGAAGTCAAGAGCGACGGGGCTTGGTACCTCTGGAATCGAAATCTGGACACCAAAGTTCGGTGGATTCAGGGACGTCGTCATGAACGAAGCACACAAAACTCGCCACTCAGTCCATCCAGATCCAGAAAAGATGTATCTGGACCTTAAGAAACAATATTGGTGGCCGAACATGAAAGCCGTCATTGCTACATATATGGATAGTATCTGACTTGTGCCAAGGTCAAAGTAGAATAACAGAAGCCTTCGTGTTCCTACAACAACCAGTGACACCCGAAAGGAAGTGGGAGTGGCTAACCATGGACTTCATAACCAATTTACCCAAGACATTGGGTGGTCTCGATACCATTTGGGTAATCGTCGACAGACTGACCGAATCCGCGTACTTCCTACCAATCAAAGAAACCGACATGATGGAGAAATTGACTAGGATGTACATCAAAGAGACTATACAACTGCATGGTGTGTCAATATCCATTATCTCTGACAGAGATATGAGATTCATTTAGCGATGCTGGCAACCCTTGCAGGGACTAGGTTAGACTTGAGTATGGTCTACCACCTATAATCCGACGGACAGAGCAAAAGATAAATCGAACACGTACCGGTTGGTAACAAAACCGCATCACAAACCAGCGGAACTACTTGACTTTACCACTCATTGAATTGGGAGTTACACCGCTAGCGAAGGAGCAAGTCCCTAACAGCACCCTCTATGGCCCCGAAATCATAAGGGAGACAACGGAAAAGATCCTACAAATTCGAGAAGGACTGAAAGCGTCTCGAGATCGACAAAAGAGCTACGCAGATAAGCGACTCAAACCCTTGGAATTCCAGGTTAGTGACCATGTACTACTGAAGGTCTCACCGTGGAAAGGAACGATACGTTTTGGTAAACGTGGGAAAACTAAATCCAAGATACATCGGGCCATTTGAAATCCTTGCCAGGATTGGCCACTGGCGTACAACTTCGACTGCCACAAGAACTTAACAACGTACACCCGACCTCCCATGTATTAAACTTAAAGAAGTGTCTGTCCAACGAGACTCTTGTAATACCACTCGGCGAAATCAAAATCAACGAGATTCTCCACTTCGTAGAAGAATCGGTTGAAATCATGGATCGGGAAATCAAGAGAACGAAACAAAGTCGCATTCCTATTGTGAAGGCCGTTGGATCATTAAACGAGGACCCAAGTTCACCTGGGAATGCAAAGACCGGATGAAACAAAAAATACCCCCATCTTTCCTCCAAATTCTTGAAGTCCTAGTCGAAACACTAATTTCGGGACGAAATTCTTTATAACGGGGGGATGATGTGACAACCGTCAATTTTTGGTCAAGTCAAAGTCAACCAAAGTCAACAAGTCAAACCGGTCAACTCATCTAACCCTTGCATATTAGGGTTCCCATTATGATTCTTATTGTACTACTCGCAATCTTAATACAAAGTATCACTTAGAGTTTTCAATGTTCGGAAATTCTAAACCCTAATCAGGGCAAGTGATGAAACTATTCGATAAAACATTATTCCTTAACCCTCGGGGGCATATAACAATCATAACAAGACTTAACGGGATGTACAAACCTTGCGTTACGAAGCCAAACACTCAAAAAGGTCGCAAACGAGATCTCTCCCAAATCTCTCTGTATGAGAAATCTCTCCAAGTATGTGAAATCTCTCCTAAATCTCTCTCTGTATGAGAAAATCTCTCCAAGTATGTGAAATCTCTCCCAAATCTCTCTCTGTATGAGAAATCTCTCCAAGTATGTGAAATCTCTCCCAAATCTCTGTCAATATGAAAAATCTCTCCAAGAATGTGAAATCTCTCTCAAAATCTCTCTCAATATGAGAAATCTCTCCAAGAATGTGAAATCTCTCCCAAATCTATCTCTGTATGAGAAATCTCTCCAAGAATGTGAAATCTCTCCCAAATCTCTCTCAATATGAGAAATCTCTCCAAGAATGTGAAATCTCTCTCAAAATCTCTCTCAATATGAGAAATCTCTCCAAGAATGTGAAATCTCTCCCAAATCTCTCTTTGTATGAGAAATCTCTCCAAGAATGTGAAATCTCTCCCAAATCTCTCAAAATCTCTCTCAACTTCTTATAATCACTCGGGGCATCCCGACCTGTAGTTTAGTCGAAAACCGCTCGAAAACGGAAGTTTACGCGAAAAACTGCCTTAAGGAGCCGAACCCTCTTAAGGAGCCGAACCCTCTTTAGGAACCGAACCCTCTTAAGGAGCCGAACCCTCTTAAGGAGCCAAACCCTCCTAGGAACCGAAACCCTAAGAAGCCTCTTGGACCGAACTTCACCTTCGCTTCTGACAAGATTCGGTTCTGACAAGATTCACCTTCGGTCCGAGATACAAAGCTAAGACCGAACCCTACTCTCGGTTCCAACACACAACCGAACCCTACCTTCGGTTCTATGCTCTTAAGACCGAACCTTCGCAACTTCGGCCCCAATTTCGGATTTTTCCATTTCCTTCCCGGTTTTTGACCCAAACTTCGTTTTAAGCTCGTTTTTCGTGATTTTAACGCGGGATTTTCACCCAAACTCGGATTTTAACATAATATACCCTAAATATCCATATTTTAATTATATTTTGGGGAAAATCCTTGCCTAAGAATAAAATCTAGTAGGTAAGATTTATGGGTGGAGTGTTGACTTACCCTTTGGGCAAAGACACAAGTTACCTCCCATACCCACTCCAAGACCATCCCTAGTTACTATTCCACCATACCTGGTCATTTCATTGTCCTTTTTCCCCACTCTTTCCAGCCAAGACCTTATCACAAGGATAGAAAAACCCTTATCTCTCCTCCCACTTTATTCACTCTTTCTCAAGGAGAACAAACACATCTCTTTCACTTTCTCTCTCTAAAATTCGAGATTCAAAGGCTGGTCTTGAGCTTTTCCTCCACATTTGGTAAGTATCTTCCTCCTACGCTTAGATATTCTACTATCCTTCATCCAAATCATGGATTGCTTACACAAATATCGTCATAATTATTGTTAGATCTTCAAATCTTCAAGCATCTCCCAAGTCTTCTTGAGTTGAACACTTCTTTCCTTCCTCATCCATCTACTGAAATCACTCAAGGTGAGTTTATACCCCCTATCTTTTCAGGTTTTTCTTAAGTTTTAAGGGGGGGAATACAAGTTAAAACACCAACAACTTAACTAAACTCAAACAACAGCTTTCATCAGAAAAGTTGAGTCCTATTCATGGACTGTTTTGACCAACTTAGACTTAATATCTTTCATAACTGTTAAATATGAAAATAGTTCAGGTTCATACCTTTAAAATGACTACTTGCACATATCCATACGATATTTCTACAATTTATGGCGATTTTTATAAAACTGCCTATCATTTCAGAAACGAATTTGGACCAGTCAGTGAATATTAACATTTTGACACAAATTAGAGACTTCTAAAAATCATAATAAAAATTATGAACAAACTAGACACATTTTCTAAACCCTCAGAAATTACGGAATTAGTGTTTGACTCCGTATGAGTTTTCTATAATTATTCCAAGAACAGGAACAGAAAAGATAAAACTAGAAAATTGCCAGTAACTCATTTACACCTTGTAACTTGCTGAGCAAGGTGTGTATTATCATATATAAATACATGTTGGTTATATTACATGTCTTTTACCTCATTATAAAGGTTTACATCATATACAAAGAGGATTTCTACTATTACAAAACGTCTTGATAAGCTATAATAGGTATAGTTTATGTTTCCATTAACACAACAAATATATTTAGGAAGGTTTTATTCCCATAGAAAAGGGTTTTACACTCACACACACCACACGTAAACTTGTTAACGTAAATTGTGAGACATTCCTCTTAGTACTCCTAGAGTACGGGTTAAAATTCCTAGTAGTTATAACCAGAGTCTCTTGTAGGGAGAACGTGATAGTTGTGTATAGATCTTGTTTGGGTTTGACAAACCACACCTGAGCTGCATGCAACAGCTAGACCGACAGGTCTGAGGTGACAAGGGTCATTATCTTTTTCGACGCCTGAGAAACGTCGTGGCAGGTTCATTAGTCATAGTATGGTTATAGCGACTCACATAGGGAGTTAACAACACATAAAGTTTACGGGAATTTTTCTCAAATCAAAAAGGGTTTTATGTCGATTTAAAATCACTTTTTATATCAATAAGTATGGATAGTACTGTACACTTTCGGTCTTGGAATTAAAGACAACACATCACTTTTGTAAGGAAAATATTGGATTTTTCTTGGTACCACACAATTCATAACAAAGATCGGTTTCCAAACTCTTCATCTAAAAAGCTTCTGAACTCACCAACTTAATTGTTGACACTTTTTCAAAACTACTTGTATTCTCAGGGAATCAACGAAACCAGGTAATCGCAAGCTTTTGAGGATGGAACGCTACGGCGTTGAACAACTATTTTTATATCATGTTGTAATCAATCATTGAAATATGTAACACTTGAAACCATGTAATTCTTTTCCTTTATATTTATGATTGGTTGTATTGCTTTGATCACTGTTATACACGTTGTTATGATACTATACATGAAGTCCGCCACCCCCGGACGTTTCCGCCATCCTTGGTTTGGGGGTGTGACATCATGAAATAATATGTTCCGTCCTCCTTGACTTCGAAGTTCTTTTCTATTCCACGTAACGCTTCGCTTGTTCTGTTTTCGATCTTCATGGCATCGAACTGGGATGCTTTGATTTGCGAGGACAGATGTGATTGAATGGTTATTGAAAGAGTTTTCACACGACGATTTGAGTATTCTTTCCGACTCAAGGCATCAGCTACCATGTTTGCGTTGCCTGGGTGGTACTTGATTTCGCACTCATAATCGTTTAGCAGATCAACCCATCTTCGCTGCCTCATGTTTAACTCCT
The DNA here is from genome assembly GCF_052849685.1 of Lactuca virosa. Lineage (NCBI taxonomy): Eukaryota > Viridiplantae > Streptophyta > Magnoliopsida > Asterales > Asteraceae > Lactuca > Lactuca virosa. Next base: position 44,555,356 of record NC_136432.1, on the reverse strand, counting down.
TTTGATTTAAAATGTGTTGGAGACTCTTGTGGTCAGTGAAAATAGTGCACTTCGTACCATAAAGGTAGTGCCTCCAAATCTTCAAAGCAAATACCATGGCTCCCAATTCGAGATCATAGGTGGTATAATTCACCTCATGTGTCTTTAGTTGTCAGGATGCATAAGCTATCACCTTCCCACGCTGCATGAGTACACAGCCTAAACCCTGATTCGAAGCATCGCAGTAAACTACGAAGTCCTTAGTTCCCTCTGGTGAAGATAGTACTGGTGCACTACAGAGAGCTCGTTTCAGGGTTCGGAAGGCAACCTCCTGCTTTTCTATCCATTCAAATGGTACGCCCTTTTGTGTAAGCAGGGTAAGTGGCTTGGCTGTTCTGGAGAAGTTCTGAATGAATCTTCTGTAATAGCCTGCGAGACCCAGAAATTGACGAATTTATGTGGGTGTCGTTGGGACTGCCCATCCTTCAATGACTTTGATCTTAGAAGGGTCCACATGTATCCCTTCTTGACTGGCAACATGACCCAAAAAGTTTACGCTACGGAGCCAGAACTCACACTTAGAGAGTTTTGCGTATAGCTTTTCGGTCCGTAGGGTTTCCAAGATTTGCCGGAGATGTCGACTATGCTCCTCTTTACTTCGAGAATAGACCAGGATATCGTCGATGAAAACAATAACAAAGTTTTCGAGGAATGGTCGGCAAACTCGATTCATCAGGTCCATGAATGCGGCAGGGGCATTCGTTAGAACGAAGGGCATTACAACGAATTCATAATGTCCATAGCGGGTTCGGAAAGCGGTTTTGGGGATATCCCCTTCCCGGACCTTGAGTTGGTGGTAGCCGGATCGCAGATCTATCTTAGAGAAGTAATTTGCTCCTTGGAGCTGGTCGAATAGATTGTCGATTCGTGGAAGTGGATAGCGATTTTTGATAGTGAGCTTATTTAGTTCTCTATAATCGATACACATCCTAAAGGATCCATCCTTCTTCTTAACAAAAAGGACCGGAGCTCCCCACGGTGAGAAGCTAGGTCGGATGAATCCTTTGCTCAAGAGCTCGCTGAGTTGGCTTGACAGTTCTTGCATCTCCACAGGAGCCAACCTATAGGGTGATTTGGCAATGGGTGTAGCTCCTGGCACAAGGTCAATTCGGAACTCGACTTGTCTTTCTGGGGGTATCCCTGGAAGATCTTCAGGAAAGACATCCGGGAAATCGCAAGCCACTGGGATGTCTCGAATATTGACCTCTTCCTTGGACTTATCCACTATGTGATCCAGAAACGCCAAGTCCTTCTTTTGTAGACACTTCTGTGCCTTAATGCATGAGATAAGACGAAGGTTCGTACTGGGTTTGTCTCCGTATATAATTAGGGTTTCGTGGTTAGGGAGATGAAGGCGAACGGCCTTCTCGCGACACATAATTTCGGCATGATGGGGGCTCAACCAATCCATGCCAATAATCACATCAAAACGCCTAATAGTCGCAGGCATCAAGTTTATTTGAAAGGCGTGGTGATTTAAGGTTAGGGTACATCCTACGTAGATTTCCCCAGTTGATTCTGTTTTCCCACTAGCCACTTCCACCGTAAAGGTTTCATTAAGCTTCTGGGGTTGTTGTTTTAGCAAATGTTTGAATTTATTACTCACAAAACTTCGCTCTGCCTCGGTATCAAACAAAATGCATGCATAGGTGTGGTTAAGGAGAAACGTACCAGTGACAACAGTGGGATCCTGAACCGCTTCTCCTTGTCCCATGGTCAGCACTCTCCCTGCTCCTCCATTCCATTGGTTATTGATATTGGGGCAGTTTCGACGGAAATGCCCAATCCTTCCACATCCATAACAGGTGTGGCTAGCCCCAGCGTTGTTGCCGTTGTTGTTGTTGGTGTTGTTGTTGTTGTTGTTATTGTTGTTGTTGTTGTTGTTGTTGTTGTTGTTGTTGTTGTTGTTGTTGTTGTTGTTGTTGTTGTTGTTGTTGTTGTTGTTGCGGTTGTTGTTGTTGTTGTTTCCTTGTTTCTGGTTCTGGGGAGGATAGGTCCTACATTATTTTGTCGTGTGACCCTTTCGGTTGCAACTAGTACAATGCATCTCCCTGCATTCACCATTGTGATGGAGATTGCACTTGTTGCACTTTGGGAGATTCCCAGAATACTGCTTAGGGGCACTTGGGGTGGATGAGGCTGGAGCATGTGGTGCGGAGGGAACTTGGGTGGTTGCAGCATGAACTGTCACTGTTTGTTGTTTCTTTGACGACTCTGAGCCTTGTCGTCCCTTCCTCTTGTTATTCTTTCCTTTCTATTTATCATTCTCCTTCTTGCTTTTAGTTTCCCCTGCTTTCTCACCCTTCTTGTTGTTGTGGTCGTACAACTTCTTGGCCAACCTCTTGGCACTATCGAAGGTTTCAGGGTTTGCAGATATCACGTTTCCTTGAATCGGGGGGTTTAATCCCCAGATAAATCGTTCGATTTTCTTTCCTTCCGAGGAAATCATGCCAGGGCACAACAGAGACAATTCACTAAACCTAGATATGTAGGCATCGATGTCGGAGTTTCAGACTGAGAGGTCCCATAACTCTTGCTCCATTTTCTGAACTTCGCCATGCGGGCAGTACTCAGCCATTTGCATTTCCTTCAATTCCGTCCATGGCATGGCATGGCATTTGCCACCAGAAGAGTCATAGCCTCCACATGTCCATTCCACCAGGTGAGAGCTTGATCAACAAATGTACATCCTGCAAACTTCACCTTGACTTCTTCAGGGCATCCGCATATCTCGAACACCGATTCCACCTTTTCAATCCATCTTTTCAGGGTTATCACTCCCCCTGTGCCATTAAAGGTTTGTGGTTTAGCGTTGGTGAAGTCTTTGTAAGAGCATGTCTTGGTAGGTCCTTGATTTATCCTGTTGTTTGAACTTCCGGCCCTCTGCCCGTTTCCTCCACCATTGTTACCATTGTGGATTTGCGCCATTGCTGCTGTGACTGCAATAGATACAGCTGCTTGAAACGCAGCTGAGTTGATTTCTGGTGGTGTCGGTGGTTGATTGTTTCTGCGGTTTGCTCTTTGCGGCATCTTGCTGTTATGGAACAGAAAGATGTTGAGTATGTATTGTATTTAAGTTGGGAATTTCGTGAATCGATTGCGCATCTAAGTGTTTCCATATATTCACACCAAACAATAAGAGTATAAAACACATAGCAGATCACAACATCACAAATAAACACATAATATTTTCCACTAATAATATCCGCACTTTGATACATGAAAATTTGCTCTAAGGAGCATACATAAGGGTACAAAGTTCGGCAGCATAACGACTCTATGAGTAGTGTAATCACTTAAACATGGAGTCGGTAGTACATAACATGGTAAGCATAAGAGAACATAGCACTAGTAGGGGGGTCTACTGATCCGGAGTGCTTCGAGATGTGTCGGGTGGTGGGGCTGATGATGTGGATGCGCCTTGAAGACGCGCCACTTGTTGTTTTGTGGCTCGTAGTCGGTCCTCCCAAATTGCTTGACGTACATGAAAGTTATGGATTACTTCCTGAGTTTCTCGTTCCGCTCTTGCCACTGCGGCTCGCATCTGGTTCAGCTGCTCGGCTGTGTCCTGGGCTAGGTCGCCGGTGTTTCGCAACCTCCTCACCATAACAGGAAATGCTCGGTCAGCCGGCCCTCCATCCCTTAGATCATACAATTCCCTCGCCATGTCGTACGGGGGTCGCTGACCTTGCTGCCTACTCTATCTCCAAATGTCGACTCCCCATGGGGGTGTAGGGCCATTAGGGCCCATCCGATGTGCTGGCACCCTAACTGGAAATGGTGGGTTGATGACTACAGACTCTGCATCCGAGTCATCGTCACTACTGTCGCTAGATTCTTCCCCTCCAGGGTCAGCCACAGGCTCTGCAGGCCCGTCTTAGATCCCAACCTCCTATTCTTCCTCAGACTCCTCTGCAGGTTCTGTTGGATTAGTGTCTAAGGCTGTAACTATATTTGGTAAGTACTTGACCCGGTTATGCATGGTCCTTTTGGGTTGCCTTCACCATAGCAACTTGACAGGATGATTTGTTAAGAGAGAAGAGATATTATTGTTAATATATTATGAGAATAATATATTAAAGAAATAATAATGTTATTTAATTAATATAAGTCATATATTAATTGAGAATTAATTTGGTGACTTAAAGAGGTTAATTGAATAAAGGGCATAAACTGTCAAATGTGTGATAGTTGTATTTTGGGCTATGTATCCTTATGGATATTGGGGTGGACGAAATTTAGGGTTTGGGAACCTTAAATTCGTCCAAGCCTTGTATCTAGAAGGATCTTGGATTGCTTAGGGCCTAAGTCATTCAATTAGGGTTAAAGGAGAAACCCTAATAGCTCATAGTATAAATAGAACCCTTGGGGTGGAGAAATCGACACTCTTGCAAGCCAAGGAACCCTAGGCCGATTTCTATCTCTCCTCCCTCTCTCTCAAGATCAGCTTCTTGCTAGTTGGTGTTTGTAAGCCATTAGAGGAGTGACAATTGTGACTCTAAGCTCCAAGAAGAAGAAGTATCAAGCAAGTAATTCAAGGTATTCTTTCAGATCAGATTTCATATGATTAGATTCAATATATTACATTAGATCTAGTATTGCAAGTCTTGGATTCAATGCATGTTCAATTAGAGAAACCTAGATCCAAGCAATTAGGGTTTGCATGTGCACATAGGAAAGTTCTTATGGCTCAAACCCATCAGTGGTATCAGAGCTTTGATTGATTTCTATTGAATTGATGCATTGGTTGATTGCTTGTTGCTTGAAAAATTCGATTTTGTGATTCTGACTGCTGTACTCGGCGAGTTCCACTGTGGACTCGGTGAGTAGCTCCAACTCGGCGAGTCCATAGAGGTACTCGGCGAGTTCGAGCGTCAGAAGGAGGAAGTTTCGGGATTTCTTGCTGTTTTACTTGAGGATACTTGCCTTAACTGTTTTGGGTCATTAAAATCCGATTTTAATCATATATATGAGTATATTCTTGACCTAACAAAAGATAATTACCAATTAGTTGAATAATAATTTCCTTATATGATAATTGTTGATTATTTGAATTGAATTGGTAAATTGTTTTGCAAGTAACATTAAATAAGATCAAATTGAGATAATCTAATTAGATGATTTATATTATTTGCTATTTGATCCTTATGCTTTGAAAAAGTTCAAAGACTTGTCCTCAAGCTTTGAAATTTTAAATTTTGTGATTAAAAGTTTAATTTGGATAATTTTAAATTTCAATCCCTAGAATTTTACAAGTTTAAAATTCAACCCTATACTATTATATTATTACAAGCTTAATATATATATATATATATATATATATATATATATATATATATATATATATATATATATGATTTACAATGCTAGTCTTACCGTTAGTAGGCCTCATTCACGAAGCCGGTCTATAAGGTGGGTATAAGGTTGCTGCCTATAAAATGGCGCTTAATGGGTGTACATTCACACCCACCGCTTGCTTGACTGGTGGAGGGTCGTTAGCCGAACGGGTAGGATAAGGAAAAACCTCCTCTCATTAATAAGTATAATGAATCTATATAAAGTAACTAAACATGTTTTATAAAATTCCCAATCTTAGTTACTTTAGGAAAAGTGAATTGATGCAATCCCATGAAATTACACTTTGTACCCTTGCTAAGACATTAATGGAGCGCGTGTGGTTAACCGGCACATTAATTGGGTTCTAAGCAAAGGTGGCAAAGGGTGACTCATTGTTTGTTATAGTTCAATGGAGCGTGTGTGGTTAACCAGCACATTGAATAGGTAACTGTAACAGTGGGGGCACCTTGTACATTTGCATGGTTATTCACACCCACTTTGTGATCCTCGGCATCCCAGTCACAAACGAGAGGGGCATATCGAGATTTAAACATGTCATTGAAAGGTTTAATGAATCTCAATAAAATCTAGGAATTCTCAATACATTTAAAACTTAAAGCTTATGTTTTTCATGGTGAAGAATTAGTGAATCGTCATTCACTTACCTCCAAATTATTTGCATGTTGGATTACGGCATCCCTTTTCTAATGTGTAAATAATGTTGTTGGGTCCTAGCCCTAATTTTCTTTTTGGGTGTTAATTAGGGACTTAATCTAATCAAACTTTATTCTTTCTATTTGTAGATGTCTAACGCAAACAACGCTACTGCTAGCTCATTCCCGCTAATGAGCCTTTGTCAAAAAGTGACTTTTGATGGAACGAACTTTAGCGAATGGATAAGATACATTCGCACAATCGCGCGTTACGAGGACAAAGAGTATGTTCTCGATGAGAAGCTCGAAAAGATCAATCCAGAAACTGCTACTCCTGAAGAAATGGCTGTCTTTGAGAACCATGAGCGTGATGCAACGAAGGTCCATTGCATCATGATAGCCACAATGAACACAGAATTCCAAAAGTCCTATGAGGACATGTATCCTTATGAGATGCATTTAGACTTGATGGAGAGGTATCACCAAAGCGCGAGGCAAGAGCGCTATGAAATCATAACAAATATGATTACTGCTAAAATGGGAAGTGGAGAGTCTCTTACTGTGCACTTGCAAAAGATGCAAAGGTATGTTGATCGTCTTCGCAAGTTGAATGTCAATTTTGGGGAAGATTTGGCTATCGACATTGTTCTTCACTCCTTGCCCTCATGCTACAACCAATTTAGGATGACCTACCACATGAACAAGAAAGAGGTCACCCTAAGCAAACTCCAAGGGCTCCTGAGGACTGCTGAGAGCAACCTCAAGGACAAGTCTGTTGCACCAACTCCCAATCCACCCGTTGCTCCTGTTTTGGCTATTGGATAGGGAAGGGGCAAGAAGAGGAAGGCTTTTTCAAAGAACCACCACAAAGGAAAGTCCCAAAATGGTTCCTCTTCTAGTGGGACCAAGGTTGATCCTGCTAAGCCCAACCCAAACCCAAAGGAGGCAGAGTGCCACCATTGCCACAAAAATAGGGCATTGGAAGAGAAGCTGCCCAGAATATCTGCAAGCCATCAAGGATGGGAAGATCAAGCCATCTTTCGCAGGTATTTACACAATTAAATCTAATGATTCATCTCATGCTATTTCTTGGGTTCTTGATACAGGGTGTGGTTACCACATTTGTTCTGATTTGCAGGGACTAGGAAGAAATAGGGATGTGGAGCTTGGAAGAATAAATCTGATCATGGGAAACAGAAGAACGTCGCCTGTCACCAAGATTGGAGTGTATTCTTTAGAGCTTAGGAATGGTTTGAATTTAGAATTAAATAATTGTTGCTACTCGCCAGATATGGCAAGAAACATCATTTCTTTTCATGGTTTATTTAGACAAGGATTTAGATATTCGTTTAATAATGAGAATGGTTCGATTTATGCTTATCTAAATGGTGTTTTATATTTTGATGCAATGCCTTGTAATGGAATTTATGAAACTGTTATGGTTGTAGATAACCTAGGAAATGATGTGTTGTGTATGGATTCTTCCAATGGTATGGATAAAGCATCCTTGTGGCATTGTCGTCTTGGACATGTCAACAAGAAGCGCATAGCCCAACTCCAAAAGGATGGAGTGTTGGAGTCGTTCGACCTTAGGGAAGATGACACATGCGAATCTTGTTTACTTGGAAAGATGACCAAGTCACCCTTCACTGGCACTTGTGCGAGGGGTGAGGGTTTATTGGATCTCATACATACAGATGTATGTGGACCCTTTAGATCCACCACAAGGGATGCAAATCGCTTCTATGTGACTTTCACAGATGATTATAGCAGATATGGGTATATCTACTTAATCAAGCACAAGTCAGAAACCTTTGAAAAGTTCAAAGAGTTTAAACAAGAAGTGGAGAATCAATTGGGCAGGAAAATCAAGATGCTTCGATCTGATCGAGGTGGAGAGTACCTAAGTCTTGAATTCCACGACTACCTCAAGGAATGTGGAATAGTTTCACAATTGACGCCACCTAGGACACCATAATTAAATGGTGTAACTGAGAGGCGTAATCGAACCTTGCTAGACATGGTTCGTTCCATGATGAGTCGTGCTTCACTACCTATCTTATTCTGGGGGTATGCCTTAGAGACTGCCGCCCATATCCTTAATTTAGTACCCACAAAGAAGGTTGCCAAAACACCTCACGAGATGTGGACAGGGAAAGCTCCCTCGTTGGCACATATCAAGGTTTGGGGCTGTGAAGTTTTCGTAAGACGAGAAACTCACGACAAGCTCGAAGCTCGTAGTGAGCGATGTATATTCATCGGATACCCACAGAAATCCTTTGGATATCTCTTCTATAGACCGAGTGACAACGTTGTCTTCGTTGCGAGGAGAGGGGTTTTCCGAGAGCGAGAACTCATAATCCAAGGAGACAGTGGGAGGCAAGTCGATCTTGAAGAGATTCAGGAATCTAGCGATGAAGGAACCTCTAACACTGGCGCTCGACCCGAGGAGGAAACTCCAGTTGAACCAATTGACGAGTCCTTACCTCTTAGACGTTCCGAAAGAGTTAGAGTTCAACCCCAGTTTTATGGTTTTCATATTACTACCGAAGGGGACACGTATATTAGTGATGGTACACTAATAAATCTAGATGAACCTAATAGCTATAAGGAAGCCATGGCAGGCCCAGAGTCTGTAAAATGGAAAGAGGCGATGGACAGCGAGATTCAGTCCGTGAATGACAACCAAGTTTGGAATTTGGTTGACAATGTACCAGGTCGTAAGACGCTCGGGTGCAAGTGGATCTTCAAGAAGAAGACCGACGTGGATGGGAACGTGCACACTTATAAGGCGCGATTGGTTACGAAGGGTTTCACTCAGACTCCTGGAGTTGACTACGACGAAACCTTCTCACCAGTTGCGAAGATAACGTCTATTAGGGTGATGCTAGCCATTGCTGCATTTCATGACTATGAAATATGGCAAATGGATGTAAAAACCGCTTTCCTTAATGGGAAGTTGGCTGAGGATGTTTACATGGCTCAGCCAGAGGGTTTTGTCGATCCAAAGCATCCCAATAGAGTGTGTAAGCTTGAGAAATCCATTTATGGGCTTAAGCAAGCGTCTCGCAGATGGAATCTTTGCTTCGATGAGAAAGTCAAAGAGTTTGGATTTGTACGAAGTGAAGATGAATCATGTGTATATGTCAAGGCCAGTGGGAGTATAGTTAGCTTTCTCGTTTTGTATGTCGATGACATACTGCTCATAGGAAACAACGTCCCGACTCTGCAGGAGGTTAAATCCTGGCTCGGGAAGTGTTTCGCTATGAAGGACCTCGGAGAGGCTTCCTATATTTTAGGAATAAGGATAGTGAGAGAACGAAGTAAGAGACTAATAGGACTTAGTCAGAATACTTACTTGGATAAAGTACTAAAACGTTTTAGTATGGAAAACTCGAAAAAGGGAGAACTACCGATACAGAGTAATGCCAAATTGAGTAAGACTCAAAGCCCGAGTACAGAAGCCGAGATAGCTGAGATGAGCCGAATACCCTATGCTTCCGCAGTTGGCTCAATCATGTACGCTATGACTTGTACTCGCCCTGATGTGGCCTTTGCTTTGAGCATGGTCAGTAGATATCAGGGGAACCCAGGTAGAGCTCATTGGATTGCAGTCAAGAATATACTTAAGTACCTTCGGAGGAACAAGGAATGGTTTTTAGTCCTCGGAGGGAGTGATGACTTAAAGGTACGAGGGTATAGTGATGCCAGTTTTTAGACCGACAGGGACAACTACCGTTCGCAGTCGGGCTGGGTCTTTACCCTCAATGGAGGAGCGGTGACTTGGAAAAGTTCCAAGCAAGAAACAGTAGCTGATTCAACGTGCGAATCAGAGTACATTACAGCGAGCGAAGCGTCAAAGGAGGCTATGTGGTTGAAGAACTTCATTGGTGATCTTGGAGTTGTGCCTACCATAAAGGAGCCTATGGAAATTTTCTGTGATAATGAAGGAGCGGTTGCCTTGACCAAGGAACCGAGGGATCATGGTAGATCTCGACATATCGACAGAAAATATCATTTCATTAGACATCAAGTAGAAGAAGGACACCTCGTGGTAAAAAGGGTATCATCAGAGGATAACCCAGCAGATCCGCTTACGAAGGGACTTAGCAGGGTTAAGCATTTGCAGCACGCTAGGAGCATTGGGCTAAAGGACGATATTAGTTTAGATTAGATAGTTTGGAAACGTGTAATAGATAAATGTAATTGACATTTGATGATTAAATAAAGGAGTATTATTTATAAGTAAAGCTACTGTCTTATGTTAATTGTTTAACTATTGTTTCATTTTACATGTTTTGACTTCCTGAGTAATTAATTATTTGATAATAATCGAATTATTCGAATAGTCCACAGTCGTTCATATGTTGGAAGTAGGTATGAATGAAGACTGTCATGAATTGGTGTGTAGATTGTCTAAAGTGTATTAGACATTGCAAAGGTTTGCTGCAACGTTCGTGAGTGCTTATGAACTTGATTTGAGCATTGGAATAAACCCGCACTTGTTGGAATCACTTCATGGAATTTATCACGAGTGATCACAAGATGGTAATATCATATAGTCTTAAAACCTAGATATATGGTTTATTGTTTGTTAATTGGTTGTACATTGATAATACGCAAACGCATCAGTAACTTGATGTTATAAAACGTATTGTTGTGTGTAATTTGATTAGTGGATAATAAATGCATATAAGTCAAAGTTTATCTGTTCCTTTTATCCTAAGAGGGTAAAAGCGATATCAGGGCCCCTCGATGATTTGATTTGACTTATGTGTCGGGCCCGGTCAGAACTAAATTGATGTGTTCGATTAAGTTCTATGTCAAATGAATCTGAGATCGAGAAACAAATTGCAGGACAATAAGTATGACCATGTTCCATGTAATTGTCCGCACGGTATCTAGAACAGAGGATTATACGATCCCTTATCTAAAGGACAGGATACTGATAAGATCAGAGTTGACAGCGTCTTTGAGAGCTACGATTGCTAATCAGATTGTGTTTGCATATATAGTTACTAGACTTATCCAAGTGGGAGACTGTTGGATTAGTGTCTAAGGCTGTAACTATATTTGGTAAGTACTTGACCCGGTTATGTATGGTCCTTTTGGGTTGCCTTCACCATAGCAACTTGACAGGATGATTTGTTAAGAGAGAAGAGATATTATTGTTAATATATTATGAGAATAATATATTAAAGAAATAATAATGTTATTTAATTAATATAAGTCATATATTAATTGAGAATTAATTTGGTGACTTAAAGAGGTTAATTGAATAAAGGGCATAAACTGTCAAATGTGTGATAGTTGTATTTTGGGCTATGTATCCTTATGGATATTGGGGTGGACGAAATTTAGGGTTTGGGAACCTTAAATTCGTCCAAGCCTTGTATCTAGAAGGATCTTGGATTGCTTAGGGCCTAAGTCATTCAATTAGGGTTAAAGGAGAAACCCTAATAGCTCATAGTATAAATAGAACCCTTGGGGTGGAGAAATCGACACTCTTGCAAGCCAAGGAACCCTAGGGCCGATTTCTATCTCTCCTCCCTCTCTCTCAAGATCAGCTTCTTGCTAGTTGGTGTTTGTAAGCCATTAGAGGAGTGACAATTGTGACTCTAAGCTCCAAGAAGAAGAAGTATCAAGCAAGTAATTCAAGGTATTCTTTCAGATCAGATTTCATATGATTAGATTCAATATATTACATTAGATCTAGTATTGCAAGTCTTGGATTCAATGCATGTTCAATTAGAGAAACCTAGATCCAAGCAATTAGGGTTTGCATGTGCACATAGGAAAGTTCTTATGGCTCAAACCCATCAGGTTCCTCTTCAGGTTCCTCCTCAGGTTCCTCCTCAAGCCATCCGTTATTCCCCTGATTAGGGAAATACGGATCTCCAGGAAGATGGAAACTAGCCATACTGTCTGCAAGAGGGTATATAATTAAACCATTATTAATCCTATATTTTTAGTTGTTATAAAATTGGATTGATGTTCTCCTCTTGTTTAACAAGAGGGTATGCCTTAGGTTTACTGACCATCGCGATCGCCCCAGGGCATGTGATAGTTGAATTCTGAAGAAATGTAGTTGATCAGGCTACATTTATCCCTAATACAATCGTAAACAGTCCTGGCTTAACCGAGACGTCATGTTTTCCCAATCATCTTCTTTGATTTGTTATTATGTTCATTTTTCTAAGTCGCACAAGTAAGAGTGTTTATTAGTATATTTTATTTGTTTTGTTCAGAGTTATTTAGTCCCTCTTTGGGTTTATAGTTGCATATCAATGTGTGGTTAGATATGCCAGTTCACTATAAACAGAGCTCTGATACCAACCTGTCACACCCCCGAACCAGACGACGGAAACGTCTGAGGGCTCGTGTGACTTAAATTGAAATATCATCACAATGAATATACATGAAACATAACATAAACATCCCCATGCATTAATACATTTCAACCGTCATTGTTCACATTCAGTACATTGTTTACATTACATAATCCATAGCATAAATTGTTTGAGAGTCACAAAACATAACATCCTAACACACTTGGCAATTTTCTTCAGCTTATCTGTTACCTGAGAATACAAGTTATTTTGAAAACGGTCAACATATATAATGTTGGTGAGTTCATAAGCAGGTTTGATATGAAGGTGTTTTGTGTAGTTTATAAAACCCAGAAAATCCGATATTTTCTGAAAAGACAATTGTTTACGGAATAGGTGTGATGATCCATAAGTATATGCGTGAATGATTTCAAACGTGTACAAGTAGCATGAATTCTTGCATTATAGTTATCGAAAGTGACAATGATTAATGTTGTTCCCCGGAAAACCCGATGTTTTTCGATATAAATAATATGATCGTTTTGTATTATTGTATCATCACAACAAATAAATATGATTTCCCATGATTACTTAGAGGGTATTTGGATCTCTATGTGAGTCGTTATAACCATGCATAATAATGACTATTTCGTCTGTCTTGACATTCTAGTAAAAGCCGGTATTGAAATTAAGATTTTGTCACCCTAGACTGGCCGAGTCTAACTGTAGCGAACAACTTAGGTGTGGGGGAGTCACCCCCGTATATATCTATGCATAAACTCTTGCTCTCCCTCCAGGAGACTTTGATTATAACTACAGACTACGACCGACACTTATTGGTGTCGCCCGTTATTACTCACTAAATCCAATGAAATTGAATAACCTTGTTTAACAACCTGATTTATGTTTACTTGAATAAAAGGGTAAGCCTAACAGACGAAGAGAAGAGGACTACGGGGGCCCACTAATCACGTATGATATTATAGGCTGTCGGGTATGTGATAGACACGTTAGCCCATCACACATATGATTGATTTGGACCTTACTAGCAATGCAAATGGGCCACTACGGCCCAATAGCATGTAAAAGCCATTGAGGGTCAATTAGGCATGTAATTGGGTCACCTGAGGCCCAATAAACATGTATTATTTATGTTGGGCCCAATAGTCATGTTAATGGGTCGCGAAGGCCCAATAAACATGATTAGAAGTATTAAAGCCCAACCGATATAATGTTTACTTGTTTTGTATAGTATTAATGTCGTAAGGTTTGTTTCACACGAATTGTTTAATCGAAAAGTCACCACATTCGCCAAATTGTTTTATAATGATATTTAGATTTATAAATATATATATATATATATATATATATATATATATATATATATATATATATATATATATATATATATATAGTTTTCTATTTAAATCCATAAGTTATTAAAAATTATGTATTTTTGACCCAATCATTTTAATATTAACATAATTGACCCAGAAATAATTGTTTGACCAATTCAGCCCCTTTTCTAGTAAAAATGACAAATTTTTACCCCTTTTTATGAAAAATGACATTTTAGGTCCTTAGATTATGTTTCTTGACATTTTCGGCCCAAACACTCATTTAAATCATGATTTCAGCCCAAAATAAGGTTTTGGACAGTTTCAGCCCTTTAATTAAAAAGATTTACACTTGTAGTCCAAATTTTCGCAATTTTTACAATTTTAGCCCAAAATCCAAAAACTTTGCATTTTTAGTCCTATTTGGTAAGAAAGACATTTTTCAGCCCCTGAAATTTGTTTATTTATGTTTTTAACTCATATTTTGATAAACTTGCAATTTCAGTCCTTTAAGTTTCATATTTTTCGCAAATTGGGCCTAAAAGCCGAAAAGCCCAAACTTTAGCCCATTAGGCTAAAATTTACACTTTTAGTCCTTTAAAAAAGTGATCTTCATAATAACTCATATTTTAAGTGATTTGACCCTTTTGACCCTTATAAAAACCGTAAATGACATCATTTCCTCCATCTTTTGCTTATTTGTCAAAAATGGTTCATAAATAGAATTTGTGTTTTGTTTTACTTAGTTTGAACTTGTATAATATTTTTGCCTTGATAATAATATGTATAAGATATCTTAGGTCACATATTTCCTTAACAAGGTTAAGAATCTCGAATAGATCAAGTTTCTAACACATAATCATCAAATAAATTCAAGAAATCACACATATCATACCAAAAACACATGGATCTACACATTTTACTTGTATTCTCCCCCATAAATCATGTAAAATAAAAAACAAAGGGGTATGAACTCACCTTGGGTTTGTTGTTTTGATTTTTAAGGAAGAAATGGAGGGATCTTGGCCTTTAGCAAGCTTTCTTGAACGGATTCGAACTCAAGAAGTTCTTGGTGGCTAAATCACGAAATTTAGGTGGTGAGAGGAGTGAATGAATGTAGAAAGAAAATATGTTACATAGGTTTGTGAGATCTTACCACTAGAATGAAACTTGAAGTGATTTTTGGATGAAAAATTCCTTGGAATGCTTCTAATGCTCGAAAATTTGGATGAAAGGAAGGAGAGTATTCTTGAATGTTTGAAGAATATTTTTGAGAGAATGTGGGTGGTGTGGGTGTGTGGTCTCGGCCAAGAAGAAGAAAAAGGGGAGGGAAGGAAAACTTGCATGGAAACATGAGACTAGGCATTGTTATATGTTGAACAATGCTTAATTATCCATTAAACCATGTTGAGGTGTCTAACTCTCATTTATCCTCCATAAACTTTTTTTTATATATAGATGGGCTGAGATTCTTGGGCCAAGAAGAAAGGATAGAGTAGATTTGGTCCATTTACCTTAGCTAGGATATTTGGATCCTAAACATAGAATTTTTCGGCCCATTGGGACCTTGGAAGCATTCACGGCCCAAAAAGAATAAAAGAATGGGTTTATGGCCCATTAGGGCTAATTAAATTTGTTATGGCCCAACAAGGCCCATTGAAGGTAAGCTAATCCATTTTAAGCCCATTATGGCCCAAAATATTAAGTTTCATGAAAATGGGTCCAATTAGAGCCCATTTAAGAGTTCTAACCCAAAATAGTCAAATTGGAGGCTTATTGGTCCATTAGGCCCAATAAGAAAATCCTAGTCCTTATTGGACTTAAACCGGGATTTTTAGGGTTTCCAATCTTTTGTTGACTATTTGAAGTGTTGTATAGAGTGTTTGATGGAATTTTGTTGTTATTGAATAAACATCATGTTTTCAAGTCATGGTTACAATTATTGATAATGCTTACATAAGGATAGAACTTCCTAGCCAAATTTGCTAGTTGTGACATCATCCCCCCGTTAGAGGGAATTTCGTCCCGAAATTATTTTTGGAGCTAGATTTGAGAATGCGTGAATAGGTGAGGGTACTTTTGCTTCATCTGGTCTTCGCGTTCCCATGTGAATTTCGGTCCACGTTTGGCGCTCCACCGAACTTTCACAATCGGAATGCGACTTTGCTGAGTACGCTTCACTTCCTTGTCCATGATTTCAACTGGTTCCTCGATGAACAGGAGATTCTCGTTGATTTCAATTTCTTCCAATGGGATGACGAGAGTTTCGTCGGATAAGCACCTCTTCAAATTGGAAACATGGAACACGGGGTGTACACTGCTGAGCTCGCCAGGTAGCTGTAGCCTGTAGGCCACTCGACCGATTCGGGCAAGAATCTCGAATGGACCAATGTACCGTGGGTTTAATTTTCCCCGTTTCCCGAAACGAATCACTCCTTTCCAGGGAGAGACTTTTAACAACACCCGATCCCCGACTTGAAATTCCAATGGCTTTCGCTGTTTATCAGCGTAGCTCTTCTGTCGGTCTCGTGATGCTTGAAGTCGAGCTCTGATTTGAACTATCTTCTCTGTCGTTCCGCGTATGATTTATGGTCCTGTTAATGCATTGTTTGGTGTCTGTCCTCTTGCTAGCTGAGTATCGCCTACCTCAGCCCAAAACAACGGTGATCTACATTTACGACCATATAATGCTTGTGTGATAACTGTTGTTGTACGAAAACTCAATTAGAGGTAAGTGGATATCCCACGACCTTCCAAAGTCTATCACACATGCTCGAAGCATATCCTCAAGCGTTTGAATGGTTCGCTTACTTTGACTATCCGTCTGTGGGTGGTAAGCAGTGCTCATGTCGAGTTGTGTTCCCATAGCCTTTTGAAGTGATTGCCAAAAGCGTGAAGTGAACCTACTATCCCGATCTGAGATGATAGATATTGGCACTCCATGGAGTCTCACAAATTCCTTGATGTAGATTCTTGTCAGTCGCTCCATCTTGTATGTCTCCTTTATTGGCAGGAAATGAGCGGATTTTGTCAACCTATCAACTATTACCCATATGGCATCCATTCCATCAGTTGTCTTGGGTAATTTGGTCACGAAGTCCACGGTAATCCTTTCCCATTTCCACTCGGGTATTACCGGCTGTTGAGTTTAGATACGGCCGAAGGTGCATCCGAATCCCTCAAACCAAGGCTCTGATACCAACTTGTAACGACGTGAAAATTTAAAACAATTTTTCATTTTTCAACCATATCATATCTCATATAAATCATTTCAAAACTCAAGTGTATCGAATTTTATCACAGTAAAACATATCCCAGAATCTCAATTACAAAATCCTCTACCAGTGTGTACAAATCATGTCGGCGCCTTCCCGCGATCCTCGCTAGTACCTGAAATACAAATCACATAACACGGTAAGCATAAATGCTTAGTGAGTTCCCCAAAATACCACATTCACGTATTGGCCTCTCGAGGCTATAGCATCGCATGACCTTCCGGTCAATGTGTCTCAGTGGGACCTTCCGGTCCCACAGCTCCGGTAGACCTTCCGGCCCTACCATGCCTTGCCTTCCAGCCCCAACTCTGTTTGCCTTCCGACCCAATTCATTCAGCATATACATATCACAGTAAACATCTCACATAAGTCACATAACTCATACAAATACATAACACCTTCCGGTCACACGTAGTTACCATTCTAGGTAAAGAATAGTGAGAAGACTCACCTCGGGTAATCTCGGAAAGTCTCGAACTCGAAATACTGATATAGCCTCCGCCTAATCACATAAAGTAATTTATCTCTAATTAACAACGATTCTCATAGGCTAGACTAATCCCTTCCTATAATCTCTCAGAAGGGGAAAAGACCATTTTACCCCTCCCATGGTCCAAATGTCCAAATGTTGACCAAACCCTAAAAGTCAACCAAAGTCAGCTCCAGTCAATGGTCCAACTTTGACCAGACTCGTCGGGTGCACTCGGGTGACTCGGTGAGTTCATGCGTGTCCTCTGAATCCTCCTAAGGCCTCACTCGACTTGTCGAGTTAACCTTTGACTCGACGGGTTACCACTGATCACGAATCGCGGAACAACACGATCCGACTCGTCGAGTCCTCTCATGGACTCGACGAGTTTCCTCCATGACCATGCTCAAACGACCTTCTGAGGTCAGATATGTTTCTCTAACTTATAGATCTGACCTTCTAACACCCAAAAGTCACGTAAAGGTCCCATCTTTATGTTCATGCATCGCACATATGGCTCTATTTGGTGAAATAACTCTTAAAATGGAACCCTAGACTGAAAACTCTTATGGGACTGCATAAAGCTGGATGATTGGGACTCTCTGGACCTCTCCAGGTCCAGATCTAAAGTCTATTCCTCAATGGGACTCCACATGCCCCATATTCCAACTAAAGAAGGGGTAAAGAAACCCTAGATTTATGAGATCTACTATATACACGAAAATAGGCATGGATTCATACCTCAAACAGCAACCTTTGATGAAGTGATAGTATATCTGAGCTCCTCAATCAGCCTAGCTTGAATCCCCTCCTTCCTTCTTGAAATGATGCACTAAAAGTGAAGTAATTAGCTCCTTCCCTCACTCTCTATGCTTTCTGGTTCGTTAGGGTTTCTCAAGTGGGTGTGTGGCCGCAAATGAAGGCCATAAGGTCCTTTAAATAGGGCACTGGCCCAAAGATTTAGGGTTTCTGTCCACAGTGCGGACTCGTCGAGTCGACCCTCCGACTCGTCGAGTCCATCCATTAATCTGAGTCATCAGTCGCGATCCCACTCGACGAGTTTAGGCGTCAACTCGTCGAGTCCCTCTTCTCATCTCAAACAAATATTTAAATTATGATACCTGGAATTTCGGATGTTAAAATTCTCCCCCACTAGAATCAGACTTCGCCCTCAAAGTCTTACTCTGCAAACAACTCTGGATGCTGCTCCCGCATCTCCGCCTCCGGCGCCCAAGTTAGCTCGGACCCTCTCCGATGCTGCCACTGGACCTGAACCAGAGGCACCTCCTTTTTCCTCAGAACCTTGATCTTCCGATCCAAGATCGCGATCGGCCTCTCAATGTAATTCAGGCTCAGTGCTACCCATCACTCGCTGCCCTACCTCTCCCCAATAGATGGGAGTTCGATACGTTCTCCCATATAAAAGCTCAAAGGGAGGCATACCTATACTTGAATGGTGGCTGTTGTTGTAAGAAAACTCAGCCAAAGGTAGGTATGTGTCCCAACTTCCCCCGAAGTCCATAACACATGCTCGAAGCATGTCCTCGAGCGTCTGAATCATCCGCTCACTCTGTCCATCCGTCTGTGGGTGGTAAGCAGTACTGAAGTGCAATATCGTTCCCAACTCCTCATGGAACTTCTTCCAGAACCTGTAAGTGAAACGTACATCTCGGTCTGACACAATCTAGATCGGCACTCCATGCCGCGACACCACCTCCCTCACATATATCTCTGCCAGCCTCTCTACAGAAGAGCTCTCACTGATAGCAAGGAAGTGAGTGCTCTTCGTCAGCCGATCCACAATCACCCAAATTGCATCAACACCTCTCGCGGTTCTCGACAATTTGGTGATAAAATCCATAGAAATTTGTTCCCACTTCCACTGGGGAACCTCTAATGGCTGCAATTTTCCATGCGGACGCTGGTGCTCGGCCTTAACCCGGCGACAGGTCAAGCACCTCTCTACTACCCATGCAACATCCCTCTTCATACAGGCCCACCAGTAGTCCCTCTTCAGGTCCAAATACATCTTAGTGGCCCAGAGATGGATCGAGAATCTCGATCTATGCGCCTCCTCCATCAGAGTGCTACGTGCCCCGCCCGTATACGACACCCAAATCCGACCATGAAAGGTCATAAGCCCTCGGCTATCCGTCACAAACTCGGATACCTGTCCAATCACCCGCTCTCTTTTGTGGTTCTCTGGTCTCACAGCCTCTGCCTGGGCCTCTCGAATGGTATCCAATACCGGGGTCATCACCATCATCCTCATGCATATATCTCGAATCGGGGCGCTCTCCGCCCAGCAGCTCAGAGCATCGGCTACCATGTTAGCCTTGCCCAGGTGGTACAGGATCTCACAGTCATAATCCTTTACCACATCCAACCATCTCCTCTGGCGCATGTTCAGGTTGGGCTGATCCATCAGATACTTCAAACTCTTGTGGTCCGTGTATATGGTACACCGAACCCCGTACAAATAATGGCGCCATATCTTGAGGGCGAACACCACTGCCCCCAACTCCAAATCGTGGGTGGGATACCTCGTCTCATGAGGCTTCAGCTGCCTCGATGCGTATGCTATCACGTGCCCTCTCTGCATAAGCACCGCACCCAATCCCGATATAGACGCATCACAAAACACCATGAAATCCTCCATTCCCTCCGGAAGGGCTAACACCGGGGCTTCGCATAATCTCTGGCGAAGAGTCTCAAACGATGTCTACTGCTCGGGACCCCAAGTAAAAGCAACGCCCTTCCGGGTCAACCTGGTGAGGGGAACGACAATCTTGGAGAAATCTCTGATAAATCTCCTATAGTAGCCGGCCAACCCCAGAAAACTCCTGATCTCGGTGGGGGATCTCGGCACCTCCCAACTCATGACAGCCTCAATCTTGGATGGATCGACCAATATCCCATTCTGATTAACGAGATGTCCCAAGCACTGGACCTCTCGTAACCAGAAATCACACTTGGAGAATTTGGCATAAATCCTCTCTGATCTCAACACTCCAAGGATCTCCCTTAGATGCTCCTCATGCTGCTCTCTGGATCTCGAATACACAAGAATATCGTCGATGAACACAATCACCGATCGATCGAACATCGGCCTGCATACTCGGTTCATGAGATCCATGAACGCTGCTGGTGCATTGGTGAGCCCAAAAGACATCACCACGAACTCGTAATGCCCATAACGAGTCCTGAACGCCGTCTTCTAGATATCCTCATCACGCACCCTCATCTGGTGATATCCAGACCTCAAGTCAATCTTGAAAAACCAAGATGCTCCCTGCAACTGATCGAATAGATCGTCAATCCTCGGTAGTGGATAACGGTTCTTGACCGTCAACTTGTTCAACTCCCGGTAATCAATGCACATCCGGTGTGAACCATCCTTTTTCTTGATGAAAAGGATCGGCGCTCCCCACGGCGAGCTACTCGGTTGGATGAATCCCTTCCCCAACAGATCCTAAAGCTGAGAGGATAACTCCTGCATCTCCGGTGGCGCAAGGCGATAGGGTGCCTTGGCAATAGGTGCTGCCCCCGGAACCAAATCGATGCGGAACTCCACTTCCCTCTCGGGAGGCACACCTGGCAACTCCTCGGGGAAAACATCCGGAAACTCTCGCACTATCGGAACCTCACCGACAGAACTCGGCCTCTCTGCGGCAACTCGTGTATCCATCACATAGGCTACAAACCCTCTACAGCCCTGCTGTAGACTCTGTCTCGCTCTGGTAGCCGAGCAAAATGCAGACCCAAATCGGGTACCCTCGCCATACACCGTAAGTACTCCCCCACTGGGGTCTCGTATGGTCACCAATTGACGCTCGCAGTCGATAACAGCTCCAAATCGGCTCAACCAGTCCATGCCCACGATGACACAGACATCCCCCATCGCAATCGGTACCAGATCTATCGGGAACTCAATGCCGAAAACCTCAAGTACACGTCCTCGAATCACATCGGTAGCATACACCGCTTGCTCGTCGGCTATAGAAACTCGCAGAGGTCGACTCAACACCTCTCGTCGGATACTGATGTGCTGGCTAAACGCCAATGACACGAAAGATCGACTCGCACCTGAGTCAAATAACACTAAGGCAGGTACAGAACTCACAAGAAAAGTACCTATGCATACCACAATATAAGAACAATATTTCAATATCAGAATAAGTAAACAAAAGAATACATACCAGCCACGACATCGGGCGCTGCGCGGACCTCCTCCGCTGTCAATTGAAGCTCGTGCAGCAACAGGGGCAGATCCCTGTGCTGGTCCCTGCGTTGTCACACCCCAAAATCGGAACGGCGGAAACGTTGTGGGGTGGAGGACGTCATGTTTAGTATCACAAGACATGCATCATAGTAAGCAAAGTAATAAACAATCATTTCATTAGAAAGAAAGTGTTTACAAAGTATGTGGTCACATAACATAGACTACAAAGGAAATAACAAAACAAGACTTGAGCTATACTGCTCCATCTTCTAAATTCCCAGAGCGCGTACCTGTCTACTGGTCTCCTGAGAATACAAGTTATTTTCAAAGCGTAGATCAACATTTAAGCTGGTGAGTTCATAAGATTTAAGTGATGTAGTATGTAGTAAGAAAGTTGTAGTAAGTTGTAGTAAGTTCTGTTTAGAAAAGTTTGCCTGTTCCTCCAGAAAAACCTATATTTCCTGCTTTGATGAAAGATAAGTAAAATGACTCAACAGTCCTTTCTATGAGTATTAAATGAATACAAGTTATATAAAAATCAGAGTAAACAAACAATCGGTTGTGTGTATCTGCCCTAAGCCCACAACCAAACAAGGAACAGGAAATGAGGCGGAAGACACACATCCCATTGTTTGTTAGATCCTCGTTGTATATAACCCTGGCGTATTCACCTGGTACTCACGGAGTTAACTGTAATAGTTCCTTTATATTTTATGAAAAGATCCTTTAAGAAAACCCTTATTTCTTATAGTAAAAATGGTAACCACAGTAGTTCCTTCCATAATCATTTAGTTTATACTAGTTATATATAATCTAATATCGAATAGATAGTTAATTGTGTGAATCTGCCCTAAGCCCACAACCAAACAAGGAACAGGGAATGAGGCGGAAAACACACACCCAACTACCTATCAGATATTAATTATATATAACCCTGGTGTATAAACTAAGGTATTATAAAATTAACCACCTAAGGTCCTTTAAGTTATACTGGTTTAATAAAAACGGATTAAACCCTTTACTGGTAAGTTTCTAGTTTTGTATATCAAAAGTTCTTTACTTGAAAAGTATGATTTGTACTAGAAAACGGTGCATTGAATTAGTGTCCTATGACCTGGCCCATACCTGGTACCCCTTATGATTACTTAGGGTATACGGAAACACACACACACACACACACACACACACACATATATATATATATATATATATATATATATATATATATATATATATATATATATATAT
Source organism: Lactuca virosa (assembly GCF_052849685.1). Classification (NCBI taxonomy): domain Eukaryota; kingdom Viridiplantae; phylum Streptophyta; class Magnoliopsida; order Asterales; family Asteraceae; genus Lactuca; species Lactuca virosa. Next base: position 44,532,447 of record NC_136432.1, on the reverse strand, counting down.
ATATATATATATATATATATCTAAGATCGGATAGATAGTAGGCTGGGTGTATCTGCTCTAAGCCCACAACCAAACAAGGAACATGAAATGAAGCGGAAAGCACACATCCTACTACCTGTCGGATCCGATTAATATATATCCCTGAATGCATACACTAAGGAATCATAAAGTTAGCATTATAGGCCCCCTTCTACTGAATGTACTAGACTCGACTGTTCTGTGTGTCGGTTGTAAAATGTAAGTTTTCCCTAGTTTATAACTATCTTGACTCGAAAATAGTTTATATTAACTTTCAAGTGGAACTGTCACAATATGAAAGTATTTGGAAAATACAAGTACTCAGTTGTCTTATGAACTGACATTCTGCAGTACTGATTACCTTAAAATATGTTTGTTTTATTAAGTTCATAATGTGAAGGCTAGTACCCATACTATACACTCCCCCTGTCAAGAGATTCTGGGAACCAAACGCGACTGCAGCAAACAATTGCTAGCCGTGTAACTTCACATTAAAGTTATATGATCATGTATACCCAATTTAACTATCACCTTTTGTTTAGAACAATGAGTTAGTGATTCATTGGTATAATTAGATCCTGTAGTTGTCCCATGCTATAGCACCTTATTATGTTCGTTCTGTTATAGTATCTTAGTATGTTCTCGTTATAGTATCTTAGTATCTTCTCTTGTTATAGTATCTTAGTATCTTCTCTTGTTATAATATCTTAGTATTCTCTAGTATCTAGCATCTTAGTATCTTCTAGTTATAGTATGAACTGAACCCCTAAACTATACCCCTTATAGTTTACTAGTAATTTACTTGAACTGTTGTTGAAAAGACTCATTTTTCTACTACGTATGCTTATACTTTAAAAACGGAGTTTTGTTAAACTATAAAGCAACATAACTTTAAAAGAGTTTTTGAAATGTTTTGACCACTTATAAGTGACATAAGCAGTCTTTTGAAAATGTTTATAACAAACAATTACACAATTATGATTGTGTTCAACTTGTATCCCCCCCCCCCCTAAAAGCATTTAAAACAGTTTAAAAGATTGATTACAGGGGTATGAACTCACCTTATGTGGGTGATTCAAACGAATATGCGCGTAAGGATGAGAAGTTCCACGAATGAAGTCCCGAGACTTAACGAGTCCTAAATGACATATAATGGCATATATTGACATAAATATAGTGTTTAGAAGCAACCAAATGCAAGGAAACACCTTACGGGACCAGGAAACACTTTGACCAAGTGTTGGAATCACATGTGATTCACTAAAAGGGAGTGTACGGCCACTTTTAGGAGTGTGCGGCCATGGGTGTGCGGCCAGGGAGTGTGCGGCCGCACACTCATGGTAATGAGTGCACAAAAACGTTTTCCAATGGTAGGGAGGCTTGTAGGACTAATGCTCATCAAGTGTTGAAGCTAGAAAGGCACTTTGGAGGCCCTTAAGCACTAAAAAAAGGGGTGTACGGCCAAATGGAGTGTGTGCGGCCGCACACTCCTTAATGAACATGGTTTGGACGTTTTCTAAGGCTCATATCTAGTAAGTAACAAGCTTAGGGGATGATACTGACAATATGGAAGCCTTTAGGGGTGTTTTGAGGGGTGTACATCCACACCTGGGATGTTACTTGGGACCGAGATTACTCACACTGGGATGACATAAAATAATCAGAGACTCGACCGAGATTACTCACACTCGATCAACCGTTCCTACTTTTTCCTTAGCACCCTAAGGATTCTTACTTGGGATGTTTACCGATCCGGTGCTTTCAGTAGTACGGGCCCAATAACACCTTCCACACCGTATCTGTATCTACCCCAAGTCCTTCTCCTAGGATCCCAATTCGCAAGTACTCTATACCCTCTGAATTCAGCCTACTCTCAAGCAGACTTCTCACAAGCTACTCTCCGCTACCTACATGCACTCAAAGCAACTCACAGCAGCATAAACTCCTAGGCTAAGGCATCACATATCAGGCCACCCTAGTCCTAAGATATGAATACCTAGCCTACTCTAGCATGCATAGCATATCACATAATATCTCATAACACATAATGTAAGGGTATTTTGGGAAATCACCGTTCGGGCGCTGGCTGATCGTACACACTGTTCCGTTCTGCTTGTCTCAAAATCTCTTACTCTTTTAGAAAAATTGTTTATTTTATGAAATTTTTTCTCAAATCCTCAGTTTGAGTTCAGATACGCCCGAAGGTGCATCCGAATCCCTCAAACCAAGGCTCTGATACCAACTTGTAACGACGTGAAAATTTAAAACAATTTTTCATTTTTCAACCATATCATATCTCATATAAATCATTTCAAAAATCAAGTGTATCGAATGTTATCACAGTAAAACATATCCCATAATCTCAATTACAAAATCCTCTACCAGTGTGTACAAATCATGCCGGTGCCTTCCCGCGATCCTCGCTAGTACCTGAAACACAAATCACATAACACGGTAAGCATAAATGCTTAGTGAGTTCCCCAAAATACCACATTCACGTATTGGCCTCTCGAGGCTATAGCATCGCATGACCTTCTGGTCAATGTGTCTTAGTGGGACCTTCCGGTCCCACAGCTCCGGTAGACCTTCCGGCCCTACCATGCCTTGCCTTCCAGCCCCAACTCTATTTGCCTTCCGACCCAATTCATTCAGCATATACATATCACAGTAAACATCTCACATAAGTCACATAACTCATACAAATACATAACACCTTCCGGTCACACGTAGTTACCATTCTAGGTAAAGAATAGTGAGAAGACTCACCTCGGGTAATCTCGGAAAGTCTCGAACTCGAAATACTGATATAGCCTCCGCCTAATCACATAAAGTAATTTATATCTAATTAACAACGATTCTCATAGGCTAGACTAATCCCTTCCTATAATCTCTCAGAAGGGGAAAATACCATTTTACCCCTCCAATGGTCCAAATGTCCAAATGTTGACCAAACCCTAAAAGTCAACCAAAGTCAACTCCAGTCAATGGTCCAACTTTGACCAGACTCGTCGAGTGCACTCGGGTGACTCGGCGAGTTCATGCGTGTCCTCTGAATCCTCCTAAGGCCTCACTCGACTCGTCGAGTTAACCTTTCACTTGACGGGTTACCACTGATCACGAATCGCGGAAGAACACGATCCGACTCGCCGAGTCCTCTCATGGACTCGGCGAGTTTCCTCCATGACCATGCTCAAACGACCTTCTGAGGTTAGATCTGTTTCTCTAACTTATAGATCTGACCTTCTAACACCCAAAAGTCACGTAAAGGTCCCATCTTTATGTTGATGCATCGCACATATGGCTCTATTTGGTGAAATAACTCTTAAAATGGAACCCTAGACTCAAAAATCTTATGGGACTGCATAAAGCTGGATGATTAGGACTCTCTGGACCTCTCCAGGTCCAGATCTAAAGTCTATTCCTCAATGGGACTCCACATGCCCCATATTCCAACTAAAGAAGAGGTAAAGAAACCCTAGATTCATGAGATCTACTATATACACGAAAATAGGCATGGATTCATACCTCAAACAACAACCTTTGATGAAGTGATAGTAGATCTGAGCTCCTCAATCAGCCTATCTTGAATCCCCTCCTTCCTTCTTGAAAGAATGCACTAAAAGTGAAGTAATTAGCTCCTTCCCTCACTCTCTATGATTTCTGGTTCGTTAGGGTTTCTCAAGTGGGTGTGTGGCCGCAAATGAAGGCCATAAGGTCCTTTAAATAGGGCACTGGCCCAAAGATTTAGGGTTTCTGTCCACAGTGCGGACTCGTCGAGTCGACCCTCCGACTCGTCGAGTCCATTCATTAATCCGAGTCATCAGTCGCGATCCCACTCGACGAGTTTAGGCGTCAACTCGTCGAGTCCCTCTTCTCATCTCAAACAAATATTTAAATTATGATACCTGGAATTCCGGATGTTACATTCTCCTTCATTTTGAATGAACTATAAATCAAATGGACAGTGAAATGGTGATTTTTGAGCCATGGGAGGAAATGGCGGTGGGTTTGAAGTGTAGATGGAGTTTGAAAGCTATAATCACTTTCCTAAGGATTTAAAAGGTATAGTTTTTCTTCTTTTTCACCTATATTTGATTTAGGGTTTGGAGAATTTCCTAAATCTGAGTTTTATGTTTAATAAAAAGTTAGATTAGAGTTTCTAGCTTGTCCCAACCATTTGATTAAGAATCTAAAGTGGAATCACTCATTTACTACTTGATTTTGGGTGTAAATGAGTTTTTGGAGCTTTGAAGCCCTAACAAAGGTGGGATATGATTTTGAACATTTTCTTATGAATTTGATTTTTATTATTATTATTTTTAAATCTTAGTCTGATATTTCTACACTTTAATTAACATAAGGAATCCATGATTTTTAGTAGTAATGCCATTTGATCTAGTGGAGTTTTTCACGTTGACTTGTGACTTCAATAGAGCTCTTTAAGCTTATTTTCATGTTTTAACCTAGTAATCGAACCATTAGAACTCACTGAAATGTTTTTAATTGAGAAAGTCAAACTGAAACAAACATGTTGATATTCTATAGTTATTAAAGTCTTTAATGTTACATTGAATGAAACTAATGAAACTTCATTCGAGTATAAACAACTTTTGAGTATTATAAATCAAGAAGTTCGTTACTTTTGTACATTTAATCTTGGTGGAATTATGTTTTCAGAAATATCAATACTACTATTAGTTATCAAAGTGTTAATGTAACGTCTCAAAAACCATAGTAATTTTTTTTCATTTTAAAGAAAATAAAAGTCGTTTTTCAGAAAGCCATAAATTATCAAAATAATTATTTCACCACATGATATGAAATCAGAGTATCAAAATCATAACATCTCTCGAAACATAAAAGCCAATGGATGATGTGTATAGTCCTGCTTTCAGTTTGCCCTGATCCTTAGAAGTACCTAAAACATTTAAATCCACAACTATAAGTCAAAGCCTAGTGACTTTCCAAAAATAACTCACACAACAATACACATACAATACATGTATACAAGGCCTACAACACGAGGCTAGACAGCCACCAGAGCCTACAACATCCAAGCTGGGCCGCTCCCCTTAGGCCTATAATATGAACTGGACCGCACGAGCTACTTGGCCTACAATACACAATTGGACCACCTCAACCCAACCAAATAAGTCGACATATGCAAGTAAACAATAAACAACAAAGATAGGTAATCATATCAAATCTACTTGTCTAACATATCACTACATCATAACAACATCCTAACATACAAGGATCCATACTGCAATATAAAGTATAGTGAGAAAACTCACCTCACACACGAAAAAACAATCACCATAGCTCACATGAAAGTTGTAACGTCCCAAAAATACTGAGTAAAAATTTCATTATTAATAAATCCAAACCATTTATTCATTTGTTCCAAAAGACCATCAGGGTAAAAGTATTCTCAAAACATCAAAGTAAAATCATAAATAGTCAATGCGGAATAAATCTCCAGGGGATGCAGTGCGATCAACTCAGACCCTTCCTTTTGAAACAAGAACAACCTGAAAAACATTTTAAACATAAACAGTAAGCACAAAGCTTAGTGAGTTCCCCAAGATACCACATATCATACATAACCTCGGGCCCCGCCCATCATAACAGGCCCCACCAAACATACAAGCGGGCACCGCCCAACATACATAATGGACCCCACCCAACATTCATGACAGGCCCCGTCCAACATACATATGTTGGATTAATGTCTAAGTCCATAACTATATTTGGTATGTACTTGACCCGACCCGGCATGGTCCATTTGGGTTGCACTTCACCGGCACAATTTATATGGATAGTCTTTTGAGAATAGTATATTTATGATTTATATTAATATATTATAAGTTCTAATATATTAATATGGAATCATATTATTTAATTAGTATTGATCAAGAATTAATTAAGTGATCAAAAAGAACTAATTAAATATGGACTCTTATATATATGGAATGGGCCAAGTTCATTTAGGTTGGGCTAAGCTTTCATGGATGGTCCATGGAGCTTTTAACCCATGGATCCTATGTAAATGAAAGGTCATGGGTATTAGGGTTTACATGGATGTAACCCTAATCCTCCATAATATATAAATGGGTCCTTGGCTCACAAAATTGGCACAAGTGTGTGAAAATAAGAGTGGGCCGATTTTAGTGTGCATACATATTCTCTCAAGTTCTTCCAAGGTGTTTTGGTGATTTGTGATTCCATTTGAGGCTTCCACACTATTGGGGCTAAGCTCTTAAAGCTTGAAGACATCAAGCTACATCAAAAGGTATGTCATCTAACTAGAACTTTGTAGTATAGGTGCTTCATAATATGCTAGTTAGGATGAAACCTTGGAATAGTTAATATTTGCATGTATAATAGAGAAAACATAGATCCAAGGTTTATAGGGTTGCATGTACACCATAGGAGTGTTAGAATGCTCAAAACCCAACAGTGGTATCAGAGCCATGGGTTGTTTTCTGTTATATTGATGCAAATGTTTTATTTTCAAGTTGAAAAAAAAGGAAAAAAAAAACATGACGTTTGTCAAATTTTAAGATAATTACTTGTTTTGTGAAAAACTAATTATTTGTAAAATTTGAATCATTTGGTATATGAGTTGAATTAGGTCAAATTTAGTAAAAGATAAAATGATATGATTATTTTATTAGTTTTAAAAGTTTGATCTAAAGAGTTTTTTGAAACCTCCATAAGTTATGGATATGAAAAGGTTTTTAAAAAAATTGATTCAAAGCTTTTTATGGAGTTACAAAATTTGGTCTTAATGTTTTAGAGAATTCCATAACTTGTTCTTAAGTTATGGAACATGAAAAGTTTCATCATAAAACAAGTATTTAACTCCATAAGTTATGGAATTCAAAAGTTTTCAAGAGTTACAAAACTTGCCCTCAAGTTTTGGAATTTGGAAAAAGTTTTTTTATGATAAAAAAAAAAGAATTGAATTCTAAAAGTCTTGGGTTCATAACTTAAACAATTAATTAAATGGTTTTAATTTTGAATTTAATAATTGGAATTATGATGTTTTATTGAATAATTCAATTAACTCTTATGGACTTTATTAATAGATAATTAAAGTGTTTAATTAAAAGAGAATTAATAATTCCATAATGACATGGTTTAAATTTAATTAAATTAAGAGTATAGTTTAATTAATAGATTAAACCACCAAGTATTTTAAATGTCTAAAATACACCCTTATACTATTATAATATTAAAAGTTTAATATATTATATGTATAAGAGCAAGTCGTCTTACCATTAGTAGGCCTCATTCACGAAGCCGGTCTATAAGGGGGGTATAAGGTTACTGCCTATAAAATGGCAGTTTAATGGGTATCCACTCTCACCCACCGCTTCCTTTACTGGTGGAGGGTCGTTAGCCGAACAGGTAGGACAATGACTATAATTCTCCCTTCATTAAAAGTATTAATGATAAATACTAAGTAACTAAACTTTTTATAAATTCCCAATCTTAGTTACTTAGGAAAATGTGAATAAGGTGCTAATCCATGAAATTACACTTTGCACTTTGTTTAAGCTGTTAGTGGAGCGTGTGTGGTTAACCGGCACACTAACCTGGACTTAACAAGGTAGGCAAAGGGTAACTTAATGTTTATCATAGTATCGTTGGAGCGTGTGTGGTTAACCGGCACATCGATTGAGGGGTAAATATTAAGGGTACCAAGTATATTTGCATGGTTACTTCACACCTTGTTTTGTGATCCTCGGCATCCCAGTCACAAAACCTGAAGGGCACACTCGAGATTGAAACATGCCATAGAAAAGTTCAATGAATCTCAAAAGAATCTAGGAGTTTCAAAACCAATTAAAACCTAATAATACATTTCGTTTATCTTGGTGGAAATTGGTGAATCGTCATTCACCTACCTTCAAATATTTTATAGCTTGGATTACGGCATCCCTCTTCCAAGTTATAAAATAGTTTATTGGGTCCTAGCCTTAATATATCATATTGGGTGTTATATTAAGGACTTAAATCAACTTTACGTGAATTTCTCCCATTGTTGATGTCTGGTTTAGACAACAATGATCTTCCCAAACCAAGCTTTCCTAATGAATATGACTTCCCGAGTTTGGCTCATGGAAGTCATACTTCTCTTCCTCCACCTCCTCCAATTATTCTCCCTAACCCACAAGTTCAAGGTCACTCAAGCCCTAATGGCAAGCAAGGTCTATGTGTGATCACATCTTAGAGATGAAGTCACATATTGACAAGCCAGGAGAGTTGGGTGTCAAAGTCTTGAGAAAGTTGGATGTTCAATCACTTTCTAAGTCACATAGTGAGTTCCTTTGGGACTACTATGAAACAGACTATGACATGAACCTTAATGATCATATCTATTTGCTTGGTGCTGCTGAATCAGTAATGATTTGGAACGATAGTAAAGCAAATTTGATTAGAAGATCAACTTCCCAAAAACTTTATGGACAGTGACAATGGTGACACTGGAAATCCAGAAAAAGCATTCTCTTCCCAATGGAAATGGATTGGCCATAGTCAACCCGGTTGACCAAATGGTAAAGAGAAAGGCTAAGTCTGAGATAGTCCCATTACCAAAGGGTCCATATGTTTATTTTGCCAAAGGAAGGGTTGATTGCAAAGCTGCCAAATTTACCTAAGGATGTTAAAGTCAATAAGTTTGACTCTATATCAGGTAGAGCCCATTATCTAACTCTGTTAAGTTCTATTCTGAGATCCTCATTACATGATGTGACTAGGTCACATGTTGATGTTTTAAGAATCAAAGAATAGAGAGAAATCTTAAAGGAAGTATATGCTGATTCTGATCGCGAAGGTGGATTTTGATCGCATCAGAATTTTGAGAAGTTGCTTGAAGAAGTTATGATATATTGCTAAGGAATAGATAACAACAATTTTCCATGTGGATTGTAAGGATAAGTTTTTCCGCAAAGTTTTAAAATAAAAGAAAATTGTTTAATTTTATTTATTTGAAGTATCCTTACAATGGCATTTGTGGAAAATTGTTGCTTATATGATTCCACTGACAGCAATATTGGAAAATGGATTTGATTCTTTCATTTGTGGTAGTGTCTAAATTTACCAAATCAGGAAAGTTCCTCATCACCCAAGTTTCAATTGGACCGAAACTTGGAATCATGCAAGTTGAATAGTATGATGAATGAGAACTTTCAAGCATTGGAAAATCAAGACTAATTACTTGTTCAGATGGATGTGTGAGTCAAGTGAATGACTAAAGGGACCGAGTACACATTCTTGTGCACTGGTCATGTCCACCACAAAGCTCGTTAAGACTATTTGATTTACTAAAGTTTAGTAAATATGGTTATACTTACAAGTTTAAGTATAATTCTGAAACATTGGAAAAGTCTCAATGTACGGCAGAACGAATGGGAAGAATCAAATTAGGCAGAAAGATAAAAGTTTCTCAAATCTGAAAATATGGGAGAGTACTTTAGTATCATGTTTGTGATCATCTTAATGATTTAGAAATCATATCACAATTAGTCCTCTAAAGGTCATCTTAGTGCATTATTATGACTAAGAAGAGGAGTCATGAATTGTTGAAATGGTTAGATCAGGAAGATGAGTCATACTGCGTTCCAAAACAATTCTTAGAGTCATACTCCAAGATTGTAACTTGAGTGACATATCTTAAAGAAAGGTTTAAAACACTTGTCAAATGTAAGAGTAAAAGTGTCCTACTCTTGTACATTTGAAATTGGTAAGTTGTGATGTTTTGGATAAAACAAAGACCAACTAAGGCCAATTGTGTGAAGTGTTTGTCTTGATAAAGAATCCGCACTATCTCTTGAATATTTGGCAAGATAGTCTTATATGTCAAGAGGATAGTGGGAGTCTTAAAGATCCTAAAAAGAATTTCAAGAACTAATCAAGAATAAAACCTGAGGTTCTTCACTAGCACACGACTTGAGGTTTATAACCTATCGTGTTGACATATTCTGTGCCCATTCCAGTTAAAGTTGGCTTTGCATAGGAGTTCTGAAAGTTCTCAATTGGTTGCATAACAACTTGGAAGCAATGGCAGGCCCTGTACTGCCAGTTGGCAAGAAGTTAAGATTGCATAAGTTTAGTCCATATGAGTTTGGATTTGCCCTTATCCTTGTCTTGTGACTATGGTTTTGACGATTCACATGGATAAGAACACATACACCATAAAATCTAAGGGTCATAAGGTTTCTCTCCGATTCATGAAAATGATGGTGAGGAAACACTTCCACCAAGTAGATTTGAAGCAGATGACAAAAGGTCTAAACAATTGAGACTATGATTACAACATCCCTTTTCATAGTTCTGAAATTGTTTAGACACACATGCTTGCTATCTAAGGAAAGGTGTATGATTTTGATAAAGTTTTATCAAAGCATCTCGTATCAGAAATCTGAACTTTGGTAAGAAAGTCAATAAAGTATTGATTTCTAGAAGTCCAGCTGATTTCTGAGTACCTGTCAAAGCTAGTGGGAGCATAAGTGTTATGCTAATAATCATCATGTTAGTGGGAGCATGATAATTATTGTTAGTGTTGCAAGTTAGCAATGTTAATTATAGAAAACAAAAGTTTCAATTCGTGAGGCTGCAGGGATTGAAAAAGTTGTTTTGCTATAATTAAGGGAGAGGATATACTTCATTTCAGTTCTAAAGGCTTAGATTGAGACCTTAATCATCCTTAGTCAAGAATATATATATAAATTTCATGTTGGATTGGTTCAACTTAAGGAAATTCTATATATTGCGTTCTCAAAATTCGATTATGATTACGGCATCCCTCTTCATAGTCAAATTTTGAAAACATGGCAAATAAAAATATTGTAGCAAAAGACTGGTCTAGAATCATGTCTTTATGTGAGACATCATGAATCGTGTACCATTTGCTTTGGGTACAGGATCGATTGCATGTGCTATAATATTTGTCATTTCTAAATTTTTCCAAATGCCCAGAGGCATTAAGAAGGGAAAAGGTCTAGAATTGGATATGACTAAAATGATTAAGCAATTGTCGAGGACAATCTGAGGTTTACCAAAGATTGGTTGCTCAGGGACAGTTGGAAGTATAGTGCTAATTTTGGAAGGACCATATTGACATATTCTGAAAAGATGCATCTCTTATTCAGAAGTGATAGTCAAAATGAGAATATGGAGTTGTCTCCATAGGTGGAAGTTATCTGTGTAAGATTAGAAAACTTAATGCAAGAAGCATGTCCAAAGCAATGTACTTTGAATATGAGACTTAGTTTCCATGGAGTTGATCTCCATTGGAATACCTTATAATGACTGTTGACAAGTCTTTGTGACTTTGTACATATTCATTACAGGAGGGTCAGTGCATATAAGTTTAAAATCTAAACAGATTTCGATAAATGATAGGAATTTGAAATTCTCACATTTTTCGATAAGGATTTGGGAGTGTGAAATTAGAATCATTGAAATTATGTTCAATTGGTTTATTTCACAAAGTAAGGATCATAGACAAACATAGAGTGCATACTTGGTGTATGGCAAAGCTATTGTTTAAGAAAAACATAGTGTACATGCTTGGAGCATGGGACAACTAGTGTTTTTAATTCAAGTATAAAGTTGATAAAACCGAAACAATGAATAATGAGTAATCAGTATGGTGATAAATAAAAGTGTTTATTTATATTCATAGGGTTTGATACCATATTTGATTCATTTATTCTTGTATTTCACTTTGCATGTTTTGACTTCCAGAATAACTAAGTCGCTCTTCCTGAATGATTAAGTTATTCAAACCATCCACAGTCGGTCATATGTTGGAAGTAGATATGAATCAAGACTGTCATGGGTTGGTTTGTAGAGGTCCAAGTTGGTGGACAAAGTGGTGCTACAACACTCATGAGTGCTCATAAGTTCTGAGTATTGGATTCAACCCACGCTCATTTGAATCACTTCATGGATTTTATCACGAGTGATCATGAGACGATAATATCTTATATTCTTAAAACCTAGAGATATGAGTTGTTACTATGAGTTGATTATACATTGATTGCACGAAAACGCATTGGTAACTCGATGTTATAAAACGTGCCTTTGTGTATGATTCAACAAGTAGTAGAACAAGCCATATGAGTCGAAGTTTATCCATTCCTTTTACCTTCGGGATAAAAGCGATATCTGTGGGCCCCTCGATGATTTAGCGATGACACATGTGAGTGCTTGGCCAAGCCAGGACTGATTTGATTTGTTCAATCAGTCAGTCATCATAAATCGAAAATCGGGAAACAAAAAATGGACAGAGAGAATGATTATAATCCATGTCTCAGTCCATATGATATCTAGAATGGAGGAATATATGATCCCTTATCTAATGGACAAGTCATTGACAAGGTCAGAGTTCGACAGCGGCTTTAAGAGCTACGATTGCCAGTTAGGTTTTGAAGTCATACTCAATAATAGTTTTAGACTTATCCAAGTGAGAGACTGTTGGATTAATGTTTAAGTCCATAACTATATTTGGTATGTACTTGACCCGACCCGGCATGGTCCATTTGGGTTGCACTTCACCGGCACAATTTATATGGATAGTCTTTTGAGAATAGTATATTTATGATTTATATTAATATATTATAAGTTCTAATATATTAATATGGAATCATATTATTTAATTAGTATTGATCAAGAATTAATTTAGAATTAATTAAGTGATCAAAAAGAACTAATTAAATATGGACTCTTATATATATGGAATGGGCCAAGTTCATTTAGGTTGGGCTAAGCTTTCATGGATGGTCCATGGAGCTTTTAACCCATGGATCCTATGTAAATGAAAGGTCATGGGTATTAGGGTTTACATGGATGTAACCCTAATCCTCCATAATATATAAAGGGGTCCTTGGCTCACAAAATTGGCACAAGTGTGTGAAAATAAGAGTGGGCCGATTTTAGTGTGCATACATATTCTCTCAAGTTCTTCCAAGGTGTTTTGGTGATTTGTGATTCCATTTGAGGCTTCCACACTATTGGGGCTAAGCTCTTAAAGCTTGAAGACATCAAGCTACATCAAAAGGTATGTCATCTAACTAGAACTTTGTAGTATAGGTGCTTCATAATATGCTAGTTAGGATGAAACCTTGGAATAGTTAATATTTGCATGTATAATAGAGAAAACATAGATCCAAGGTTTATAGGGTTGCATGTACACCATAGGAGTGTTAGAATGCTCAAAACCCAACAGCATAATGGGCCCCGCCCAACATACATAATGGGCCCCATCCAACATACAAACGGGCCTTTCCCAACATACAAACGGGCCCTACCCAGCATTCAATGCAAGAGTCACAAAGATAGTTAACATCCTACACAGTATATTGAGAAGACTCACCTGAACTACTCAACAAAAGCTCAATAGCTACCTCAGTAACAAAACAACCAACCTAAGCTTCTAAAAGCCAAACTAAGACTATTCCTTAGCCAAAAACTCAATTCTACCCAAGTTTGACCAAAAGTCAAACCGATCAAAAGTCAACGGTCAAAGTCAATAGTCAAATCAACTCAGATGACCCGTACGTCGTGACAATTCCTTTGCTACGTTGTCGTCACGTCCTGACAAAATAGACTCGTTGCAGCACACCACCATGTTGTGGGCCTTCCTTGTCCACGTCGTGGTTACGTACATAAAGATTTTTCCTTCAATAAGAGCTTAATCCTAAAAGACCAAAACTCATATCATCAGATCCGGTTCCCCATAGCTTCATAATGGATAACGTTTCCAACTTTATCCATTAGGATGGTCCAAACAACCAAGATCTAGTCTTTAAGTCTCAAAAGGGACCAAAAAATGCATCCTTCTCGATTTAATTCATTAAGTCCAAGTCTCCAACCTTCAGATCTAAATCAATATGAGGTTTAGATGGATAAAGTTTCCAACTTTATCCATAACAATGTCAAAAACTTTCAAAATCTAGACTTTAATACACCAAAATGACCTAAAGGACCAACATAACTTGCATGGATAAAAGGGGAGGTAAAAGATCACAACTTTCATAGTCTATGAGGTCTAAGAAGTATTCCAAACTAATCAAAAGATGTTGGAGTTCATTCAACTCCAAGATCACCTATAAAATGGACCAATAGTGCCAAAAAACACAAATGAAGAGATCTAAAGAACTAAAGAGCAAGATAAGAACCTTATACTCACAATAGTCCATCAATGAAGTAACTTTGATGGATCTAAAGTTTCAACAACATTTCTTGCAATCGAAATAACTTTCTTGATCTTCAAGCTTCATCAAAACATAAGCAAAAGCATCCAAAATAGGAGAGAGGAGGAGCTCAAATCTTGAAGATAGAGGCTAGGGTTTCTCCTAAAGAGTTCTAGATGTGATGGAGGCTAAATACCCTAAAACATTAATTCTTTCCTTTAAATACCTTGAAAACCCTAAAATTCATGGGCTTGGGCTAACCCAGTTGCCACCTTGTGGCAGCTCCAACCTCATGGTGACAGTTTTCACCCAAATCCATTCCAACTTCAAACAATCATAACTTTTCCGTTTTAACTTTGTTTCCGGTGATATTTATATCCACACAAAGGTATTGAAAAGCCCCACATTTCTATACAATTACTTTTGACTTAAATCATATCGAGCTAAATTCCTTACTTCATGCAAGAAGTTCGAAACATCATTTTTCTCATTTTACCCTTTGGCTCCAAAACACAAAACAAGGGCTATGATCACATAACCGATATTATCAACATCAATAAAGTCTAAACCTCATTTCATTGAAGCCCAAGGCCTTCACATGAACGAATTACGATCAAAAGTCCTGAAATAACAAACATCATGAAACTGGATGTTACAGAAGTAAGGACTAGTATTACGAACCACCTATACATCAAAAGTCAACAGTCAACGGTAAATGTAACATCCCAATTATACAGTCCAAAATTTTCATTTTTAAATCAATAATAAAACCGTAAATACCATCCATCATATAAAAGTCATAAATCATGTATCTCAAAATATCATAACATCTATCAAAATATATCAGAGTATAACATCCCAGGCTAAACAAATGGTGTATGCACTGTAATCATCCCGAGCTCCTCTTTTGAAAACCAAGGTACCTGAAACCAAAACTGAAAACTGTAAGCACAAATCTTAGTGAGTCTCCCCAATCTACCACATACCATACACATGTCACACAAACACATCGTAGGCCCCGCCCGACATCAAGCAAAGCTCGGTATACACATGATCAATCAACAATTACGTAAACATAATCACATAATCATAAACATATAACATCACATTGGGCCTCGACCGCTACATCGGGCCCCGCCCGACATCGGCCCCACCCGACATAGGGCCCCGCCTGGCATCCGACTGCATCGGGCATCGGGCCCCGCCCGGTATCGAATCGAAGTCCGACATTGGGCCCCGCCCGGCATCGAGCAAAGCTCGGTATACATAAACATATCAATATATACATAGAGACATAAACACATAACATAAACATATAAACATTTCTCAGGCCCCGCCCTGCATCGGACCGAAGTTCGAAAACATACAACAGACACATGCAAGAATCAAGAAGAAATCAAGCATACAAACATTCCTCGGGCTTAACCCGACATCAGATCGAAATCCGGAAAAGGATATAAACCTGCATCGGGCCCCGCCCGGCATCGGACCGTTGTCCGAAACTACTACTAACTAAACGGGCCGGCCTTGGTGCCTTAGACCCGTTCCTACTGGAAAATGACTCACCTCACACTGCTGAAGTCCCGCGGACAAAACCCTAGCTGCTGGATGACAGATTCCCGAATCTGTCACATCGAAATAACACCCAATTAATAAGTGGGTCCCAACACATATCCATAAGTCCATGCTTGGGGTAAAATACTACTTTACTCCTAACTTAGCTTGATTCTAGCCCAAGGCCCAATCCAAAGACCCAAAAGTCTAATAATGAACCAAAGCCCAACATATGGCCTAATTTTCCAAATTGGGCCCAAACCCCTACATGGCCTTACCTTAAGGCCCAACCAGTTATTCTGGTCCAAACACTTGGCAATCCAATGGTCTCATATCTCATAATCATCAAGGACCAGTTATGGCCCATCTATGGCCCAATTTTCCCAATTGGGCCCAAGCCTGTCCAATGGGCCTTATCCTGAAGCCCAATCCAATTATTCTAGTCCATTTACTTGTTAATAGTTGGCCCATCAAGAGTCCAGACATCTAGCCCCAACAGAAAGGTCAAACTCTAAAACCAACACAATTAAGGTTTTCACATGAAATGACGATTAGGGTTAAGTTTTTCCCACTTAACCCATTAAGGAATTAATCCATTAAGTCCTTCACTCTACTAGGTCAACATACAATATGGTCGGGATTAATTCATGATTCCAATCTAATGGTCCCAACTCACGGGTCCCGACAAATTCCAAATTAACATATACATAATTAGGGTTTTCTAAACCCTAATTAGGGTTTCCAATCCCATCACATCCCAATTAGTCCATTTGTTAAGCTTCTAGATTAATTAACTGTTAATTAATCGGGCACCACCCACTACCACCTCGGGTAGTGGTGGTCGGCGGCGGTCCATGGCGGCAGCCACCACCTCATGGTGGTGGTGGTTACGATTTTTAGGCCAAAACAGTGAAAAATATTCCAAACGCACGTCCAAACACACCCACATATACACACTGCCACCCAAAGTGGCGGCAAAACGGTAGCATGAGGTGGTAGCCACCACCTCACGGTGGTGGTGGGGGTTTTATTCGAATCTCCGGCTAAGAAACGATCCTACAACCCTTACAAGTAAAACAAACGCACACAAACACTGTATCACGCTCACAGCCACCCATACATGACGGTTAAGGGTGGCAGAAAAGAAACTAGCGACGGCAGCCACCATGGTGGGCAGCCATGGTGGTTTCCACAGGTTTTCCGGCCGACTCGCACACACCAAAAGTATTGAAACACGCACACACCCACGGACAGAACACCCACCGCACAGAAATACATTGAACATGGAGGAGGAAGACGACGACTGAGGATCTCGCTACAGCGGCGACGCTTACGGTGGCAGTAGGGCATTCCCGGCGACAGCGGACTCCAGCTAGCTGCGTTCGGAGAAGAAACAAAAGGAGGAGAATGATGATGGAGGGCGACAGACGTCTCGGAAGAAGGAAAAACGCAACAGCAGCCTCGGTTACGGCCTTCATGCCCGTCATCGGAGTCGCCGACGGTTCACTATGGTCTAATGGAGGCGGCAGCTGGGACGAGGGGTGATAAGGTGGCGGTGGTTTCAGTTTTAGGTTTAGGGTTTTGGGATCACGTAACCCTTAAAAACGGGAGAGGAAGACTAGCAGGTTTAAGTCCCGTCCCCATTCAACTTATACTCTTTTTCCCTTTCAGTCCCTCCCCCTAAAGTCTCTTTCAAAACAACTCCAATATTTACCAAATAACCCCTATCTTTACTAATTCCTTACAATTCAAGTCCCAATAGTTACCATGCAGCCCCTCCCTTTACAAATTATTTTCAACTGAAGTCCAAAATTTACTCTTTAGCCCTTGATTCCCAAAATCTATCCAAATTAAGTCCCAATATTTTACCAATTGGTCCCTGCCCTCATAAATATTTACGAAACCAATCCGAAACTTACACTTTAACCCCCAAAAGTCTAAAATTGTAACCTTTGGCTCCCGAAAGCCAACACCCCATTAAAAATTATGGATTTTAGGGCCACAATTCATATTAATTTTTATCTATTTATTTATTTACTAAACTGGGTGTTATAGTAAAAGTCAACCTTTGATGACCACCAAGTTGTGGCCAACCATAGGCTACGCTGTGGCAGCTCCACGAAAAACTAGTCGTGGTGAAGATTTCAAACCTGGAAATCAAATAAAATATTTGCTTTTTTCAAACCTAGGAAATTAAAATAAACATATGCAAATCTAATTTCTTGCAGGTTATAAAGAAAGGGAGTGGATTTCTTGAAGATTTCAAACCTAGAAAATCAAAAAAAGATTTTGATTCTTGAAGATTTCAACCTAAGAAATTCAAACAACGCACTTGCAGATGTTGGTTAGATAGAGAAAAGAGAGAGATGAGCAAGGAGAAAGGTCCTGATTTTTTGCTAGACCCTTTTAGATTATTGAATTTTGAGAGAGAGAGAGAGAGAGAGAGAGAGAGAGAGAGAGAGAGAGAGAGAGAGCCATGATATTTTTCGAAAAAGGAAAGTTAAAGATGAAGATATCAACATTTATGATTTCTTTGTAGATTGTTGGATTGTTGAAATTTGAATGATATGGATCATATCATATAGTGATTCTTAATTACTCATCAGATTGATTTATTTCTATTAGAAGTGACACTAGGGGGATATGAGCATTACGGGCGACATTGAAAATAGAGGCAACATGGGCTATAAGGACGATTTAGACGATAGGTGCAACACCTATAAGGGCGACATGAGCAATTTTAGTGACTTTTGACGAGTCCAATTGGTGTCGCCCCTAGCTAATGCGCATGTCGCCCCTATTGGTGTTGCCCTTATTGCTTTATTTTTGTAGTGTTTTTTGAATATCCATCAGTAATTCGATGTGATGACATTTCCATACGACAAGAAAACAATAATTTCAATATCGTATTAATTATGATATTAATACAGATAACATTCATTATAGGATAAATTTCCTGTACATTAAAAAACAAATAACACTACAATATTACATGATAAATGAAGAAATTTATGACATAAAATAACAATGTAATAAATTACTAAATAAAACCTTGATATACAAATACACATAAAATTATAAAAATAAAAGGCGAATGGCAGTGTATATAAGATTAAACTAGCCTATGACTAGACCCAAACAACAGTAAGCATGTACAACATTAGTAGTGATATAGGGTACATTAGATAGATCACGTAACCAGTCCAAAGTGGGTAAACTGTCTTTGTACTTGTCAAAACTGACATCCCTACACAAATTATCATCACAACAAAAAGCTGAGCTGATACATCCCATGGCAGATCTTTTATGTATACAATTAATAAGAATGTGGTCAAACTACTCATACTACTCATGGAGACTCCTGAATAGATCTGCATAAAAAACAACAAATAAACAAGGTCAAACCAAATTTCTTTTCAACTTTACCCATCTATATGGTGTATGAAGATACATAAACATAAACATTAACAGAAAAAATTACCTGAGAAAACGTTAAAGATGAGGCTCGTTCAGTCTTTTGGGTTGCAGAGTGAATCGTTGATAAGATACGTGACATGTTTGTGGCACATGGTACTACACAATATGGGATGAGAAAGGAAGGGACATTCGCATGATTAGCAAAAGTCATAACATTCGATACAAGTGGTGATGAAACAAGACCCGACAGAACAGTCCCAAAGAGTATTAGACTCAAAGCCTCCAAAAACTCCAATATCGAAGTTTCAGCCTTAGAGATTATTTCCTTAGGTAGCAAAGCCTTTTGATGTTCTTCATCTGCATCCTATATAAACAAACATGTAAGAATTAGGTCACTTTACTTGTTATAACATGATAAATAGGCAAGTTTTGTGATGCATGCATTCAAATAATTAAAACTCTAGATGCAAGCTATCAATATATTAAACCATTTTTTAAGCAAAAGGGCCTTCCAAGTTGCAACAATATATGCTCAAAAAGAAAGCAAAAGATTCTTTTAATTTTCATGAAATAGAAAGTTACCTCACTAGGTTTGGTCGCGAAGAAGCTAAGAGGGTTATAATCATTTTGAGAGACTGATTTCCTTGCTTCCCGGAGCCATTTGATTAGAATTCTAACAAACTCATTTTCTTCAATAGATTGGTCGCCAGAGATATCAAACCGATCCATAATAATTTCTACAAGATCATCTTTTGTTGCATCGTTTGTTTGCAATTGTATTCCTAGAAGGAAAGTTTTCAATTCAACCTTCGACACTTTTCCATCTTGATTTTCATCAAGTCCCTTATAAATCCTGCACATCGATCGATATTTTTTCAATCGTGATCATTTTTCTATATAGTTCCAGAAATTAATGAGAATTTTGAGAATGAAATGTACTAACTCTCTAATAAGCCGCACGTTTGGCTTCCCGTTTGTAGAGAGTAACGTCTGTAATTTGTCCTTGACAAATTTTTGTGTCACATACTCGGATCTCCTGTTCTCTATCCATGGTTGGAACATCTACACGTAAATTAAAAGGAATTATATTCACTGAAATATATATAGCCTAGCAACTAGCAAGGTTAATTGAGATTTTCGATGGTTTGAAATGTTAAAGGCTAACCTGATACGTAACGTAAGTAATGTACATAGACAACACAAGGATGAGAGTGAGTAGAATTATCACTCGGGTTATTGATGTCGAATTGATGATTGTTGGGAGTTGGAGAAGGATAAAAGGGAATGTTGCCACAAGCATGATTCTTGCGGTGTAGCTTGTTTCATTATCAGTTGTAACTCCATATGCTAAAAAAAAAAGAAGACATAAGTTACCATAAACAAGCTAATATATATCTTAACGTGTAAAAGACTAGTGTACGCACCTGTCAATTTTTTGAAGAATGATGGTTCGTCTTCTTCTGATGAGATGGAGTCGTCATTATCATCTGAAAGATCATAGCTTCCGAAAGTGACGACTGATGGCCAAATTATCGTTAGACTCATGACCATCGATCCTGTCAGCGTGTTCATACTAGAAGTAGTTGATGAAGCACCTCCGTCTTCACTTGATAATGCTGACTCTGCAAATTAATCAATTAACATATTTCATTTAATTATTTCGATATATATTCTTATTTTGCAGTTTTCATTGCTCCATGTGTATGGGTTGCATTTGCATGATCAATGAGTACTAAAACTTTTTCATATATTTTTATTAGTATCTTAGTAAAAATTTATAGGTTTTTAAGATAATATATACAACACATAATTTAACAACTAAATTGGATTCATAGTTATATACGTCTTATATAGCTAAATGTTTATAAAAAGAACAAATTACGATTAAAACATCAATAACAATCCTATACTAAATTGTATTCATAGTTATATACGTCTTACATAGCTAAATGTTTATAAAAAGAACAAATTACGATTAAAACATCAATAACAATCCTATACTTTGAAGATATTCTAAATTTTTCAATGGTGGATGCCACATGTTCAAGTTAGAATGTGTTATATAAAAATTAACTTGAGAAAGAAAAATAATGTTTCAACTCAAAATGTTAAAACTTAAAAGATATTACCATTACCTACAAATAGTAACAATAATAATAATAATAACTTGTCGCATAAAGAAAGATAAAATAAAAATCTGGGAAAAAGAAGCTTACGAAGGACGAGGAAAAGCGTAGGGAAGTTTGCAAGAATATGAAACAAACTTGCACCAAAGATACCCGGCCCAATAAGACCAAAGAACTTATCGGATCCTTCAGAAACATACTTCTGACCAAGAGCCATCAAGTATTGATAAACCATATATAGGAAAAGTGCTCCCCATGTTTCGCTTGTGCATGGTAAGAACCCATATTTAGGTTCGCATGACACTGTTGCACCCTCTATATTTCCAAAAAACTCCATCAAAGCCACCACGAAAATAATTAAACTCCCATTTTTCACGTATATTTTCATCTTTCTTCTTGGATTTATAAGTGAATATCTGCTTAGAAATAGTGTTTGCAATTAGTTAATTAAGCTGGATTGAGAAAGCAAATTAAGTGGTGACAGGATTCAAGGGTGTTAAAGAAAAAACTCATGAAATTGAACAGGATATATAGGTGAAAGTATTTGATGAGCTTTTAGAATGCTTCTATGTATTTATAGACAATATAACAATGGTTGACCTATGATTTGTGATTAATTGATTAAAATATTCTCACGAATATTTAAACCTATTAATTAAGTCGAATCGCATATCTTTTGAAGTACCATAACCATTTATTAAGTTAAGTGTAAATTACAATTTTGGTTCATATTGTTTGGTTAGATTAGTACTTTCAGTTTAATCTTTGAAAATTTGACAAGATACATCCCTGTGATTTAAAGAAATTGCAATATATATATATATATATATATATATATATATATATATATTATTGTTTATTTTTTTTTATATTTTTTTATTTACATTTTACTTTATTTGTTTATATTTTTTATTATTTAGATTTTATTTGACATTTCTTAGAATATATTGTTTAATGTTTTTTACATTTTGTTCGTTATATTTTTTGATGTTTTTTTGAATAATTTTTTCTAGTTTTTTTGACGTGTTGTTTGAATACATTTTTTTTTGAAATTTTGTTTTGTTTATATTTTTTAAAATACTTTTTGTAAAAAATGTAAAATAGTTTATTAAATGTTAATATTATTAACATAGATTAGGTATAAAGTTATTTTTTAATAGGATTAATAGATATGCTAACCGAAATTCGAAAAAGGGTTTTAGGTTATATAATGGCTAATTGGAAACAATATAACTCGAAAACGAACAAAATTTCTAAAAATAAAAAAATAAACTCGAAAACATTAACACATGTGTTTGAGTTATAGGAATTCTGATTAGCATTTGTCATTCACAACAAAATGTAAAAACAAATTCTAAAACTAAAAAATTGAACTCGAAGCCATTGACATTAGTTTCGAATTCATTTTTTTATTTTTAGAAATTTTGTTCGTTTTCAAGTTATATTGTTTCCAATTAGCCATTGTATAACTTAAAAGCCGTTTTCGAATTTCGGTTAGCCTATCTATTAATCCTATCAAAAAAATAATTTTATAGCTAATCTATGTTAATAGTACTCACATTTAACGAACTATTTTATATTTTTTACAAAAATAAAAAAATTAAATATATAAACAAACAAAACGTCAAAAAAAATGCATCCAAACAACACGTCAAAAAACTAGAAAAAATTATTTAAAAAAACATCAAAAAATATAAACGAACAAAATGTAATAAAAATTAAACAATATATTCGACAAAATGTCAAATAAAATCTAAATAATAAAAAAATGTAAGCAAAAAAATATAAAAAAAAATTAAACAATATATATATATATATATATATATATATATATATATATATATATATATAAGAAAGACAAAAATATAAAGGTAAGGTTAAAATGGTATTTTTAATTGGACTAAGGATGTACAATGCAATTTCTTTAAATCCTTGTATCTTGTCAATTTTTCAAAGGTTGGACTGAAAGTGAGAATCTAACCAAACCACAAGGACCAAAACTATAATTTACTTTTACCGTTAGTTAATTAGAAAATTTTCTTTTAAAGGTTTTGCTTAGAGTCTTGATAATTTAATGATAGTAAGAGAAATTGAGATGACATCATCAATGAAAATCTTTACTTAGGTGATTTTTCACTTAGGCCATGTGGAATGGATGTCACAAACCGCGAACGACGTCAGCATTCATCTCCTTTAACCTTATTCCATAACAACTTTGGTTTACACATCATTAACCATGATACGTTTTGCAGAGAAAAGAAAGAAACGAAGAAAGATTTAATTGGATGTTGTCACATGTGGTGGTGATCACAATCCATCACGATCACATGCACCATGATGTATGGGATGGTGTGTATGGTCGTGATGGTCTGTCACCATGGTCACAAACTTATTAATTATTTGGTATACTAGAAGGCCTTAGGGAATTTATTATCCACATGGATATATGCATATTACGTGGATGATCGTCAAGAACCACCGCAATCATGAATTTGGCATCCATAATAGGGGCAGACCTATGTGTATGCCCGGTGCTACCCCGTAAATTTGTCCGAGTAGTATTAAAATTCAAACTTTTTTTTTTTTATGTATAGATGAAACCATTGAAAAATTATTCGGCTAACCTAAGTTTTTTAATTCAAATAAATATTTCAAACTAAAATGATATGACGTTAAATAGCCTAAACAAAAAAAGAACTCATAGTCCAAATAGAATGGGACCAGAAATTTAATGAATTTGTTGTCTAATTATACCGACTAGTTGGTTTGATCAGGGAAGAAAGAAATAAACAGAAGATATGCTCGTCTTTCTCTTGCCAGTAACACACGCCCTTGACCCTACTCCTCCCACTTTCGACGCTTTTTCCGGTAGCTTTCATTGTCACTATGAGTGTTTGGGGGTCCAATAGCTTCAACGACTTCCCTCACCACCTGGAAGAATGAAACAAGCATAAGCAAGTTCAGGCTTATTTATATTATTTGTCATTTTGTTGAAAACTTGAATCAACCATTAGGTTTATTTGATTAGGGTTACTACTTAATTATTACTTTTTATTATAGATTTCTATTTAATTTTAGTCAAGTTTATCTTATTATCTAATCTAATGTTTGTCTAATAGCAGATGATAAGGTGTGTCCATGCTATTACAGTTTATCAAAGCTTTCAACTTTATTGTTGTCTATGTTACACAACCACAAGTTATTTAAATACAATAATTCAAGTTTATCAAAGTCTAAGTAGCTAAAATTGTCCTTTGTTTGTGAAACACTTTGGATTTAGCCAAAAATAGATAATTTAAAATTGGTCTAGAATGTAACGGTCTCAAGATAGAGCTAGTTGATTTAAGAATATTGGGATAATTATTCATCACGACGGTAATCAAATGTTATTGGTAGAAGATTATTTATGGAAAATAATCTAAACGAAAGTCGTAGTATTCGTTAAACCAAGAGTGGGCATATAGAGAACTTCTAAATCTGACTTCACATGAAAAAGTTACGATTTTTCGAAAATTCAGCGCAACAGTGTGCGACTCAGAAACCGAAATTAAGAACGGTCAATTGTTAGGAAAAAACAATCTAAACGCGAGTTGAAGATCTCGTAGACACAATTCTGTTGATTTAAAGACAGTCGCCAACGAATGTCGTATTAGATAGTTATGATTTTTATACGGATTTTAACAGTTTAAGCCTATAAAAATATAACTTTAAAACTAAAATGAGAATTAGCCGACAGAGTCTAAATGAAAGTTGTAGATCTTGTCAATAGCTACGTGTGAATATAAAGAATGTCGAAAACGGAGCTCGTATAAAAAGTTACGAAATTTAGAAAATCTGCGTTTTTGCACGACAGACGCTTCTAGAAGGTGGCAACGCGGATCACAAGGAAGATAAAACATCGCACAAAATGGAAGGAGAAACGTCTCCCTAAGTGTGCGATGCACACCTCTAAAAGCCGTGATGCGAATATGAAAAATTCAATTATAAAATGGCAACAACCCCTCATTCGTCTCCACACTTTTCTCTACTTCCTCTCAACTTCTAAACCCAATTTTTGGGTATTTTCTTTGGGATTTCGGAGTACTTTAGTTTATCGAAGCTCTGGGTAGCTAGGCTCAACTAGTAGAAGCTCTTGGGTCAGAGTTCTGCCAGTGCAATTTCCGGAAATTTGTGAGGAAAATCTCTGTAAGTTAACTTATATTACTTTCAGTGTAACTTATATTTATAATCATAATCATTATGTCAAACCTACAAATAAGATTTATCAGTGATTCAAAGTCATTATACTGATTGATCTACTTAGGGAGTGATGTCTATGTGGAATTTAGCGAGGTGTTTAAAGTTGGATTTCCAAACTATACTTCGTATACCTTATAACACTACCGAAAATCACAACAAATTTAAACTTTTCAAAAACACATTGATGTTATAGAATCTTTACAAACCAATGTTTCCAAAATATTTATCCAACATCATAGTATCCCAAAATCATAAAAACCCATAACAAGAATATGTGTACGGTCACACCTTCGTCTTTCCACGAGCCTAGGAAGTACCTGAAACAAAAAAATGAAACCGTAAGCCAAAGCTTAGTGAGTTCCCCCAAAGTAACAACACAAAGCAGATAATATATACAATCAAACATGTCGGGTCCAATCAACCATTGGGTTGGAACACCCCAGGCCCAATCAATCATAGGGTCCAGTCATCCTCGGGATGGAATACCCTAGATTGGAATGCCATATATATATATATATATATATATATATATATATATATATATATATATATATATATATATATATATATATATATATCGGGTCCATTCAACCATCAGGTTGGAATACCCCAGACCCAGTCAACCATAGGGTCCACTCATCCTCGGGATGGAATACCCTAGGTTGGAATGCCAATGTACAATCATCTATTAGGATGGAATACCCTTGGTCTGTTGGCTCACGCACAAAGCAGTAAAGCCTCAACCACCAACCAAATATGTGCACATATAGCTGATAACATATAAGCAGTCGACATACAATCATACAGACCTAACAGGTTACTACAGTATAATAATATACTATCACATAACATAATCTTTAATCCAATGGGCCGGCCTTGGTGCCTTCGACCCGTAAGTATAGTGAGAAAGACTCACCTCACAGTCTGAAAAGTAGCTGATGAGGTCTCAACTCCGAATCTCAGCTCTAACTGTCACCTATCCAATCAAAGGACAAATTCAAAATCTTCATCCAAAATACCCAAAATACGCTTGAGTCAAACTTGGTCAAAGTCATGGTCAAACTGATCAAAATCCATAATTCAACTGATTCAACCCAACCGAGTCAACCCAGCCGAGTCAACTCGGCCGAATCGACCCAGAAAGTGTACACGGGGCATACTCTGGAGGTACGCGAGGTGTACTCCTCCATTGACCAGATCGGGGTTGTTGACTGTGTACGTTGGGCGTACGCCCAGGTATGCTCAGCGTAACTCCAAACTTTTCTTTTTTCTCATTAAGTGCTTAATATAATGACTTAATACGTCCAATTACAGATCCAAGGTTAAAATTTCATTAGGAGTAATAAAGTTTCCAACTTTATGACCTTGCATGCTCAATAAGTGCTTAATCCATGAAAAGCCAACATCTTAATGCCTTAACAGTCTCAATAACATGCATGGGACAAAACCAACTATTGGGACTCCATTTTTATGACTAAGTCCTTTACTAAGGTCTGAAAATACAACTTAATGAATCATGAACATGCCATGATCAAGATATAACATTTTGGGACCAAAAGTATCATTAAAACATCCATTTCTAGATCTATATGATGGAGGGGTAAAGTTGCAAGCTTTATACCTTCAAAAGGTTGCAAATGAGGTAGAAATCCCAGATCCAAAGTGCTTTACTCCTCCAAGATGAGCTCTACTTCTTTCCTTCTTCTTCAAAGCACAAAAACACGGACATTTAAGCTAGAAATTGCTTCTCAAGGTGAATTAGGGTTCCAAAAACATATCAAGAGGATGGAGGCTGATGAGGTGAGGAGAAATGAGTCTATAATGGGGTTTAAATATGAGTTATACCCTAAAGATTAGGGTTTCCATATATGGCAAGTACGCCCTGCATACAAGACATTCACCCAGCATACTGGGGCGCGCCCTAGTACGCTCAGCGTAGACACATACGCATGGCGTACTCCCCCAAGGGTAATTTACAAAAATGCCACTAAAGACCTTTTTGCACTCTTTCTTGAACTTAGGGACCAAAATACAACATAATTAAATTTATTGGGTTAAAATTAGAAGTACCTCATCATTGGGATGTTACAGTTATCCCTCACTTAATCTAGACTTCGTCCTTGAATTCGGCTGCGACGAGTAATTTAGGATAATGCTCCCGCATCTCAGCCTCCGGCTCCCAGGTCCACTCAGAGTCTCTCGGATGCTGCCACTGTACCTTTACCAAAGTATCTCCTTATTGTGCAGGACCTTCATATTTCTTTCCAGAAAAGCTACTGGTCTCTTAGTATAGTTCAGGCGCTCAGCGACCTGAATATCATCCAACAGAACCACTACCTCGTTTTCCAACACACATTTCGGCAACTGAGAGAAATGGAAAGTGTTGTGGATCTGACTAAGCTCGCTCGACATATCCAACCTGTAAGCTACCTTGCCAACCTTGGAAATCCCCCGAAAAGGTCCAATATACCGGGGACCCAATTTCCATCTCTTCCTAAAGCGTATCACACCCTTCCAGGGTGAGACCTTCAGGAGCACCATATCACCAACCTGAAACTCCAACTCTGATCGACGCCGGTCGGCATAGCTCTTCTGTTGACTCTGAGTGGTCTACAGTCTCTGACTGATCTGCTGAATAAGCTCCGTGGTCGGAAGGACTACTTCGGTCCTTCCCATGACCCTATGACCAACCTCTTCCCAACAAACCGGGGTACGAAATCTCCGACCATACAAGAGCTCAAATGATGGAGCACCAATGATGTAGTGATAACTGTTGTTGTAGGAGAACTAATCAAGAGGTAGCTAGGAATCCTATTCCCCCCAAAATCAATAACACAGGCCTGCAACATATCCTCAAGGGTCTGTATAGTCCGCTCACTCTGGCCGTCAGTCTGCAGATGATATGCAGTGCTGAAATGTAACCTCTTGCCCAGTTCCTTGTGGAACTTATGCTGGAAACAGGAAGTGAACCGAACATCTCGGTCTGAAACAATGGATACCAGACCCATGACGAGCAACGATCTCCCATACATACACGTCGGCCACTTTTCGGTTGATGAGCTCTCCTGAATGGCCAAGAAGTGGGCACTCTTGGTCAATCGATCCACGATGACCTATATAGCATCAAAACCCTTGGCCTTCTTCGGCAACTTGGTGATAAAATACATGGTGATATGTTGCCACTTCCATATGGGAATCTCCAAAGGCTGTAGTTTCCCATGCGGCCTCTGGTTCTCGGCCTTGACCATCCTACAGGTCAAGCACGTCTTAACGTACCAGGTTATCTCCTTGTTCATACACGACCACCAATAACTCAATTTGAGATCTTGATCCATCTTGGTGGCTCTCGGGTGTACAAAAGACCACATATAGATATTTTTGGATTAGGTGTCTAAGCCCATAACTATAATTGGTATGTACTTGACCTGATAGTAGCAAGGTCTTTTTGGGTTGCCTTCGCCATATCAATTTGATAGGATAAGTTTTGGAGAAAGAGGTTAATTAATGATTTATTAATATATTATATGAATAATATATTAATTGAGAAATCATATTATTTAATTATTATTGAACAGAAATTAATTTGGATTTAATTTAGTGATCAAAAGAGACTGATTAAAAGAACGAGGACTGATTATGTAAATCAGTAATAGTTGTAGTCTGGGCTAATGGATCATCTTGATATGGGGTGGGCGAAAACCTATGGGAAGCCCATAGAGTTTTCGTCCAAGGCCTTTCATGCGGGTCTGTGGATTGCTTAGGGCCTAAACAAGGGAATTAGGGTTTCCAGTTGAAAACCCTAGCAGCCTCAACTATAAAAGGAACCCCCAACCTCCAGTTTTCGGCCACTGCTTCCTCAGAAGAAACCCTAGCCGAAATCTGCCTCTCCTTCTCCTCATTCTTTGCTTGTGGTGTTTATGACTCCATTAGAGGTGCAACGCTTGAGGCAATAAGCTCTTGAAGGTCAAGATCAAGGAAAGGATTGCTTGTTATTACTAGTTAACAAGAAAGGTATTCTTCTAACCCAAGTTTATTCATTGAATCCGAAAATTGTATGCTAGTTTAGGGTTCTTGCTTTGGAAAATTGATTTGCATGTATAACTTGAGAAAAACCTAGATCCAAAGCAATTAGGGTTGCATGTGCACCATAAGAATGTTGTAATGCTCAAAACCCATCAGTGGTATCAGAGCTTAGGGTGTTTTTCTGTTATATTTGATGCTATTGTGTTTTGCCAAAGCTGGAACAAAATCGATTTTGGCTCTCTAACTGCAGAACTCGACGAGTCCTAAGATGGACTCGACGAGTCCATGCCCTGACTCGACGAGTCCATGCCTTTACTCGACGAGTTGGTTCGTCAGTTGGCAGATTTTTCGGATTCAAGCCCAAATTAGATAAGGATCATTATCTTAAATTGTTTTAACTGTTAAAATTCGAATTTTCTATTATGGTAATGAATATCTTCATCTAATTGGAAGATAATGGTCAAATTTTAGATAATGTACAAAATTATGTGATTAGTTTAATTATTTAAAATTTGATCTAGAAGTTTTGAAGGTTTCAAAACTTGCTCTCAAGTTTTGGAATTTAAAATTTGATTAAAAGTTTTAATTTTGAAATATTAAATTCTAACACCCTAGTGTTTTAAAAGTTTAAAATACAACCCTTATACTATTATAATATTAAAAGATTAATATGTATATATATGTATAAGAAGAGTCAGTCTTACCGTTAGTAGGCCTCATTCACGAAGCTGATCTATAAGGGGTGTATAAGGAAGCGACTTGTAAAATGACTGTCATTGGGTATCCACTCTTACCCACCGCACTCTTGACTAGTGGAGGGTCGTTAGCCAAACGGGTAGGATAGATCATTAATTCCTCATTAATAAGTATAATGAATATTATAAAGTAACTAAATGTTTTTATAAATTCTCAATCTTAGTTACTTTAGAAAAAATGTGAAAATGATGATATTCCATGAAATTGCACTTTGCACCTTGCTAAGTCGTTAATGGAGCGCGTGTGGCTAATCGGCACACTAACTTGGACTAATAAGGGTGGCAAAGAGTAGCTCGAGAATTACCATAGATCAATGGAGCGTGTGTGGTTAACCGACACATTGATTAGGTGGTAAACGACATCGAGAGTGCCAAGTTAATTTGCATGGTTATTCACACCTTATTTGTGATCCTCGGTATCCCAGTCACAAACTTGAAGGGCATAATCGAGATTAAACATGCCATTGAAAAGTTTAATGAATCTCAAAAGAATATAGGAATTTCATTTCATTTAAAACCTAATTCTTCATTTCGTTTTTCGTGGTGGAATTGGTAAATCGTCATTTACCTACCTTCAAATAATTTGCAATTGGATTATGGCATCCCTCTTCCGAATTGTGAATTATTGTGTTGGGTCCTAGCCTTAATATTTTATTTAGGTGTTATATTAAGGATTGCTTATCTAATCAAAACTTTGTTCCTTTTCTTTTTCAGATGTTTGGCTCAAACAACGCTTCTGGCTCGAACTCCAACTCCTCAAGCTCCTTTTCTCTTTTGAACATTTGTGGGAGGGTCACATTCGTTGGATCCAATTTTAATGATTGGATTCACAACATTCGTATGGCCCTACGATACGAGGAGAAAGAATACGTCCTCGGCAAAGAGCTCAAAGAGATAGATGGAACCAAAGCTTTTGTTGAACAAATAGCTGAGTATAGGGCTCACGAAAAGGACTCGACAAAGGTATCGTGTATAATGGTAGCCACTATGACTCCAGAGCTGTAGCGGTTCTACGAGGACTACTGGCCTTACGACATGTGACAAGATTTGATGGAAAAGTACCATCAAAGCGCGCGTCAGGAAAGGTACAAGATTTTTGCCTCGTTGATAACAACCAAGATGAAAGATGGAGACTCCATCACAAGCCACTTGCAAAGGATGCAAAGGTATGTGGATCGGTTGCTCAAGTTGAATGTCAACTTTGACGAAGAGTTAGCGATTGATATTATCCTACACTCTTTACCTCCTTGTTATGATCAATTCAAGATGGCTTATCATATGAACAAGGAGGAAGTCACCTTGAGCAAACTTCAAGGTTTGTTGAGAACTGCTGAAAGTGGACTTAAAGGCAAAGTTGTCGAGTCCACCCCTACTGCTGCTTCCCCCGTCCTCGCTATAGGACATGGAAAAGGGAAGAAGAGGAAAGCTCCCTCTAAGATCCACAAGGTAAAGTCCCATGATGGATCGTCTTCAAATGAATCCAAAGGTAAAGCCGGTTCTGCCACTCCCTCATCCAATCCTGAAGAAGCAACGTGCTTCTACTGTAACGACAAGGCGCATTGGAAACGAAGCTGCCTAAAATACGTGTAGCACATCAAGGATGGGAAGATAAAGCCCTCCTTCGCAGGTATTTATGCTATTCAATCTAATAACTCATCACATGCTAGTTCTTGTGTCCTTGATATAGGATGTGGTTTTTGTTGGGTTTTGAGCACTATAACACTCCTATGGTGCACATGCAACCCTAAATGCTTTGGATTTTTGTTTTCTCTAATTATACATGCATTTTCTTTTTCCAAAGCATTCTCCCTAACTAGTATACAATTGGAGCTATATAATATAAAACATAGTTTGGATGCTTACCTCTTGAGTAGAGTAAAGTTCTTGACCTTTGAAAGCTTGGGCACCTCAAGTGTGATGCCTATATTGGTTCACAAACACCAAAATGCAAGAGGAGGTTTTAGGAGAATAAGATGCTTGACTCCAAAGAGGGTGTAGCCGATTTTGGCTTATAGGGTCACTATTTATAATGTGGCAAACACTAGGGTTACACTTGGTAAACCCTAATGCTTCATGACTTTTCACATTCTTATGCTCCATGGGTTAACCTCCATGGATTATCTTATTGGTTTAGCCCAACCATATAGTCATGGATCACTAGCCCAAATGACAAGAATCATTGATTTACATAATCAATCCCCATATATTTAATTAGTCTCTTTTGATCACAAAATTAATTCCAAATTAATTCTTCATCAATACTAATTAAAAAATATAAATATATTATACTTTGTAATATATTAATAAATCACAAATAACCTTATTCTCAAAAATCCTTCCTATCAAATTGCACTGGTGAAGGCAACCCAAAAAGGGACCATGCTACAATCGGGTCAAGTACATACCAGTAATAGTTATGGGCTTAGACACCAAATCCAACAGTCTCCCACTTGGATAAGTCTAATAACTATTAATGCTAATGCACTTCAGGATACGACTTAGCAATCGTAAGCTTTCAAAAGCCTTTGTCAACTCTGACCCAGTCAGTGACGCATCCTTTAGATAAGTGATCATATACTACTCTGTTCTCAAGATATCAGCTAGACAAATACATGGAACAATGTCATACTCATTGTCCATCAGTTTGTTTCCCAATTTCCGATTCGTATGACATAGAACATAACTGAACATATCAATTTAGTTCTGATCGGGCCCGACACATAAGTCAAAACAGAATCATCGAGGGGTCCAAGATATCGCCTTTAATCCTCTTAGGATAAAAGGGAACATATAAACTTCGACATTATATGCTTGTACTAACTACTCAATAAATCATGCACAATGATACGTTTTATAACATCAAGTTACTGATGCGTTTTCGTATCATCAATGCACAACTAACTTGTAGTCAACAACTCATATACATTGGTTTGAAGACTAATATGATATTATCGTCTCACGATCACTGGTGATGAATTCCATGAAGTGATTCAAGTGAGCGTGGGTTGATCCAATAAACAAATCTTATTTCAAAAGTACACATGAATGGTGTAGCAAACCTGTTGCTATGCCTAACTCCTTAGAAAATCTTACAAGCCAACTCATGATAGTCTTCTTTCATACTTACTTCCAACATATGATCGACTGTGGATAGTTTGAATAATCTTATTATTCGGGAAGTCAAAACATGCAAAGTGAAACACAAGAATAATATTAATCCTATATGGCCCCAAAACTTTTGAGTAAAACACCTTTTATCTAATCACCATATTGATCACTCATTATTCATTGTATAATATTTCGATTTATCAACTTAATACTTGAATTAAAACAATAGTTATCCCATGCTCCAATCATGCACACTATGTTTACCTACGGTCCTTACTTTGTGAAATAGATCAATCGTAAACATTTCCAAACGATACTCATTTCACAATTCCAAATCCTTATTGTTAGTGTGAGAATACCAAGTCCTTGACACTTACTATAATCTTGTTAGATTATAAGCTTATATGCAGTGATCCTTTTGTAATGACTAGGTACAAGACACCACAGAGACTTGACCAACGATATTACAAAACTTTCCACTGGAAATTGTTACAAGACAATTCCAAGGAAGTGAAGTCTCAAATCCAAAGCTTATTCCTTTGAACATCCTTCTTGCATAAAAGTTTCTAACATACACATAGATTCTTAATATCCAACTCCCATTATGGAAAGCACTTCCATACTTGCCATATGACAACTCATTATGAATAAAATCCCTTCTAATCATAATAATGTCAACATGGTCCAACCATTACTATACTTCCAACTATCCTTAAGCGACCAATCCTTGGCGCACCTTAGACTGTCCTTAACAGTTGTTCAACCACTTTAGTCATATCCGGTTCTATTCCTTTTTCCCTTTTAATGCCCTAGGCATTTGGGAAATTAGAACACATGAATATTATAGCATATGCAATCGATCCTATACCCGAAGCATATGGGACACGATTCATAATGTCTTATATAAAGACATCGAACTTGATCAGTCTTTTGCTATAATATTTCTATTTGCCATGTTCTCACAATTCGAACTATGAAGAGGGATGCCGTAATCATAATCGAATTTTGAGAATGCAATTAACATTTCCATATATAGAATTTCCTTATGTCGAATCTTTTCAACATAACATTCATATATGTCTTTGACTAAATTTGATTTAAAATCTCAATCTAAGCTTTTAAAATTGAAAAATGAAGTATAAGTTCCTCTCCCTTAATTATAGCAAAACAACTTTTCAACCCTGCAACTTTGCGAATTGAAACTTTGTTTTCTATAATTAACATTGCTAACTTGCAACACTTACCATAATAATTATGCTCCCACTAGCATAATAATTATTATCTTACTGGCATAACACTTATGCTCCCACTAGCTTTGACATGTATCCAAAATCAGTTGGACTTCTAGAAATCAATACTTATTGACTTTCTTACCAAAGTTCAGATTTCTGATACGAGATGTTTCGATAAGTCTTTATCTAAGCTTCTCAAAGTCATACACCTTTCCTTAGATAGCTCATATGTGTGTCTAAAAAATTTTAGAACTTACAACAATAAGTCTTAAAAGTTTAGGCCTTTTGCCATTTCTCACAATTCGAACTATGAAGAGGGATGCCGTAATCATAATCGAATTTGAGAATGCAAATATCATAAATGCTATCTCCTTAAAATCTACTTAGTGAAAGTGTTTCCTCACAATCATTTTCATGAATTTGAGAGAAATCTTATGACACTTCGATTTTTTTAATGGTGTATGTGTTCCTATCCATGTGAATTTGTCATAACCATAACCTTAAGACAAGGTTAGTTACAAATCCAAACTCATGTGGACTGTACTTGTTCAATCTTAATTTCTTGCCACCTGGCAGCTCAAGGGCCTACCATTGCTTCCAAGTTGTTATGCAAACAATTGAGAACTCATAGAAATCACATGCACAGTCAACTTCAACTGGAATGGGCACGGAAAACAAAATATGTCAACACCATAGTTTACAAACCTCAAGTCGTGTGCTAGTGATTAACAATAGGTTTACTCTTGATTAGTTCTCGAAACTTTTCAAGATCTTTAAGACTCCCACTGATCTCTTGACATAAAACATTACTTGACAACAAATATTCAAGAGGTAGTGTGGTTTCTTATCAAGACAAAACCTTCACATAATTGGTTTTAGTTGGTCTTTGTTTTATCCAGAACATCACAACTTACCAATTTCAAATGTACAAGAGTAGAAAACATTTTACTCTACATTTGCTGATATGTCACTCAATGTACAATCTTGGAGTATGACTCTAAGATTTGATTTTGGAACAAAGTATGATTCATCTTAATTGATTTAACCATTTTCAACAATTCCTGATTCCTCTTCTTAGCCAAACAAATGCACTAAGGCGTCCTTAGAGGATCAAATTGTGATATGGCTTTTTCATAATCATTAAGAGGATCATAAAACACGATACTCAAGTACTCTCCAATCTTTTCATATTAGAGAAACTTTTATCTTTTTACCTAATTTGATTCTTCTTATTCATCCTGCTGTACATTGAGGCCTTTTCAATGATTCATAATTATACTTAAACTTGTAAGCATAACCATATTTACTAAACTTTAGTAAATCATGACGAATAGTCTTATTATTCATTGTGGTGGACCTGACCAGCGCACAACCAAGTATCCCCTAGTCCTTCACTTGACTCACATATACATGTGAACAAGGAATTAGTCTTAATTTCCCAAAGATGAAGGTTCTCATTCATCATACAATGCAAGTTGCATGATTCCAAGTTTCTATCCAACTGAAACTTGGGTGATGAGAATCTTTCCTTATTTGGTAAACTTAGACACTACCACAAACGAAAAATCAAATCCATATTGCTAAAAATACAAACATCAATTTTCACATATGCCATTGCAAGGAAATATAAAGTAAGATAAAAATTTCAAAATTTTATTTATTTATAATAGGTGCGGAAAAACCTTTCCTTACAATGCAATTACAAATGAAAACTATGTTACTACATATTTCTAAGCAATCTATTATAACTCTTAAGAAGCAGCTCAAAAATCCGATCATTGAACCATGCGATCGAAATCCATCTCTTCACAATCAGATTCAGCTTGCTCTTCCTTTTAAGCATCCTTTCTTTTCTTCGATCCTACAAAACATCAAAATGTAATCTTATCACATCATGTATTAAGAATCTACAAATAGGAACTTAATAGAGTTAGAAAGTGAACTTACCTGAAGTAGAAGCAAACTTTTTGATTTTACCATCTCTTAGATCTCTCAGGTAGTCAGGGCAGCTTCGCAACCAGTGCCCCTTCTCTTGGCAATAGGAACATATGGACTCTTTCGGAATAGTGCACAAGACTATCTCAGAATTAGCCTTTCTCTTTACCTTTTGGTCAAATGACTTGACCATGGCCGATCCCTTTCCATTGGGAAAAGAAAGCTTTTATGGACTTCCAATGTTACCATTGTCAATGTCCATGGAAGTTTGGGGAGTAGATCTTCCAATCAAGTTTGCTTTACCGTTGCGCCAAATCATTGCTGATTCAACCGCAATTAGCAAATAGGTAAGATCGATAAGGGTCATGTCGCGGTCTGTCATGTAGTAATCTTTAATGAACTCACTATATGACTCCAGAA
This sequence comes from Lactuca virosa, assembly GCF_052849685.1. NCBI lineage: Eukaryota > Viridiplantae > Streptophyta > Magnoliopsida > Asterales > Asteraceae > Lactuca > Lactuca virosa. Next base: position 44,495,413 of record NC_136432.1, on the reverse strand, counting down.
GTTATTGAAGAACCCAGTCAACAACCAATTTCCTCAAGACAACGACAACCAATACTCTTAGTCTGTCAATATGTGACTTCATCTCCAAGACGTGATTACATACTGACCTTCCATCTTGATGTTTCATTGCAAGTAGGGTTTGAATGACCTTGAACTTTTCAAGTCTTTGAACTTGTGGGTTAGGGAGAATAATTGGAGGAGGTGGAGGAAGTGAAGTATGATATTGTGGAACATCATCTTCATGTGGAAAGCTTTTTCCAAAAGATTCGGGAAGACCATAGTTGTCTGAACTAGACATCTATAAAGGTAGAAATTCAAGTTAGTTGATTTAAGTCCTTAATATAACACCCAAAATGAAATATTAAGGCTAGGACCCAACACAATATTTTACAATTGCGAAGAGGGATGCCGTAATCCAATTGTAAAATATTTAAAGGTAGGTAAATGACGATTTACCAATTTCCACCATGAAAAACGAAATAGATTATTAAGTTTTAATTGGTTTTGAAACTCCTAGATCTTTGAGATTCATTGAACTTTTCAATGGCATGTTTAAATCTCGATTGTGCCCTTCAAGTTTGTGACTGGGATGCCGAGGATCACAAACAAGGTGTGAATAACCATGCAAATTAACATGGTACACCCAATGTTACAAATCACCTAATCAATGTGTCGGTTAACTACACACGCTCCATTGATCTATGATTAACATTAAGCTACCCTTTTCCATACATTGTCAGTCCCAGATTACTGTGCCGGTTAACCACACACGCTCCAATAACAACTTAACAAGGCGCAAAGTGCAATTTCATGGATTAGCACCATTTTCACATTTTCCTAAAGTAAATAAGATTGAGAATTTAATAAAAGTTTAGTTACTTTATATTTATCATTATACTTTTTAATGAAGGAGTATTAATGTCCTATCCTACCCGTTCGGCTAATGACCCTCCACCAGTCAAGGAAGCGGTGGGTGAGAGTGGACACCCATTAAACTACCATTTTATAGGCAGTAACCTTATACCCCCTTATAGACCGGCTTCGTGAATGAGGCCTACTAACGGTAAGACCGACTTGTCTTATACATATATATATATATATATATATATATATATATATATATATATATATATATATATATATATATATATATATATATATATATATATATATATATATATTATTAAACTTATAATATTATAAAGTATAAGGGTTGAATTTTAACTTTTAAAACTTTAGGGTTTTGAATTAAAGTTTCATTTAATGAGAATTTGCAAATTCCAAAACTTGAGGGCAAGTTTTGAAACTTGTCAAAACTCTTCACATTCATAACCTATGAGCTTAATTTAATTTTAATGAAGAGACCTTTCATTTTCCATAACTTGAGGACAAGTTATGGAGCACATTTAAAAGCATTTAGGTCACTAATTTAACTAACACAATAATCAAATAATCCATACATGATCTATTCAAACTCATAAGAACAAAATAATTCATATCAAACAAATTTCATGTAATTGGCCTAATCATATAAACTAATACAAAACATGAAACTTTGACAATTATCTTTCAATTGGATGAGCATGATCACTACCATATCTTAAAAAACATATTTTTATGATTCAAAACAGTTTATGGTAATGATCATATCCAATTTTGGCCAAAAACATGAAATTCTGCACTCTGATCAGCCAACTCGGCGAGTACATGAACTGGACTCGTCGAGTAGCTTCATTACTACATGGACTCGTCGAGTTCCCCAGTGGACTCGGCGAGTTCATCAGGCAGAATGCAGAAAACTCGATTTTTTCAACTTTGAAAACAAGTAAGCATCGAATATAATAGAAAAAAATCCTAGTCTCTGATACCACTGTTGGGTTTTGAGCTTCCTATGGTGCACATGCAACCCTAAATGCTTTGGATCTATGTTTTCTCTAATTATACATGCATTTTCTTTTTCCAAAGCATTCTCCCTAACTAGTATACAATTGGAGCTATATAATATAAAACATAGTTTGGATGCTTACCTCTTGAGTAGAGTAGAGTTCTTGACCTTTGAAAGCTTGAGCACCTCAAGTGTGATGCCTCTATTGGTTCACAAACACCAAAATTTAAGAGGAGGTTTTAGGAGAATAAGATGCTTGACTCCAAAGAGGGTGTAGCCGATTTTGGCTTATAGGGTCACTATTTATAATGTGGCAAACACTAGGGTTACAGTTGGTAAACCCTAATGCTCCATGACTTTTCACATTCTTATGCTCCATGGGTTAACCTCCATGGACTATCCATGGATTATCTTATTGGTTTAGCCCAACCATATAGTCATGGATCACTAGCCCACATGACAAGAATCATTGATTTATATAATCAATCCCCATATATTTAATTAGTCTCTTTTGATCACAAAATTAATTCTAAATTAAATCTTGATCAATACTAATTAAATAATATTAATATATTATACTTTGTAATATATTAATAAATCACAAATAACCTTATTCTCAAAAATCCTTCCTATCAAATTGCACTGGTGAAGGCAACCCAAAAAGGGACCATACTACAATCGGGTCAAGTACATACCAGTAATAGTTATGGTCTTAGACACCAAATCCAACAGTTTTCACATTTTTTTTTGATTTGCAGGGGCTAAGAAGAAGTAGGGATGTGGAGCATGGGAAGATGAACCTGATAATGGGAAATAGGAAATCGTCGTCTGTCACCAAGATCGGGATTTACTCTTTAGTGATTTTTAGTGGGTTAGGGTTAGATTTGATTGAATGTTGCTACTAATAAAAAATGACGAGGAATATTATTTATTTTCATGGTTTGTACATACAAGGTTTTAAATTTTCATTTAATAATGAAGTTTGTTCTATTAATGCTTTCTATAATGGTACTTTATATTTTGAAGCATTGCCTTGTAATGGTGTATATGAAACTGTGATGGTTGTAGGCAACATAGGAAATAATGTATTGCACATTGATTTGTCCAATGGTTTAGACAAGGCATGCTTGTGGCATTGTCGTCTTGGACATGTCAACAAGAAGCACATAGCCCAACTCCAAAAGGATGGAGTCTTGGAGTCATTTGACCTAAATTCAGATGACACGTGTGAATCTTGTTTACTTGGAAAGATGACTAAATCACCTTTCACTGGTAGTTGTCAAATAGGTGAGGGATTGTTGGATCTCATACACATAGATGTGTGTGGGACCTTCAGATCCACCACAAGGGATGCTAACCGCTTCTATGTAACTTTTACCGACGATTATAGCAGATATGGGTATATCTACTTAATCAAGCACAAGTCGGAAACCTTTGAAAAGTTCAAAGAGTTTAAACAAGAAGTGGAGAATCAATTGGGCAGGAAGATAAAGATGCTCAGATCCGATAGGGGTGGTGAGTATCTTAGTATCGAGTTCCACGACTATCTTAAGGAATGTAGAATTGTTTCACAATTGACACCGCCTAGGACACCGTAGCTCAATCGTGTGGCTGAGAGGCGCAATTGAACCTTGTTGGACATGGTTCATTCCATGATGAGTCGAGCTTTGTTACCTATCTCATTTTGGGGGTATGCCTTAGAGACTGCCGCCTATATCCTTAATCTAGTCCCAATTAAGAAGGTTTCCAAAACACCTCACGAGAGGTGGACAGGGAAGGTTTCCTCGTTGGCACATATTAAGGTTTGGGGTTGCGAGGCTTTCGTAAGACGAGAGACTCACGGAAATCTTGAACCTCATAGTGAGCGGTGTATTTTCATCGGCTACCCACAGAAATCTTTTGGATATCTTTTCTACAGAGCTAGTGATAACGTGGCCTTCGTAGCAAGGACAGGGGTTTTCCGCGAAAGAGAACTCATATGCCAAGAGGACAGTGGGAGGCAAATTGATCTTGAAGAGCTTCAAGAGTCAAGTGATGAAGGAACCTCTAACACTAGCACTCAACCTGAGGAGGAAACTCCTGTTGAACCAGTTGACGAGTCCTTACCTGTGAGACATTCCAGTAGAGTTAGTGTTCCACCTATGTTGTATGCTTTGCATATAACTGCTGAAGGTGATACGTTTATCAGTGATAGTACACTGATAAATTTGGATGAACCTAACAACTACAAGGAAGCCATGGCAGGCCCGGAGTCTGCAAAGTGGAAGGCGGCAATGGACAGCAAGATTCAGTCCATGTATGACAATCAAGTTTGGAACTGGGTTGACAATGTACCAGGTCGTAAGACGGTCGGGTGCAAGTGGATCTTCAAGAAGAAGACTGACATGGATGAGAATGTGCATACGTTCAAGGCACAACTAGTTGTGAAGGGCTTTACTCAAACCCCAGGGGTTGACTATGATGAGACCTTATGACCAGTTGCCAAGATCAAGTCTATTAGGGTTATGTTGGCCATAGTTGTGTTTCATGATTATGAAATTTGGCAGATGGACGTCAAAACTGCTTTCCTTAATGGGAAATTGGCTGAAGATGTTTACATGTGTCAGCCAGAGGGTTTTGTAGATGCTAAGTACCCGAATAGAGTGTGCAAGCTTGAGAAATCCATTTATGGATTAAAGCAAGCGTCTCGCAGATGGAATCTTTGTTTCGATGAGAAAGTCAAAGCGTTTGGATTTTCGAGAAGCGAGGATGAGTCATGTGTGTATGTTAAAGCTAGTGGGAGTATAGTTAGCTTTCTAGTTTCGTATGTTGATGACATACTGCTCATAGGAAACGACATCCCAACTTTGCAGGAGGTTAAGACCTGGCTTGGGAAGTGTTTCGCTATGAAGGATCTAGGTGAAGCTGCTTATATTCTGGGAATAAGGATATTGAGAAATAGAAGTAGGAGACTAATAGGACTTAGTTAAAGTACTTACTTGGACAAGGTTCTGAAGCGTTTTAGCATGGAGAATTCCAAGAAAGGGGAACTTCCAATCCAAAGCAATACCAAGTTGAGTAAGAATCAGAGTCCGAGTACCGATGCCAAGATAGCATAAATGAGTCGAGTACCATATGCTTCCGCCGTTGGCTCGATCATGTACGCTATGACATGTACTCGCCCTGATGTGGCTTTTGCGTTGAGCATGGTTAGCCGATATTAAGGGAACTCGGGTAGAGCTCATTGGACAACAGTTAAGAACATTCTTAAGTACCTGCTAAGGACTGATGACTGGGTCCTTACACTTGATGGGAGTGATGACTTGAGAGTGACAGTGTATAGTGATGCCAACTTTCAAACCGGTAGAGATAACTTCCACTCTCAGTCGGGTTGGGTGTTTACCTTAAATGGAGGAGCAATTACTTGGAAAAGTTCCAAGCAGGAGACTGTGGCTGATTCAACGTGCGAATCAGAGTACATAGCAGAGAGCGAAGGATCAAAGGAGGCGATATGGTTGAAGAACTTCATTGGAGACATTGGATTTGTACTAGCCATAAAGGAGCCCATGGAGATTTTCTGTGATAACGAAGGAGCGGTTGCCTTGACCAAGGAACCAAGGGATCATGGTAGATCCAGACACATCGACAGAAAATACCACTTCATCAGACATCGGGTAGAAGAGGGACTCCTCGTAGTCAAGAGGGTATCGTCAGAGGAGAACCCATCAGATCCTATCACAAAGGGTCTGAGCAGGGTTAAGCACTTACAGCATGCGAGGAGCATTGGTCTAAAGGACGATATTAGTTTTAGTGATTAGATAGATGTTTAGACACGTGTAATAGATAAATGCAATTGACATTTGATGATTAAGTAATGGAGATTTATTTATGAGTAAAGTTTACTATCTTGTGTCGATTGTTTACTATTGTTTCACTTTTGTATGTTTTACTTCCAGAATAATTAGATTGTTCAAATCATCCACAGTCGATCATACTTTGGAAGTAAGTAATGAGGCAAGACTGTCATGAATTGGTTGTAGATTGTCTAAGTGCTTAGACATAGCAAAGGTTTGCTGCAACGTTCATGAGTACTTCTGAAATAAGATTTGAGTATTGGATTAAACCCACGCTCATTTGAATAACTTCATGAAATTTATCACGAGTGATTGTGAGACGATAATATCATATAATCTTTAACCAAGATATATGAATTGTTGTTTACAAGTTGGTTGTGCATTGATAATGCGTAAACGCATCATAACTTGATTTTATAAGACGTGTTGTTGTGTATGGTTTAACGAGTAAATAGTACAAGCATATAAGTCAAAGTTTATTTGTTCCTTTTATCCTAAGAGGGTAAAAGCGATATCTTGGGCCCCTCGATGATTTTGTGTTGACTTATGTGTCGGGCCCGGTCAGGACTGAATTAATGTGTTTAATTAAGTTCTATGTCAAACAAATCAGAAGTCGGGAAACAAATTGTTGGACATTGAGAATGATTATGTTGCATGTCTTTGTCTACACGATATCTTGCAGAACGGAGGATTATATGATCCCTTATCTAAAGAACGCGTCATTGACTTGGTCAGAGTTCGACAGTGGCTTTTGAGAGCTACGATTGCTAATCGGATTTTGAAGTCGTACTTGAAATTATAGTTATTAGACTTATCCAAGTGGGAGACTATTGGATTAGGTGTGAAAGCCCATAACTATAAGTGGTATGTACTTGACCCGATAATAGCATGGTCCCTTTAGGTTGCCTTCACCATAGAAATTTGATAGGATGAGTTTTGGAAAAAGAGGTTAATTAATGATTTATTAATATATTATAAGAATAATATATTAATTGGGAAATCATATTATTTAATTAGTATTGGTTAGAAATTAATTTGGAATTAATTTAGTGATCAAAAGAGACTGATTAAAAGAACGGGGACTGAATATGTAAATCAGTAATAGTTGTAGTTTGGGCTAATGGATCCTCTTGATATGGGGTGGACGAAAATCTATGGAAGCCCATAGAGTTTTCGTCCAAGGCCTATCATGTGGGTCTGTGGATTGCTTAGGGCCTAAGCAAGGGAATTAGGGTTTCCAGTTGAAAACCCTAGCAGCCTCAACTAAAAAAGGAACCCCCCAACCTCTAGTTTTCGGCCACTACTTCCTCAGAAGAAACCCTAGACGATTTCTAGCTTTTCTTCTCCTCATTCTTTTCTTGTGGTGTTTGTGACTCCATTAGAGGTGCAATGATTGAGGCACTAAGCTCTTGAAGGTCAAGATCAAGGAAAGGATTGCTTGTTATTACTAGTTAACAAGAAAGGTATTCTTCTAACCCTAGTTTATTCATTGAATGCGAAAATTGTATGCTAGTTTAGGGTTCTTGCTTTGGAATATTGATTTGCATGTATAACTTGAGAAAAACCTATATCCAAAGCAATTAGGGTTTCATGTGCACCATAGGAATGTTGTAATGCTCAAAACCCATCAGATATCTCAACATATTCAGGTTCGGCTGATCCATAAGATATCTCAAAATCTTGTGATCAGTGTAGACCGTACAACGGACCCCATATAGATAATGTCTCAAAATATTTAGGGCAAACACCACTTTCCCCAAATACCACCCCCAAAGATTTCCAATACACAAACCTGATACACTCTGGATGCAAAAATCCCGTGTTCATTGGCGATAGAAACCCGCAATGGACAATCTAACTCCCCGATAGGCATATCAGACTCCCTACTGAATGATCGAGATACAAAAGACTGACTTGCGCCCGATTCGAATAACACAAGAGCAGGCAAAGAGTTCTGTAACGAAATGATTTTTCAAAACAAAATTTTCAATTTCAAACTCATAAAACATATGTCTCATCATTAATTCTCAAAAACAACCAACAAGTTTTCAATACAATTATTCAAATCCAGGATCCACAATCATAGTTCCATATCAAGAGTGTCTGTACAATCATGCCGGTGCCTTCCCGCGATCCTCGGAAGTACCTGAGACACATAACACATAACACGGTAAGCACCAATGCTTAGTGAGTTCCCCAAAATACCACATACAACAATTCGCTACTCGAGGCTATAATCTGTAAGACCCTCTGGTCTATGTGTCTCGGTGGGACCCTCCAGTCCTGTAGCTCGTTGGACCCTCTGGGCCGGTCTAGCTCGTTGGACCCTCCGGTCCGGTCTGATTGAGAACCCTCTGGCCTCATAGTTCGTTGGACCCTTCGGTCCGGTCTAAGCAACAAACAATATAGCATACCATACATATCACACAATCATGCATAACTCAAGCAAGCACATAAGACCCTCTGGTCACACATAATTACCACTCTAGGTAAAGTATAGTGAGAAGACTCACCTCGAAATATAGCTAGTAAAAGTCTCGTGCCCGAAATCCTCGGTCTAGCCTCCGCCTATCACAATTAATATTTCTAATTAATATTCTACTCTTATCTCTGAAAAGTGGGTAGAAGACCATTCTACCCTTCCCTGACCTCTTTCACTCATTTTGACCAAACCCTAAAGTCAACAGAAGTCAACTCCAGTCAACGGTCCAACTTTTACCAGACTCGTCGAGTGCACTCGGGAGACTCGTCGAGTCCAGTCGATTCATGGCAACCCCGTCAAGCTCCAACTCGACGAGCTAACCCCTAACTCGATGGGTCACCATCTGAATCAGTTCATCGGGACAAAAACCTAACCGGCTCGTCGAGTCGGCTCATCAACTCGGCGAGTCCGTTCGGTCTCAACTTGTATTCAGGTGATTTCAAGGCAGAAAACTCTCTCACACTCTAGATCTAAGCTCTCCATGCCTGAATATCACGTAAAGCCTCGAGCTTTACGTTCATGCATAGCACTAAAGGGCTAAAAATGCCAAGAACAAGCTTGAGAAGAAGTCTCTCATTCAAGGGGCTATCATGGCTGAACAAAGCAGGGGACTTTCGACTCTAGGGACCTCACAAGGTCCAGATCTGATGTCTATTTCTAAGAAGGTGCTCAAAACCTTCAAGGTCCCCAAAATAAGATGGAAATGAAGCCCTAACTCTAAAACCATGAGAGCTATCCATACAAGAGAGAAAGGTACGAACTTTATACCTTGAATAGAAGCTCATGGATGTCTAAGCAGCAGATCTAGCAACTCCTTCACAATCCTTGCTTGGAATCCTCTTTCCCTCTACCAAAATGCACCAAAGATCTCAAACAATGGCTTAAAACTCTCTCAAAAGCTCAAGGGGGCGATTAGGGTTTCTCTCAGAGAAAGGAAACAGATGGAGAGCCGCAAATGAGGCTATACTTATCCTTATATAGGCCCAAAACCCGGGGATTTAGGGTTTCAACTCACAGCGCCTACTCGGCGAGTCTACTCCCGGACTCGTCGAGTAGATCATTAAACCCACGTGGCCATCCCGACTCTACTCGGCGAGTTATACCGCCAACTCGTCGAGTGGGTCAATGATCCTCAAAAATAAATACTTAAAATGACATACCTGGGAATCCAGATGTTACAATTTCACTAAGAACGTACCTATTATGAGCATAATCATGAGCATACAATAAAACATAATCAACAGAATAATAAATTGAAACATATCGGCCACGACGCCTGGTGCCACCCTGGACTCCTATGTCGTGAGCTGGAAAGTGCGACCCTGAATCCCATCCGTGATCCTCAGAGTATCCGACGCTGGAGCCTGCACCGGCCTACGAGCAAGAAATGGGCATTGGGCCTTTATGTGGCCCACCTGATCACAGTGATAGCAAATCTGGATGTCGTGTACTAGAACCTGCTGCTGGCAGTCTCTCGCAACGTGTCCCTGCTTGCCACATTTGTGGAATCCTGAAGAAGATCGAAAAGCTCTATCATGAACCTTTCCGCACTTTCTGAAAGTGCGACCCCTCTGAGTCCCCGGTCTAACATCAGCGGCCTTGAACCGCTTTGGCACAGGATGCGACTGCATCGGGGTCTGCCTCTACTCCCTATCATGGAGCTCAATCTTAATCTCACGTCGCCTAGTAGCCTCCTGCAACTCCAACAATGAACCATAGTGTTGCATGGATACAAACTGCCACATGTCTGTCTTGAGTATGCTCAAGTAACGGGTCATCTGAGCTTGCTCAGAAGGAGCAAACTCAGGTCAAAACATGGCTCTCTCCGTAAACATCATGGTGATATCCGTTACCAACTCAGTCCCCTGTCTCAAATCAAAGTACTCCTGGTCTAACCTCTCCCGCTCCACTAGCGAAACGTATCTAGAGCGGAACATCTCATAGAACTGCTCCCAAGTCACTATAGCCCTCTACTCAGGAGAATACGAGCTAGTAACAAGTGTCCCCCAACCCTTTGCTCCAGACCGCAGAATATCTGATCCTACCCTAAGCCCTTCATCAAACAAGAACAAGAAATATGGCCAAACCAAACATTCTCAGGCTATAGAATCTTAGTTATGTACAACTATATTACATACACTAAGCAACTACAGTAATGATGTCAAATTCATACAATCAGGCATATCCAAGAGGAACCCTAGGCTATCAGGCATCATATAATCTGGCAATTCTGTCATGCTATTCCTGAAGACCCCTAGCCTATCACTAGCATGTTGTTCTAACATATCACAATATCAAATATCAGTGTGGTAATTTGGGGTTTACTTACTAGCTTCGACTGATCGTTGGGTCCTCAACATAGTTCAAGCGCTCATCAAACTAAATATCATCCAACAGAACCACTACCTCGTTGTCCAACACACACTTCCGTAACTGAGAGACGTGGAAAGTGTTGTGGATCTGACTAAGCTCGCTCAGCAAATCCAACCTGTAAGCTACCTTTCCAACCCTAGCAATCTCCCGAAAAGGTCAAATATATCGGTGACCCAATTTCCCTATCTTCCAAAAGCATATCACATCCTTCCAGGGTGAGACCTTTAGGAGCACAATATCGCCGAACTGAAACTCCAACTCTGATCAGCACCGGTCGACATAGCTCTTCTATCGACTCTGAGCGGTCTGCAGTCTCTTCTAGATTTGCTGAATAAGCTCTATGGTCGGAAGGACTACTTCGTTCCTTCCCATGACCCTATGACCAACCTCTCTCCAACAAAACGTGGTACGACATCTACGGCCACACAAGAGCTCAAATGGTGGAGCACCAATGCTGGAGTGATAACTGTTTTTGTAGGAGAACTCCACAAGAGGTTGTTAGGAATCCCAACTCCCACCAAAATCAATAACACATGCCCGCAACATATCCTCAAGGGTCTGTATAGTTCTCTCACTCTGGCCGTCATTCTGCGGATGATATGTAGTGCTGAAATGTCACCTCGTGCCCAGTTCCTCGTGGAACTTCTTCCAGAAATGGGAAGTGAACCAAACATCTCGGTCTGAAACCATTGAGACTGGAACCCCATGACAAGCAACGATCTCCCGGACATATACGTCGGCCAACGTTTCGGCCAAAGAGCTCTCCCGGATGGCCAAAAAGTGGGTACTCTTGGTCATCCGATCCACGATGACCCATATAACATCAAAACCCTTGGCCTTCTTTGGCAACTTGGTGATAAAATCCATGGTCATCTGTTCCCACTTCCACATGGGAACCTCCAGAGGTTGCAGCTTGCAATGCGGCCTCTGATGCTCGGCCTTGACCAACCTGCACGTCAAGCACCTCTCGACATACCAGGCTATATCCCTCTTTATGCACGACCACCAGTAACTCAATCTTAAATCCAGATACATCTTGGTGGCTCCCTGGTGTATATAAAAGTGAGACTTATGAGCCTACTCTAGCACAATCTGCCTGAACCCACTAGAAACTGGAACCCAAACCCGACCACACCGGGTCAATAACTCTCGACTATCCGTCACAAACCTGTCGATCTCACCCCTGATCCTCTCTTGTTTCCAGTTCTCCTTCGAAACTCCCTCTGCATGTGCCTCTCTGATCAATCCCAAAAGCGATGAATCAACAGATATCCTCATACACACTTCCCCGACTGAAGACCCAACCGATTTGCGGCTCAAATCATCCGTTACCACTTTCGCTTTATCCAGATGGTAAAGGATCTCGCAGTCATAATCCTTGACCACGTCCAGCCACTTGTGTTGCCTCATGTTCAGGTTCAGCTGATCCATAAGATATCTCAAACTCTTGTGATTAGTGTAGACCGTACAACGGACCCCATATTGATAATGTCTCAAAATCTTGAGGGAAAATACCACTGTCCCCAACTCTAGTTCATGAGTGGGATATCGCGTCTCATGCGGCTTCAGCTGTCGCGAAGCATAAGCAATCACTCGTCCTCTCTGCACAAGGACCGCCCCCAAACCGGTAATGGATGCATCACAGAATACTACAAAATCCTCGACTCCCTCCGAAAGGGTCAATACTGGGGCCTCACATAACCTCTGCTAAAGAGTCTCAAACACCGACTGTTGCTCAGGTCGCCATCAAAAATCCACCTCGTTCCTCGTCAGACGAGTGAGGGGTACCACAATCTTGGAGAAATCCTGAATAAATCTCCAATAGTACCCTGCCAAACCCAAGAAACTCCCGATCTCTGAGGGAGATTTCAGAACCTCCCATTGCATCACTGTCTCGATCTTGGCCGGATCGACCAAAATCCCATTTTGGTTAACGAGGTTCCCCAGGAACTCGACTTCTCGTACCCAAAACTCACACTTCGAGAACTTGGAAAAAACACCGTTCCCGCCTCAGAACTCCCAGAAGCTCTCGAAGGTGCTCCTCATGATGCTCTCTGGTCTTGGAATACACTAAGATATCATCAATAAACACAATGACATATCGGTTGAGCATCAGCCTGCATACCCGACTCATCAAATCCATGAATACAACAGGCGCATTGGTGAGCCCAAATGGCATAACTACAAACTCGTAATGCGCATAACGAGTCTGGAACGCGGTCTTCTCCACGTCCTCCTCTCTCATTCTCACCTGATGATATCCGGACCTCAAATCGATCTTGGAGAACCAATATGCACCCTGCAACTGATTAAAAAGGTCATCAATCTGCAAAAGGGGATAACGGCTCTTCACAGTTAACTTTTTCAACTCCCGATAATCAATGCACATCCGGTATGAACCATCCTTCTTCTTGAAGAATAGTATCGGCGCTCCCCATGGAGAACTGCTTGGTCTGAGGAACTGCTTGCCTAACAACTCCTGAAGCTGAGAGGAAAACTCATGCATCTCAGGAGGTACCGAGCGGTACGGTGCCTTGGCAATTAGAGCCGCACCTGGAACTAGATCAATCCTAAACTCAACCTACCTTTCGAGAGGTACACCGGGTAACTCCTCTGAAAAACATCAGCAAACTCCCTGACAACTGGCACATCAAAAACTGAGGTCTGCTCCCTAACCTGGGTATCAACCACATAAGCCAGATAACCCGCACACCTATGCTGAATATACTGTCGAGCACTGGCTGCCGAACAAAACCCTGAACCAACCCTGGTGCCCTCTACATAGATAACTAATTCTCCCCCACTTGGGTTTGAACTACCACTCGCTGGCCCTCGCAATCAATCATGGAAACAAACCTACTCAGCCAGTCCATACCCACTATTGCGCATACATCCCCCATGGGGATAGGGATCAGATCAATCGGAAAAGGCACCCCAAAGATCTCCAATACACAACCCTGATACACTCTGGATGTAGAAATCTTGTGTTCGTTTGCGATAGAACCCGCAACTGACACTCTAACTCCCCAATAGACATATCAAACTCCCTACTGAATGATCGAGATACAAAAGACCGACTTGCTCCCGATTCGAATAACACAAGAGCATGAAAAGAGTTCACTAATAACATACCTATTAGGAACATAATCATGAGCATACAATGAAACATAATCAACAGAATAGTAAATAGAAACATACCGGTCACGACGTCTGGTGCCGCCCTAGTCTCCTATGTATTGAGCTGGAAAGCACGACCTCGAGCCCTCGGGGGCTCCGCCCTGCCCTGACTCCCATCCCTGATCCTCAGATTAGCCGGCACTGGAGCCTGCACTAGCCTAGGAGCAAGCAAGGGGCATTGGGCCTTTATGTGGCCCACCTGATCACAGTGATAGCAAATCCGGATGTCGGGTACTGGAGCCTGTTGTCGGTAGTCTCTCGCAACTTGTCCCTACTGTCCACATTTGTGGCATCCCGAAGAATATCGACAAGCTCCATCATGAACCTTGCCCCACTTTCTGAAAGTGCTGCCCCTCTGACTCCCCGGTCTAACATAAGCGACCTTGAATCGCTTTGGTGCAGGCTGCAACTGCGCTGAGGCCTGCCTCTACTCCATGGCCTGGAGCTCGGTCTCAATCTCACGCCACCTAGCGGCCTCCTGCAACTCCAACAATGAACCATAGCGCTGCGTGGATACAAACTGCCACATGTATGTCTTGAGCATGCTCAAGTACCGGGTCATCTGAGCTTGCTCAGAAACAACAAACTCAGGGCAAAATATGGCTCTATCCATAAACGTTATGGTGAAATCCATCATTGACTCAGTCCCCTGTCTTAAATCCAAGTACTCCTGGGCTAACCTCTCCCGCTCCACCAGTGGAACGTATCTAAAACGGAACATCTCAGAGAAGTGCTCCCAAGTCACTATAGTTCTCTGCTCAAGAGAATACGAGCTAGTAACAAGTCTCCACCAATCCGTCGCTCCGACCGCAGAAGGTTCAGAGCGCACTTGACCTTCTGGTGAGCTGGGCAATAGCAAGTGAAGAAGCATCCCTCGATGTTAGACAACCATCTCATGGATATGATAGTATCCTGAACTCCATCAAATGTTGGGGGATTCATATTTTCGAAGTCCCGATACTAGAAGGCTCTCCCAGTGCCAATCCCTGCAGCAGAGACGACTACGGTGGCCGCAACAGTAGCAGTCTCAGCAGTGCAGTGTATCTGTCATCAAATTACTCTATCATAGCGGTCTTGATAGACCCAAACAGCTCTGGTATTTGCCCTCGGCCAATGGTAACAACCTCCTCATGGATAATCTACCTGATCCGGTCCTCAATAAATGATGGCCTATCCTGGCCACCCGCTCCCGATCCTAACCCAGATCCGACCTCAAATCGCCTCGTAATCACCATACTGAAAATAAACCAGGAAAAAATCAAATAAAACGCATATAACAGCATGGGGACCAAATCCCAACAAAACCCTAGGGATTGTGACTTCTCTGCTATGCGTACGAGTCATGTGCTTCCAGTAGTACAGGCCCATACTGTTGGATTAGGTGTCTAAGCCCATAACTATAATTGGTATGTACTTGACCCGATACTAGCATGGTCCTTTTGGGTTGCCTTCACCATAGCAATTTGATAGGATGAATTATAGAGAAAGAGGTTAATTGTGATTTATTAATATATTATAGGAATAATATATTAATTGAGAAATCATATTATTTAATTGGTATTGATCAGAAATTAATATCGAAATAATCTGGTGATTAAAAGAGACTGATTAAATTAAAGGGGACTGATATTGCAATTATATGATAATTGAAAGTTGGGCTTATAGATCCCTAGGAAGGGGTGGACGAATTTCCTTGCGTAGCCCACATGGAATTCGTCCATAAGGGCCTTCTAGAAGGATCTTGTGGGCTGATTGAGGATTAAGCAACCAGATTAGGGTTTTACCTGAAACCGTGGTAGCTCAGCTATATAAGGAACCCATGGGGTGCCTAAAATCGGCCGCTACATTCTAAGAAGAATACCCTAGCCGATTTTGAGCCTCCTAACCTCTCTCATATTCTTCCAACTTGCTACTTGGTGTTTGTGATCCATTTGAGGTGCAACATTTGAGGCACTGAGCTCTTGAAGGTCAAGATCTACAAGCTACAAGTAAAAGGTACTCTTCTAACTTTGTTTTATGTTACATATTTCGAAAATTAAATGCTAGTTAAGGTTTATGCTTTGGATGATTTGATTTGCATGTATAACTTCAGAAAAACATAAATCCAAAGCATTAGGGTTGCATGTACACCATAGGAATGTTGTAGTGCTCAAAACCCATCAGTGGTATCAGAGCATAGGCTGTTTTTCTATTGTATTTGATGCCATGGTTAATTATTCAAAGCTGAAAAATTCGATTTCTGGCCCCTAACTGATGAACTCGACGAGTCCAAAGCCTGACTCGACGAGTTGACTCGTCTGTATGCAGGATTTTCGGATATTAAGCCTAAATTAGATTTGGATAATTACCATAAACTGTTTTTCCTATCAAAATCCGATTTTTCTATTGTGGTAATGAATATCCTAATTTAATTGGAAGATAATGGTCAAATTTAAGATAATTACTAGATTATATGATAAACTAATTATTTGTAAATTTTGAATTGTGATTATCTTGGCAAATAAAATTGGATTAGGTCAAATTTAGATAATGGTAAAATTATATGATTATTTTAATTGTTTTAAATTTGACCTAGAAAGTTTTGAAAAGTTTCATAACTTGTCCTCAAGTTTTGGAATTTAAAATTTGATTAAAAAGATTTAATTTTGAAATATTAAATTCTAAACCCTAGTGTTTTTTACTTTAAAATACAACCATTATAGTATTATAATATTAAAAGCTTAATACTTATCTATATATATATATATATATATATATATATATATATATATATATATATATATATATATATATATGTGTGTGTGTGTGTGTGTGTGTGTGTGTGTGTATAAGATGAGTCAGTCTTACCGTTAGTAGGCCTCATTCACGTAGTTGATCTATAAGGGGTGTTTAAGGAAGCGGCCTCTAAAATGACCGCCATTGGGTATCCACTCTTACCCACCGCACTCTTGACCGGTGGAGGGTCATTAGCTGAATGGATAGGATAGGATAACTTATTCCTCATTAATAAGTATATTGATTATTATAAAGTAACTAAATGTTTTCATAAATTCTCAATTTTAGTTACTTTAGGCAAAATGTGAAAATGATGCTATTGCATGAAATTTCACTTTGCACCTTGCCAAGTTGTTAGTGGAGCGTGTGTGGTTAACCGACACACTAACTTGGACTAACAAGGGTGGCAAAGGGTAGCTCGATGTTTATCATAGATCAATGGAGCGTGTGTGGTTAACCGGCACATTGATTAGGTGATAAATGACATCGAGACTACCAAGCACATTTGCATGGTTATTCACACCTTGTTTTTGATCCTCGGTATCCCAATCACAAACTTGAAGGGCATAATCGATATTAAACATGCCATTGAAAAGTTCAATGAATCTCAAAGAATCTAGGAATTTCAACTCATTTAAAACCTAATTGTTCATTTTCGTTTTTCATGGTGGAAATTGGTAAATCGTCATTTACATACCTTCAAATATTTTGCAATTGGATTACAGCATCCCTCTACCAAATTATGGAATATTGTGTTGGGTCCTAGCCCTAATATTTCATTTGGGTGTTATATTAAGGATTCTTATCTAATCCAAACTTTGTGTCTTTTCTTTTTCAGATGTCAGGCTCGAACTCCTCCAACACCAACTCCTCGAACCCACTTTGTCTCTTGGGTATTTGTGGGAGGGTCACATTTGATGGATCCAATTTCAATGATTGGATTTGCAACATTCGCATGGCCCTAAGGTAGGAGGACAAGGAAGACATTCTCAACGAGGAACTCGCCGAGATCAATGAAAATACTGCTACTCCTGAACAAATTACTGAGTATAGGGCTCGATGCAAAGAGGCGACAAAGGTGTCATGCATCATGGTAGCCACTATGACTCCCGAACTTCAAAAGTTCTATGAGGACTATTGGCCTTATGACATGCACTAAGATATGATGGAAAAGTACCATCAAAGTGCATGTCAAGAGAGGTACGAAATAGTTGCTTCGTTGATAACAACCAAAATGAAGGATGGAGAGTCCATCACGACCTACTTGCAAAGAATGCAGAGATACGTGGATTGTTTGCCTAAGTTAAATGTCAACTTCGATGAAGAAGTGGCCATTGATATTATCCACCACTCTTTACCTCCTTGTTATGAACAGTTCAAGATGACTTATCATATGAACAAGGATGAGGTGACCTTGAGCAAACTTCAAGGGCTGTTAAGAACTGCTGAAACTGGCTTGAAAGGCAAAGTTGTCGCATCAACTCCTACTGATGCTGCCCATGTCTTGGCAATTGGACAAGGAAAGTGGAAGAAAAGGAAAGCTCATTCTAAGAGCCACAAGGGAAAGTCTCATGATGGTTCTTCTTCAAGTGGAACCAAAGGTGGTTCTGCCAGTCCTTCGTCATGTAGAGTGCTTCTACTATCACGATAAAGGGCATTGGAAACGAAGCTGCCCGAAGTATCTGCAAGATATCAAGGATGGGAAGATAAAGCCCACCTTCGCAGGTATTTACACTACTCAATCTAATAACTCATCACATGCTAGTTCTTGGGTCCTTGATACAGGATGTGGTTTTCACATTTGTTCTGATTTGCAGGGTCTAAGAAGAAGTAGGGATGTAGAGCACGGGAAGATAAACTTGATCATGGGGAATAGGAAAGCGTCGCATGTCACCAAGATTGGAGTTAATTCTATATTGCTTGGTAATGGGTTAGGATTAGATTTGAACGATTGTTGCTACTCGTCTGAAATGGCGAGAAACATTATTTCTTTTCATGGTTTATGTAAACAAGGTTTTAGATTTTCGTTTGACAATTAAATTGGTTCTATTAATGCTTTTTATAATGGTAAATTTTATTTTGAAGCATTGCCTTGTAATGGTATATATGAAACTGTGATGGTTGTAGACAACTTTGGAAATAATGTATTGCACATTGATTCGTCCAGTGGTTTGGACAAGGCATGCTTGTGGCATTGTCGTCTTGGACATGTCAACAAGAAGCGCATAGCCCAACTCCAAAAGGATGGAGTGTTGCAGTCATTTGACTTAAAGTCGGATGACACGTGCGAATCTTGTTTGCTTGGAAAGATGACCAAGTTGCCTTTCACTGGTACTTGTGAAAGAGGTGAGGGTTTGTTGGATCTCATACACACCGATGTGTGTGGGCCGTTCAGATCCACCACAAGGGATGCTAACCACTTCTATGTGACTTTTACCGACGATTATAGCAGATATGGATATATCTACTTAATCAAACATAAGTCGGAAACCTTTGAAAAGTTCAAAGAGTTTAATCAAGAAGTGGAGAATCAATTGGGCAGGAAGATAAAGATGCTCTGATCCGATCGAGGTGGTTAGTTTCTTAGTATCGAGTTCCACAACTATCTTAAGGAATGTGGAATTATTTCACAATTGACGCCGCCTAGGACGCCGCAATTGAATGGTGTGGATGAGAGGCGCAATCGAACCTTGTTGGACATGGTTCGTTCCATGATGAGTCGAGCTTCGCTGCCTATCTCATTCTGGGAGTATGCCTTAGATACTGCCGCCCATATCCTTAATCTAGTCCCAACTAAGAAGGTTGCCAAAACACCTCACGAGATGTGGACAGGGAAGGTTCCCTCGTTGGCACATATTAAGGTTTGGGGTTGCGAGGCTTTCGTAAGACGAGAGACTCACGACAAGCTTGAACCTCGTAGTGAGCGATATATTTTCATCGGCTACCTGCAGAAATCCTTTGGATATCTCTTCTACAGACCAAGTGATAATGTTGTCTTCGTTGCG
Source organism: Lactuca virosa (assembly GCF_052849685.1). Taxonomy (NCBI): domain Eukaryota; kingdom Viridiplantae; phylum Streptophyta; class Magnoliopsida; order Asterales; family Asteraceae; genus Lactuca; species Lactuca virosa. Next base: position 44,475,883 of record NC_136432.1, on the reverse strand, counting down.
AGGAGAGGGGTTTTCCGAGAGAGAGAGAACTCATATGCCAAGAGGACAGTGGGAGGAAAATTGATCTTGAAGAGCTTCAAGAATCAAGTGATGAAGGAACCTCAAGCACTAGCGCTCAACCCGACGAGAAAACTCCTATTGAACCAACTGACAAGTCCCTACCTCTAAGACGTTCCAGTAGAGTTAATGTTCCACCTGTATTATATGGTTTCCATATAACTGCTGAGGGTGATACATTTATTAGTGATATTACACTGATAAATATGGATGAACCTAACAACTACAAGGAAGCCATGGCAGGCCCAGAGTCTGCTAAATGGAAAGAGGCAATGGATAACGAGATTCAGTCCATGTATGACAATCAAGTTTGGAACTTAGTTGACAATGTCCCAGGTCGTAAGACAGTCGGGTGCAAATGGATCTTCAAGAAGAAGACCGACATGGATGGGAATGCACACACGTTCAAGGTACGACTGGTTGCGGAGGGTTTCAATAAAACTTCGGGAGTTGACTATGACGAGACCTTCTCACCAGTGGCCAAGATCAAGTCTATAAGTGAAAGAACCCATTTCTAAACTTTCATACCAGACAATAAAGTTACTCCAAAACATGCTACATGCATATTTATAAAACATTATCATACATTGATAAAGTGATTACAAAAGATTGGATACAAACCGACTATGTTTTAATATTTTACATAACTACCCAGGATATTGTAAATTTATACAAACATGATCCCTAAATACAAAAGTAATATTACAACTATTCTAAACCTTTCAACAGTATATGACTACACTGGTTACTTATCTCCTGCAAAATTTGTTAAACATTGAGAGGGTAAGCGGTGACGCTTAGTGAGTTCAATAATAGATACAATATAACGTTATGCCATATATATATACTTCAATATGACAGAGGAAAAGAGGATCAAGGAACAACAAAGGCATAATGCTAAAAGCTTTCCATATCAATCAATGAGACATAACAATTTCCATACTTGATATAAAATCAATAAAGTTTCGGCACAAATGGCACAGAAAATACTCAGGAATATTATTTTTCTAGAATATTTAGGCTTTCAGCCTTATCTTAGCATACTACCAAAGCCAAAGTGATGCCTATGTCATACACTTCATGGTCAACGGTTCATACCAATACCCAAGTGATGCCTATGTCATACACTTCAAGTCAGAGGTACAGCCTTGCTATAAAAATAGCGGAAACAACAACTCGAGATGATAAAATGGAAAAGCACATAGCACATATAACACATAATATACAATTGTTCCTATGTATTAAACTCACCGTGAAATAACCGGGGGTCAAAATAGTAATTTGGGCAGCACTTCGGCTCTAAATATGACTTTCGCCGTTGAAAACCGGGAGTTTTCTTGAAAAACCGGGCCCTGCGAGGGTTGGGCTTCAAAACCGAAAAGATAAATTTTCCGGGTCTTCGGGCACTTCGGGGGGTGTTTCGGGCGTTGGAAATAATCCCGGGGCTTCGGGGGATATCAAAATAATGAAAATATAGAAAAGGGGGGTGAAAATGGTCATTTTCCCATTTTCCCCGGGTAATCTCGCAAGGCTCCTATTTATAGGAGGGGAAATCCGAAGGTCGGCCGAGAAGGGACACGCGGCAGCGAGGGGTTCGGACACGCGGCATCAAGAGGCGAAGGCACGCATGCGAGGCTCGGACCAGCTGGCATCGGACTGATGGCTTCTACATGCATCGGACCTGCAAGACCTCGGTTCGGACGGTTGGAAGCTTCTTAGTGGACCGAGCTTCGGTCCAATGGGGGTACAGGGTGACGACTTCGGACCAATCAGCGGGTGCCACGAGAGGCTGCGGTCCAATCAGAAGACGCCACGTGGATCGAACACTGTTCATGCGAAAATTATTGAAAAATGTGTCCAATCTTGTAAAATCCATAACTTTCTCATACGGGCTCCGTTTTTGACGTTCTTTATATGCACGCGTAGAGAAAATTATGCTCTACAACTTTCGTTTAGACTTTGTCGGAAAATTTTGATTTATTTTTATATTATTATTTTTAACAGACCGGGACTGGTAAATCCGTTAAAAATTCATAACTTCTTCATCCGACGTCCGATTTCGTCAGACTTTTTACCGTTGTACTACTAATGACGAGACCTTCGATTCTCGTTTAGGTTGTGTCGGCTAAAAATCACTCGATCTAAAATTCGAGTTTTTAGCTGTCTACTGCTAAGCTGAAACTTAGAAAAATCATAACTTCCTCATACGAAGTCAGATTTTGGCGTTCTTTTTGTTGAACTTCTCGGTTTAACGAATACTACAACTTTCATTTAGATCGCTAAGGCTAAAAAGTAGTTTATCAAAAACTCACTTTTTACGTCATTCGGCATCGTGCCGGTTTTATCGCGGATCTTCGATTGGTCATAACTTCTTCGTTATAACTCGGATTTCGACGAGGTTTTCGCCTACATGTTTCTAACGAGATTATCTACAACTTTTAATAATAAAATTTTACTTATTTCAAATTTTATATTTTCGCTAAATTTCACTATTTGGCTTTTAATTGGAATCTCATAAGACTTCCAATATTTCATGAGTGATTCTAAACATAGTTTTACTTTATTTCTAGTAAAAACTATCTGTTAGAACTCAATACTCAATTTCTCATAATATTTCATAATATTATTAACTTTTTAGTTTACATAACACGATTTCAAAATGTGTATGTTACAATAACGGTTATGCTGGCCATAGTTGCGTTTCATGATTATGAAACATGGCAGATGGACGTCAAAACCGATTTACTTAATGGAAAGTTGGCTGAGGATGTTTACATGAATCAACCAGAGGGTTTTGTGGATGCAAAGTACCCGAATAGAGTGTGCAAGTTTGAGAAATCCATATATGGATTGAAACAAGCATCTCGCAGATAGAGCCTTTGTTTCGATGAGAAAGTCAAAGAGTTTGGTTTTTCGAGAAGCGAGGATGAGTCATGCGTATATGTCAAAGCTAGTGGGAGTATAGTTAGCTTCTTGGTATTGTATCTGGATGACATACTACTCATAGGAAATGACGTCCCGACCTTGCAGGAGGTTAAGACCTGGCTTAGGAAGTGTTTCGTTATGAAGGACCTTCGGGAAGCTGCTTATATTCTAGGGATAAGGATATTGAGAAATAGGAGTAAGAGACTAATAGGACTTAGTCAAAGTACTTACTTGGATAAAGTGTTGAAACGTTTTAGCATGGAGAATTCCAAGAAAGGGGACTTACCAATCCAGAGCAATACCAAATTGAGTAAGACTCAAAGCCCCGAATACCGATGTTGAGATAACAAAAATGAGTTGAGTACCATATGCTTCCGCCGTTGGCTCTATCATGTACGCTATGACGTGTACTTGCCCTGATGTCGCTTTCGCTTTGAGCATGGTCAATCGATATCAAGGGAACCCTGGTAGAGCTCACTGGACAGTAGTAAAGAACATTCTTAAGTATCTGCGAAGGACGAAGGACAGGGTCCTCGTACTTGGTGGAAGTGAAGACTTGAGAGTGACAGGGTATAGTGATGCTAGTTTCCAGACCGACAGAGATAAATTCCACTCTCAGTCGGGCTGGGTATTTACCCTGAATGGAGGAGCGGTGACTTGGAAAAGTTCAAAGCAGGAGACTGTAGATGATTCAACGTGCGAATCAGAGTACATAGCAGCGAGCGAAGCATCGAAGGAGGCGATATGGTTGAAGAACTTCATTGGAGACCTTGAAGTTGTACCAGCCATAAAGGAGCCTATGCAGTTTTTCTGCGATAACGAAGGAGCAGTTGCCTTGACCAAGGGAACATGGGAGATACAAGCACATCGACATAAAATATCACTTCATCAGACATTGGGTAGAAGAGGGACTCCTCGTAGTAAAGAGGGTATCGCCAGAAGAGAACCCAGCAGATCCCCTTACAAAGGGTCTGAGCAGGGTTAACCACTTACAGCATGCGAGGAGCATTGGTCTGAAGGACGATATTAGTTTTAGTGATTAGATAGTTATTTAGAAACTTGTAATAGATAAAATGTAATTGACATTCGATGATTGAATAAAATAGTTGATGATTGAATAAAATAGTTTTATTTACGAGTAAAGTTACTATCTTGTGTCAATTGTTTACTATTGTTTCACTTTTGCATGTTTTAACTTAAAAAATAATAGGATTATTCAAATTATCCACAGTCGATCATACTTTGGAAGTAGGCTATGAGGATAGATTGTCATGAATTGGCTTGTAAATTATCTAAGTGTTTAGGCATAGCAAAAGTTTGCTACAACATTCATGAGTACTCCTGAAATAAGATTTGCGTATTGGATTAAACCCACGCTCATATGAATCACTTCATGGAATTTATCACGAGTGATTGTGAGACGATAATATCGTGTAGTCTTTAAACCGAGATATATGAGTTGTTGTTTACAAGTTGGTTGTGCATTGATAGTGCGTAAACGCATCAGTAACTTGATGTTATAAAACGTATTGTTGTGTACGATTTAATAAGTAAATAGTACAAGCATATAAGTCAAAGTTTATCTGTTCCTTTTATCCTAAGAGGATTAAAAGCGATATCTTGGGCCACTCGATGATTTTGTGTTGACTTATGTGTCAGGCCTGGTTAGGACTGAATTGATGTGTTCAATTAAGTTCTCTGTCAAACAAATCAGAAATCAGGAAACAAACTGTTGGACAAGGAGTATGACTTCATTCCATGTCTTTGTCCACATGATATCTTGAGAACAGAGGACTACATGATCCCATATCTAAAGGACGTGTTATTGACTAGGTCAGAGTTCAACAACGGCTTTTGAGAGCTACGATTGCTAATCGGATTATGAAGTCGTACTTGCAGTTATAGTTATTAGACTTATCCAAGTGAGAGACTATTGGATTAGATGTTTATGTCCATAACTATAATTGGTATGTACTTGACCCGATAGTAGCATGGTCCTTTTGGGTTGCCTTCACCATAGCAATTTGATAGGATGAATTATAGAGAAAGAGGTTAATTGTGATTTATTAATATATTGTAGGAATAATATATTAATTGAGAAATCATATTATTTAATTAGTATTGATCAGAAATTAATTTGGAATTAATTTGGTTATCAAAAGAGACTGATTAAATTAAAGGGGACTGATATTGCAATTATATGATAATTGAAATTTGGGCTTATAGATCCCTAGGAAGGGGTTGACGAATTTCCTTGTGTAGCCCACATGGAATTCGTCCATAAGGGCCTTATGGAAGGATCTTGTGGGCTGATTGAGGATTAAGCAACCAAATTAGGGTTTTACCTGAAACCTTAGTAGCTGAGCGATATAAGGAACCCATGGGGTGCCTAAAATCGGCCACTACATTCTAAGAAGAATACCCTTAGCCGATTTTGAGCCTCCTAACCTCTCTCATATTCTTCCAACTAGCTACTTGGTGTTTTTGATCCATTTGAGGTGCAAAATTTGAGGCACTAAGCTCTTGAAGGTCAGGATCTACAAGCTACAAGTAAAAGGTACTCTTCTAACTTTGTTTTATGTTACATATTTCGAAAAATGTATGCTAGTTAGGGTTCATGCTTTGGATGATTTTATTTGCATGTATAACTTGAGAAAAACATAGATCCAAAGCATTAGGGTTGCATGTACACCATAAGAATGTTGTAGTGCTCAAAACCCATCACATACTACCTTCCACACCTACCCGTATTTGTCTCAGAGGATCATCCCAACAACCCTAATAATACTCACTTGAATACGCATACAATATATCCTCGCTTCCTAAAGGAAGGCTAATCAATACGCAACTGGCCGGCTGACTCCACCCAACTCATCCATGAAACTTCCACCAACCCTGCAGCACTCGTGTATGCTAATCATACATAACACTGGATCCTATAGACAGGCGAATACATGATCCTACCCTAAGACCTTCATCAAACAAGAACAGGAAATATGGCCAAACTAAACATTCTCAGGGTATAAAATCTTAGTTATGTACAACTATGTTGCATACACTAAGCAACTACAATAATGATGTCAATTTCATACAATTAGGCATATCCAAGAGGAATCCCTAGGCTATCAGGCATCATATAATCAGGCAATTCTATCATGGAAATCCTGGAGATCCCTAGCCTATCACTAGCATGTTGTTCTAACATATTACAATATCAAATATCAGTGTGGTAATTTGGGGTTTACTTACTGGCTCCGGTTGATCGTACACATCGCGTCCTTTCTTGATTATTTTGAAAACAAATTTTTGAAAATCAATTTTAAAACCTTTTTCCTTAGTTTGAGACTAGATTCACACGTGTGTTCCTCCAATTCAATCAAACCAAGGCTCTGATACCAACTTGTAACACTACCAAAAATCACAACAAATTTCAACTTTTCAAAAACACACTGAAGTTATAAAATGTTTACAAACAAATGTTTCCAAAATATTTATCGAATATCAGAGTATCCCAATATCATAAAAACCCATAACAAGAATATGTATACGGTCACGCCTTCGCCTTTCCACGATCCTCCGAAGTACCTGAAACAATAAACTGAAACCGTAAGCTAAAGCTTGTGAGTTCCCCCAAAGTACCAACACACAAGCAGATAACTTATACAATCAAACATTTCAGATCCAATCAACCATTGGGTTAGAATACCCCAGGCCCAGTCAATCGTAGCGTCCAGTCATCCTCGGGATGGAATACCCTAGATTGGAATACAAATATATCCATATATCAGGTCCAGTCAACCATCAGGTTGGAATACCCCAGGCCTAGTCAACCATAGGGTCCAGTCATCCTCGGGATGGAATACCCTATGTTGGAATGTCAATGTCGGGTCCAGTCATCCATCGGGATGGAATACCCTTGGTCTGTTGGCTTACGCACAAAGAAGTAAAGCTTCAACCACCAACCAAATATGTGCACATATAACAGATAACATATAAGCAGTCGACATACAATCATACAGATCTAATAGGTTGCTATAGTATAATAACATACTATCACATAACAGAATATCTAATCCAATGGGTCGGCCTTGGTTCCTTCGACCCATAAGTACAGTGAGGAAGACTCACCTCTCAGTCTGAAAAGTAGCTGATGAGGTCTCAACTCTGAATCTCATCTCTCTAACCATCACCTATCCAATCAAAGGACAAATTCAAAATCGCCATCCAAAACACCCAAAAATACCCTTGAGTCAAAATTGGTCAAACTCGGGGTAAAAATGATCAAAATCCATAGGTCAACTGAGTCAACCCAACCGAGTCGACCCAGCCGGGTCGACCCAGTGAATGTATGCGGGGCGTACTCTAGAGGTACATGGGGTGTACGCTTCCGTTGACCAAATTGGGGCTGTTGACTGCTAACGTTGGGCGTATGCCCAGGTACGCTCGGCGTAACTCCAGACTTTTCTTTTTCCCATTATGTGCTTAATATAATGACTTAATACGTCCAATTGCATATCTAATGTCAAAATGTCATTAGGAGTCATAAAGTTTCCAACTTTATGACCTTGCATGCTCAATAAGTGCTTAATCCATGAAAACCCAACATCTTAATGCCTTAAGACTCTCAATAACATGCATGGGCTAAAACCAACCATTGGGACTCCATTTTTATGACTTAAGTCCTCTACTAAGGTCTGCAAATACAACTTAATGAATCAAGAACATTCCATGCTCAAGATCTAACATTTTGGGACCAAACGTATCATTAAAACATCCATTTTGTGACATCCCCAAATTCACGGCCAGAGAAGACCGGTTTAATTTATGCTTTTAGAATAATTTCAGAGTAATCCTTTGATTAAAAGAGTTGCGGAATTTGTTCCCAAAACGATATATGATAAAATAAGATTTACCAAGGCATTTCTTAAAGAAATGTATTTTCATTATATAACAAAACTCGGGATGTCATGTTCCGATACATACCAAAAGCATAAACGGCACATTATAAGCCTTACAATAGTTATATACACTACAGGCCTATAATCAAAATATCTTGATAAGTCGTTCAACTTATGCTCTCGCGCCACTACCTGTAATACAAAGAAAACTGAGTGGGTCAGGCTTGGGAGCCTGGTGAGCATATAGGGTTTTCAACCCACAATAAATAAATTTATTAATTTCATCAAACAACAATAACCCGATTACCCATTCCCGTTATCCTCACTTTACGTCCCTAAAAAAACTATCACAAGGGACCTAGTCTAAGGATTTTCATCGGGGCGACAACACTGCTTTGGGGGTTTCCCAGCAATTTATGTCAAATAACGCAACCATGTGGGGGACGGAGTACAGCAAATGAACACCCAAGCTCATTAACACCTACAGGTTGCGAGTCTGCCAGCGTTCCACTGGACTGTCTAGAAAAGTCTGTGGTCGTCATCCATACTCCGCTAGATGACTGGATCACAATAACATCGAGGGCTCTCATCATTTTATTTCATCACACATCAACTATCTACCCATGTTTTACCCAACATATTTTTAGATAAAAATACATATACAGTTTAATTTATTTAAAAATCTGTATAAATCATTCATTCATCATCCATCTCAAATAAATAAACAATATATAATCACATAACACGTATTTTATATAAAATACATCATATATATATATATATATATATATATATATATATATATATATATATATATATATATATATATATATATGTGTGTGTGTGTGTGTGTGTAAGATGAAAGTGACTATACACTCACTTGATTTAACGATAATCGGGCAGCACTTCGTTTCCTAAAACAATTGTTTCTAATAAAACCGGGAGTTTTATTGAGAAACCGGGCTCTGCGAGGGTTGGGCTTCAAAACCGAAAAGATAAAATTTCCTGGGTCTTCGGGCACTTCAGGGCGTGTTTCGGGTATTGGAAATGATCTCGGGGCTTCAGGGGAAGTCAAAATAGTGAAAATATGAGTTTAGGGGTAAAAAGTGGCAAAAATCCAAACTTAACCGGAAAGTCTCGCAGCCCTCCCTTTTATAGGGTGCGAGCTTCGGATCTGAGGGTTGAGAAGCGAACAGATGTCAGCAGATGCGAGGGGCAGGTGGCGCGCCTACGAGGCTCGGACACCTGGTGCGACACGCGTCGGATGCGAGGTGAGGCGGCTTCGGATGCGAGGAGTCACCTGGGCACGCGTCGGAGTCTCGGCTGCACATCACATCGGTGACTAAGGTGCTTCGGACACAAGGCGACACGCGGCCTGCTTCGGTTGGGCCTCCCTTCGGTCGTATCACAATCCGACACGGGGCATGCATGCGAGAATCCGGGTGACGTGGCCGATCCGGATAAGGCTTATCAATGCGAGATTCCTCGGAATTTGTGCCAAAATCTTATAAAATCCATAACTTTCGCATACGTGCTCCGTTTTTGACGTTCTTTATATGCACACGTAGGGAAATTTATGCTCCACAACTTTTGTTTAGACTTCGTCAGCTAATTTTGAATTTATTTTTAATATTATTATTTTTAACAGACCGGGACATGAAAATCCGTTAAAAATTCATAACTTCTTCATCCGACGTCCGTTTTCGTCTGTCTTTTTACTGTTGTACTACTATTCACGAGACCTTCGATTCTCGTTTAGATTGTGTCGGCTAAAAATCACTCGATCTAAAATTCGAGTTTTTAGTTGTCTACTGCTAAGCTGAAACTTAGAAAAATCATAACTTCCTCATACGAAGTCAAATTTCGGCGTTCTTTTTATGCATATTCTCGGTTTAACAAACACTACGACTTTCATTTAGATCACCAAGGCTAAAAAGTAGTTTATCAAAAACTCACTTTTTACGTCATTCAGCGCCGTGCCGGTTTTGTCGCGAAACTTCGACAGGTCATAACTTCTTCGTTATAACTCGGATTTCGATGAGGTTTTCGCCTAAATGTTTCTAACGAGATTCTTTACAACTTTATCCTTAGATATCGGCTTTATTTAATATTTATTTTCAAGGCTTATTTTTATTCTTAATTCATTAATCATAATAATTAAGCAGATAAGCAAATAATATTCACATAATTCCTCTTTATTACTTCAAAATGAGTTACAAATGTTAACCTAGACTATTACGTCAATATTAATGCCTAGCCTAGAAACACGGGCGTTACACATTTCTAGATCTATATGATGGAGGGGTAAACCTGAAAGCTTTATACCTTCAAAAGGTTGCAAATGAGGTAGAAATCCCATATTGAAAGTGCTTCATTCCTCCAAGATGAGATCTACTTCTTTCCTTCTTCTTCAAAGCACAAAAACGCACACACTTAAGCTTGGTATTGCTTCTCAAGGTGAATTAGGGTTGCAAAAACATATCAAGAGGATGGAGGCTGATGAGGTGATGAGAAATGAGGCTATAATGGGGTTTAAATATGAGTTAAACCCTAAAAATTAGGGTTTTCTCATCTGGAAAGTACGCCCTGCATACGAGATGTACGACCAACATATTAGGGCGCGCCCTAGTACACTCAATGTACACGCATACGCATGTCGTACTCCCTCAAGGCTAATTTACGAAAATGCCATAAGGGCCCTTTTTGCACTCTTTCTTGAACTTAGGGACCAAAATGCAAGATAATTAAATTTATAGGCTTAAAATTAGAAGTACCTCATCATTGGGATGTTACAACCCTACCTCCGATATGATCCTACGTGGTTATTCCTTACTTGGTAGATCTTGATGTAGACATTGAGATTGTTGAGGAATCTAGACTATCATTAGTCTCAAGGGATATTAGACTAAGAAAAAGTGATAAAGAAACCTAGGTCACATCAAGGGAAAAGCTAAGTGCTAGGGAAAAGCATTTCCTAAATTCCGAGTCATCCACTTTTAACAAGTGAGTACATAATTACTTTCAGCTTACATATAGATATCAAGTATCTATTAAATGCTATATGTGCTTACTATCTGTGTTCTTTATATCTGTGCTATGTTGCAATAATATGATATGATTTTTTTATATTAATTACTTTTTCATATTTGAATTTGTATTGGGCAGTAAAGGGTTTTGGGAAAAATAAAATAATAGGTTGGGTAGTGAAGGGTTTTTGGAAAATAAAATAGTGAGAGGCCGCACATTGTATTACCGGTACCAGTCATCTATCAGAGTATAGCTGACGATCACTGACTATTCTGGATAGTGCGATGGAACACCAACAGTTGGTGTTAATGCTCATACTTTTTAGGGAAAATTAAGTTGTTCATTTGAGTATTCTATCTCCCCCAAAGTTTCCTTATTGACACATATTGCTACAAATTCTTCGAAGTAGTATTATCTAGTCACATAGATCCTTAGGGTAGGTCTCCTAAGTTTAACATTTTAAGATCAGAGAGTGAGAATAATGGGAATGAGTAATTGGGTTAATTACTTGTAACGTCCCAAAAATACCAAGTAAAATTTTCATTTTAAATCAAAAGTGCATTCATTCATTTGTTCCAAAAGATAACTCAAGTAATAGTATTTTCCAAGCATTAGAGTAAAAATCTCAAATAGCCAATGCAGAATAAACTCTGGGGGATACAGTGCAATCATGTCGAGCCCTTCCCTCTAGAACTTAAAGTACCTGAAAATGTTAAAGCACAAAACCATAAGCACAAAGCTTAGTGAGTTCCCCAAAATACCACATACCATACATATCATTGGGCCCAACCCATAATAACAGGCCCAACCCTCCAAACCATTGGGCCCATCCTAGCACACAAATAGGATTAGCTCATCATACAAATATGCCTAACCCTACATATATACCAATGGGCCCAGACCTACATGCATACCAATGAGCCCAACCTAACACACAATGCAAGAGTCACAAAGACAGCTTGCATCCTACATGATATAATCAAGTGGGCCAGCATTGGTGCATTCGACCCACAAGTATAATGTAAAGACTCACCTAACTCACAAATCAGCTAAAACACAGCTCAAATCCACATTATAGATGCTTCAACATACTTATAGAAACATACAAGGTCTAACGTTAGTCTACACACTAAATCCAACAATCTTGACCAAAAGTCAACCCATGTCAACAAGTCAATGGCCAAGATCAAAGTCAACATCCAAAACATCAACCATTGAGCCTCATGTCGTGAACAACCCTTGGTCATGTCGTGAGAACTCACTCAGCCTGATCGCAACTCGTCTCGTTCCAACTCGGTCACAAACAACCTACCCAACAAGCATCACAATGTGAACCCTCCTTAGTCACATTGTAACATCCCAATATGAGGTACTTCTTAATTAAACCCTATAATTTATTTATATTGCATTTGGTCCCAAAGTTCAAGAAATATACGCAAGAAGGGCCTTAAGGGGCATTATTGTCATTTGGGGACCTTCAGAGTACGCCATGTGTAAATGGTGTACGTTGAGCATACTAGGGCGCGCCCTAGTACGCTGGGCGTACGTGCTAAACGAGGAAACCCTAATCTTTAGGGTTTGGATGGTATTTAATCATCCTTATGGCCTCATTTCCCTTCATCTTATCAGCCTCCACCCTCTCATTCATGTTTAAAGTCCTAGAACCACCTTGAGAAGCCATTTCAAGCCTTAAAGTGTGTGTTTGTGTGCTTAGAAGAAGAAGGAAGGAAGTCAAGCTCATCTTGGAGGAGTGAAGCACTTTGGATCTAGGATTTACTCTTCATTTGCAAACCTTCTAATGTATAAAGCTTGCATCTTTGTCTTTCGATCATGTAGATCTAGAAATGGGTGTTTTAGTGATACTTTTTGGTCCCAAATGTTATCTTGAGCATGGCATGTTCTTGACGATTTGACTTATCCTTTCAGACCCTAAGAGGGGTTCTAAGTCATAAAAATGAAGTCCTAATGGTTAGTTTTGTTTCATGCATCTTGTAGAAGGTCTTAATGGATTAAGACCTTGATTTAAGCACTTAATGGGCATGTAAAGTCATAAAGTTGGAAACTTTATGACTATAGAGTGTTTTTGAGCCTTGGATCTGAAATATGGATGTAAGTGCTTAAGCCATTAAGCACTTATTGAGTTTTGAAGGATGCGAGGGTACGCCCCGCGTACTCGATCAACCACCCTGATGGTGGTCAACTGCGAGGGTTTGGAGTACGCTCATCATACCTACGGAATACGCCTCGTGTACTTGTATTGGGTCATCCCGGATGAGTTGACTCGGTTAGGTTGACTCGGCTGGGTTGACTCAGTTGACTTAATGGGTTGACCAGTTGAGTTTCACTTTGACGTTGACCAAGTTTGACCTTGAGGGTATTTTGGGATTTTGATGTAATTGGTCATTGGTGGGATTAAGTGCCAGATAGAGAGATGAAATTCAGAGTCGGGACCTCATCAACTTCTGTTCAGTTTGTGAGGTGAGTTTTCCTCATTGTACTTATGGGTCGAAGGCACCAAGGCCGGCCCATTGGATTGTTATCCTGGTTTATCGTATGTTGGTATGTTGTAGTGATCTGTTAGATATGTATCCTGGTAGTTAGGATGATGCTATGCTTAGTGATCTGTAAGATCTGTCTGATTGTCTGATGACTGGTTATATGTGTGTTTATATGTTATGTATATTTCGACATGGTTTATATGTGGTTAGGTTGAGGCGGACCAGTGTAGACTGAAGGCCAAGAGACCCATGGCGGCCCGGATAGACTGTAGGCCTGCGACGCGGTCAAGTCAAGCTGAAGGCCCGGAGAATGGACTACATAGGCTGAAGGCCCGGTGAGGCGGTCCAGTCATGCTGAAGGTTCTGTGAGCGGTCCAGATAGTCTGTAAGCCTCCGAGGCGGTCCAGTCATGCTGAAGGCTCTGTATGCATGCTATTATTGTGTATGTTATTTGTTTGTGTGTTAGTACTTTGGGGGAAACTCACTAAGCATCGTCTTACAGTTTTAGTTTATGTTTCAGAGACTTCAGATGACCGCAGGAAGGCGAATGCGTGACCGTACACATCCTCATGGAAAACTTTGATGTTGAAATGCTTTTGAAAACTATGCTTGTAAACAATTTGTGAAGTGGGTTGGTTTTAAAAACTTTAAATTTATCATGATTTTTATGGATGTTATACACATCGTGAGCACAATAGGACAACCTAGTCGCGAAATCCATCTTGGTTATGTCGTGACACCCTCAGTGTCACGTCGTGACTTCAGTCTGAAACATCCCAAAGATTTGAGTCCTTAATCCAATAAGTTTCGAAATCCCATTTTTTTCCAGAAGCTTAAGGGGACTCCAAAGGTCCATAAAAATGATTACTTTTTTGTCATGCATGGTTCATGCATGTCCTATATCCATTCTTGGTCAAAAGAGAAGAAATAACACCAAAACTTACATGTATGGATCCAATACTTAATCAACTTCTAGATTTGAACCTTATGATACTCAAGGGACCCTTAGAATCCATTAAGTTTCCAACTTTATGAATGCTTTCCATTCAAGCTTGCTCAAACATGATGAAAATGGGAAAACAACATACATCTAGAGACATTAAGCAATAAAGTTTAGATCTTGGGCACTTACAAAAGGTCCAGAAAGAGTACAAGATGATGATGATGAGGTTCCCTTGCTAGATCCACAACTAGAACACATTATTCTTCTTTTTCAAGCTACCTAAAGCACCAAAATGGACCAAAAATCACCAAGAGAGGCTAGGGTTAGTTTTTTCCGCGTTTGAGGATGAAGGAGGCTGATAATGAACCCTAAAATCAAGTCTATGAGCTCACCAGGTTTTCCAACCTGAACCACTCAGTTTCTTTGTATCACAGGAAGTAGTACAAAGATAATGATGTTTGGATCCGATGAGAAATTTGAGGGAATATATGTCATAATATGAAAGATATTATAAGGGATGTAATTATTACAATTATGCTTATGTTTCTTGTATTAGTTTGACGTCCCAAGTTTTTAATAATCAATGAAAAACATTTCTTCGGAAATACTTTTTATGGGACAAATTCCGCACTACTAAGTTTTTAAAATAAACATAAATAAAAAGGTTTTTTTTATCGTGAAATGGGGATGTCACACAGACGATTGGTAATTAGATGAAAATGAAATATATATTGTAATTAAAACTCTAGTTTAAGATACTAATTTTAGGTATGGAGTACATGTTTGGCTATGGAGCCTAATATAGGTTCTAAAGTGGATGGATAAACTAATATATTATCCTACTTTCATTTTGTAAGTGTTTTATCCTTTCTCTATATGTGTGAGTGTGTTTGTTTTTTTATTAAAGCTTTATACATTGAAATTACAATGATATGATTATGTATACTTTGAAAATAGTCATCCTATTATAACATTATACTTTCAATATACAATGTTTTAATAAGAAAAATAATTAAAATATAATTATAGAAAAATAATTTTGAATAAAATTATAATTACATTGTGCTTTTAAAGTACAATGGTTTAACAAGAAGACAAATTTTAAATTTAGAAAAATATTAACTTATATTACGTGGAAAATAATTGTGCTACCCTTGAATTTTTTTATTTCTGGGTTCGCTACTTAATTCCATAATGCTACTCAATTCTATAAACTTTATATATCAATGTTTTACTTTTTATATAACTTTACCAATTAATTCTGAAAATGTATTGAATGTTATAAAGTTCAACAAATATATACAAATAATTATATTTGTTCTGCCCCATTTAAGTCCTAATTTTTTTTAATGTTAACTTTACATCTCATTATAGTTGAGTTTAATCTATCAGATATAATACCTAAGGAGTTTAATCAATGGCCCCCTATAGTGAAGTTACAGAAAAATGTGTACGTCGACATTTAAATGTTTCGATCTGGTTCGATACATGGTCTCATCTTATAATACCTAAGGAGCTAATGAATGTCTGTTAGTCAAATTATACTATATCAATTCTCTGAAAATCGCACCAAAAATTGACTTCCTTTTTTATTTCCTTCTTGATCAATAACAAGTGAAGCATTGTAATCATATCCTAAAAGGTCGTATTCTATAAAGTACATGCATTTACTAGGACTGCTACGTGGGGTAAGCTAGACAATTAAAATATAATAAGCGATAAAAACAAGATTTTGATAGAAGGTTATTTATGATAAATGACATTAACCAAAGTTATAGTATATGTGAGAAGGATTCCGTACTAAAGAACTCTGAAATCCAACTTCATATGAAGAAGTTATGCTTCTTTGAAGTTTCACGATAAAAACAACACGATTATGAGCATCGTAAAAAGTCAAAATTTGATAGTTTACTTATTAGCCTAAGTAATCTACACGAAAGTCGTAGTAATCATAAAACTGAGAGTGTGCATACAGAGAACATTCAAATCTGACTTCATATGAGGAAGTTATGATTTTTCGAAGTTTCAACGCGATAGTGCGAACACATAAATCAAAATTCAAATCGGTTGATTGTTAGCCAAAACAATCTGAACGAGAGTTGAAGATTTGTGGCTCATTTTCTCACAACTCAAACACAGATCTCTCTGGTTTTCTTTTACACTTTGAGTCCGACTCATTTCAGACTTTTGAACTTTTTAGCAAGGGTCTAGAGTAGCTAGGAACCTGACAAAAAGAATATTCAGGTCGGGATTCTACCAGTGCAATTTCCAGGTTTTCGTAAAAATCTTTGTAAGTTAAGTTACATTTTTTTTATTTCAAATGTAACCTATATTTATGTTCATAGTCGTTATTATGAACCTATAAATAATATTATCAATGATTCCAAGTCATTATATTGATTGATCTACTTACGGGAATGACGTCTAGGCTGGATTTAGTGAGGTGTTTAAAGTGAGATTTCCGAATAGTATACTCTGCATACCAAAGGGACTCTACCTCTTATACGATCCTACCTGGTTGTTCCTTACTTGGTAGACCTTGAGGTAGACATTAGGATTAGTGAGGAATCTGGACTATCATTAGTCACCAGGATCATTAGGGTAAGACTCGGTATTAATCAAACTTAGGTCACGTCAAAAGAAAAGCTAAGGTGTTAGGTGAAGCTCTACTGAATTCTCCAACCATCCACCTAAGTCAGGTGAGTGCATAGTCCTTTTCATGAACATGATTTTAATATAAGTATTAATTAAAGTATTAAATATTTGTTAGAATGTTTATATGTGAGTTATATGATCATTGCCTAGATTATATGTTAGAAATGTATTTGAGGATATACGATATGTTAACCATATATGCTTCTATATATATATATATATATATATATATATATATATATATATATATATATATATATATATATATATATATATTATTACAAGATAACAATAATATAAATACCATTAGAGAGAAGAATAAAAGTATATTAATGCCTAAATACTTTATGCTAAATATATACACTGAGATAGGATAGTGTTGTCTAAACAGAGTTGGTATTGGCAGCTTAGTAGTTCTGCCCATTAATAAGATAACACTTATTATAAATAACTATTTCAATTAAGTTTGATATTTGATAGTATCATTCGGAGTATATGTGTAAGTTTGGAACGGGGAGTAGTGTTATGTTCCATGACACTTTCAGGTGTCGATGGTATGAAATACGTACCAGAGTACAAATCATATTCATGTTTGGGTTACCAAAATGGTAGGTACAGATCATGCAACTGTAATTGGTATGTCTGGTCATGTCCCAAAGTAAGATGAAAAAACTTGATTGTTCTAGACGGTCTTGTGAATGACATTGCTAGTGTGGGTTTATAACCTACAGACGTAGATAAATAGGATACCATACTCATCAAATACTAGTGTGGGTCCATTCCCCAATTCTTCCACATCACTTGTTTCCATAAAATCACCACACATACTATTTCCACCTGAATGACCAACAACATGCTTCGCATACATGACTCCATGAGCAGGATGACACATCTATTCGTCATCGGAGCCAGAAGACCAGATTTGATAGGTTCCATCATCATCATTGGAATCCTTCACGAGCAAGGTAAGATTCTTTGTGTTTACACGAACTTCTTCAAGCTTCATTGCATAATATACTTTGTCTTTTACCTTTTCTTTCTTCTCTTCTTGCTTCTTAAGCATGCAATCCTTCGTAAGATGATTATGCCCATTACAATAGTTGCAATTATAACTAGAATCACCTTTAAGCTTCTTCTCAATCTTCTTCTCTTCTTCTTTCTTCTCTTCCTTATTTTCAACACCTTTTAGACTAGAACCAAAATTTTACATTGGCTTATTCACAGAGCTGTTTTTGAAGTTTCCACTGATTGGATTTTTATAAAACTTCGTGAACCTATTATTTGAGTAATAGGCAACAGCTTCGTCATCTGAATTCAGTAGAAGACCTTCTTCATTCTCTTCAGCTTCACCATCAGAATCAGCCTCCTTCCCATTTATTTTCAAAACAAGTAACATTGGACCTCCAAAGTTCATCTTACTATTCTCTTCAGCTATCACCTTCACCTCAGACTCATAATCTTTCAAGATATTGTATAGATTCGACAGTAAGTAAGCTTCGAAGTTCTCTTGAGTCTTGATCATCAGGCAAATATTATTCCATTCTTTCTTTAGGCCTAGGATGAACGTAATGTTGACCTCAAGAGAGGTACGAACAAAACCATATCGAGTACACTTGTAGATAAGCTCATTGAATCTATCATAATAGGCTCTGATAGATTCACTCTCCTTTTGCTTGAAATTGGCTAACTCCGATAAGCATTGTGTGACACCAGTCTAATTTTGGTCAAAAATAAATTTATCAACAATCATAAATGGGTAAACCAAGTGGTAGAGTTTGTAACAAGGTTTCCAAAAACATAAAGAACACTGAAATCCGAGTTATAACGAAGAAGTTATGACCAATCGAAAATCCGCGTCAAAACCGATAAACACTGTTCAGTGTAAAAAGTGAATTTTCGATAAAAGGCTTTTTAGCCTTAACAATCTAAATGAAACTTGTAGAATATGTTAAACCGAGAACGTTCATAAAAAGAACGTGAAAATCCGACTTCGTATGAGGAAGTTATGATTTTTCGAAGTTTCGGTTTAGCAGTAGACAGCTAAAAATTCGAAATATAAATCGATCGATATTTAGCCGATGCAACTTAAACGAGAATCGAAGGTCTTGTCAAAAGTAGCACAACGGTAAAAAGACAGACGAAAACGGACGTCGGATGAAGAAGTTATGAATTTTTAACGGATTCCCGTCCCGGTCTGTTTAAAATAATAATATTAAAAATAAAGTCAAAATCAGCCGACGAAGTCTAAACGAAAGTCGTAAAGTATGATTTTACCTACGCGTGCATATAAAAAACGCCAAAAACGGAGCTCGTATACGAAAGTTATGATTTTCGCAAGTTTTGGCACAAAAATAAAGAAAAATAAGAAAAACCGGGCAAATTCGCATGAGTCAGCTTCGGACACGTCA
This sequence comes from Lactuca virosa, assembly GCF_052849685.1. NCBI lineage: Eukaryota > Viridiplantae > Streptophyta > Magnoliopsida > Asterales > Asteraceae > Lactuca > Lactuca virosa. The sequence continues at coordinate 44,456,472 of NC_136432.1, read as the reverse complement.
CCTCGCATGCGAGGCCTCCACGTGTTCGCTTCTCATTGGACTGCAGCCTCGCGTGTCCTCTCTCCTGTCGAAACTCTGCCCGGTTTGAGCCGGTTTTTCGTCAAACAAACTCTTTTCCGGGAAACGAAACGCTGCCCGAATCACCGCTTATCAAGTGAGTTCATACCCCTATAATTTACCTTTTCAATGGTTTTTAAATGCTTTTTAGGGAGGGAATACAAGATTAACACAATAATAAATTGTGTTAATAACTGTGTGTGATAATAATCACACAGAAAGTTTACGTAATGCTTTTAAGAATTACCAAATACTTCCAAAATAACGTAAAGCCATGTTAAATTCTTTGAAAAATGTTTTATAAACTATTTCAAATTATAAATGCCAAAATCATGTTTATATATGTATAAATATATAAATAAGACTTGAAGGGCTTAGGGCTAATGAATTATCTTATATCATTTTCCTTGTTTGGATGTGGAATTAAGGTTGTATTATTTGTCCGAAGGTCGTTTCCTTCTTAATTATATATATATATATATATATATATATATATATATATATATATATATATATATATATATATTATACATATTTGAGTCTAAAAGGTTACTCCTTTTAGTATCATTACCTTTGTATCAGGCTGAGCAAATGTGATATTCCATGAGAATTCATGCTAATCAGATAGAACAAATAAATTATAATAGGTATAATTTATGATTCAAAACTCAATATACAAGTATGATTCACGACTGTATACTTTCCAAGGAAATTACCAAAATACATTCAACTATACCAAGATATGTATAATACCTTTAATATACGAACAACATATTAAAGAAGTAAAGATACATCATACCTAGTTTGCATTAACAAAGGTACTATACAGAGTACCAGGGTTAGCAAACACGTGGTAATGTCGGGTTTGCATTAGCAAAGGTACTATACAGAGTGCCCGAGTTAGCAAACACGAGGTAATAATACATCCTGCCGAGTTTGCATTAGCAAAGGTACTATACAGAGTACCCGAGTTAGCAAACACGAGGTAATAATACATTCTGCCGGGTTTGCATTAGCAAAGGTACTATACAGAGTACCCGAGTTAGCAAACACGAGGTAATAATTCATAATTCAAGTATACTAGAATACATTGTTTTAAAAGAAACCAGGGTTTTGATTCAAAACAAATCAAGGGTTTACACTTATCAAATACATGTTTGGAAAACTAAGAATATATTGTCAATCATTATTTTAGAATGATTGGGTTTTCAAAACTAATATACATGTAACGTTTAATATGCTTTTTATGAGACTCTATATTCAGGTTGTTTAATTCGTTTTAGACAACATAGGAAAGTCCTGACATTATAACCAGAATCTCCAGCCGGGGATCGAAACAAGTGTGTGTAGATCTATATCGGGATTGACAACCCCGCACTCAGGCTGCTAGCTACAGTTAGATGAGTGACAATTGTTATCACCAGTTTAAACGCCCACAAAGCGTTTGTTCAGGCCATCAGTCATAGTATGGTTAAAATAAAAACTACTCATTAAAAAGGTATTAATAATACGTTAGTGTATAAACAAATAAACGAAAGTACACCTTCAAAGTAATAGTTTATAGAATACAAAATACAATCGTTTAATACAGTTTTCATTAACACCTGGTGGAGCCAGGCACACTCTCAGTTTCAAGTTTTCATAAAGGAATACAAATATAAAACAGTAATACAAAGAGAACGGTTTATGGGATTAAACCATTTATCCAATGGAACTTAGTCACTCAATCTCGGTAAACTAGTGTAACATAAAAGACCTTTAGTGGTTAATTCTATAATTCCTTAGTTATTACATCAGAGTTGTACATAAGTAATGTCCGATTGACAGTGAAATGTGTGACTTCCGCCTTACTTCCTGTTCCTTGTTTGGTTGTGGGCTTAGGGCAGATACACCCATTTAAGTGTCCATTCGATATTGTGTTATGTATAATCAGTATAAACTAAGTAATTACAGAGGGAAACTATTGAGGTTATCAGTTAATCACCTCAGGAGATATAGGATTTCCTGGAGAAACCAGTGAACTTATTCAAAGAACTTAGGGTATACTTAACAGAACTAAAATACTTATGAACTCACGAGCTTAAATGTTGATCTACTCTATCCAAATAACTTGTATTCTCAGGAATCCAGTAGACAGGTACACTCCAGAAGCGTTTGAGAAGACTACCTAGTACCGTACTGCGGCTCTTGTCTTCTACTGTACCTACTTTAGTGTTTGAATATGTAATGTTTAAACACTTATGTAAAACTTATACTTATTAATGCAATGGTTGTTTGTACTTTGATTACTATGTTACATGTGTTGTGATACTTACCTTAAGTCCTCCGCCCCCGAACGTTTCCGCCGTTCTGGTTTGGGGGTGCGACAGATTGGTATCAGAGCAGTGTTTATAGTGAACTCAGTATATCAGTCATAAAAGATATACAACTATAAATCCATTGGGATAAAAACACTCTGACCAAGGGTTATACTTTAAAAATATATTAATATTTTATAAAAGTATAAGTACATGCAGAGTATATATACCAGAATGAGTATCACAAGAAGAACAAAACTAAAGTATTTAGATGTTGGACATTGCAGTTAAACCTAGACAGTGACGTAATCATATCTGGGATCAATATAGCCTGATCAACTATATTCATCCAAAATATGACCAACATGTGTTTAGGGGAGTGATTGTAGTGTTGCAACTGGTCTAAAACTTACCTAAGCACCAGAAGAATTCTAGAACCAAAGACTAAAATACTATGGGGGTATTTTAGGATGCTATAACAAGAAAACTGAAAACTTGTTAAGTTCTTGTATCTAGAAGTCCAAGAATCAAACTCATAACTAAAATAACATGGAGGTATGTTACATACCTCTGGGGAAATGTTAAAAAGATCTTTTCTGATAAGTCTATAATTACTAAGTGGATACGTTAAGATCATATATAGCCGAGATCTTATAGACTTAGAATATGTGATTTTCACTCTACTTCCTTTTCCTTGTTTGGATGTGGTTTTAGAGTAGGATTACTTATTCAAAGGTCTATTTGATATGGATTATATATAATCGGTACACACCATGTGATTATAGAAGGACCAGAAAGAATCACCTTCGTAAAGATTTTCTCATAGATTCTTTAGACATTCCCGTTCTCGTATAAACCCGTTAGATAAACATAGTTACTCCAGCAATCAATAGAAGAGTCAAGGAGAATCCAACATAATTTCATTAAGAGAATCCCAAGAAGATACATAGGAGAAGTAAACGAACTATAGAAATCATTTAGTGCCTTTACCTTATTAAGGACACCAATGAGATATTCGCATGAACTTCCGAGATTCAAAATCTTCATTACGAAGTAATAGGGATCAGTGTCAGAATCGGAAGTAAGATAGCCCGGGAATTCAATATACCTACAGAGGAGAGGGACATCCTATAGATACTAGGAGAGAACAAATCATTACCGCCCAGAATAGAACAGAGAGCAAAGGAAAACCACGCATGATCCATGTGAAGTGTTCGAGCACCTTTTCATCTAAGTAATAACTAGTAAATCGGTTCAACCTAGTGAGTTAGTGATTTCATTACTCACATTAGGTTTGGAGCTTATCCTCGTTACCTGTCACGGCTAATAACAATAAATCAGATCACGGAATCTTAATTGATAGTGATTACTTCTCAAATTCATAAGTCTATTTTATATAGACACTGTTATGAATTATTTTCGAAAATTGGGAAACGATATCCACCAAACGAAGGTAACTTAGTTCGGATGATACTCGGTTCCTAACCATTCTAGAAACTTAATTATGTTTCTTACCAGGACTACATCATAGGGATGCAGGTCGAATCATTGAGAACAATATAACAAAACATAAGATTAATACATAGATACAAGTGGTTAGAATACATCTAGAGACACGATAGTCGCTCACGAACTCATATAACAGAATCATGCCTCCAAAGAAGTGTAACCAACCCACCAGCGAAACACCAATCCTTCATATAGATGCGGTTACGTTTCAAGCTGCGGTCACAGCAGCTGTAGCAGCTGTCATGGCACACCTGAATGCTAACAATACAAATGTTAGTAGTAATGCTATCAGTAACCCCAATAGTGGTGATGGCCAAGTACAGCCACAAGCACCTACCTGTAAGAACACCTCGAACCTTAAGCCTAATATCTTGAAACGAAAGTTCAAGAACAAGGAAGGGAGTTGTTCAACTCAAGAACCTAACAGAGGGCAACAAACTGGGGCAGTCAATACCCCCATCAGCCCTGTTATTCTAGCACCTACCAATCCGTACTTAGGAAACCTCCCACACTGCAGCAAGTGCAACTACCATCATCATGGAGTTTGCCGAGAGCTGCATTGCAATAGATGCAACATGAAGGGGCATACCGCCCGCATCTGTAGAACTCCAGTTGAGTTCATCACTTCAATTACCGATGTTGGAACTATTCCCATATGTCACCTTTGTGATAAAATAGGACATTACAAGAGGGATTGTCCAACAGAGAAGAACGACGGGGGAGTAGGAGGATTTTGATCCCAATACATGGGAAAGCATCAAAGAACCCTGCTATATTTTGGTACACTTCCAAATCCCGATAATTATCTATAATTATGATTACTCTTCCTTTCAAATTAAATCATAACATTTATATAGAAATTTGAAACCCTAACAGGTAAGCTATAATGACTTAGTGTATACATAAGGGTCATTTATAATTAAGATTTGTAGACTTAGAGTGAGTAATCCCACCTCATTTCCTGTTCCTTGTTTGGTTGTGGATTTAGGGCAGGGTTGCTCAGTCAAAGGTCTCACCAATCTTAATTATACATGACTTGTATACACCAAGCGATTATAGAGAGACCTAGTAAGGATTGTTTCATGAAAGTTCATAAATTTAAATTATCAGAAACCTCATATTGGTAGTACCCGCCAATTTCGAATCAAAAAGGGGTTCGTAGTGATAATAACAGAATAAAACCAGAAGCGCAGAAAACTTAGGTACATAAGATATCACCCTAGTAATCATTCGTCCCAGAACGACTTAATATCTATTTCATCGAGAAAATTTCCGACATCCTCATTCGACATGGTTTGCCCTGGCCCTTACCATGTGAAAATTCTTATGCTGTATAAGAGAACTTTTCCTTAATCAGCCGTAAGATGAAATTCTTCCAATCTATAACGCAAAACCCTTAGGTTGTCTCTCATTTCAAAACTTCAGAAGTACCCATGCAAAGAGTACCACGCCATTCTAGCCTACTCAGTAGACAGAAAAATTCAAACGAAAAGCACCGAAGTAGTCTTAGAAGTCAGTAACTACCGAAGTACCTCAATAGATCTCATAGGAAAATCATCGAACCATAGGTCAAGTTCAAGAGTAGAGACTAAGAACTCATTAAGTTAATCTATCGCTGCTAAGTGTATACACGAGAGTGGTATATAAGTTAGACTTAACAAGATTAAGGATGTGTGATTCCGCCCTATCTCCTGTTCCTTGTTTGGTTGTGGACCTGGGGCAGAGTCACCCATCTGAACGTTTTGTGAAATCTAAATTATATACGACTTGTATACACGAAGTATTGGTGGATAAGCCAAGTATGAGTCTAATCATGAACTTCGGTGCAAAAGTCTGCATCATGTATTCTACCAGGTGGAATTCAACATGTGACCACGATGATGGGTCGAGCTACTAAATGACTACGAATTTGAAATTCGTTATCATCTCGACAAAGCCAATATAGTAGCTGACACCCTAAGTCGGAAAGAGTACCCAGGTCATAGTGCCACTCACGGACTATGATAACCCTTTCAAATCTCTCCACACAAAGTAAGGAGGCTCAAAAGGAAGCCTTGAAACCTAAAAATGTGGCAAGTAGAGAAGATAACTAGAACGTGTGAGTGTACGGTATGCCAATATCTGTTATCTCCACTGAGATAATAGAATCATCTCCCAGTTCAGGCCGTCACTCAAAAATCTCTAGGAACCAGAGTAGTCATGATTCTATGGGATCGACTATGGTAAAGAATGGGATACCCAGTTACCAATTAGTCGAGTCCTTTATCACACTAACATTCAAGTTGCTTCATTCGAAACCTTCTGTGGTCACAAGTGCAGATTCTATCTGCACTGGACTAAAGTGGGTAATACACAACTAGCTAGAGATCCAATTTCCACACAGCACCCTCGTTGATCTGGAATTCATCCGAGAAACTACCAAAAACAAAATACGAATCAGGAAGCACCATAAAGCTTCCAAAGTTAACCATAGAAGCTACGGCTTCGATAAAAGAAAACCCTTGGAATTCCAGGATTGATGACCTTGTCATATGAAGGTCTCACTCAGGAAGGACAAGATGCGCTTGAGAAAGCATGAAATACAAAACACAAAGTACATAAGACCATTGGAGGTTATTGCCAGAACCAGTCTTGTACTTTTAAACTTAGACTACCACAAAAACTTAATAACATTCATCCCATCTTTCACATATCTAATCTAAAGAGGTGTCTATCCGAAAAAACACTTGTTATTTCACTCGATGAAATCAAGTTAAATAAAAGTCTACACTCTGTAGTAGAACCAATAAAACCCATGGATAGGGAAATCTAAAGAACCACGCTAAGTCTCATCCCGTTAGTGAAGGTTCGCTGGATTACAAACCAGGGACCTGAATTCACTTGGGATAGGAAAGATTAGACCTAGTCCATGAGTATCACTTTAGACTTAATATCGGGACGAAATTCCCTCTAACAGGGGGATAATGTGACACCAGTCAAATTTTGGTCAAAAATAAATCGATCAATAATCATAATTGGGATGAACCAAGTGGTAGAGTTTGTAACAAGGTTTCCAAAAACATAAAGAACACTGAAATCCGAGTTATAACGAAGAAGTTATGACCAATCGAAAATCCGCGTCAAAACCGGTAAAACACTATTCAGTGTAAAAAGTGAATTTTCGATAAAAGGCTTTTTAGCCTTAACAATCTAAATGAAACTTGTAGAATATGTTAAACCGAGAACGTTCATAAAAAGAACGTGAAAATCCGACTTCGTATAGTTATGATTTTTCGAAGTTTCGGTTTAGCAGTAGACAGCTAAAAATTCGAAATATAAATTGATCGATATTTAGCCGGCACAACTTAAACGAGAATCGAAGGTCTCGTCAAAAGTAGCACAACAGTAAAAAGACAGACGAAAACGGACGTCGGATGAAGAAGTTATGAATTTTTAACGGATTCCCGTCCCGGTCTGTTTAAAATAATAATATTAAAAATAAAGTCAAAATCAGCCGACGAAGTCTAAACTAAAGTCGTAGAGTATGATTTTACCTACGCGTGCATATAAAGAACGCCAAAAACGGAGCTCGTATGCGAAAGTTATGATTTTTGCAAGTTTTGGCACAAAAATAAAGAAAAATAAGAAAAATCGGGCAAATTCGCATGAGTCAGCTTCGGACACGTCACCTCGCATGCGAGGCCTCCACGTGTTCGCTTCTCGTTGGACCGCAGCCTCGCGTGTCGTCTCCTGATTGGTCTGAAGTCGTCACCTTCTTTCCCCATTGGACCGAACTTCGGTCCACTTAGAAGAAGCCACCTGTCCGAAGTCACGTGTCTCGCACCGGGTCAGAAGCTCCACCGCCTTAAGCCTTCGCACGTGGCCTTCACAGGAGCTGCCACATAGCTGCTGACTCACCTCCTCGCCTCGCCAGGTGCCCGAGCCCTCGCCAGCTGTCCCCCTTCGGTCGAACCCTCGCACCCCTATATAAAGGGTGCGAGCCTTCTCGGATGGAAGGGTTTTTCACCCCATTTTTCACCCATTTTGCACCATTTCACCCCCCTCGACTTCCTCACGACCCCCGAAGGCCCCGGTATCACGTCTAAAGCCCGAAGCAAGCCCCGGAGCCCCAGAATTCTCGAGAATTCATCCTCTCTCCTGTCGAAACTCTGCCCGGTTTGAGCCGGTTTTTCGTCAAACAAACTCTTTTCCGGGAAACGAAACGCTGCCCGAATCACCGCTTATCAAGTGAGTTCATACCCCATATAATTTACCTTTTCAATGGTTTTTAAATGCTTTTTAGGGGGGGGGGATACAAGTTTAACACAATAATAAATTGTGTTAATAACTGTGTGTGATAATAATCACATAGAAAGTTTCCGTAATGCTTTTAAGAATTACCAAATACTTCCAAAATAACGTAAAGCCGTGTTAAATTCTTTGAAAAATGTTTTATAAACTATTTCAAATTATAAATGCCAAAATCATGTTTATATATGTATAAATATATAAATAAGACTTGAAGGGCTTAGGGCTAATGAATTATCTTATATCATTTTCCTTGTTTGGATGTGGAATTAAGGTTGTGATATTTGTCCGAAGGTCGTTTCCTTCTTAATTATATATATATATATATATATATATATATATATATATATATATATATATATATATATATATATATATATATATATATATATATATATATATTTGAGTCTAAAAGGTTACTCCTTTTAGTATCATTACCTTTGTATCAGGCTGAGCAAATGTGATAGAGAATTCATGCTAATCAGATAGAACATATAAATTATAATAGGTATAATTTATGATTCTAAACTAAATATACAAGTATGATTCACGACTGTATACTTTCCAAGGAAATCACCAAAATACATTCAACTATACCAAGATATATATAATACCTTTAATATACGAACAACATATTAAAGAAGTAAAGATACATCATACCTAGTTTGCATTAACAAAGGTACTATACAGAGTATCAGGGTTAGCAAACACGTGGTAATGTCGGGTTTGCATTAGCAAAGGTACTATACAGAGTGCCTGAGTTAGCAAACACGAGGTAATAATACATCCTGCCGAGTTTGCATTAGCAAAGGTACTATACAGAGTACCCGAGTTAGCAAACACGAGGTAATAATTCATAATTCAAGTATACTAGAATACACTGTTTTAAAAGAAACCAGGGTTTTGATTCAAAACAAATCAAGGGTTTACACTTATCAAATACATGTTTGGAAAACTAAGAATATACTGTCAATCATTATTTTAGAATGATTGGGTTTTCAAAACTAATATACATGTAACGTTTAATATGATTTTTATGAGACTCTATATTCAGGTTGTTTAATTCATTTTAGACAACATAGGAAAGTCCTGACATTATAACCAGAATCTCCAGCCGGGGATCGAAACAAGTGTGTGTAGATCTATATCGGGATTGACAACCCCGCACTCAGGCTGCTAGCTACAGTTAGATGAGTGACAATTGTTATCACCAGTTTAAACGCCCACAAAGCGTTTGTTTCAGGCCATCAGTCATAGTATGGTTAAAATAAAAACTACTCATTAAAAAGGTATTAATAATACGTCAGTGTATAAACAAATAAACGAAAGTACACCTTCAAAGTACCAGTTTATAGAATACAAAATACAATCGTTTAATACAGTTTTCATTAACACCTGGTGGAGCCAGGCACACTCTCAGTTTCAAGTTTTCATAAAGGAATACAAATATAAAACAGTAATACAAAGAGAACGGTTTATAGGATTAAACCACTTATCCAATGGAACTTAGTCACTCAATCTCGGTAAACTAGTGTAACATAAAAGACCTTTAGTGGTTAATTCTATAATTCCTTAGTTATTACATCAGAGTTGTACATAAGTAATGTCCGATTGACAGTGAAATGTGTGACTTCCGCCTTACTTCCTGTTCCTTGTTTGGTTGTGGGCTTATGGCAGATACACCCATTTAACTGTCCATTCGATATTGTGTTATGTATAATCAGTATAAACTAAGTAATTACAGAGGGAAACTATTGAGGTTATCAATTAATCACCTCAGAAGATATAGGATTTCCTGGAGAAACCAGTGAACTTATTCAAAGAACTTAGAGTATACTTAACAGAACTAAAATACTTATGAACTTGCCAGCTTAAATGTTGATCTACTCTTTCCAAATAACTTGTATTCTCAGGAATCCAGTAGACAGGTACACGCTAGAAGCGTTTGAGAAGACTACCTAGTACCGTACTGCGGCTCTTGTCTTCTACTGTACCTACTTTAGTGTTTGAATATGTAATGTTTAAACACTTATGTAAAACTTATACTTATTAATGCAATGGTTGTTTGTACTTTGATTACTATGTTACATGTGTTGTGATACTTACCTTAAGTCCTCCGCCCCCGAACGTTTCCGCCGTTCTGGTTTGGGGGTGCGATAGATTGCATCACTGAGCTCTTCTTGTTTCACTCATTCCCTTGGTATTTCTCCTTCAAATGTCCTAGATTTCTTTTGTAGTCTTGCAGCCTCGAATGTAATCGTACACAATTGGTGGCAAAGCTCCATGTGGTTCACGAAGACATCTCTTGTCATTGGCCTTCTTCTTGTTGCCTTGACCAATCATATCTTCAGCAACACCAACATTTCCAACCGCTTGAATAAGATCGGCATGATAAGTACCTTATTCAATCGATCGCTAGAGATCTTCGTCAATCCCATTGAGATAGTCTTCCATACGATCCACCCATTGATCGTAGTATTCTGGAAGCAACATCGGAATTTTTGTTGCAGATCGAAGTAGATTTCCATAGTTCATCATAGTTTTGACATTCAGATTCTCCATTTGATTGAGTAAAAAGAGGATAAACTTTGAAAAGAAAGAAATCGAATGCAAATCGATTGATAAAACGATTGCAAAATCGTAAAATCACAGTGATCGAATGAAGAATTACATTTTCACTTGTTGAATGATTGAATTGGAACAAACAACCCAATAAGATGAAAACGTGAATGAGGTTCTTTAAACGATGTGTAGGTTCCTGCTTTGATACCAGTTGAAAAGATGTATGAATTATGTTTTAATCAATTGTAATGTAAATCAGAGAAAGTATGAACACCGAGAGTAAATAAGATCAGCTCAAATCCGGAATAAGTACTAGTGTAGTTTTAGAGAGAGAGAGAGAGAGAGAGAGAGAGAGAGTAAGCTCAATGCATAAGAATGCAAAAGTTACAACTCACTTATGTACTCACCCTATTTATAGGATACTCACGGATACAAAAAAATACTAGGACTTCGACACTGAATAACGGCCCTCTAAATGTTCCTATTAAATACATTCATAACAAAGTCTTGTGGACCTTCGACTATTACAGACATTCGTTATCAAGACCACTACCTAAGGTTCGGCATATCACAACACAATTATAGTCTACAATGCTTCTCAACGTTATGGAGGTTGGGATGTACTTCCTATCATTTTTTATAAGCTCCAAAGTCGGTTGCTACACTGCTAGAATCTTTACGCTGTAATTTTTCGGTGGCGAAGTGAGGAACGGAAAATGTGTTTGACAAATGGAAAAAAAATGCTTGATCCAAAAGATGAAAGGGTACTTGGCATTGGGAGTTTGTTTGAGGCTCCTCGGGTTATTCCAGCAACATGGAGATGGAGATTCTTAATGGATACAAATGGGTTATGAAAAAAATGTTATTTCCTTAGTATTCCGAAAGGTGATTTTGGTGAGTCCCTTTTTAACGGCAGTTTTTGTAAGGATTTAATTAGAAAAATATATCTTAAAGTCATTTTAAGCAACATATTTGGTTCTTTTAATCAACTCCAATCTTGTTATGGATTCATACTTTCAAAGAATGGTGGGTTATAGTAAATCTATAGCTTTTTGGAAAGATATTTGGTCATGGGACCCGAGGCATCTGAACTCACTAATTTCCTTGGATATGTAGATGGTTGTGTTTCTTCCACTCTGCAGGATGCTAGTATCTTGACAAGTTTTTGGATAAGATGTACGTTCCTAAACTCTTGTGTCTTTCTAATTACGACCAAACCGAAGAATGATGTGTTGGTTGATAATAAAATAGTTTCACAATCATTTTTATAGTTTTCTAGTAGATACAAGAAAAGTAAAGTGAAATTAATGAGTTAACTTTTTAAAGATCCAAATTTTGCTTTCATTTCTTTATAGTCATGTTCTGGCCATTTGTTAATTTTCATTAACAAAATCTTTCCGTTAGAAAAAAAAAAAGTTTTCAAACTTTTCGTGACAGATGACAATTGTAAGTATATAATTGCATGTTGCATGCATAGATACAAATGATGTATTGATTGTCGGTGTTAGATCAACCTAGAAGAGAGTGAACGTGATGGTTTGTAATTTTAAATATATATATATATATATATATATATATATATATATATATATATATATATATATATATATATATATATATATATATATATATATAAATTGTCATCTAACATGTTTGTAAAACGTAATTGTAAAGAACTCTCGATGATGAGGTGATCAAATAGTATATTTTAAACACACAAACATAGTTTACAAGCATACGTATCGTCAAAAACCAGAAATTGCAAAGAACATTATTATGATTCAATTACATTATAATGTTTTTAATAGGTAACTTCGTTATAGAGAAGAAGTACGCGGCTGATGAAGTAATAGTTGGAATATATAACATGCACAATTAGTATATATTATCGAAAAAAAAATACAATAGTACCTTTTAAACATACGAGACATTAACTCGATGAAACATGTTATTACTAGCTTACAGAAAACATAGATGAGCCCGTTTGTAAACAACTAGCTTGATCACGAGTTACAATATATAGTTTGATTTAGCTATTTTTTCTTTTGAATTACAGATTTTCGTATATTTTTTTATATTTCAAGATTTTTATATAATTTCCGAGTCCCTACAGTATGATACGAAGATGGTGTTTGGATGTGAAATGCGAAAATCATTATGTGATAGAATATAATAATAATAATAATTAGATAATCTAATAAAAAAACAAATGAAAAAAAATAATGTTTGGATTTACTTCTCTTGTTTGAAAATTGAAATTATAATAATATATTTTTTTTCTAATAGTTAAATAATCAATTATTAATTATTATTTTTTATAATAATTAGATAATCAATTATAAGTGTTTGAAATTCCAATAATAACTTAAAGAATTAATAGATAAAATGAAAATAATATATTATTATATATTGTTGATTTATATCAAAGTACACAAATTAATAGGGTAAACTATTTTTATCCATAATTTGAAACATGTTTACTTACGTGGTTATCTTATTATTTTGGATAGAATGGTATAACAATTTTTGCCAAAATGCTTTAAAAATAAACTTGGTCAATTGTACGTAACTGACAAAACAATAGAGAGTTCTCAACGTTGAGGTGGTCGGGTGCGTTTCGAAGTCAACCTCTGAGTTCTTAAATACATAGAACAAGTACACGTGTTGTTTAAAACCTAAAACCAAAATACAAACAAAGAATATTGGTATGAATATGATAGAATAAAATATATTTTTTTGAATGTTAATGCATTATAAAGCATTGGAATTATTTTATACATTTCATTATCTACTTTATTATTGTAATACATTTATAATAACACATAAAAAGAAATTCACAAAAATGATTTTCAAATTTTTTGGAAAACGAAGAAATAATTCTTTTCATTTTAACAAATGACAACCACGTTTCAAAAAGGAGGCATTTGGTGTTGGAAATTTTGATAAAAAATTATGTATTTTTATTAAATTTTGGACACATTTAAATATAAATATAATGTATATTGTATTAATCCTTAGTGGGTTATGCTCCCATCCGTGAGAGTTTCGAAACGATATATTTTGTGTCCAAAATGAAAAATATATGAATAAGATATCGATGCTCAGAAATGAGTATTTGAAAAATAAAGTTACCAAATAAAGTGGTTGTGGGAATATATCTCGCATAGGAAAATGAGCAAATTCTCACTAGGTTTAGAAGCATAATTGTGTAATGGGTTTACATGCTTCTATATATGATTTTACTTCAACACCTATGCACACGCAAGGAGGGTGTGAATCATGTATTTTGTTGACAAAATTCATATATAAGAAGTTGGTAAGTATGGTTATGCACTTATCCACTGCTTAAGCATGGAAAGAAATAGAGCTAAATCTAAGAAATAACAACGTACTTTTGTTATCTATAGAATCCTACAATAATATATTTTTCTTATGGTAAAAAAAAAAAAAAAAAAAAAAAAAAAAAAAAAAAACCTTCACTTTAAGTTTATTGCAAGCTTGGGCAATCTATCGAGAACCCTAAAAATCTCAGTATTAGATTCCCAAAGACACCCTACCAACATCCATCTTGTATTTTACATATATTGACATGGAGGTCTATTCACATATGAAGAGATCTATCACAAAGCACACTAAATCCTCTTTTGGCATTGGTCACCTGCAAATGTAATTGTGTAACATTAATACTAATGTTCCTAGATCTTTAAATAACCTATTTTTGAAAAAAAAAATTATAAGACAAATAAGCAATATGAAACATGTGAAAAAATGGTCATAGAAATGTTAATTTAAATACATGCATGAATGACATTCCTAGGTCCATTAGGATCCTTAATTCCAGAAAATAAAAATCTTCTCGTCAGTACCTAATAGTGTGTGTTTAACGTCCCATTTTCACAATCAAATTTTTTTGTTTTATTAAGGTAAAACTCCGTATAATAAAATATGTATTAAGAAAGTCATTCGTTCAAAATTACATTTGTTAAAATCATAGTAATATAATAATGTGGAATCTTCATTGCCGCTGATGAATGTGTACAGTTCCGCATTCGCCTTCCCATAATAACCGATAGAACCTGAAAACATAAATAAATGGGTAAGCACAAAGCTTAATGAGTTTTCCCAAAATACCACCACACAAACATATAACAACATGCATCTTAGGTCCACAACCATCTACTGGATTAACCTGAGCCCACAACATGAGTCTGGATTACCCAACTGGCCCTCAGCTCGTGTCTGGATTGCTCCCGAGCCCACATCATAAGTATGGCTTGCCTTTCTGCCCCCTCAACTTATGTATGGATTGCTCCCGAGCCCACAACATTATAACAACCGGATATCAGGAAATTTCCTTTTTCACCTAAAAGATAAATTATGTTGCAATTTGGTCCTTACGCCATGAGTACCTGGGGAGTACGCATGGTGTAGCTCTTTAAAAAGGGACACACATTCATGTGACATTCATGTGAGTACGCTGGGTGTACTCATTGTTATGTTGGGCGTACGTACGTGGCAGGTGAGCAAACCCTAATTTTTAGGGTTTGAGCATTATTTAAGCATCCTTATCCCCTAAAGACCCTTTCCTTTATCAACCTCCATCTCCTAAAAATTTCCCTTGCAAACCCATTAATTCTTTGCTGTGAGATTTTATGCTTGATAAGAGTGTGTGCTTGTGCTTGTGAAGAAGGAAGAATGTGGTAGATTATCTTGGAAGCTAAAGGCAACTTAAATCCAGAAGTATCTCACCCTCCAGTATCCCACGAAGGTATAAAGCTTGAAACTTGATGAAGTTTTCCTTGGATCTTGCTATTTCTTAAGTTTTTATGCCTTTTAGTACCATAATCTTGGTATTCATGAGTATGGCTTACTCTAAACCATAAGCGCTGTCCTTTGAGCCATATTTTAGTGCTAGGATCCATAAAAATGTGATCTTGGTCCTTTTCTTCCCTCCATGCAAGAGTTATGATGCTTTGGTTGTGTACTAAGTTAGGGTTTTATTTTTTGGACCCCTCTAATCATGGAAAGTGATAAAGTTGGAAACTTTATGACTTAGAATGTTATTTGATACTAGATCTGATCTTTGGACGGGAGATCTTAATGGAATAAGCACTTAATAGAGAAAAAGGGTACCAGCTAAGTACGTTGGGCATACCTGGTGATATGTTGTGCGTACGTGGTTGATACCCCGTAACTTTGGCCAAGGGTATACTACGTTAGGCGTAGAGACTGAGTATACAAGGCGTACTCAGTCAGTGTTGACGGGAGATCAGGCGCTGCACGATCCTCCTCGGCTGTCACCTGGAAAGCCATGCTCCTCACAACAGGCGCATCTGCCTTGCCCTGGCGGCCATCAGTAATCTGTAGAGTAGTTGGAGCGGGTGTTACCACTGGTCCTGCTGCGGCCAAATTCGGACAATGGGACTTCTTGTGGCCCCTCTAATTGCAATGGAAGCAAATCAGATCAGATACCGGGGTGGTGGTGGTAGTAGTAGCAGTGCAATCCCTGCTAATATGACCCGTCCGACCGCACTTGAAGCAACCAGAACCACCCACCCTGCATGCCCCATCGCGCGACTTGCCGTACTTGCCACAGCGGCTCCGGCTCTGCTGGCCTCTCGATATGGAATCAAATATCTTGGGCCTCTTGCCCGCACTCCCTGAACCCTGAACATGATTTGGTTTCCTCTTCCTCTTCATCTCTAAATTGATCTCTCTCTCTCTCTCTTTCTATCTCTCTATCTATCTATCTCTATCTCTCTTAATCATATCCTCCAGTTTCTTGCAACTAGATTGGCTCAAAAACTATTGTATGTCACTCCTCAGCATCTCATGGTATATCGCCTTCTTCATCTCCTCATCCGCCACATACTGTGGAACCAACAGTGCCCTCTCGCGGAACATCACGGTGATCTCATCCACCGTCTCAGTAGTCTGGCGAAGTTCCTGGAACTCCCTCTCCAACTGTTGCACCTCAATCACTGGTGCAAACTCAGCTCGAAATCTAGTCACAAAATCATCCCATGTCATCGAATCAACGGACGCATCACCCACGGAGCGCCCAACCTCCTCCAACCAATCACGAGATCTGTCCTTCAGAAGACATGAAGCAAGTCTGACATTTGCCCCCATCGGGACAACTTCTAGTGCGGAAGGCATTAGCGACATCCGCTAACCAAAGGCTGATCGCTATTGGGTGCTTCTCACCGTAGTAATATGGAGCTCCACATTCTCGGAACTCCCTAAATGTCAACATGCGAGCTCCCATAAATGCCACCATCTCTGACCGAAAAGCACTCAAACACTCATCCAAAATATCCAAAATGCCCTCCTTGACCGTACCAAAGATCACAGGAGTCTGCTCGAGTATGCTGCAGGTAATCTCAGACGAAATTAACACACGTGTCTGATCCTCTAACTGGCCGGCTCCAAAACCCGAGCCTGAACCCTTACCAACACCAGAACCACTAACCGGTCTGCCTAGAAGAGTCAACATACTGAAAATAGACCATATAAACCATCAGAATATATATATATATATATATATATATATATATATATATATATATATATATATATATATATGTATATATATATATACATCGAGGAGTCTCATACTCTACAAGATTTGTAGTTTCATTGCAGCTCTCCTTGACTAGAGTACGGATCCTTTGCTTCCGGTAGTACTAGCCCATACTGAAGGGTTTTGAGCATTCTAACACTCCTAAGGTGTACATGCAACCTTAAATACCTTGGATCTATGTTTTCTCTATTATACATGCAAACTTTCATTTTCCAAGGTATTACCCTAACTAGCATACAAAGCTTTGATACTTGGGTAATAAAACAAGTTAGATAACATACCTTTTGTTGTAGTTTGCTATCCTTGATGTATTTGGCCTTTAAGAACTTAGCACCAATAGTGTCAATGCCTCAAATGGAATCACAACACATATAGGACAAAGGATGACATTTTGAGAGAGAATGGCTTGCCCTAGAAATCGGCTCTATGACTCTTCCAAAGATCACTAGTGCACCTTTCACCAACCAAGGGGCTTCTTATATAGTGTGGCACAACTAGGGTTACACCATGCAAACCCTAATGTGCATGACTTTCCACATTCCTTAGGCTCCATGGGTTTTAACCTCCATGGTGTATCCATGGGTCACCACATGGGTTTAGCCCAACATAAAGAACTATGGATCATAAGTCCACTTTATAAGAATGAATGATTTACACAATCAATCCCCATATATTTAATTAGTCTCTTTTGATCACTAAATTAATTCCAAATTAATTCTTGATCAATACTAATTAAATAATATGATTTCATATTAATATATTAGAACTTATAATATATTAATAAATCATAAATAACCTCTTCTCAAAAGTTTATCCTTTCAAATTGTCATGATGATATACAACCCAAATGGGCCATGCTACTCTTCGGTCAAGTACATACCAATTATAGTTATGGACTTAGACACTAATCCAACAGTCTCCCACTTGGATAAGTCTAATAACTATTATTGCAAGTACAACTCCACAACCCGACTAGCAATCGTAGCTCTTAAAAGCCGTTGTCGAACTCTGATCTAGTCAATGACGCGTCCATAAGATAAGGGATCATATATTCCTCCATTCTACTAGATATCATATGGACTGAGACATGGATTATGATCATTCTCTCTGTCCACCTGTTGTTTCCCGATTTCTGATTTATGACGACCGACTAATTGAACAAATCAAATCAGTCCAGGCTCGGCCGATCTCTTAGGGTTGTCATCACTAAATCATTGAGGGGCCTACATATATCGCTTTTATCCCTCCAAGGGTAAAAGGAATGGATAAACTTCGACTCAAATGCTTGCTTGTACTTACTCATCAAATCACACACAACGATATGTTTTATAACACCAAGTTACTGGTGTGTTTACATATGTCAATGTGCAACCGACTTGTAAATTACAACTCACATGTCTTGGTTTTAAGAATATAAGATATTATCGTCTCATGATCTCTCGTGATAAAATCCATGAAGTGATACAAATGAGTGCGGGTTGAATCCAATACTGAATCCTATTCCAGGAGTACTCATGAACACTACAGCTATGTCTAAAACACCTAGACAAACTACAGACCCATTCACGACAGTCTTGCCTCAATACCTACTTCCAAAGTATGATCGACTATGGATGGTTTGAATAACCTAGTTATTTGAGAAGTCAAAACATGCAAAGTGAAACACAATAATAATACTAATCCTATATGGCCCAAAAACTTTTGAGTCATATTGATTACTTATTATTTATTGTATAATGTTTCGAATAATCAACTTAACACTTGAATTAAAACAATAGTTATGTCATGCTCCTAGCATGCACACCATGTTTGTCTAAACAATAGTTATGCCATGCTCCAAGCATGGACATTATGTTTGTCTATGGTCCTTACTTTGTGGAATAGATCAATTGAACACATCTTCAATGAAACTCATTTCACAATTCCAAATCTTTATCACCAGTGTAAGAATTCCAAATTCTTGTCACTGCCAGAATGTGTTAGATTCTAAACTATCATGCAATGATTACTTTGTAATGTATAGGTACCAAAAGTCACAGAGACTTGACCAACGATATTACAAAGTATTCCTTTGGAGATTGTTGCAAGACAATTCCATGGAAGCGAAGTCTCAAATTCAAAGTACATTCCTTTGAACATCCTTCTTGCATTAAGTTTTTTAATCTTTCACAGATTTAAAGAATAACTTCCACTTATGGAAACATTTCCATATTCCCATTTTGACTATCACTTTTGAACAAGAGTTA
Organism: Lactuca virosa; assembly: GCF_052849685.1. Taxonomy (NCBI): domain Eukaryota; kingdom Viridiplantae; phylum Streptophyta; class Magnoliopsida; order Asterales; family Asteraceae; genus Lactuca; species Lactuca virosa. The sequence continues at coordinate 44,436,931 of NC_136432.1, read as the reverse complement.
CCTCTTCTCAGAGTATGTCAATATGGTCCTTTCCAAAATTTAAAATATACTTCCAACTGTCCATGAGCAACCAATCTTTGGTAAACCTCAGATTGTCCTCGACAATTGCTTAACCATTTTACCCATATTCGGTTCTAGACCTTTTTCCCTCTTAATGCCCTAGGCATTTGGAAAACGGATGAATATTATAGCACATGTAATCGATCCTATACCCGAAGCATGTAGGACACGATTCATGATGTCTTACATAAAGACATGATACTTGACCAGTCTTTTGCTATAATATTTCTATTTTCCATGTTCTCATCATTCGAATTATGAAAAGGGATGTCGTAATCATAGTCGAATTTTGAGAACGCAATTAACACATCCATATATAGAATTTCCTTATGTTGAACCATTCCAACATAACATTCATATATATATTTGACTAAATCTGATTAAAATCTCAATCTAAGCTTTTAGATTTGAAATGAAGTATGAATTCCTCTCCCTTAGTTATAGCAAAACAACTTTTCAAACCCCACAACTTACGAATTGAAACTTTTGTTTTCTATAATTAACATTGCTAACTTGCAACATTCATCATAATTGATTATGCTCCCACTAGCATAATAATCATTACTTTTACTAGCATAACATTTATACTCCTACTAACTATGACATGTACGCAGAAATCAGTTGGACTTCTAGAAATCAATACTTATTGACTTTCATTACCAAAGTTCAGATTTATGATACGAGATGCTTTGATAAGACTTTATCTAGGCTTCTCAAAAACATACACTTTTCCTTAGATAGCTCACATGTGTGTCTAAACAATTTAAGAACTTATAGCAATAAGTCTCAAATGTTTAGACTTTTTGCCATTCCTCACAATTCGAATTATGAAAAGGTATGCCGTAATCATAATCAAATTTGAGAATGCAAATATCAAAACTGCTATCTCCTTAAAATCTACTTAGTGAAAGCGTTTCCTCACCATCATTTTCATGAATCGGAGAGTAACCTTATGACACTTAGATTTTATGGTGTATGTGTTCCTATCCATGTGAATTTGTTAAACCATAATCAAAAGACAAGGTTAGTGACAAATCCAAACTCATATAGACTGAACTTGTTCAATCTTAATTTCTTGCCACTTGACTTGAACTGGAATGGGCACATAAATAAGAATATGTCAACACGATAGGTTACAAACCTCAAGTCGTGTGCTAGTGTTTAACAATAGGTTTACTATTGATTAGTTCTTGAAACTTTCAAGATCTTTAAGACTCCCACTGACCTCTTGACATATAAGATTCTCTGTCAAGAACCATTCCTTGACAAAACAAATATTCAAGAGTTAGTGCGGATTCTTATCAAGACAAACACTTCACACAATTTGCCTTAGTTGGTTTTTGTTTTATCCAAAACATCACAACTTACCAATTTCAAATGTACAAGATTAAAAAAACATGTTACTCTACATTTGATAAGTGTTATAAACCTTTCTTCTAAGATTATGTCACTCAAGGCACAATCTTGGAGTATGACTCTAAGACTTGTTTTGGAACGAAGTATGACTCATCTTCTTGATTTAACCATTTCAACAATTCACGATTCCTCTTCTTAGCCATACAAATGCACTAAGATATCTTTAGAGGATCAATTGTGATATGGTTTTTCCATAAACATTTAGATAATCATAAAACACGATACTAAAGTACTCTCCTATCTTTTCAGATTGGAGAAACTTTTATCTTTCTGCCCAATTTGATTCTTCTCATTCGTTCTGCCATACATTGAAACTTTTCCAATGTTTCAGAATTATACTTAAACTTGTAAGCATAACCATATTTACTAAACTTTAGTAAATCATGACGAATAGTCTTATCCTTCTATGTGGTGGACCTGACCAGTGCACATTCATCACACACTACGAGTTGCATGATTCCAAGTTTCTATCCAATTGAAACTTGGGTGATGAGAATCTTTCTTTATTTGGTAAATTATGACACTACCACAAACGAAAGAATCAAATCTATTTTCCAATATTGCTATCAATGGAAACATGTAAACAACAATTTTCACAAATGCCATTGTAAGGATACTTCAAATAAATAAAATCAAAAATTTTTCTTTTATTTAAAAAAAATTGCGGAAAAACTTATCCTTACAATGCAAATACACATGAAAACTATGTTGTTATCCATTCCTAAGCAATCTATCATAACTCTTAGCAGTAGCTCAAAATTCTGATCTTCAGATCATGCGATCTCATCCATCTCTTCACGATCAGAATTAACTTATTCTTCCTTTAAGCTTCCTTTCTTTTCTTCGATTCTACAAAACATCAAAATGCAAACTAGTCACATCATGTAATAAGAATCTCCAAACAGGAACTTAATAGAGTTAGATAGTGGACTTTACCTGAAGCATAGTCAAATTTTTGACTTTTACCATCCTAGTGAACTTTTGAGGTAAATAGGGCACCTTCGCAACCAATGCCCCTTCTTTTGACAATAGAAACATATGGACTCTTTAGTAATGGTACACGGGACTATCTCAGGCTTAGCCTTTCTCTTTACCATTTGGTCAACCGGGTTGACTATGGCCTATCCCTTTCCATTGGGAAGAGAAGACTTTTCTGGACTTCCAATGTTTCCATTGTCAATGTCCATGTAAGTTTGGGAAGCAGATCTTCCAATCAAATTTGCTTTACCAGTGCTCCAAATCATTGTTGATTCAGCAGCAACAAGCAAATAGGTAAGATCATTAAGGGTCATGTCGTGGTTTGTCACATAGTAGTCCTTAACGAACTCACTATATGACTCGGAAAGTGATTGAAGAACCCAGTCAACAGTCAACTTCCTTGAGACTTCGACACCCAACTCTCCCAGCATGTCAATATGTGACTTCATCTCCAAGACGTGAGTGCACACAGACTATCCATCTTTGGATTTGCTTGCCAAAAGGGCTTGAGTGACCTTGAACCTTTTCAAGTCTTTGAACTTGTGGGTTAGGGAGAATAATTGGAGGAGGTAGAGGAAGTGAAGTATGATTTCGAGTCCCATTAATGCACGACAAAGGGATTAATCTTTCACCTTGATCGTCATGTGGGATATCATCTTCATTAGGAAATCCTTTATCCAAAAGGATAAGGAAGACCATAGTTGTCATAACTAGACATCTATGAGGGAGAAATTCAAGTTTAGTTGATTTAAGTCCTTAATATAACACCCAATTTGAAATATTAAGGCTAGGACCCAACACAATATTTAACAAATTGGAAGAGGGATGTTGTAATCCAATTTGCAAAATATTTGAAGGTAGGTAAATGACGATTTACCAATTTCCACCACGAAAAATAAAATTGATTATTAAGTTTTAAATGGATTGAAACTCCTAGATCCTTTGAGATTCATTGAACAATTCAATGACATGTTTAAATCTCGATTGTGCCCTTCAAGTTTGTGACTGGGATGCCGATGATCATAAACAAGGTGTGAATAACCATGCAAATTAGCTTGGTACACCCAATGCTACAACCACCTAATCAATGTTCCGGTTAACCACACACGCTCCATTGATCTATGATTAACATCAAGCTACCATTTGCCACGCACTGTCAGTCCCATATTAGTGTGCCGGTTAACCACACACGCTCCACTAACGACTTAACAAGGTGCAAAGTGCAATTTCATGGGTTAGCACCAAATTCACATTTTTCCTAAGTAACTAAGATTGGGAATTTATAAGTGTTTAGTTACTTAGTATTTCATTATACTTTTAATGAGAATTTAAATGTACTATCAAACCCGTTCGGCTAACGACCCTCCACTAGTTAAGGAAGCGGTGGGTGAGAGTGGACACCCATTAAACTGCCATTTTATTGGCAGTAACCTTATACCCCCCCTTATAGACCGACTTCGTGAATGAGGCCTACTAACGGTAAGATTGACTTTACTCTTATACATATATATATATATATATATATATATATATATATATATATATATATATATATATATATATATTAAACCTATAATATTATAATAGTATAAGGGTTGAATTTTAAACTTTTAAAACTCTAGGGTTTGGAACTAAAGTATTCAAAAAGTGAAACTTTACAAATTCCAAAACTTGAGGGCAAGTTTTGAACTATTCAATAACTTTTAGAATCCATAACATATGAGTTTAATATATACTTTAATGAAAAGACTCTTGAAAATCCATAACTTGAGGACAAGTTATGGAGTTTATAAAAACATTTATGAAAAAGACTCTTCAAGACCATAACCTATAAGTTTAATGAACTCTTTAAAAGAAAAACTTTTCACATTCCATAACTTGAGGACAAGTTATGGAGTAAATTAAAGGCCATAAAGATCATCAAATAAACTAACGAGCATGTCAAATAATGTCCATGATCTAGATTAAACTCATATGAACAAAATAATTCATATCAAACAAATTTCATGTAATTAGCATAATCATATAAACTAATACAAAACATGAAACTTTGACAATTATCTTATAAATTGGATAAGCATGATCATTACCACATCAAAAATAGGTTTATAAGTTCAAAAATAGCTTAGGGTAATGATCTTAGTCCAATTCTAGCCAAAAACATCGAAAATATGCATTCTGGAGCACCAACTCGTCGAGTGCAAGAACAAACTTGGCGAGTTGGTCAGAATTGTGCTGGGACACGGCGAGTCCCCCAGTGGACTCGGCGTGTCCACTGTCCAGAACAGCAGAAAATCGATTTTTCAAGCTTAAACAACAAGTAGCATCAAGTATAATTAATAACAACCCTAGGCTCTGATACCACTGAAGGGTTTTGAGCATTATAACACTCCTAAGTTTTACATGCAACCCTAAATACCTTGGATCTATGTTTTCTCTATTATACATTCAAACTTTCATTTTCCAAGGTATTACCCTAACTAGCATACAAAGCTTTGATACTTGGGTAATAAAACAAGTTAGATAACATATCTTTTGTTGTAACTTGCTATCCTTGATGTATTTGGCCTTTAAGAACTTAGCACCAATAGTGTGAATGCCTCAAATGGAATCACAACACATCTAGGACAAAGGATGACATTTTGAGAGAGAATTGCTTGCTCTAAAAATCGGCTCTATGACTCTTCCAAAGATCACTAGTGCACCTTTCACCAACCAAGGGGCTTCTTATATAGTGTGGCACAACTAAGGTTACACCATGCAAGCCCTAATGTGCATGACTTTCCACATTCCTTAGGCTCCATGGGTTTTAACCTCCATGGAGTATCCATGGGTCACCACATGGGTTTAGCCCAACATAAAGAACTATGGATCATAAGCCCACTTTATAAGAATGAATGATTTACACAATCAATCCCTACATATTTAGTTAGTCTCTTTTGATCACTAAACTAATTCCAAAATAATTCTTGATCAATACCAATTAAATAATATGATTTCATATTAATATATTAGAACTTATAATATATTAATAAATCATAAATAACCTCTTCTCAAAAGTCCATCCTATCAAATTGTCCTGATGATATGCAACCTAAATGGACCATGTTACTCTCGGGTCAAGTACATACCAATTATAGTTATGGACTTAGACACTAATCCAACACATACTACCTTCCACAACTATCCGTAATTTCCTCAAGGATCACCTTGAATCCTCCAAGTCACTCCTTATTCACACATATGATCCTCCATAAGACAAGGATCCAAGAACTAAATCTGTTCCTAGGTTTTCCTAGGGTAATCACCACGCCACTCACCGCCATCAGCTGCAGGGGGAACTCCTACTAGCACCCTCTAACTAGCTCATGAATACAATTACATATCATCAACACCAGATAATTCTTCGAATGAAAGATCTCACACTACAACGGTTGGACTCAAACAAGAATCGAAGGTCTCGTCATTTGTAGCACAACGGTAAAAAGACAGACGAAAACGGACGTCGGATGAAGAAGTTATGAATTTTTAACGGATTTACTGTCCCGGTCTGTTAAAAATAATAATATAAAAATTAAAGTAAAAATTAGCCAATGAAGTCTAAATGAAAGTTGTAGAGCGTAATTTTACCTACGCATGCATATAAAGAACGTCAAAAACGGAGCTCGTATGCGAAAGTTATGGATTTTAGAAGTTTTGGCGCGAAAACCGAGAAATTTCGCATAGGTGGCTTCGGCCACGTCACCTTCGATGTATGAGTGCCACGTGTCTGAAATCAGTGAGTCATGCGAGCCACGTGGCGAAATCTGCTGAGTCATCCGAAGACGTGTCGCGATCCTTCCGAGTCCGACGTCGCGGTCCACTAAGAATCTGACGCGTGCCCTTTGGTGCGTGTCCGAGCCTCGCAGAGGGTGCCACGTCCGAAGTCTCGGACCTAGACCTCGGTCCAATTAGAGGCTGCCACCGAGCCCTTCGCACGCGCAGCCCACATGGCCTCGCTCCGGATCTGCTGACGTGTGGAGGCTTCTCAGCCCTCGGATCCGAACCCTCGCATACTATAAATAGGAGGGTGCGAACCCTCCCGGCGAAAGTTAGAAAATTGGCAATTTTGGCCCCTTTTTCAATATTTTAGCTATTTTGACCTCCCCCGATACCCCGAGATCATTTCCAACGCTCGGAACACGTCCCGGAGTGCCCGAGAAGCCCGGGAAATTTATTTTTTCGGTTTTGAAGCCCGACCCTTCGCAGAGCCCGGTTTCTCAATAAAACTCCCGGTTTTATTAGAAACGATCGTTTTAGGAAACGAACTGCTGCCCGATTTTCATTAAATCAGGTGAGTGTGTAGTTACTTTCACCTTACACATATATATGAAGTATTTTCTTTAAAATACGTGCTATGTGTATTTATATTAATTGTTTAATTAAGGTGACTGTTGAATAGATGTTTTATACAAGTTTTAAACTATATATGTATTTTTATCTACAAATATGTTGGGTAAAATATGGGTAGATGAATTAGATGATGTGTGGTGAAATAAAAGTGATGAGAGGTACCGATGTTTAAGATGATCTAGTCGTCTAGCAGAGTATAAACAATGGCCACAGACTATTTTAGATAGTCCAGTGGAACGTTAGTAGACTTGTAATCGGTACGTATGTTTGAACAACATGTTCATAAAGTGTTCTTGAACTATATGTTCATTAGGTGTTTTTGAACTATGTGTTCATTCGTTAGTTCATCTTTTTGACACTATTACGTGTCGGGGTACGGGAGCGTACGGGAGTACTTTATCAGTATTTTTCCTATTCTTTTATTTGGAAGAGCTTTGGAGTCTTTGTTCTTTTATGAAGTGATCGGATGAGCTTCATCAGTTAGTGATATAGATCATGAGTTAAATAGTGTGTGTGTGATGAAAGGTGAGTTGGATAGATCAGATGATCAGTGATATAAATCATGAGTTGAGAGTGAGTGGTGAAATATGAGAAAAGCCCTTACCGAAACGTTGGCGTGAGTGGTGCAATATGAGAAAAGCCCTTACCCAAACGTTGACCCCCGTCATTCAGTAGAGTATGGATGACAACCATGGACTGTTCTAGACGGTCTGTGGAACACTAGCAGGCTCGCAACCTGTAGGTGTTAATGGACTTGAGTGTTCACTCGCTGTACTCTATTCCCCTCATGAGTGCCTTTAGGGCATGTATGGCTGGGGAAACCCCTTAGTATATTCATCAGCTGTATGGAAAACCCATTGACATGTATTGCGGGGGGAACACCCATGGGAAATATCGTCGATGAATAAGAGCTATGGAATTAGCATATGGAAAACCCATTGACATGTATTGCGGGGGGGGGGGGGGACTCCTGTGGGAAATACCGTCGATCAATAAGAGCTATGGACTAGCACATGACGACGATGTGACTTCGTGCCTATTTGACATAAATTGCTGAAGGAAAGCAATGTTGTCACCCCGGTGTTTATCTTATTTGACATATATTGCAGAGGGAAGCAATGTTGTCACCTTGTTGGTTGTTTTATGTTAGGATGTATTGTTTAACATAAATTGCTGAGGAAAGCAATGCTGTCACCCCTTGTGAAAATCCTTAGGCTGGGTCCCTTGTGATAATTGTTTTAGGGACGTAAAGTGAGGATAATGGGAATGGGTAATTAGGGTTATTTGGTTGATGAAATTAATAAATTTATTGTTGATTGAGAACTTAATAAGTTTATTATTTATTGTGGGTTGAAAACCCTATATGCTCACCAGGCTCCCAAGCCTGACCCACTCAGTTTATTTGTATCACAGGTATCGATACGAAGTTGCTTTACACTGAGAGATTAAAAGAGAAGTAGATCACTAGTGTAAATGAATGTAAGTTTTGTTTATGCTTATGTTTTTGTATTGACAATGACATCCCAATGGTTTAAGTGAATAAAATACATTTCTTCGGAAATGATTTGATAACATATTTATCATGTTTTTTTTTCTGGGAACAAATTCCGCAACACTTTTAATCAAATGATTACTTTGAAATTATTTTAAAAGCATAAATTAAATCGGTCTTTTCTGGCCGTGAAATTGGGGATGTCACAATTCACAAACTCACAATCAAAGCATATCATAAAACATGTATGGGTATTTTGGGTAAACTTACTTGAGCTCGGTTGATTGCATGCACCATACCCGTTTTCTTTTATTAGAAAAACCTTTTATAAAACATTTCCTTTTTGAAAAATTCTATTAAACCCTCAGTTTGAGTTTAAACACACTCGAGAGCATGTCTGAATCCCTCAAACTAAGGCTCTGATACCAACTTGTAAAGTCCCAAAAATTAAGACTAAAAATTTCAAATTTAAAATTAGTAAAACCATTATCCAAAAAACATCATAGAAACTATGGTGAATCAAAGTGTATCAATAACATCCAAGTACACCAAAGTAATATAAAAAAAATGTGGAACAATATGGTGTGTGTACTGCAATCATCCTGGGCTCTTCCCCTTCGAACTAGAAGTACCAGAAACATAAATTGAAAACCGTAAGCGCAAAGCTTAGTAATTTCCCCAAAATATCACACACCATACATATAAAACATATAATGGGCCCCGCCCGGTAAACAGATCTGTTAGTTATCAGGCCCCGCCTAGCATCGGGCGCCGCTCGGTATACATATAAACAAAAAAACATATAATAATATACACATGCAATAATCACAAAGATAAATAGCATACATGATAGTCATCGGGCCCCGCCCGGTAAACATATAAACACATAACACATGAAAGAGTCACGCGGAAAACTAGCAACCTAAACATAACGAACCATGGGCCGACATTGGTGCCTTCGACCCGTTAAACATAGTGAGGAACTCACCTCAAGATGCAGAATTACTCGGATAAAATCTCAGTCTGCTGGTCCGGAAAATCCTCGTGCTAACATCATCAAATAAATATCCAATTAATAATTGGATCACGACCATAATCAAGAATCTAAGTTACTTGTCCAATATCTAGGGTAAAAGACCATTTTACCCTTTTTATTCCTACTTGGCCCAAAACCAAGGCCCAACCCATTCTCAAAAGGCCCAAATTCCAAAATGGCAACCCAAGGCCCAATAAGGTCCAACTTCCAAATTGGACCCAAAAATCATCATGGACCCAATACCAAGAAAAGCCATAGTCTATCAAAAGCCCAAATTCAGAAGTCTAATGGACCAACAAGGCCCAAATCCTAAAAGCCCAAGATATGGCCCAAACCTGAGAAATTCAACCCAAAAGAGTATGCGGGGCATACTCAGCTCGTACGCTTAGCGTACTCCTTCCGGGGTCAGTACACGCAGCGTACCAGCTGGGTACGCCCAGCGCACTCCCCAGTTTACCAACCCAACCCATTAAGCACTTAATTGGTTAAGCCAACATTCTAAACTCCCAAATCTTATTCTAAATGGCGACTTAATACGTAAAGTTGACAACTTTACACCCCATGCATGACTTAATGGGGTCCAACACTCAAAAAGAAGCTTAATAAGACTCTTAACACTTGCATGGACCAATATCTTACATAAAGTTTGCATTTTTATGGACAGTGGACCTCAAATGAGAAAAGATCTAACATCCACTGCTTCTGGAGAAGACCATAACTTCATATATGACATAAAAGACCCAAAAATGCATAAATAACACCATAAAATGGATCTAGCATAAAGGACCATCAAGATGAGAGATTTTACCTCAAAAGGCTTGCTAAGGTGAAGATAACTCTAGATCTACAAGCTCAAGCTACTCCCACGGAACCTCAAAGTGTTCCTCTTCTTCTTCACCACAAAACACCAACAAACTCACGTTCAAGCTAAAATCTCACCAAATACAATTAGGGTTTTGTTTTTAGGGTAGAGAGTGATGGAGGCTGATCAATAGAATGTGAAAAGATGATATAAGCTGTTTAAATATGGCACAATCCCTAAAAATTAGGATTTGACCCTGCCTTGTGTACGCCATGCATACTCCACGTACGCCCTGCGGACGTGGGTGAATCCTGCATCCAGAAAAGAGCTAGTACGCTAAGTGTCCTCATAGAGTACGCCCCGCGTACTAGCTAGGGACCAAAAAGGTAAAGATTTTCCATTAAGGGCTAAAAGGGAAACATACTAAATTAAAAATGTTACACCTTCTCTGATGTTTCTTCAGTATAAATCATTTTTTCCTCTTCAGATTTATATGCTTCTGTAAACTTCTTTTCAGCAGCTAATTTCTCTTCTTTTTCCCAAAGATTTCCCTTTTCTAGCTCTTTTGATGTGTCAAATAACTTCCTGTATATAAATATTTCTTGCACAAAGACATTAGAAAACTAACAGATGCCCTCAGATAAAGGACTGTCGATACCCAGATAATTAACAGAAAATTTATCAGTTGAAAAATCATCATCATTTATTTTAAAATTAACCATTTCCTCATCAAATCCATTTAAATTATGCCATTAAAAACATCTATTTCGTTTTTTCCGTTTTCATGAATGGCATACCTAAAATAATATAGTTTGTATCTGATATGTCCAAATTACCCATGTCTAGAATATAAAAATCAGTCGGAAAGATCAAATTATTCACTTGGACAAGAACAACCTCCAATACACCTTTTGGGTGTACTGTCGAGTGGTCGACCAACTGAATAATTGTCCTCGTCTTTTTTAAAGTTCCCACTTTTAATGTTTCAAAAACAGAAAAGAGAAGGACATTGACTAAAGCTCCTAGGTCAAGCACGAATTTTGGAAAGTTAAGGTCACCCAATTTACAAGGAAACGAGAAAACTCCCGGATCATTGCACTTTGGAGGCAAACCTTTTGCAAAATAACTGAAATGTTTTCACTAGCTTTTAATGTTTCGTTAGTTTTAAATTTTTTCTTAGAAATGCATAATTCCTTTAAAAAATTGGCATAACAGGGTATGTGTTTTATAACATCTGAAAGTGGAAGATTTACCTCAACCTTACAAAAGATTTCCAAAATATTTCATCCTCTCGCTCGCGCTTCGTACTTCTTAGTCACGATGGAAATGATACAACTGGTGTGTACTCCTTCAGATGTGGCTTCACTGGTTTTAGAGTCTCTTTTCCTTTATCTTTTTCAGCTTCTCTGTTACCCAAAATCTTTTCAGATTCATCTTCATTCTCTTTTTATGGTTCAGATTTTCTTCGATCTTCATAAATCTTCCCACTTGTCTAGGAAAGAGCGCTCACGTTATGCTTTGGATTGACATAGTGTGTCCTGGTAACTTTCCTTGAGATTCCAGCCGACCCTCAGAAGTGGCAAGTTGAGACACCTGTTATTCTAGATTCTTGATACTAGCTCTGGTTTCATTATGAAATGATTGGGTGCTTGTGGCAAGACTTTTACAATATCTTCTAAGATACACTGGAACTACTGGGTTGCTGATTTGAAGATTGATTATGAAAATTCGGATTCTGATAATTTTGCTGCTGATAATTCTGAAAATTGGGCTGAAAAATTCGGTTGCTGCTGAAAACCCAGAGGATGTAGAAATTGATGTCTTCGCTGATAACTGTAATGATATAAATTTGGAGGCTGATTATAGTTTTTTTTTGTTGTTGGTATCCTCCTACAGCTTTTACTGGAGCCACATCCTCTTGCAGTAGTGGACACATATCTGTTGGGTGTTCAGTTTTTAAGCAGATACCGTGTAACATCCATAAAAATCATGCCAATTTAAAACTTTTTAAAACATTCAAAAACCAATAATTATTACAAATTGTTTTCAAAATAGTTTCACGTCAGAGTATCCCAGAAATCAAATCATAAAAACATAAGGAGGTGCACGATCACGCCTTCGCCTTCACGCGATCATCTGAATTACCTGAAACAAAATCAACAAATGTAAGCCCAAAGCTTAGTGAGTTCCCCCAATATACCCGCACAACAAATAACACACATACAATAACAGCATATTATGGGTCCAATCATCCTCGGGATGGTATACCCTCGGCCCACAACCATCGGGTTGAAATGCCCCATACTATGAGTCCATTCATCCTCGGGATGGAATACTCTCAGCCCACAACCATCGGGTTGGAATGCCCCGGTCTGTTGGCTCTCGCACAAAGCATATAAGCCTCAACCACCAATCAATCATGTGCACATATATCAGATAATCACATAACAGTCTACAGACAAACAAACCGATCTACAGATCACTATGCATAGCAACATCCTATATACCAAGATACCGATCTAACTGATCATAACCACATAGAACATCCTATCTATCAGGATACCGATCTAACCGATCACACTATCAATAAAACAGGATAACAATCCAAAGGGCCGGCCTTGGTGCCTTAGACCCTTGAGTATAGTGAGGAAAACTCACCTCACAAGTAGCACAGATGATAATGTCAAACTCCCAAACACAGCTCCAAACTCAGACACTTACAATTAGCACATGAACAGTTCTATAAAACCCAAATTACTAAAATACCTTTCAAGTCAAACTTGGTTAACCCTGGTCAACATCAATAGTCAGCAGTCAAGGTCAACAGTCCTTGTTGACCCAACTCTTCGAGTGCATCTAGCAACTCGTCGAGTTCCTTCAGAACTCAGAGACCGAAAACTCGAGTCAACTCGTCGAGTTTCCAAACAACTCATTGAGTCCATGCAGTGTCCAAAAGACGAGAAAACCCTAACCAACTCGTCGATTTGACTATGCAACTCGTCGAGTTCATGCAGAATCCAGAAAGCGGGGAACCCTCATTCAACTCGTCGAGTTCCTTCAGTCCTTTTCTCATTCAGATTCTTTTAAGCGAAACCAAAGCTCCAAACTGTAGATCTAGCCTCCTAGGGCGTAGTTACCACGTAAAGTTGCTAACTTTACGTGCATGAAAGGATTCAAGAAGCTAAAACACTCAAAACTAGCCTTAGGAAGAGGTTTTGGACATGGAGGAGGGCCAAAGCTTCATAAAGCTTGAGGCTTTATGTCCATAAGGGCCTAGAGGAGTCCATATCTGAAACAATGCCCTTGTGACAAGCTCAAATCCGAAAGTGACTCCATTTTGCACTAGAAATGACCATTTTCTTTCACAAGGGAAGATCTAGGCAATGAGAAGTCAAGGTAATGACTTTTTACCTTCAAATGAAAGCCAAAACGATGTAGATGTTGGATCTACAAGCTCCTTCTCGTTCCAAGCTTCTGCACCTTCAAGTTTCTTCAACAAATGCACCAAAACACACTTTTAGCCTTACACACACTCAAAATAGGGGTTAGATCGATTAGGGTTTGCTTCTGGACGTCAAAAGGTGGTAAGGAGGATGGAAGGAGGACTTAAGGTCCTCTAAATAGGGTGCAAACCCTAAAAATTAAGGTTTCCATGCACAGCCTCTACTCGTCGAGTTGGGGTCCTCCAACTCGTCGAGTAGGTTCCATAAACCATGCGGCTTTAACCTTCTCTACACGACGAGTTGGGGCATCCAACTCGTCGAGTAGGTCTAAAATCATAAATATAAAGCTTTAAAATATATACATGGGAGTCGGGATATTACAATTCTCCCCCACTTGAACTAGACTTCGTCCTCGAAGTCTGTTGTGGTGAACAAGTAGGGTAATGCTCCCGCATCTCTGCCTCCGGCTCCCAAGTCCACTCGGATCCCCTCCGATGCTCCCATTATACCTTTACCAAAGGCACCTCCTTGTTCCGTAGAACCTTCACTTTCCTCTCCAGAATGGCCATTGGTCTCTCCACGTAATTCAGGCGCTCATCGACCTGAATATCATCTAATGACACCACTACCTCCTCATCTAATATGCACTTCCGTAACTGTGAAACATGGAATGTGCTATGAATCTGATTGAGCTCCTCAAGGAGATCTAGTCTATACGCCACCTTGCCAACCCTGGAAATAATCCTGAATGTCCCAATGTATCGGGGACCCAACTTCCCCCTCTTCCTGAAGCGAATCACACCCTTCCATGGTGAGACCTTCAGGAGTACCATGTCACCAACCTGAAACTCTAACTCTGATCGGCGTTGGTCGGCGTAACTCTTCTGCCGACTCTGAGCAGTCTGTAACCTCTGTCTGATCTGCCGAATCATCTCAGTAGTCTGCAGAACTACCTCAGTCTGTCCCATCACCCTGTGACCAACCTCGCCCCAACAGAAGGGGGTACGATATATTTGTCCATATAACAGCTCATAAGTTGGAGCACCAATGTTGGAGTGATAGTTGTTGTTGTAGGAGAACTCTGCAAGAGGTAGGTAGGAATCCTAGCTCCCACCAAAGTCAATGACGCAAACCCTCAACATATCCTCGAGGGTCTGAATGGTCCGCTCGCTCTGGCCGTCTGTTTGCGGATGATAAGTTGTACTGAAATGAAACCGCGTGCCCAGTTCATCGTGGAACTTCTGCGAGAAACGGGAGGTGAAACGCACATCACAGTCTGAAATGATAGAGACCGAAACCCCATGGCGAGCAACGATCTCGCGTATATACACATCAGCCAGCTTCTCGGCCGCTGAGCTCTCCCGAATGGGCAGAAAATGAGCACTCTTGGTCAATCGATCCACGATGACCCATATAACGTTGAAACCCTTTGCCATTCTTGGCAATTTGGTGATGAAGTCCATCGTGATCTGCTCCCATTTCCACATGGGAATCTCTAGAGGTTGCAGCTTGCCATGTGGCCTCTAGTGCTCGGCCTTGACCATCCTACAAGTCAAGCACCTCTCAACGTACCAAGCGATCTCTCGCTTCATGCACGGCCACCAGTAACTCAAACTCAGATCCCGGTACATCTTGGTGGCGCCCGGATGAATAGATAAGTGAGACTTATGAGCCTCCTCCAGTACAATCTGTCTGACTCCACCAGACATCGGAACCCATACCCGGCCGCAACGGGTCAAAAATCCCCAACTGTCCTACACAAATCGGGTGATCTAGCCACTAATCCTCTCAAGCTTCCAGTTCTCCTGCCATACACCCTCAGCCTGAGCTTCCCTGATCAAGCTCACAAGTGGAGAATCCACTGATATCCTCATACATGTCAACTCCCGGAGTTTGAGTAAAGCCCTTAACAACCAGTCACGCCTTATAAGTGTTGGGTTATGAGCATTCTAACACTCCTAAGTGTACATGCAACCCTAAATACCTTGGATCTATGTTTTCTCTATTATACATACAATTATGAACATCCAAGGTATTATCCTAATCTAGCATACAAAATAATAAATATAACAAGATTGAATACATACCTCTTTGATGTAGAATGTCTTCATGAAGCTTGAGTGCCTAGTGCCCCAAGTGTGACACCTCAAATGGTTCATACAACACCAAATACACTTGGAATAACTTGAGAGAAACTTGAACACTCCTTTAAATCGTCTAGCCCTCACACTCACACATTAGTGCACGATTTCTTGAGCCATGGGATTCTTTTATATGGTGGCTATTAGGGTTACACCATGTAACTCATAACTTTACCCATTCCTTATGCTCCATGGATTTTAACCTCCATGGAGTATCCATGGGTCACCCCATGGACTTAGTCCAACATAAGGAATCTTGGATCACAAGCCCACATATATAAGAATGAATGATTTACACAATCAACCCATATATTTAATTAGTCTCCTTTTGATCACTTAATTAATTCCAAATTAATTCTTGATCAATACTAATTAAATAACCTTATTAATATATTAGAACTTATAATATATTAACCAACCTTAAGTGTTATTTCTCTCATTATAGTCTATCCAAATGCATGATGCCATGCAACCCAAATGGACCATGCCGGGTCGGGTCAAGTCTTACCAATTATAGTTATGGACTTAGACATTAATCCAACAGTCTCCCACTTGGATAAGTCTAAAACTATTATTGCGTATGACTTCAGGAACCGATCAGCAATCGTAGCTCTCAAAAGCTTCTGTCGAACTCTGACCTTGTCGATGAACTCTGACCTTTGTCAATGACTTGTCCATTAGATAAGGGATCATATATTCCTCCATTCTAGATATCATATGGACTGAGACATGGATTATCAATCATTCTCTCTGTCCATTTGTTGTTTCCCGATTTCCGATTCATGATGACCGACTGATTGAACAAATCAAATCAGTCCTGGCTTGGCCAAGCACTCACATGTATCATCTTTAAATCATCGAGGGGCCCACAAATATCTCTTTTATCCCGAAGGTAAAAGGAATGGATAAACTTCGACTCATATGGCTTGTTCTACTACTTGTTGAATCATACACAAAGGCACGTTTTATAACATCGAGTTACCAATGCGTTTTCGTGCAATCAATGTATAACCAACTCATAGTAACAACTCATATCTCTAGGTTTGAAGAATATAAGATATTATCGTCTCATGATCACTCGTGATAAAATCCATGAAGTGATTCAAATGAGCGCGGGTTGAATCCAATACTCAGAACTTATGAGCACTCATGAGTGTTGTAGCACCACTTTGTCCACCAACTTGGACCTCTACAAACCAACCCATGACAGTCTTGATTCATATCTACTTCCAACATATGACCGACTGTGGATGGTTTGAATAACTTAATCATTCAGGAAGAGCGACTTAGTTATTCTGGAAGTCAAAAACATGCAAAGTGAAACACAAGAATAAATGAATCAAATATGGTATCAAACCCTATGAATATAAATAAACACTTTTATTTATCACCATACTGATTACTCATTATTCATTGTTTCGGTTTTATCAACTTTATACTTGAATTTAAAACAATAGTTGTCCCATGCTCCAAGCATGTACACTATGTTTTCTAAACACTAGTCATGCCATACACCAAGTATGCATATTATGTTTGTCTATGATCTTTACTTTTTAAAATAGATCAATTGAACATCACTCCAATGATCCTCTTTTCACAGTCCCAAATCCTTACTGCAAATGCAAGAATTCCAAATTCATGCCATTTACTGAAATCTGTTAGATTCTAAACTTATATGCATTGATCCTCTTAATGATTATGCACGAAGTCAGAAAGACTTGACAACAATCATTACAGAGCATTCCAAAGGAGATCAACTCCTTGGAAACATCCTTCTTTCATTAAGTTTCCTAATCTTACACAGATTGAATAATTTCTAACTTTGAAACATTTCCATATTCCATTTTGACTATCACTTCTGAACAAGAGTTGCCTCCTTACAGATTATGTCAATATGGTCCTTCCAGAATTAACATTATACTTCCAACTGTCCTTGAGCAACCAATCTTTGGTAAACCTTAGATTGTCCTCGACAATTGCTTAATCATTTTAGTCATATCCAATTCTAGACCTTTTCCCTTCATAATGCCCCAGGCATTTGGAAAATTTTAGAAAGGATGAATATAGCACATGTAATCGATCCTATATCCGAAGCATATGGGACACGATTCATGATGTCTCACACAAAGACTAAACCAGTCTTTTGCTATAATATTTCCATTTCAATTTGCCAAGTTCTAAAAATTCAGATTATGAAAAGGGATGCCGTAATCATAATCGAATTTTAGAACGCAAATAATGGACCCATATATAGAATTTCCTTATGTTGAGCCATTCCAACATGAAATTCATATATATATATATATATATATCCTTGATTAAATACGATTAAAATCTCAATCTAAGCTTTTAGAATTGAAATGAAGTATAATTTCCTCTCCCTTAATTATAGCAAAACAACTTTTTCAACCCCTGCAACCTCACGAATTGAAACTTTTGTTTTCTATAATTAACATTGCTAACTTGCAACCTTTGTCATAATTATCATGCTCCCACTAACATGATGATTATTAGCATAACACTTATGCTCCCACTAGCTTTGACATGTACTTAGAAATCAGCTGACTTTCTTACCAAAGTTCAGATTTCTGATACTAGATTGTTTTGATAAAACTTTATCAAAATCATACACCTCTCTTAGATAGCTCACATGTGTGTCTAAACAATTTTAGAACTATGAAAAGGGATGCCGTAATCATAGTCTCAATTGTTTAGACCTTTGCCACTTATCACAAGTCCATGTTACCTTTGCCACTTCTCACAAGTCCATGTTAGTGTGCCGGTAAACCACACACGCTCCACTAACGACTTTGAGAATGCAAATATCACAATTGCTATCTAGCTAAAATCTACTTAGTGAAAGTGTTTCCTCACCATCATTTTCATGAATCGGAGAGAAACCTTATGACACTTAGATTTAATAGTGTATGTGTTCTTATCCATGTGGATTTGTCAAAACCATAATCACAAGACAAGGTTAGTGACAAATCCAAACTCATATGGACTGAACTAATGCAATCTTAACTTCTTGCCACCTGGCAGTACAGGGCCTGCCATTGCTTCCAAGTTGTTATGCAACCAATTGAGAACTTTCAGAACTCCTATGCAAAGCCAACTTTAACTGGAATGGGCACAGAATATGTCAACACGATAGGTTATAAACCTCAAGTCGTGTGCTAGTGAAGAACCTCAGGTTTTATTCTTGATTATTTCTTGAAATTCTTTTTAGGATCTTTAAGACTCCCACTATCCTCTTGACATATAAGACTATCTTGCCAAATATTCAAGATATAGTGCGGATTCTTTATCAAGACAAACACTTCACACAATTGGCCTTAGTTGGTCTTTGTTTTATCCAAAACATCACAACTTACCAATTTCAAATGTACAAGAGTAGGACACTTTTACTCTTACATTTGACAAGTGTTTTAAACCTTTCTTTAAGATATGTCATTCAAGTTACAATCTTGGAGTATGACTCTAAGAATTGTTTTGGAACGAAGTATGACTCATCTTTTTGATTTAACCATTTCAACAATTCATGACTCCTCTTCTTAGTCATAAGAATGCACTAAAATGACTTTAGAGGACCAATTGTGATATGGTATCTTAATCATTAAGATGATCATAAACATGATACTAAAGTACTCTCCCATCTTTTCAGATTTGAGACATTTTTATCTTTCTGCCATTCTTTGATTCTTCTTATTCGTTCTGTCTCACATTGAAACTTCTCCAATGCTACAGACTTATACTTAAACTTATAAGTATAGCCATATTTACTGAACTTAAGTAAATCATGACGAATAGTCTTCTTGATCTTTTGTGGTGGACTTGACCAGTGCACAAGAATGTGTACTCGATCCCTTAGTCCTTTCCTTATTCACATAAGGAATTAGTCTTAATTTTCCAAGCTGAAAGTTCTCATTCATCATACTATACAACTTGCATGATTCCAAGTTTCGATCCAATTGAACCTTGGGTGATGAGAATCTTTCCTTATTTGGTAATATTAGACACTACCACAACCGAAAGAATCAAATCCATTTTTCCAATATTGCTATCAATGGAATCTTATAAGCAACAACTTTTCACAAATGCCATTGTAAGGATACTTAAAATAAATAAAATCAAAACCTTTTTCTTTTATTTTAAAACTTTGTTGAAAAACTTATCCTTACAATCCATATGAAAACCTTGTTGTTATCTATTCCTAAGCAATATAAATATCATAACTCTTAAGTAATAGCCCAAAATTCTGATCACCGAACCATGCGATTGAAATCCATCTTCGCGATCAGAATCAGCATGTACTTAATAGAGTTAGACAATGGACTTTACCTGAAGTAGAGTCAAACTTATTGACTTTAACATCCTTAGGTAAATTTGGCAGCTTCGTAACCAATGCCCCTTCCTTTGGAAATAGTTACCTATGGACCCTTGATAATGGGACTATCTCAGACTTCGCCTCTCTCTCTTTACCATTGGGTCAACCGAGTTGACTATGGCCGATCCCTTTCCATTGGGAAGAGAGAGCTTTACTGGATATCCAATGTCATCATTGTCAATGTCCATAGCGTTTTAGGAAGTTGATCTTAGCAAATAGATAAGATCATTAAGGGTCTTGTCTTAGTCTGTTTCATAGGATTCCCAAAAGAACTCACTATGTGACTTAGAAAGTAGTTGAGCCACCAACTTTCTCAAGACTTTGACACCCAACTCTCCCGGCTTGTCAATATGTGACTACATCTCCAAGATGTGATCACACCTAGACCTTGCCTTGCCAATAGGGCTTGAGTGACCTTAAACTTTTTAGGAACTTGTGGGTTAGGGAGAATAATTGGAGGAGGTGAAAGAAGTATGATATCCATGGGACATCATCTTCATTTAGGAAAGCTTGTTTCAAGAGATTTGGGAAGATCATAAATGTCTAGACCATACATCTTTTTGGGAGATATTCAAGATAGTTGATTTAAAGTCCTTAATATGACACCCAATATGAAATATTAAGGCTAGGACCCAACAAACTATTTTATAACTTAGAAGAGGGATGCCGTAATCCAAGCTATAAAATATTTGAAGGTAGGTGAATGACGATTCACCAATTTCCACCATGAAAAACGAAATAATTTATTAGGTTTTAATTGGATTTGAAAGTCCTAGATCTTTGAGATTCATTGAACTGTTCAAAGGCATGTTTCAATCTCGAGTGTGCCCTTCAGGTTTTGTGACTGGGATGCCGAGGATCACAAAACAAGGTGTGAATAACCATGTAAATATACTTGGTACCCTTAATATTTACCCCTTAATCAGTGTGCCGGTTAACCACACACGCTCCACCGATACTATGATAAATATTAAGTTACCCTTTGCCTACCTTGTTAAGTCCAGGTTAGTGTGCCGGTTAACCACACATGCTCCACTAACGACTTAAGCAAAGTGCAAAGTGTAATTTCATGGGTTAGCACCAAATTCACATTTTCCTAAGTAACTAAGATTGGGTATTAATAAGAGTTTAGTTACTTAGTATTTATCATTAATACTTTTAATGAAAGGAGAATTATAGTCTTTGTCCTACCCGTTCGGCTAACGACCCTCCACCAGTCAAGGAAGCGGTGGGTGAGAGTGGACACCCATTAAACTGCCATTTTATAGGCAGTAACCTTATACCCCCCTTATAGACCGGCTTCGTGAATGAGGCCTACTAACGGTAAGACTGACTTTACTCTTATACATAAATATTATTAACTTATAATATTATAAAGTATAAGGGTTGAATTTTAACTTTTAAAATTCTAAGGGCTAACTTGGAATTAAAGTATTCATAAGTGAAAACATTTCAAATTCCAAAACTTGAGGGCAAGTTTTGAAACTATTCAAAACTAATTAATTCCATAACTTATGAGTTTAAAGTAGTTTTAATTAAAAAAAAAACTCTTCAAGTTCCATAACTTGAGGACAAGTTATGGAAGACTTTAAACTAATTAATAAAAAAAATAACTTTTTTTTATTGTAACTTATGGAACTAATTAAGGTTACACTTTTTTTTTAATTTAATGAAGAGACTCTTGAACCTCCATAACTTGAGGACAAGTTATGGAGTCATAAAAGCATTTAATTAGAACTAGACTCTTCATTTTGTAACCTTTGCCAACTTTTATGAGTTTTATGATTCTTAAATGTGACTTTTCATATAACTTGAGGACAAGTTACAAAAACACACTTTGGAATCAACTATTAGATTAAAATGGATTGAAAACAACTATTTCACACAACTTTTCTATTAATCTAAGAACCTCATAAGAACAAGATAATTCAAATCATCAATCTTCAAGAAATTAGCATGAACATACAAACTAATACAAATCTTGAAATTATGACAATTATCTTAGAAATTGGATTAGCATGAACATTACCACATCAAAAACAAGTTTATAAGTCCAAAAACATCTTAGGGTAATGTTCCTAGTCCAATTCCAGCCAAAACAATCGAATATATGCATCCAACTCGATTTTTCAGCTACTTTTGCAAGTATAACAAGAAAACAAGCCTAGGCTCTGATACCACTGTTGGGTTATGAGAATTCTAACACTCCTAAGTGTACATGCAACCCTAAATACCTTGGATCTATGTTTTCTCTATTATACATACAATTATGAACATCCAAGGTATTATCCTAATCTAGCATACAAAATAATAAATATAACAAGATTGAATACATACCTCTTTGATGTAGAATGTCTTCATGAAGCTTGAGTGCCTAGTGCCCCAAGTGTGACACCTCAAATGGTTCAGACAACACCAAATACACTTGGAATAACTTGAGAGAAACTTGAACACTCCTTTAAATCGTCTAGCCCTCACACTCACACATTAGTGCACGATTTCTTGAGCCATGGGATTCTTTTATATGGTGGCTATTAGGGTTACACCATGTAACTCATAACTTTACCCATTCCTTATGCTCCATGGATTTTAACCTCCATGGAGTATCCATGGGTCACCCCATGGACTTAGTCCAACATAAGGAATCTTGGATCACAAGCCCACATATATAAGAATGAATGATTTACACAATCAACCCATATATTTAATTAGTCTCCTTTTGATCACTTAATTAATTCCAAATTAATTCTTGATCAATACTAATTAAATAACCTTATTAATATATTAGAACTTATAATATATTAACCAACCTTAAGTGTTATTTCTCTCATTATAGTCTATCCAAATGCATGATGCCATGCAACCCAAATGGACCATGACGGGTCGGGTCAAGTCTTACCAATTATAGTTATGGACTTAGACATTAATCCAACAATAAGTGTGTACTTTCCCATCCATGTCGGTCTTCTTCTTGAAGATCCATTTGCACCCCGACTGTCTTACGACCCGGTACATTGTCAACCAAGTTCTAAACTTGATTGTCATACATGGACTGAATCTCGTTGTCCATAGCCTCCTTCCATTTGGCAGATTCAGGGCCTGCCATGGCTTCCTTGAAGTTGTTAGGTTCATCCAAATTTATCAGTGTACTATCACTGATAAATGCATCACCTTCTGTAGTAATATGGAAACCATAATAAAAATCAGGTGTGCTCCTAACTCTCGTGGAACGTCTCAGAGGTACGGACTCATCAATCGGCTCAACAGGAGTTTCCTCCTCAGGTTGATTGCTAGTGTTTGAGGTTCCTTCATCGCTTGACTCTTGAATTTCTTCAAGGTCAACTTGCCTCCCACTGTTTCCTTGGCTTATGAATTCTCTCTCACGAAAGACTCCTCTCCTCGCCACGAAGACAACATTGTAACTCGGTCTGTAGAAGAGATAACCAAAAGATTTTTGTGGGTAGCCGATGAAAATACACTGCTTACTTCGAGGTTCGAGCTTGTCGTGAGTCTTGCGCCTCACGAAAGCCTCGCAACCCCAAATCTTGATGTGGTCTAAAGTGGGAACTTTCCCAGCCCACATCTCGTGAGGTGTTTTGGCAACCTTCTTGGTAGGGACTAGATTAAGGATATGGGCGACAGTCTCTAAGGCATACCCGCAGAATGAGATTGGTAACGAAGCTCGACTCATCATGGAACGAACCATGTCTAACAAGGTTCGATTGCACCTCTCAGCCACACCATTCAGCTGTGGTGTCCTAGGAGGTGTCAATTGTGAAACAATTCCACATTCCTTAAGATAGTCAAGGAACTCGATACTAAGATACTCACCACCTCGATCGGATCGGAGCATCTTTATCTTCCTGCCCAACTGATTCTCCACTTCCTGTTTAAACTCTTTGAATTTATCAAAGGTTTCTGACTAATGCTTGATTAAGTAGACATAGCCATATCTACTATAATCATCAGTAAAATTCACATAGAAGCGGTTAGCATCCCTTGTGGTGGTTCTGAAGGGTCCACACACATCAGTGTGTATGAGGTCCAACAAACCTTCACCCCTAGCACAAGTACCAGTGAAGGGTGACTTAGTCATTTTTCCAAGTAAACAAGATTCGCAACTATCATCTGACTTTAAGTCAAATGACTCCAAGACTCCAGCCTTTTGGAGTTGGCCTATGCGCTTCTTGTCGACATGTCCAAGACGACAATGCCACAAGGATGCCTTATCCAAAGTAGTGGAAGAATCAATATGCAATACATTATTTCCTAACTTGTCTACAACCGACAAAGTTTCATATACACCATTACAAGGTAATGCTTTAAAATAAAAAAACACCATTATAAAAAGCATTAATACCACCACATTCATTATCAAATGAAAAGGTAAATCCTTGTTTGTACAAACCATGAAAAGAAATAATATTTCTCGCCATTTCAGACGAGTAACAGCATTTATTCAAATCTAATATTAACCCGCTACTAAGCAATAAAGAATAAACTCCAATCTTGGTGACAGGTGAAGTTTTCCTATTCTCCATGATCAAGTTTATCTTCCCGTGCTCCACATCCTCACTTCTTTTTAGGCCCTGCAAATCAGAACAAATGTGAATTCCACACCCTGTATCAAGGACCCAAGAATTAGTATGTGGTGAGTTATTAGACAATATATTGTAATTACCTGCATGGGTGGGTTTCACTTTCCCATCCTTAAGATCATGCAAGTACTTGCGGCAGCTTCGCTTCCAGTGCCCTTTTTCCTGATAGTAGAAGCATTGTGAATCCTTCGGGTTGGAAGAGGGAGTGGCAGAACCTCCTTTGGTTCCACTCGAAGAGGAGCCATCAAGAGACTTTCCCTTGGTACCCTTCGAAGGTGTCTTTCTCTTTTTCCCTTTACCTTGCCCGATTGCCAGAACAGGGGCGGTGGTAGGAGTGGTAACAACATTCTTACCTTTGAGACTACTTTCAGTAGTCCTCAAAAGTCCTTGAAGTTTGCTAAGTGTGACCTCCTCATTGTTCATATGATAGGTCATGCGGAACTGATCATAACAGGAGGGTAAGGAGTGTAGAATGATATCTATTGCTAACTCCTCATCAAAGTTCACATTTAACTTTAGCAAACGATCCACGAATCTTTGCATTTTCTGCAGGTGGCCCATGATAGACTCTCCATCCTTCATTTTTGTTGTTATCATGGAGGTGATGATTTCATACCTTTCCTGACGAGCACTCTGATGGTATCTTTCCATCAGGTCGTGGTACATCTCATAAGGGTAGAAATCTTCATAGGATTTCTGGAGTTCTGCTGTCATAGTAGCCAACATGATACAAGACACCATAGTTGCATCCTTCTCATGGGTAGTGTACTCAGCAATCTCCTTTGGAGTAGCAGAAGACTCATCAATAACCTTTAGCTCCTTATCAAGAACATACTCCTTGTCCTCATAGCGAGTGACCATCCTTATGTTCCTAATCCAATCATTGAAATTAGTCCCATCAAAGATGACTCTCCCACAAAGATTCACGAGAGAAAATGAGCCAGTAGGGTTTGAGCCAGAAGCATTTTTGGAAGTCATCTGAAAAAGAAGAAAGACAAGTTTAGATTAGATAAAGAGTCCTTAATAAGACACCCAATGAAATATTAATGCTAGGACCCAACACAATATTTTATAACTTGGAAGAGGGGTGTCGTAATCCAAGCTACAAAATATTTGAAGGTAGGTAAATGACGATTTACCAATTTCCACCATGAAAAACGAAACAGATTATTAGGTTTTAATTGGATTGAAACTCCTATATCTTTTGAGATTCATTGAACAATTCAATGGCATGTTTAAATCTCGATTATGCCCTTCAAGTTTGTGACTGGGATACCGAGGATCACAAACAAGGTGTGAATAATCATGCAAATTAACTTGGTACTCTTAATTTTATCACCTAATCGATGTGTCGGTTAACCACACACGCTCCACCGATCTATGATAAACCTTAAGCCACCCTTTTCCACCCGTGTTAGTCCAAGTTAGTGTGCCGGTAAACCACACACGCTCCACTAACGACTTAGCAAGGTGCAAAGTGTAATTTCATGGGTTAGCATCCATTTCACATTTTTCTAAAATAACTAAGATTGGGAATTTATAAAAGGTTTAGTTACTTTGTATTTATCATTATACTTTTAATGAGAATTATAGTCCTTGTCCTACCCGTTCGGCTAACGACCCTCCACCAGTCAAGGAAGCGGTGGGTGAGAGTGGACACCCATTAAGCTGCCATTTTATAGGAAACAACCTTATACCCCCTTATAGACCGGCTTCGTGAATGAGGTCTACTAACGGTAAGACTGACTTGTTCTTATACATACATACATATATATATATATATATATATATATATATATATATATATATATATATATATATATATATATATATATATTATTAACTTATAATACTATAAAGTATAAGGGTTGAATTTTAAACTTTTAAAATTCTAGGGTTTGGAATTAAAGTATTAATGTATGACTTTACAAATTCCAAAACTTGAGGGCAAGTTTTGAAACTATTCAAAATCTTTCATTTCTATAACTTATGAGTTTTAATGATTTTAATGGAAAAGACTCTTTGAATTCCATAACTTGAGGACAAGTTATGGAGTCCATTAAAAGGCATTTAGATCAACAATTAAACTAACAAGTATGTCAAATTTTTTCTATGATCTAACAAAACTCATAAGCATGCATAATTCATATCAACAGTTTTCAAGAATCATATGAACTTAATATAAAGCTTGAAATTTTGACAATTATCTTTGAAATTGGATAAGCATAATCATTACCACATCAAAAACAGGTTTAACAATCTAAAAACAGTTTAGGGTAATGATCCTAGTCCAATTCCAGCATTGAAACTCGAAATTCTGCACTGAGGGCCTCCTACTCGTCGATTGCATGAACCAACTCGACGAGTTGGATGAATTTTCAAATGGACTCGTCGAGTCCTCCCAAAGGACTTGGCGAGTTCACTGAACAGTGAGCATCAAATCAATTTTTAAGCAAGTAGCATCAAGTATAATTGAAAACTAGCCTAGGCTCTGATACTACTGATGGGTTTTGAGCATTCTAACACTCCTATGGTGTGCATGCAACCCTAGAAACCTTGGATCTATGTTTTCTCTATTATACATACAAACTTTGATTTTTTCCAAGGTTTCATCCTAACTAGCATATCATGGGGTATATGTAATACAAAATTCTAGTATAATGACATACCTTTCTTGTAGCTTTGATTCCTTAAGACTTTGTGAGCCTAGCACCCCAAATGTGATGCCTCAAATGCTTCACACAACACCACAACAATTGGAATAACTTGAGAGAATATTATATTGCACCAAAATCGGCTAGCCCTCACTTGTATATCTTAAGTGTCGATTTTGCTAGTGTGAGGCTTCTTTAAATAGTGTGCACATTAGGGTTACACCATGTAACTCATGCCTTTCCACATTCCTCATGATCCATGGGTTTTAACCTCCATGGAGTATCCATGGGCCACCACACGGGTTTAGCCCAACATGAAGAACTATGGATCATAAGCCCACTATATAAGAATGAATGATTTACCAAATCAATCCCCATTTATTTAATTAGTCTCTTTTGATCACAAAATTAATTCCAAACTAATTCTTGATCAATACTAATTAAATAATAATATGATTTCATATTAATATATTAGAACTTATAATATATTAATAAATCATAAATATCCGCTTCTCACAAAAGTCTATCCAAATTGTTCTGATGCCATGCAACCCAAATGAACCATATTAAATCGGGTTAAGTACATACCAAATATAGTTATGGACTTAGACACCTTATCCAATAGTGTCTCAAACTCTTGTGGTCTGTGTATACGGTACAGCGGACCCCGTAGAGATAATGTCTCTAAATCTTGAGAGCGAATACCACCGCTCCCAACTCCAAATCGTGTGTGGGGTATCTCGTCTCATGCAGCTTCAACTGTCGCGATCCGTAGGCTATCACCCATCCTCTCTGCATGAGGACCACTCCCATTCTCGTGATGGATGCATCACAGAACACTACAAAACCCTCAACTCCCTCCGGGAGAGTCAAGATTGGGGCCTCGCAAAGTCTTTGTCTGAGGGTCTCAAATGCCCTCTGCTGCTCAGGTCCCCACCGGAAATCCACCCCCTTCATCGTCAGACGAGTGAGGGGTATTGCAATCTTGGAGAAATCCTGTATGAATCTCTGGTAGTACCCTGCGAATCCCAAGAAGCTCCTAATATCCGAGGGAGATTTCGGAACCTCCCACTGCTTGACGGCCTCGATCTTGGTCGGCTCGAACAAAATCCCCTCCTGGTTAACGAGATGTCCAAGGAACTGAACCTATCGTAACCAAAACTCGCACTTCAAGAACTTGGCATAAAGCCGTTCTCGTCTCAAGACTCCCAATTGCTCCCGAAGATGCTCCTCGTGCTGCTCTCTGGTCTTGGAATACACCAAGATGTCATCTATAAACACAATGACCGAGCAGTCGAGCATCGGTCTGCATACCCGATTCATCAGGTCCATAAATATAGTTGGCGCCTTGGTGAGCCCAAACGACATCACCACGAACTCGTAGTGTCCATAACGAGTCCGGAACGCGGTCTTCTCCACGTCCTCCTCCCGTACCCTGACCTGATGGTACCCGGACCTCAAATCTATGTTAGTGAACCAAGATGCTCCTTGTAGTTGATCGAAGAGATTATCGATCTGTGGTAGTGGATAACGGTTTTTCACCGTCAACTTGTTCAACTCCCAGTAGTCAATGCACATCCGGTGTAAACCATCCTTCTTCCTGACAAATAGAATCGGTACTCCCCATGGAGAACTGCTCGGACGGATGAACTGCTTGCCTAGCAGCTCCTGCAGCTGAGATGACAGCTCCTGCATCTCAAGTGGTGCCAATCGGTACGACGCCTTGGCGATAGGGGCGCACCTGGAACAAGGTCGATCCTGAACTCGACCTGCCTCTCCAGAGGCACTCCAGGTAACTCCTTCGAAAACAAATCAGCGAACACCCTGCCGACTGGAACCTCTGAAACCGACACCTGATCTCTGACCCCACGTATCTACCACATACGCTAAATAACCTACACACACGTGCTGGATATACTACCGAGCCCTGGCGGCTGAACAAAATATTAAACCCACCCTGGTGCCCTCGCCGAAGATAACCAATTCTCCCCCACTTTGGGTTCGAACTACCACACACTGACCCTCGTAGTCGATCATGGCACCGAATCGACGCAGCTAGTCCATACCCACTATCACACAAACTTCCCCCATTGGAATCGGAATCAAATCAATCGGGAAGGATACCTCGAAGATCTCCAGAACGCAGCCCCGATAGACTGAAGAAGCAGAAATCCTGTGTTCGTTGGCGATAGAGACTCGCAACGGACACTCAAGCTCTCCTACAGGCAAAACGAACTCCCTACTGAACAACTGAGAGACAAAAGACCTACTCGCCTCGGATTCAAATAATACCAACGCAGGTAAAGAGTTCACTAAGAACGTACCTAACATACGTACAAACACATAAGCATAAAACAAATATAATCAGTAAGATAAAGGGTAGAAACATACCAACAACCACATCGGGCGCTGTCCTGGGCTCCTCGGTTGTAAGCTGAAAGGCTCGTCCACGAGCCTTCGGAGGCTCTACTCTACCATGACCCCGTCAGTAATCCTCAGTGTAGCCGACGTTGGAGCCTGCGTCGGCCTGGAAGGTAGTAGGGGACACTGGGCCTTCATATGGCCCACCTGCTCACAATGATAACAAAGTATGATCCCAAAAGCTGGAGTATGCTGCCTACAATCCCTAGCAATGTGGACCTGCTTTCCACACTTGTGGCACCCACTACCAGATCGGCAAACCCCCAAATGAGCCTTCCCGCACTTCCCATAAGTGCGGTTGTGCTGACCTCCAGACCTAGAATCAGCGGTCTTGGACCGCTTCGGCACCGGCTGTGATTGCGCTGGGACCTGCCTCTCCTCTCTCAACTGCAGCTCAATCTCAAGTTCATGCCGCCTAGCGGCCTCCTGTAACTCCAATAATGTGTTTCATCGTTGGGTAGCAACGAACTTTCTAATGTCAGCCTTGAGGATGCTCAGATAACGAGTCATCTGAGCCTGCTCGGATGCAAACTATGGGAAAAACATCTCCCTCTCAGTGAACATGCTGGTGATCTCTGTCACCGTCTCCATACCCTGTCTTAGATCCAAGAACTCCTATGGCAGCCACTCTCGCTCAACCCATGGAACGTAGCGAGCACGGAAAATCTCCCTGAACTGATCCCAAGTAACTGTCGCTCGCTGCTCATCAGAATATGACCCCGTTATCAATCTCCACTAGTCCTTTGCTCCGGACCTTAGCAGGTTCAGAGCACATCTGACCTTCTGGTCAGCAGGACATGGGCATGTGAAGAAGCATCCATCCACGTCAGATAGCCACCTCATGGCTATGATCGGGTCCTGAGTCACATCAAAATTTGGGGGCTTCGTGTTATCGAAGTCCCATTACTGAAAGGCCCGACCTCCCCCCACACCTGCAGCCGTCACGGCTATGGAGGCTGCAGCAGCCGTAATCTCAACAATGGCTGCGTATCTGTCATCAAATTACTCCACCATGGCGGTCTTGATAGACCCAAACATCTCCGGCAATTGAGCCCGGAACAACGCAACAACCTCATCATGCATGATCTCCCGAATCCTGGCGTCCATTTCATCTGGCTGATAGTCTCGGGCACAGCTGGTGCACCCTGACTGCCCTGTCCTGATCCTGATCTGGATTCGGATCCGGTCACAAATCGCCTCGTAACTACCATACTGAAAATATACCAGAAAGATATCAGATACTCCATATAACAATCGGGGAACCAACTCCCAACAACACCCTAGGGGTTGTGACTTCCTTGCTACGCGTATGGGTCCTGTGCTTTCAGTAGTACGGGCCTATACTACCTTCCACACCTACCCATATTTGTGGCAAGTATCATCACAGCACCCTAACAATACACATAAGCATAGGCGAGCGCTCAATCCTCACTTCCTAGAGGAAGGCTAAATATCTCATAACTGGCCGACTGACCCCGCACAACTCATCCTACCACCAACTGCCACACGACCCTTCCATAGGTGCCAGTTAACTATTGCATGAATACAATCACACGCCGCACGGCTTAAACAATCTTAGACTTAAAGATTTAAGCCTACAACGGTTAGACTCAGACAAGAGCTACGCAGCAGGACCAAATCCCTTACCCTAAGACCATTTAACCCATGTAGCATGTGACTTAGAGTATTCACTCAATAGTTAGTTCACACACGAAAGAGTCATACAACAATCAATGAGGTACTCTACACAAGATAAGGCATCAAAGATCAGGCAATTCTATCATACGATTCCTGAGGATCCCTATCATATCACAAGTAGCGGTACAAAGGTACATAAATGACAAGAGATTCAAGGGGATGTGGACTAATAGTCCAAGATGTTGTAAGACATGTTTATTCTTATGTTTTATATCAGTTATGACATCCGAATTTTTATTTTTAAATCAATGAAAAATATTTCTTCAGAAATACTTTTATAGAACCAAATTTTGCATATATAAATAAACTTTGTTTTAAATGAGCATAAATAAAAAGTTTTTAAAATTGCCGCAAAAAATGGGGATGTCACAACATCCATTCACCAACACAATTTTTTTACTGTCAATCTCAGCTTGAACAAGTGACCTAAATTAGCCTTTGTTAATTCATTTGTTATTTAAAAGCACATAATATTGTCATAATCTATCTAAGAACAACCCATTTACATGGTTATTAATGAACAATCTTTAAAGGGGCTCAACTCCAACGTGGAAGCTTCCATTTGATCAACTTAGTATAGTGAGTAAGTATATACAGTTATGTATAAACCACGAAAATCTGAAAATTAAAATCCACAAGAGATGTCTTAACCAAGCCTCACATATATGATTAAAAATTGATATAAATAAATATTCTCCAAGTCTTTTGAATCATCCATCTCTACATACAAGTGTATTTATCTCCTAACACATTAGTTAATAATCGTCCCACCCTTGTTGTGAAATCTGTTTTCCTGGGATATACTTCATTTATTTTAAGTATTGAATTTGGGTTTTTTCTTGGAGGGCACGTCGAGTTGTGAATTGGACGTAACACGCTAGCGATGTGGCAGACATGGCACGTGTTTGTTTTAGCAAGACACACCTATGTTGTCGGTGTCATACCCCCGACTAGCATTACTGTCGGCGGCTGGGGGTGTGACAGATTTATGTCACACCCATGGCCAACGGCGGAAATATTGGGCGATGCGACGTTAATATGTTAGATCACAAACTTTGAACATACATTGAATAGTACAAATATTCTTGTAACATAAATATCACTTCCATTCATAAAATATATGTTTACATGAGAGTTTGATTTGAATAGTACTATAGTTTAACTTGATGGTTGAGTTTCTTAATAGACTTCCAGTAGCTCCATGAATCGACCCTTGCTGCGACGAGTAAGATCTTCTATCTTCATCTGTTTCCTAGGAATACATGTGATTTTAAAAGGTAAACATAATGTTGGTAAGTTCTTAGGTTTTAGAAAATGGTGAAAATATGTTAGTGTCTTTGAGAAAGATCTTTTCTTATGAATATAGTGATCCATTTTCTTATTGTATTTGAGTAATTTATATACCTTAACTCCTTTGTTTTGGGTAGTCTTACTGTATAATAAGGGTACTTGATGTTAGTATCCTAGGTATATTCTCGTTTACTAGGGTTGTACCTTCCTAGTATTTATTTGTTTGTGTGCTTATGTTGTTACCTTCTTGGGGTATTTATAGTTTTATAAGTACTATTGGTTTTCTTGACTCACATCCATGAGTCTACGTATGTTATTACTACTTCATCAAGGCATCCCATCAGTAATGTGTTTAAACAATGTTACAATGAGTTCCTATAATCGAGATTATGACTATTCTAGTCCTCGATACAACGCTTCATCGGACGTCACCAAAGTTTTGAAAGTCGTCTAATATTTGTGTGTATTGGGTGTCAGAACGCATGTGGCCCACAGTGGTGCGTGCGTGACCAATTTTGGTTTTTCTAAATTCTGTAACTTCTGTTTTTGGATCCCATTTCGAGGATTCTCATATTCCTGAGTATGTCTCGACATATACTACAACTTTTCTTTTGGTCATTTGGGCTAATTCTTACTTCCATTTTTACCCTAAATTTTATAATCATTATGGTTTTATAAAAACCATAATTCTCTCAGACGGGTTCTATTTTAGGCGTTCTTTAACTCAAAATTCCTACTTTGCGAAATACTATGATTTCCCTTTTGGTGAATTTAGCTAAAAATCAACCGTTCTTTTCGTAGTTTTTGACGTTGTAACTTCTTGTGTGCGGTAGATTTTTATTTACTATAAATATCATATATCTTCCGTACTAAATCAGATTTCTACAAAGTTTATGTTTTTGGAATCGTGTTGTCATGTATTCTCTAAATACGTTAACCTACTCGTAAGATGACACGATTTTTCACGCACTTATTTATGAGCCTAATCATCGTAATAACCGCGTTTGGTAATTGAACATATTTCTTAATTATATTGTTGACCTATTGCATCTATTTGTTTATGTTGATTTCTAACGTCGGTTTGTGACACGTTTGTCTCAGTTGTCACAGTTGTGCTAAAACCATAGCCCTTGGAATTTTGACCCTATTTATGGGCATTAATCCCTATGGTTTCATCATTATCTCCGCCTCCATCATTTCCATAGAAAACCCTAAACTTTCTTAATGCTTTTGAGCTCATTTTTTCTACCTTGGAGTTTTGGTGCATTTAGAAGAAGAAATTTGCTTTATCGTGTGAAGGAAGACTCCCTCAAAAGAAGATCCAACATCTTACCTTGCTTTTGGACCTTTGCAAGTATTGAAGGTCCCAGATTTATGCATCATGAGTTATAGATCTAGGTTTATATGCTTATTTTTGTCACTTCTTGTTATTTGGGTACGCCCACAAGTTGAGTCTTAAGGTCTTTTGGACCCTTTGTGACACTTAAAGATTATTTTAGTCCTCCATTTAATTCCATGCAAGGTTGCGGTTACATTTTTGGTTCCTTTTGACCTAGAATTAGAGATCTTAGTATTTAGAGCATGCAAATGCATAAAGTTGAAAACTTTATCCATTAATACCATATTTTGATGAGATCTAGAGAGTTTGAGTTTAGATCTTAATAGATTAAGAACTTAAAAGAAAGAGCTAACCATGTGTTGGGGCGTGATAGGCCTGTTTGAAGAAATCATGTATGTTTTTTTGTATTTAGGTCACGGTGTGCCTGGTCATGACCACGACGCACTTGTGTTGACTTTTAACTTTTGATCTTTGACCTTTGACTGTTGACTATTTAACTAAGTTTGACTTTTGATTAAACTTGATGGGTTTGATCTATAGACTAAGGTTGAATCTCTCTTTGGTTTTAGGTGTTCCATATTAGTTGATTCGAGGAGTTGTGTTACGTGATTGCAAACTCTTTATCAGGTGAATTATATCACTATACTATATAGAACACTAGGTGTCATGATATGATAGATTATCTTTGTGACCTTCTATATGAAAGACTTTAGGGGACCATAACACTTGTATGAAAAACTATAAGGGGGCATAACATTTGTATGAAAGACTACGGGGGGGACCATGACATACACTTGTATGAAAGACTATGGGAGGACAATATCACATGTATGCAAGGACTATAGTTGACCATAATAAGAAAGACTGTGTGGGATTACGGCACCGGAAGTGGGTGTAGGACTATGGTGGGATCATAACATTCACATTGATATGAGATATTTTGGGGGACTCACTAAGTTTTGTGCTTACTCGTTTAAGTTTAAAAATTTTCAGGTTGTTCTGGCAGCAAGGAAAAATATACGGCTTCATTGCATCACATCAATGGACATGTTTTAGAGATTTCAGCTTATTTGATTTCATTATTTTATTATTACTTTGGTTTTTTATTATGGTTTGTCAAACTTAAAACAAATGTTTGTTATTAATCTTTTTGAGAATGAGATTTGGATGATTATCTTTATTTTAAAAATAAAAAAATTTATTTGAAATTTGAAATGTTAGACTTGTAAAATGGAGATGTGATTTTGCATAAATATGCTTAGCCCAGCCCGAAGAAAGACATTAATAGGCAAAACACACACACACGTGTGTGTGTGTGTATATATATATATATATATATATATATATATATATATATATATATATATATATATATATATATATATATAGGGTGAGGTTCAATAGAGAACCATAATTAACCAAGGAATCAATCTTTTTTTCAACTTTTAGAACTTATTTTTTATCAAAAAAAAAAAACTAAAAATACAGAAATTCATAACTTTTTATCCTTTTTCCAATGATATCAAATTCAATTTTTTTTTACGTTAAATTCACAATGTGAATCTTTGAAAATTCACAATGTCAATCCGGATTCACACGGTGAATCCGAAAAATATTTTTCACATTCACAATATTAATATATGAATTTAGATATTTTTAGATTTTTTTTTCGATAAAAAATAAGCTCTAGAAATTGAAAAAAAGATTTGGTTCCTTGAAGAACCAATAATTATGGTTCTCTATTGAACTTTTCCATATATATATATATATATATATATATATATATATATATATATATATATATATATATATAATGTTTTCTTTTTCGCCTTACTTGTGATGTATGAATTTTGGAGTCTCCTAGGTTCCTTTCAAATATGAAATATCCCTTTAAGTTTATATATAGAGCCAACATTTTATTCTCGTATAATAATATTGCTTGTTTGTATGACCTTTTAGAAGGGGAGGGGGTATTTTTGCTCTTGAAGCTAGCATGAATAGTCTACCCTGCAACAACCAAAGTGCAAAACATAATTTATGTTCGAAACATCCTATCGTTGACATATTGTTCCATGCATGATTCATTAGTTTTGCGGCTTTTAATATGTTTTATGCTCTTGCTTGCCGTAATGAAAGGTATGAAGCACATGCAACACTATTCACGATTTTGAAAATAAAAAAACAAAAAAACATTGACAATCAAGATAACCATAAACCATACAACTCTTAAAAAAATCAAAGACGATTGGTACGCCAAGATGAATGTGATGAACACGGCGAGAGACAAATATATTACTTTTACTTCTAGAGAAAATTATGTTTCATAGTTTTATCTCCTTTTTTATAAACAAACAAAATAAAGATTAATGTGATTTGAGTAAAAACAGTTATAAAAATTCTGTTTTTACTAGTTTGTTGAAAAAACAAATCAGCTACAAGTGTTGTCAACCCGGATCTGTTTTACCGCTACGATAGTTGAACATTAGGCCCGAACCAATTTCTCATGTCCGTTTACAGCATTTCAAGCCTCTGGTCGTGATGGGTTATGACCAGGTATGTGTCTCAATTTTGTTCACATGTATTAATAACATAATTATTAATAAAAATAAGTACACTCTCTTAAAATAAAATTAATAAAAAAAAAAAAGCAAGCTTAATAATATAAGACTGTATTCACTAACGTAATGTGATAATTTATATTTTATCATGTTAGAATTAGAATTAGACTTTCTGCATCTCTGAAGAGAGCAGATATGTGGAAAACTAAAAAGTAATATAACCGTTAAAGACCAAAGACGCCACATTAATGGTCCCGGAACCCGCGACCTTCGGCTCATAAGACCAACGCTCTAACCAACTGAGCTACGGGACCAATTTGCTAATTTGTTGTACATATTTTTTAAATTAACTATTTCGGTCACGAGTGGATTGTAATTTAATATGTTTCATTTTACCAAAATGCCTTGCTTTATTTAAAGATATTGAAATACATATACCTAGTAGTTAAAGGATTATGTTTGTTAGAAAGTTCGATAATAATACACAAACTGAAGGGTAGAACTTGCGACCATTAACCTTTAAATTTTGTACTCAAGAGAAGTATGTATGTATTTGTGTACTTTGTAGTATAAAATTATAACTTAATAGTTTCAATATTCTCAACAAATTTTAATAAATTTAGTTTTGCTAATAAATTTTCTGGTTGTTGATCAATTGTATAATTGTGTTATTTTTTGTTAAACGACTTCATCAAATAGTGGTTAGTCTAGAATAGAAAACTACATGGTTTACTAATTTTTCTATATACATTTTTCTATACAAATATAAAGATTTTTATAGGTAAGATAGGTCCTAAATTTTTTTTAAGGTATGTCCCTAAAAAATTTCTATAGGACTTTTAGATAAATTAAAAAATATAGGTGAGTCTATGGACCCACCTTGCTAATGCATAGGCTCGCCACTGTCATCAAGGTTATTTGATCACATTTCAAGAAAGCTCATGGAGACTGTTTTCATTAAAACTTAATAATGTTTATTTGTAGATTACGGATTCAAAAACTTAAAGATTTTGTAGTTGACATTATCAGTAGCAGATCCAGAACAAAAGTTCAGGATAGCACAAAAGTTCAAAAACTTAATAATGTTTAATTTATAATATGATTTTTTCGGGTTTGGGTTAAATGGGTTCGGAATTTTTGTATTCTTTTGTGGATTTAAACCAAGAATGTTCCTTTTAATAGAATAACTTCAACTAGCTAGCATTTATAATGCAATTTAGAGTGACTACTCTACATTAGCTTTAAGCTACATATAATTCAAATTGCAAATACATAAACTAAGCTGATTAGCAAATATTCTATATAGCTCAAAAAATCAAACTAAGATTTGATGAACAGAAACGATCTATGATTGAAAACTGTCAAAATATATGCTAGTGTCAATGGAAACCTAATTTCAACATATAGGCAATGGAAACCTAATTTTAAGTGTTCAACAGGAAGTATGGAATTCTGATTTTCTTCAAATCAATGCAACTGAAACCAATGTACATGTTAATTTCAATAAAAACCTAATAAAGCAATCAAGTACATAACTACTTTCTAACTTCAAAGAAAATTTTTGGAAACTTACTTGTGACAAGATTTGGATTTTGGAGGTTGGGATCTTTAAACATCCAACGATTTTTTCCTTCTGCCCTCTTTTATTCCATCGCATGCTTCCTGCGAGTTATGTTCTTCCAAGGTAGGAAGC
This sequence comes from Lactuca virosa, assembly GCF_052849685.1. Taxonomy (NCBI): domain Eukaryota; kingdom Viridiplantae; phylum Streptophyta; class Magnoliopsida; order Asterales; family Asteraceae; genus Lactuca; species Lactuca virosa. The sequence goes on along the minus strand of NC_136432.1, from coordinate 44,398,533 downwards.
AACGATTTTATACTTTTCTTACTTGATTCTGTCGTGATTTCCTTGGGCCCTCCCGCTCCTTCAATTTTAACGACATATTTTGAATCAACCCAAATAATTCACAATCGGGCTTCTAGCCTTTTGGATTTTTTGAGTTTAAATGTTGGGATAAGGGGTAGCACACAGTTCTCTAGAAGTAGCAACGTAAACTAAAACGAAAAAAATACACTAATTGGGATTTTTTGAGGGGTAGCACATGCAACCCTAGGCTCCAACATAGCTCCACCATTGGACATTAATACATCTAGTAAAGAATGATATTTGACATTTGAGAAAGAAAAAAAGGTGGCTAAATAATGTTTGAAATGAGGCATCATTTTTGTTGGGTCTAATTGTGTTGCGTCATGGGCTTATGTTTTGTATCCGGATTGGGTCTGTCCATCCGTGATTAGCTAGTAGGGTTAGACTATAAATAATGCATGCATGTATGCATTAAAAGGTTAACGTTCTTGATTATTATCGTTTAAGTTTTGTAACCCTAAACACCTCTACAATCGAAGTTCTTAATCGAGCTCTTCTGAGGTGTTAAAGCATTAATCATACGACATATTCAAAGCCATTCTTGTGTTCATAATTACGTTCTTAAGTGTTTGTCTGCATAGAATCTATCGATCCTAATTGAACATTGATTCTACAATTGGTATCAGAGTAGGAAACTGTGTGATCAATACACATTCCGTCTGTATTCAGAATTCTTTAGGGTTTCTGCTTTTATCGTATAAATAGAAGTCGTCTTCTTCTTATCGACGGCAACTCTGTTTCTGATAAAACCCTAATCTCAAGTTTACAGGTCTGATTCTAGCAGCTCACCATGTCTCACGAAGATTCGCAAACAAATCCCATCAACATCTCAAACAGCATTGGATCAACTACCAGGATTCTCATTCTTTACACTCAAGACTATGAAGTATGGGCGCATCACTTTGAAGATTATGTGGTTGGATCTGAAGACAATGACTATCTCATCTGGGAAGCTATCACGCTTGGGCCGTTTGTTCACTCAGGAACGAACACAACAGTTAAGTCCCAAAAGGAATATAACAAGCTGGTGGCGGATGTAGAGAAGATGCCACAGGATGAGAAAGACAAGTTGTTGTGTAATGTGAAGGCCATGAGAATGATCAGATTCGCCTTGCAATCTGACACTTTTCGGTTGGTTGGTTCTTGCACGACGGCCAAAGAAATCTGGGATAGGTTGAAAGAAGTTTATTCAACCGATGAAGATCTAGAACACTCCATTCAAACCTTGCTGCTGTCAGAATTTGGAGTTTTCGAACAGAAACAAGAAGAAAAACTCATACAAACTTTCGATCGGTTCAATCACCTCCTAAGTAAGATGATCAAGCGGAATAGAAAGAAAGTTGATCGAGCAGAAGGTGACCTTCATGAACGGTCTGAGACCAGAATGGATGGCTGTGGTTTCAACCGTGAAAGCACATGAATAGTTTAAATCTTACTCACTAGCGAAACTTGTGGGAATACTTAAGTCCCATGAGAGTGTAGTAACCAAAGAGGCGAAGGTAGTTTCTGGTGTGGGATCACTGGCCCTTGTCTCAAAAGGAAAAAACATTGCAGAAGAAGAAGAAGAGTCGGATATGTCTGAGTGTGACCTTACAAGCGAGGAGTATGCTATGATGGTCACCAATCCAAAGAAGTTTGCACGAAGAAAATTTCCTGTCAACAAGAACCGAAACTGGCAGGGAAGTTACAGCTCTGAGAAGGTGAAGGATGAAGCGAAAAATTCTTCTCAAAAGGATGAGGACAAGAAAGAGAGCAAGCTTGCAGGAGACTCTGGGTTCGACTACAATTACTGTCACGGCAAGAACCACTTTGCCAAAGATTGCATGCTGAGGAAAATGGCTGAGAAAAGAGATGGTGAAGACGATGACGCGTACTACATGCGCAAGTTGGAAGAGATCAAGAAAAAGAAGGTGACTAACAGTTCTATGAATGCCTTGATTGTGCAGGAGAATGCAGATGAAGATGAGTTCGGTGGCGTTGAAGTTTGGTCAACCGATTCTGAAGATGAAGAGGTGAGAAAGCCCACTCACGGAAGAGCTTATGTGGCAAAGGATGTAGGTTCGGCTGGAAGATGTTTGATGGTCACAGCTGGTGCATCAACCGAAAGTGCAAGTGAGGAACCGAACCTGACTGAGGACAAATGTTTTGCAGCCAAGCCCGTGAGTGAGAAGATCAACGACTGCGATCGGCTGATTAAAAAGGTACAATCCATCCTTGAATCACTTAAAGTTACAGTAACAGATTATGAAGAAGAATTAAAAGAGTTAAAATTTAAATTTTCTAACTTAAGTGGTAGTCTCATGCAAACTCGCTTAGCGAATTCTAACCTAAGTGACCAACTCAGCAGGGTGTCTTCAAAAAGTGAGGAGAGAAGGATGTGGATTGAGCTGAAGGAGGCGGAATTAAATAGGGCTAGGGATGAAAGTATTTATTTGCAAAGAGACGATTTAAAGTTTTTAAAACAAAGGAATGTTTTTTGTTTAATTGTTAAGCGCTTATATACTAATATTGCTCATTTGTATTTAAGTTGTGAGATAGGGAAGAAGATTCATAAGATGATCTTACCCTTCCTTGAATTTAAGGAGGATGAGGTCATTGCTGAGTGTGAATCAATAGTGTCATCAGAAGAGACATCCATGTCTTACAAAATTGGACTGGACAAAATAGAAACCTTCATTGACTCTAAGGAACATAAATGTATGCTCAAAAATCTTTTAGATGAAAATGATAGGTTAAAAATAAAGTCCGAAACTATTCAATCGTTTGACTCGTCTAATGCCAAATTAATTTCAGAAAATAAAATGAACTTAGAAAATCCGTCTGAATTTAATGAGGAAAGTGAGATGAGCGAAATCTCAGTAGAAGACGTAGTTGATTGCTCTGAGTTCATGAAAAGCGAAACCGAAAATGAGAAACCCCTCATATCTGAAAATTCGGTTGAATTCGCTCGCCTGTCAAGAGACAAGCCACAGAAACTCAAAGAGAAAGCCATGGTTTATCAAAAGGTTCAAACTGTGCCGAATCAGGTCTATGCAGTTACCGGTGTCACTGCAAAACAAACAGCAGAGTTGAAAATCTTGGTCGACAAAGACAACGCTGAAGGGTGTGACGATTACTTCTGGTCAGCCCCTATTGACAACGTAGATGAAACCGTAGGCTTATCTGAGAAAACTTCATGGAGGGTTAAAGGAAGATATGTTGCTGAACCCATCAACAAACCCTCGAGTTTTGACAAACCAAGCACAAGTGGAACTAAAGAAATCCATGAAGAACCAATGAAAGAACCGATAGTTCCAACTAGGACAACCGAAACTCAAAAGGAGAAACCAAAGGCTAGCTTCAATATCCACAAATCGCAGAAGGAGTTAGCTGAACAAAAACGCTTAAGAAATCAAAGATACATGAAGAATCTGAATGAGCGAAAATGCCATTGGCAATCTCAAAATCCCAACTACGTACCTCCTAAGAAAGAATCAATTGACAAAGGAAAGGAAAAGCTAAATGGAAAAGAAAACTTCAGTCCAAATTCCTACTATTCCAAATCTCAGAACCGAACATCTACTCTCGTTCCCAAAACTAGCGTGCCGAACCGAAAGTCAAGTTTCGGTCCAAACGTCAAGGCTAACAACCAAAGGCCCACTTTCGGTCCCAAAAACAGCACTCAGAACCGAAAGTCAAGTTTCGGTCCCAAGTCTAGTTTCGGTCCTTCCAACTCACAAAGTAAATCAAATTCAGTGAAGGATATCAAAGGAAAGGGAAAGCTTGATTCTGAGTTCCATAATGAGAAAAAGTCAGCTAACCCTAGGATTCAAAAGAAAACATCAAAACCATCTAAAAACACACCATCTAATACACCAAAGTTTAAACAAGATAAAACTAAAATCAAGGTGTATACCATCAAAAGAAAAGATCAATCCACTCTTGTAAAACGAACCTATTTGGTTGATGTTTCTACTACAATTCCTTTTTCTGTGAAAAACTCACCAGGACCCAAGAAACTTTGGGTTCCTAAATCTGCTTGAATTTGCAGGTGATACGTGCGAGCAGTTCGATGATGCATGGTATATAGACAGTGGCTGCTCGCGTCACATGACAGGAAGGAAGGAAGAGCTGAGGGAGTTTCGGTCCCTAAAGGATGGTGGGTGTGTGAAGTATGGCAATAACTCGTATGGAACAATCAAAGGATATGGGATGATAACCAACGGCGATTTCTCGATTCGAAAAGTAGTGTATGTGGAAGGATTGCAACATAACCTCATCAGTGTGTCACAATTAGTTGTAGGCACAGGTCTGAAGGTTTCATTTGATGATGAGGGGTCAGAAATAATTGAGAAGCAATCCAAAAAGGTTCTGTTGAAGTCTGACCGCAAGGGAGAGATGTATCCTTTAAATCTCAACCCAATTCGAGGAAAACCAGCAATCTGTATACTATCAAAGGCGAAAACTGATGAAAGCTGGTTGTGGCATCGACACCTATCGCACCTGAACTTCAAAGATATTAATAAGTTGGTGCTTGGTGATCATGTTCGAGGCCTTCCTCTTCTCAAGTTTGATAAGGAGCATCTGTGTGCAGCGTGTGAGATGGGCAAACAAAGCAGAAAGAGCCATCCTACAAGAATCAATACAAAGATTGTTGAAGCTCTTGAACTTCTGCACATTGACTTATGTGGACCTTCGTCTATCGAAAACTTCGGTGGTAGTAAGTTCATTCTTGTCATAGTAGATGATTTTTCTCGCTTCACCTGGGTTTTCTTTCTTAAACAGAAATCAGATGCAACTCCCAAGCTGAAGACGTTCATCAAGCAAGTGGAAGTACAGTTGCGAAAGACAGTGAGGAATATCATAAGCGATAATGGGCTGGAATTCAAGAATAAAGATTTTGAAGACTTTCTAGCTGACAAGGGGATATCTCACAACTTTTCGGCCCCTTATACACCACAACAGAATGGGATTGTTGAAAGACGAAATCGTTCTTTATGTGAGGCAGCCAGAACCATGCTCAGCTTCGCTTCCCTTCCGTTATACTTCTGGGCTGATGCAGTTGCAACCGCGTGCTACACTCAGAACCGATCCTTGCTCAACAAAAGATTTTCAATCACTCCATATGAGATTCTGAACAATAGAAAGCCCAACGTCAAATTTTTCCACGTATTCGGTTCACGGTGCTTTATTTTCAATTCTAAAGAGAACCGAAATAAGTTTGACGTCGAAGCCGATGAGGGAATCTTTCTGGGTTATTCGCTAACATCAAAGGCATACAGAGTGTTGAACAAACGCTCCAAATGAATTGAAGAAACATATTATGTAACCTTTGACGATCAGTACATGAAGAAGGTTCAAAGAATCGAAAGTGCCTTAGGAGAAATATTTCCTGAATCAGGACAAGTCTCGGTTCCAATATCCAACTTGTTTGAAGAGTACATTCGGCTATTCGATGAACCAGAGAAAGCAACACACTCAGAGGCGAAAGCAGCAGACAACAAAATCGACAATCTCAAAAAGATCAGAGATGAAGCTGCCAAAGCAATGGAAACTGAACCTCCTAAACCGACAGGTGGTCAACCCTCAACTGACTCTCCAAACAGCGGCTCAATGTTCAAAGGGGAGAGTTCTTCAGCACCAAAGACAACCGAAATGTCTTTCGAGGGGGAGAATCCTATTCCATCCTCAACTCATAAAGGTCCAGGCGAGGGGGAGCATACATCTCCAAACCCACCCAATAACAGTCCAATCGAGGGGGAGAATCTGACTCCCACAGAGAATGACAACTCTGATCCTGACACAGGTTACATTTCGCCAGTCGAGGGGGAGAAAGAGAATACAACTGACGAAGGTGATCAATCAGAACTTGAAGAGGAAGTAAATGTAGAGTTGGATCCTGCCTATGACCCAAATTATCCTCCTTTAGTGAAATGGACCAAGGATCATCCCAAAGCACAAATCATTGGTGAATCATCTGAGAAAGTTCTCACTCGTTCTCAATTGAAAGCGAAACAAACTGCATTATTCTCTAAAGTTGAATTATGTATGTTTAATTCGTTTATCTCCAAAGTCGAACCGAAAACAGTGAATGTTGCACTTGATCATTCTGATTGGGTTCAAGCAATGCAAGATGAGCTCCATGAGTTCGAACGCAATCGAGTTTGGAGGCTGATTCCCACACCAAAGGATGCTTCAGTGGTTGGCTTGAAATGGGTCTTTAGGAATAAATTGGACAAAGAGGGGAATGTTATCAGAAACAAGGCTCGGTTGGTAGTAAAAGGATATTGCCAAGAGGAAGGGATAGATTACGAGGAAACCTTCGCTCCAGTAGCTAGGTTGGAATCAGTTAGAATCTTTCTAGCATATGCTGCTCATAAAAACTTCGAGGTTTTCCAAATGGATGTAAAATGGGCTTTCTTGAATGGAGAACTAGAAGAAACAGTGTATGTTGAGCAACCTCCCGGGTTCGTGAACGAGAAATTCCCTGATCATTGCTATGTGCTGGATAAAGCTGTATATGGTTTAAAGCAAGCACCAAGGGCCTGGTATGAAACCTTAACTCGCTTTCTGAAAATGTCAAAATTTAAGCAAGGTTCGGTTGACCCAACCTTCTTCCGAAAGAAAGAAGGCGAACATCTAATGATAGTTCAAATTTATGTCGATGATATCATCTTCGGCTCCACGAATCCTAGCTTGACAGCTGAATTCAGGAAGTTGATGGAGACTAAATTTGAAATGAGTGCAATGGGTCCAATTAATTTTTTCCTTGCTTTGAATATTAGACAGGACCAGAAGGTATCTTTATCAACCAGGAGGCATACACAAAGAATTTGCTAACAAAATTTGGTATGGCAGGAGACTCGAAAGTAAAGGTTCCTATGGCGTTTGGCACTAAGTTAACACCTTCTCTGGAAAAACCTGCTATTGACATAACACTATATCGACAAATGATAGGGTCCCTTATGTATCTAACAGCTAGTAGACCGGACATTATGTTTTCTGTTTGTTATTGTGCCAGGTTTCAAGCTAATCCAAGAGAACCTCACATGGTGGCGGTGAAAAATATTTTCCGTTACCTGAAGCGAACCTCAGCTCTCGGTCTCTGGTACCCTGCCAGATCTGGATTCTTCATTCAAGCTTTTTCTGATGCTGATCTTGGAGGATGTGGTCTGGACCGAAAGAGCACTACAGGTGGATGCCAATTTCTTGACGGTAAACTTGTTAGATGGCAGTCCAAGAAGCAAACCTGTGTGTCACTTTCAACAGCCGAAGCTGAGTATATAGCTGCAACATCTTGTACCTCTCAAGTAATATGGATTCAAAGTCAACTAAGAGATTATGGACTGAGTATGAAGAAGATTCCTCTCTATTGTGACTCAGAAAGTGCAATAAGGATTTGTCACAATCTAGTGCAACACTCTAAGACTAAGCATATTGCTCTTAGATATCATTTCATCAAGGACCACATAGAAGATGGGAACGTGGAAGTACATTTCGTTCGTTCCTCTGATCAACTGGCTGACATATTCACTAAAGCCTTACCTGAAGCGAGTTTCAATAAAATTTTACAAGGCTTGGGAATGATGGAAGCAGAGTCGGTACCGAATCCTCAAATCTCTCACTAAAAATTAGACAAGCGAAATAGAGCGACGCTCGGTCTATTTCGGTTCTGGATTTTTCGGGAACCGAAATGAACCAAACGCTCGGTCTATTTCGGCTCCATAATTTTCGGAAACCGAAATGAACCGAACGCTCGGTCTATTTCGGCTCTGGAATTTTAAGGAACCGAAATGAACCGAACGCTCGGCTTATTTCGCTTCATTCTTTTAAGATAAGGTTTCGGTTGTACATTTTGTTTATTATTTTAAATTTTTTTTAAGAGTGTTTTGTGCTACTTTATTTTTCTCTTTCTGTTTTTATTATTTTTCAGAAAACTTCAAAAATCCAAAAATATTTTCTTTTTCTGTTTTTATTATTTTTCAGAAAATCTCAAAACTTCAAAAATATTCTTTTTAATTTTTTTTTTGTTTTGTTTAGGTTTGTTTGTTTGTTTTGTTTGTGTGGTGTGTTTGTTTGCTTGTTCTTTTATTTAGGTCACAAGTATACCAGTACAACAAAATTTGGAGCTAAGGCAGGTATGATCCTTTCCATCTGAACTAGTTAAGAGTCCCTAGAAGCATGTTGTTGCATGTTGACCAAAGCCTCTACGACTTAGAGCAAGGCCTTAATGATTCGATCACTACCTATCGTTTCTTCCCAATCAGGCTGTTAAAATCAACTCAAGTCAAGAGCTACCTTACTCTTCTCAAATGAGTTAAGAGTTTTTCTGCTAAGTCATGTCTTTATAGCAGAAGGTACTTTTGGTTCTTTAGCCACCCTCCTTATATTCTCCATCAACTTTCGGTTCACCACTATAACCCTTGAGACTCTCGGTCTTTACCACTGAGGTTTATGGTTGCATACAATCTGTGTTTGTGATCTTAGATACGTATACCACGTGCTGAGTGAAACCCAAAATCCAACACCAACAATGAACTGACGGTGAATCCTTGTATTCAAGATCTTACTGGTTACCTACTGAAATCTCATTTTTATTTTTGAGTGATCTTTTCTGAAATTGTCTACCACCAAGGCTTTTCTTCCCCAAAAGATCCAGTTTCTTTTTGTTTTTGAGATTTCTATTACTTCTTTCGTCACTATAAATTGTATCCCACCTACTTGTTCAACAAACCACATCGGTCTCACAAGTACTTCTACCAACGATCGATCTTATGTTAAGTATTGATGTTCGGTTGAAGATAAGCTACCCTTAGCCTACAAATTAAAAGAAGTCTTTCAATGTTTCTCTACAAACACTTGATCGTTATTTCTCGGGAACCCACACAAGCACTTCAAGTCTCTCTTGACTTTGAAGGAAGCGATTCTTGCCCGGAATCCCCTGCTTTATGTCTTCTAATAGACATCACTCACATCCAATACACATTTTGCTTTATTTCTTTATCTTTTGTCACCCGATTGCACGAAAATTTTTATTTTCCAACATTCTGGTTGTAGTTGGTTCGATTTTTGTTTATCTTTTGGAGCGAAGCTGAATTTCAAACGACGAATTGAGGATAAGATTTTAAGCGCGTGAATTTGAACGATTACTAAAACCACGCGTGCTGACGTATACCTGGGAGAAACCAACCTGTCGCATCGCGCTTTTTCAGGCGACATTTCAGTGATCTCATCATTATGATGACGATTCTTTCTCTCTCTTGGCAACGGTATATAAAGGGGTTCTAATTACATTTGTCTCTTTCACCTGCAACAAATTATCTATATCTACACGGCGATTTACAACTGTTCATCTTCTTCCTTCAATCAACAATGGCGACTTCTTCATCGGCTCATGATCAAACTGCTTCGTCCTTATTGCTTTCGATCAAGCCAAATCAGAACATGATTATTGAACTCAATCCTTTTCTGTACGATTCGTATATGCTACAGGTGGTTGAGTGTTTGAAGTATTCACCACTGGTTCTAGCCCTAACACAGGTGGAGCGAATCTACTTCCAAATCCATTCTCATAAGGCTTCTATTTCAAAAGTGAAATTTTGTTCCCAGTTGCAACTTGCTATCGATTCGTCTGTAATCTCACCAGACTTCATCACCACTACCCAACTGTTCTCGATGCTTTACGAGATGGGCTATACTGACGTGCTTACCATGGTTACGAAGGTTAAGAAGTCTTGCTTACCACCCCAATGGAATGGATTGCTAACTCTCCTCATCAAGAGTTTGGCGGAGAGGAGTGGTGGATCTGATGGCACCAGCAAGGGTTTTCTGACCCTTCTATACGGTCTTTACAATGGTATCAATCTCGACTATGGGTCGATTATCTGGTCCCAAGTGGTGCAAAGCCTCAACACTTCTACGAGGCATTCGGAAATTTCGTGAGGTCGATTCTGGACTCTTATTACACGAAGGGCGATTAATTCTTTGGAAATTCCAGTAATGAAGGATGCCCTAGTCGCGTCTATTGCTACGTTTCACACCAAGAAAATCATAATTTCTGATCCTAAAAAGTTCCCTCACATTGGCTCTATACCAGAGACAATGTACAGATGTGTCACAACCGAGAGTAAACTCCTGGCTGATTATCGCAAGCTTCCTCCCAAGGAACCGAGAGTCTTATCTCCCGAACAGCAGGCTGCCTTGGATGCTGTGGACAAGCCTGGGAACCGAGGGAAACGGGCTACTATCAAGAAAGAGACAACAGAGGATGATAAATCTAAGTCTGCCAAGTCCAAGAAGCGAAAGTCTACGAAAGGGGATTCTTCTCAACCAAAGAAGATTAAGAAGATGGCGAAGAGGTCCAAGAGTCCCACTCCTCCCAGTTCAGAACATGATGAGGAGGATGAAGAAGAGGAAATTCATCATGAATCACCGAGAGGTAACACTCCTCCCCGATCCTCCACTACAACCGAACCTCTTCATGACAGACTTCCAACACCACCTCCATCACCGAAACAGACAGTTCCAGTTTCGGTTGCTCTTGTTCCCCCACCTACCACATCTCAAACAATAACTTCTTTACCACCACCACCACCAGTTCATTCTATTCCTATTTCTACAACTCCCTTACCACCTCCTATTATTTCCCAATCAACTACCACTACCATTCCTGAACCGACAGTAAGAGTCAACGTATCTGATACGGGGGCGACTACTGAAACAGAACCTCCAGTTACTTCCAAACCACTTTCACCCTCACCTTCAACCGATTCCGGTGCCACTCTCGGTGGTGCTAATGATGAGTTTGATTCTACATACTACAGTCCCTATAGGCTTCCTACCGATGAGGATAATGATGCTCCAATCACGAGACAACAATTACAGAGCATTGATGAGAAACTAGATAAATTACTTGAAGATAACAAGTCCTACAGTGGTGTTGTGCTCAAAGCCTTTTTGGACACTGCTCTTGAGCAATACACTGACTCCATTGAAAAATCTACAAAGGCTGTTAATGAATCTTCTTCTTCTTGCAAAAAGGCCATTGCCGATGTTGCAGAAATTGTTCATAGTACTCAGATCTTTCTTGAGTCACTAAAAGGGCATGCTGATACCAATGCCGCCAAGGTGAATGCTTCTGTGGATTCCTTATCCAAGTCCCTTCAAGAAGAGCAAACAAAGTTTGAGGCTGTTCGTTCTTCCATCCAAGCAGAGAACACTTCACTTATCAGTTCTGTGTCTTCTCAGCTGGAATCCCTTCATGCTGATTTAGCAAAAGAAAGTGCTCTGAAGGAAGATCTTGCCCGCCAAGCCTCCACAATTGAAGTTCAGAAGGTTCGCCTCGCTCAAGCTGAAAAGGAAATTTCTTTGTTGAAGACAGAGAGAGCTTTCTTTCGTAGTTGTGCTGGGGATGTCAAGGATATGCTAACCAACATTCTTGGTGCTCATGATCCTATTCTCACTTTGACCATAAGGTATCATCTAACCACAAAACTTTTTCCTGCCCTTGCCATGTTGCACGAGATGAAGGGTGTTTCGGAGAGATTCATTACTCCAAAACAAGGGGGAGAAGGTGCTCATCAACCGAAGGTTAAAACCAAAACCGAATCTGCTCAACCGAAAGTCAAAGTTACAACAGAACTGAAGGGTAATGAAGCTTCGGGTTCTGGTTCTCAAGCCAAGCAGAAGGTGATTGATGATGACAGTGATGACGAATCTGATGAGACTATTGCTGAGGCCCTTAAACGAAAGAAGAGGGACAGTGAGTTGGATGAAACCTTGAGGGTTGCAAGGGAAGCAGATGAGAGGGAAAGGAGGAACAAGGAAGAAGAAGAAGCCTTAAACTGCAAGAAGGCCTTGTTTCCCCTGTGGACAAAAGAGGCACTTATCAATTAAGCTATAGAGTTTCCAAGTGTGTATTGGTTGGAACCTGTCGCTTCGTTTGATTGTGACAATTCTAAGGACTCACAGTTCGACATGCCAATAACAAGAAAGGCATTCACCTTTCATTGCTTCGATTCGACTGTTGATGTTCCTTTCCCTCATCCAAAAGTTGATCGTGAGCTTATAGACTTTTATTTGAAGTATGGTCAACCGCAGTACTTGACATGGAGCGCACAGAAGATAATTATTGTCAAGGTACTAAAACCTACGCCTGCTGGGAAGTTCATAAATGTTAATTTTAAAATCACACGAGGATCAGCAAACTCGGTGTCGATTATTTCCCTGGCAGACCTTCCAAATCTAAATCCTCATGATTGGATCCTATTGTTTAATATTCTGCTCACCAATCCGAAAGAATATGAGCCGATACTGGATCACTTGAAGAGGATGTTGGCTTCTTACATCCATGAGGTTGCTGCTATGGATCAGGAGATAGCGAAAGTAATGAACAAGAAACCAACTATCAAGCCAACTCCGAAACCAGGAGATGTGAATAAGATGAAGATGGGCCAAATCGATTCTACACATCTTACTATGATGTTTACAAAAGGCGAAGCACACAGATTTTTATTCGCTCTTGTTGATAAACATCTGTTTTCAACAGACTGCTTGGAGCACATTATCAACATTATTCATCGGTGCAAGCAGAACTCAGAAGCAGATAAGAAGAACTTCACAGACATGCTTCGGTGGTACATAACGTTTCGTCATCATCTTTTGGCCATCATACCGAAGGTGTTCAAAACAATAAAGAAGTCTTTTGCAGCTCAACCAAAGTGAGCTTTCGGCTGCATTGACGCAAAGGGGGAGATTGTTGGGTCTAATTGTGTTGCGTCATGGGCTTATGTTTTGTGTCCGGATTGGGCCTGTCCATCCGTGATTAGCTAGTAGGGTTAGACTATAAATAATGCATGCATGTATGCATTAAAAGGTTAATGTTCTTGATTATTATCGTTTAAGTTTTGTAACCCTAAACACCTCTACAGTCGAAGTTCTTAATCGAGCTCTTTTGAGGTGTTAAAGCATTAATCATACGACATATTCAAATCCATTCTTGTGTTCATAATTACATTCTTAAGTGTTTGTCTGCATAGAATCTATCGATCCTAATTGAACATTGATTCTACAATTTTTTTACCTCGTTTCATTTCTTGTAATATTAAAATCGTGCTACGGTTTTGTTTCTTTATCATTTCCATTAGAATAAATGTATCAATCAACTAATAAGTTTGAAATTAATATACTCAAATTAGTATACTCGTGATGTATTTGTTTCTTTATTAGTTTCTTGCTAATGTTTCTAAGAATTTTTTAGTTGTTCAATGAAATTGAACTTTCGATTACTAAGGTATTGTAGTTGTAACATCCAAAAAATACCGACAAATTTTTTTTCCAAACATCAAATCACACAATAATTGTTCCAAATCCATCATAGTAAAATGTATCACAATCATCAGAGTAAAATAACAATCATAAGTGCGGGAAATCATCAGGGGGGATGTTGTGCAGTCAAGCCGGGTCATTCCCTTTGGAACTAGAAGTACCTGAAAATGTTAAACCATAAAACCGGAAACACAAATATTAGTGAGTTCCCCAAAATACCAATACCATATATATTGGGCCCTGCCCACATATTGGGCCTCATCCTCATATCGGGCCCATCACATCATACAAACGAGTCTAACCCAACATACAAACTGGACCAGACCAACATACAAACGGGCCCAACCCAACATACAAACGGGCCCAGCCCAACATACCAATACAAGAGTCACAAAGACAACTAGCATGCTACACAGTATAGTGAGAAGACTCACTTGTCTCATGAGGTCAAATAAAACACACCTCAATGTCACGCCGTTAGTGCTACAACACACCTATCGAATCAAACATGGTAAAGCCTTAGTCTATACTTTAGAACTAGCAATTTGACCAAAAAGTCAATCTAGGTCAACGGTCAACATTTCCATTAGTTGACCCTCACGTCGTAACCAGCTCATGGTCACGTCGTGAGAAACGTACTCAGACCTATCCCCAACTCGGCCACGACTCAACTCAGTCTCGACCCAAACTATCGTCACGTCATGATGTACATATCATCACAATGTGGCAGAATCTGTCCAAATTAATCAGGGAAATCCCCAATCATCACGTCGTAACAAAGAGACCGTCACATCGTGAAACTGGGTTTTTTTTAGCTTAATAGATTCAGCTCTCAATCCATTAAGTCACCCATCCAATCCTTCCACAAGGCTTCCTAACATCCATTACCTCCTAATGATCGATGCTTTTTAGCCATGCATGCTCATTGTGAGTCTAAGGCTCAAACGAGGTCAAAATGGAGAAATGTCACTAAAGGTTTCATGTATGGGTTCAATACACTAGCAAACTCCAGATCTGGACCATATAACACTCCAAAGACCTCAAGGATTCATAAAGTTGCTAGCTTTACGGAATCTTACCATTCCAATTAGCTCAAACTTGAAGAATATACTACAAAACCTTAGAGCTAGCAACTTAGAATGATAAAGTTTAGATCTTGAACACTTACAAAGGTCTGAGGATTCCCAAAACAAAGTCCCAAGCTTGCCAAGATGCTCACAACACTACCCAAGCCTTCTTCTTCTTCCTTTAAAAACAACTAAAAGTACCAAAATGATTTCAATAATGGACGAGAAGGATTGGGATTTCTTCAACAGGTTTTGGAGGTGATAGAGGTTGAGGGCGAAGGAAACCCTAGCCCCTCACTTCCTTTCAATAGGGCCCAAGCCCAAAAATTAAGAATTTGCCTCAGATCAGGTGTCACGTCATAAGCATCATAGTGTCACATCGTGACACTTAAATAAGACCTCTAGACTTTTGCACCCATGTCACGACGTAACGATGTTTCCTTCACATCGTGACCCACCACAAAACTCATATTTATTTAAAATTTCATTCCTCGAGGATCTGGATGTTAGAACTCTCCCCCACTTGAATCAGACTTCGTCCTCGAAGTCCGCTACCACAAACAACTCGGGGTAATGCTCCATCATCTCTTCATCGGGTTCCCAAGTCCACTTTGAACCTTTATGGTGTTGCCATTTTACATTTACCAAATCCACCACCTTATTGCTCAAGGTCTTCATCTTCCTATCGAGAATCGCAATCGGTCTCTCTACATAATTTAGATGCTTATCAACCTAAATGTCGTCCAAGGGCACCTCTACGAAATCATCAGCCAAACATTTCTGCAGTTGAGAGACATGGAAAGTGTTGTGGATATGACTAAGATCATCAGGCAAGTCCAACCAATATGCAACCTTTCCTACCTGGACGATAATCCTGAAGGGATCAATATACTTGAGGCCCAATTTGACCCGCTTCCAGAACCAGATAACACCTTTCCAAGGTGACACTTTTAGAAGTACAAAATCTATGACCTGAAACTCGAGGTCCGAACGCCGCCGGTCAGCATAACTCTTATGGCGACTCTATGCGGTCTACATCCGATCGTGCACCTGTTGTATCAAGTCAATAGTCATGAGTACTACCTCAGTACTTCCCATAACTCGATGCTTGACCTCGCCCCAACAAACTAAGGTCCGAAATTTCCTCTTGTAAAGCATCTCGAAGGGAGGTCAATCGATACTAGCGTGATAATTATTGTTGTTGGAGAAATCGGTCAATGGAAGATAAGTATTCCAACTCCCTCCAAAATCTAACACACATGCCCTGAGCATATCCTCGAGCGTCTAAATAGTCCAATCACTTTGTCCATCAGTCTGAGGGTGGTATGTGGTACTGAAAAGTAGCTGAGTACTCAACTCTTCATGAAACTTTCTCCAAAATCCGGAGGTGAAATGAACATCCTGATCAGAAACCACCGAAACTTGAACCCTGTGTCTAACGTGATGGGTTTTGTTGCATAAAATAAATAGTTTTTCACAAAAACCGGCAACGGAAGCTTTAAAATTTCTTACAAATTCTGAGTGTGACAACAACACAAACCATCAAGGATCCTTTTAAAGAGGTTAGAATGATATTACAACAACCATAGGGTGTTAAGAAATAACAACCTTTGTAGCCTTTGGACCCTCTTGGATTTGGGGTGTTGAAGTAGATAACAAGGAACAAAAAGCTTGATCTTCTCTACAAGTAATCCACCAATAAGAATAAGGTACTAAAATTACTAGATTTCTTCTTGTACAACTTTGTTCTTTAAGCCTTAAGTGCTTAATTAATTAAGCACTAGAAGGAAGACACAAAGTAAACACTAAAAGTAATGTCTTCAAAAGAGGAAGGAGCTCCAAGCTCTTAGATGCTCACGGTTTTGAGAGAAGGGAAGAAGAAGTTTTTTAGACCAAAAAACTAGCAACATCTACATGTAAGAGACCCTCTATTTATAACCCCATCCAAGCATGGCCTCTTAAATATAATATTCAAAAGTATGGGCTATAAAAGAGAGGCATGGCAAACAAGATGATGGAGGTTGACAAGCAACCTCCATTCTTCTACAACTTTCGGCCATATGCCCTAAAGAGGACAAAAATTGTTTACTAGTCTTTTAACCATGGTAGAGTAAGCCTTTGATTTAATCATGGTTAACCAAAGTGTCCAAAACTTTGTACATGACTTATTATATGATACCTTATCATATAAAGACTATTTTTTTACTTCTTACAATATTGTTTTCATAGAACAATAATTTTTCTCTAATTAAATACAAAAGTGGAATTTATTTATTAATAATAAATTACTTAATAAATATTCAATAAGTACCAACTTGATTAAGGTGTGACCCTATACGATCATATGTCATTAGCAATGTCACTCAATAATGATTCTTGGGCATATAGATCTAACAGAACGACTACCTCCCTGATGTAGACGTCAACCAATTTCTCAGTGGAAATGCTCTTAGCAATAGGGATGAAATGGGTACTCTTGGTCAATCTATCAACAATGACTCAGATAGAATCAACCCCGCGTGTTCTCTTCGAAAACTTCATAATAAAATCCATGGTGATCACTTCCCACTTCCACATGGGAATGGGTAACAGCTGTATTTTTCCATGGGGTCTTTGATGTTCGGCCTTGAATTTCCAACAAATCAAGCACTTATCCACAAACCATGTTATCTCCCTCTTCATGCAGGGCCACCAATAGCTCAATCTCCTGTTTATATATATCTTTGTGTCCCCCAGATGGATTGAAAATTCTGATTTATGAGCTTCCTCCAATAACGTCTGCCTAACCTCACCAGCAAGCGACACCCTTACTCTGCCAAACTAGGTGAATAATCCATGACTATCCCTGACTAACAATGGAATCTGGTGTCACAACTAGCATTTTTGCTAGGAAATTCCCCTCTCATATAATCATTCAACTAGTATAATAACTGTACTCTAAGAGAAAATCATACTCTATGCTCATTCAAAATACACCTCATGTGTTCAACTAAGAGTCTGAAAACCCTAAGAATCCCGGTTTGAATCCATATTGGACTAGGATTTCCTTATTGGGCCTAATGGACCAATAAGCATTCAAATTCAACTACTTTGGGCTTGGAAACCCCTATATAGGCTCTAATTGGACTCACTTTCATGAAACTTAACATTTTGGGCCATAATAGGCCTAAGATGAATAGGGTTACCGCTAATGGGCCCTGTTGGGCCATAACTAATTCCAATAGCCTTAATGGACCCTAAACCTCTTTAATTAGACTCATTAGACCGTGGACATCTATGAGGGCCCAATGGGCCGAAAAGTAATTATTGGGCCTCATAATTTCGAGTAAAAACAAGTAAAGGCCCAAACTACTCAACCCCTTTTCTCCTAGCCCAAGTTCTCGGCCCAGCAACATCACTTAATAAAAAAAAATCTTGCATGGGGAAGAGGTTGACACCTCATTTTTACATGTAGGACTTCCACACTAATTACCTCTCATGTATCAACACACTCTCATACTTCCATGCAAAGGTCACTTCTCTCTCTTCCCTCCCTATTTCTTTCTCTCGGCCGAGACCACACTCCTACACCACCATCTTCAAATTACTTCAAACAACTCTCCAAGAATTTCTCCCTCTCCTTCATAATTTCGCAAGTTGTGGGTGTCTTCAAGAGAGTTTTTCTTCAAGATCATCATATTAGGTAAGATCTTTACAAACCTAAGTTGGATTCTCACATCTTTACTCTTAAATCACTCCTCTTACCACCTTATTTTCTTGAATCATACTCTTAAAACTTCCTAGAATTCGAGAATCTCATCAAAGAAACAAGCTAGGCCAAAAACAACACCATCTTCTTCCACTTCTTCTTCAAAACCGAAACATCAAGGTAAAGGTGAGTTCATACCCCCTATTTTCGATTTTTACTTGGTTTTGGGGGAGAATACAAGTTGCTTTATGTAGATCTATGTGTATATGCATGAATATGTGTGTTTTTCATGACTTATTTGTTGATTATGTGCTATATACTTCATAAATCTAAAAATATGTTAATAATATTAAGTTTATCACTTGGATCTACATGAAAACCTTGAGAAAAGTATGTGGTATCACATATAATACATGTAAACTAGTAGATCTGGGATTTATACACTTAAAATAGCAAAAATGAGTGTTGTGTTCAAAGATCTATAAACTAAACTCAAAATTCAGCCCTTGACAGAAAAGTTTTGGTCCAATATCGAACTGTTTTTACCACCTAAATGATAATATTTTTCAAAACTATTTTACATGAACAAGGTTCAGGTTTATACCTTTAAAATGACTACTCTCACGTTTTCATACGATTTTTCTACAATTTTTGGCGAATTTTACAAAACTGCCTATCAGATTTGAAATAATTTCGGACCAGCCTGTGAAGGTGAGAAATTTCACACTTGTTAGATGCCATTAAAAATTATGACAAAAATCGTGAACATGGCAGACAAAATTTACAAACTTCCAGAATTTACTGATCCAAATTTCGACTTACGATGATTTTTCTACAAATTTTACAACAACTAGGTCAGAAAAGCCAAAAACCAGAAAAATGTGTGTTTTCACAAAAATCAAGCCAAAAATGATATTTTCGACAAAAATGGATTTAAAATGTTATTTTTACCACAAACTAGTCATAAACACAAGTTTTGAACAAAATGGGGACTAAAGTGTTATTTTTACAAAAATTGGACCTTAATTGTAAATTTTTGGCTTATTGGGCCAAGAACGTCATTTTTACAAAAAGTGGGCATTTTATGCTATTTAGTGAATACTTGAACCAAAACAAACAATAAACTAACAAACGGATTAATTTTGATCATTTTCTAGGTTATTGGGACTTGGTGGCCCATTTATATGTTTGATAGGTTTTGTATACTATTTGCGTGCTATTTGGGCCTATAAATACCTTACATGTGAAATGGGTCTTAGTTGTCTTTTTACATATATTTTGGGCCCATGTTATATAATCTCATTCATATTAGGTTTTGAAATGACTCACATGTTTAGCGATGCCCTAGTGGCTCACGTACATGGTTCGTTGGGCCTGGAATGAGTTTTATACGATTATCTTCGCGTAAATTCGATTAAGGATCTAGTGAGTTTTTGTCGGTTCACACCTATTAAGTGTTCGATCGTAGCCTGTAGTTATAATCAGAGTCTCTTGGAAGGAGAGCGGGGTTTTGTGTATAGATCAATACGGGGATGACACCCCACACCTGAGCTGTTCGCTACACTTAGACTACATCAGTCTAGGGTGACTATAACCTTATTCTATTTTTCAGTCGGCGTTCACAAACGCCAAGACAGGTGAAATTGTCATTATTTAGTATGGTTATAACGGCTCACTTAGAGGAATTAACGTTATGAAGTTTGCGGAAGACTATGTTCTTTTATGTTGGATTACTAGGAAACTTACTCACACTGGTACCCCACCTTGGTATTGGTACGACAGCATTATCTATTTTCTTTTATGATTGGATTACTCGGTAACTTAATCACACTGGTACCCCACCTCGGTGTTGGTACGGTAGCATTAACTATTCTTCTTTTACGGGCAACGTCGGGTTGTCCGGGGACATTCTATATACATTCTCTGCAATCACTTTTGACATTCTATTAAACAATAACACGCATGCATTAATACTACATCAGACATAAACATACCAGACTATTTTAAGAAAATACAGGATTTTCTTGTGATTACAAAGTTATACAAATCATTTTCTCAAATATACTTATGAACTCACCAACATTATATATGTTGACGTTTTAAAAATAACTTGTATTCTCAGGGACTCGTTAAGCAGAAGAATCAACAAGAATAGGGGATTTTGTTTTGTGTACTGTTAAACATCATACATTGAATGTTTTGGTCATGTTATTTAAAAGATTGTACTTGATGTAAACAATGACAGTTGTATTATATTATGCATGGTAATGATGATGTTATGTTTCATTTATATTCACTGTAATGATATTTCAAGATGAAGTCACGCACAAGCCCCCGGACGTTTCCGCCGTCTGGTTCGGGGGTGTGACAGATTGGTATCAGAGCATTGTTTATAGTGAACTGGCAAATCTAACCATACAAGATATGCAACTATAAATATAATGAGACTAAACTACTTTGAACATAATAATTAAAATACATACTTATATGTGCATTTTAGAGTAATAACACATCAAGAACAGTAAAAGTCTTTGGAGGATTTGAACATCGCTATTAAACCCGGGCAGTTATGTAGTCGTATTGGGGGTGAATGTAGCCTGATCAACTACATTCATTCAAAATACGACCAACATGTGTTCGGGAGTAATTGTGATGGACAATGAATCAAAAACTTGCCATTTAATTATCCAAAGAGTTTATAGAATCAAACCTAAACAAAATTTAAATACTATAGGAGTATTTGGTGTGCTATTTGTTTCTAGTAATTATACCCCTTCGTGCAATACACTATAGACGGTCATCATTAGCCAGGAGACCCCTATTTCCCTAGTCAGGGGAATGCAGGGTGGCTTGACCCAGAAGAAGACTCAAAGGAAGAACCAGAGGAGGAACATGAAGTAGAACTTATAGATGAACCCGCCGAGCCAGTAGTGAACCTCGAATAGGAAGAGCTCGAGGGCGATGATGATGATGACTCGGATGCAGAATCCGATGTCATCAATCCTCTATACAGAGCCAAAGTACCGGCTTATCGTATGGGCCCCGATGGCCCCACGCCCCATGGGCACACGACATTTGGAGATGGAGTCACCGGCAGGGGATACGACCACACTACGATAGGAACCGAGGTCTCTTCGATCTTAGTCATAGAGGACCAGCTGATCGGGACCTCCCAATCATGGTCCGACGCACCCGAGACGTTGGCAACCAAACTCAGGACACCCCAAATCAAACGGACCAAATGCGGTTGTTATTGAGATAGATGAGAGACAAACACAGGAAGTGAACGGAGACTCCCGAGCAAGACAGTTAGTTTGGGAGGTACGACTACGAGACACCGAGCGACAAGTAGCTCATCTCCGGGGTGCATCTACTTCATCAGCACCACCACCAGACACTTTCCGCCACAATTAGGATCAACCTTTTCTTTTCTTCCCCTACTAACCGATATGACTCCCTTTCGTGTACTAAGATGGTACTTACCAATGAAACAATTGTGTGCTATCTTTATTTCATGTTATTGCATAAATTCAATTATATACACAACCGAACCCTCGAAACCGCTAGATACTTAAGGATCTCGAAACCAAAAACAACCCATATACTCTAAGGATAGACGTAACGATCGTGCCAAATTTGTGATTACCTACTACCATAAATACATCATAGGGATGTAGATGGAAACAATGAGAATCATACGACAAGACGCGAAATTTATAGAGTACAACCAGGAATGACGATCACTACTTACGATCTGGCTTATCATCATGCAGCAGGAAAATGTCATCCCACAGAAATAACAAGCACACCCATGAGACACCACTCCTGCAGATGGACTCTGCTACATTCCAAGTTGCTGTAACAGCAGCAGTAACCGCTGCTATGGCACAACTCAACGCAAACAACACCAATAGATGTGGAAATAGCATCGACAACTCCAGCCGTAGGAACGAGCACGGAAACCAACAAGTGACAGCTTATCAAGGCACTCCAAACCCCAAGCTTAAGAACAGGAAGCGGAAGTCTGGAAGTAAGAGAAAGGGACAGCCCACTCAAGGATTCTCGAAGAAGCAACATGTTGTTGTTGTCCATGCGACCATGACCCCTACTACATCAACACTAGCGAGATCATATGCTGGAAGCCTTCCAAAATGCAACCAGTGCAATTTCCATCATAAGGGAGCCTGCCGGGAGCCGCATTGTAAGAAATGCAACCGAAAGAGTCACACCACCAAATACTGTAGAACTTATCCACGACAGAATCGGCAGCCAAACAAAAACAACAACAATCGCAACAACCTTAACAAGAACACCAATGATGAGACCAGTCACACCTGCTATGGGTGTGGAGGAACCGGTCACTTTAGGTGCAATTGCCCCAAGGCTAACAATCAAGGAGCAGAAGGATCAGGAAGAGTCATGACTGTGGGTCCAGGAGAGACAACTCAAGACCTGACGGTTGTTACCGGTACGTTCCCACTTAACAACCCTTTCTCTTGCATCTCACTCGATAGTGGAGCTGAGTGAAGCTTCGTTAGTAACAAATTCGAGCACTTACTAAAACAACAACCCCAGAAGCTAAAAGAAGCCTTCACGGTGGAGATGGCTAAGGGGAAAAACCGAATCAACCTAGAATATTTATGTAGGGTACACCTTAACACTAAACAACCATTCATTTCAAATAAATTTAATGCCAGTAAATATTAGGAGTTTTGATGTGATAATCGGCATGGTTGGGTTAAGCCCCCACCATGCTAATACTATGTGTCGCGAGAAGGTCATTTGCCTTCACCTCCCCAATCACGAAACTCTAATAATCTATGGTGATAAACCTGGCGCCAATCCTCGTCTTATCTCGTGCATTAAGGCACAGAAGTGCCTGCACAAGAAGAACTACGTTTTCCTCGCTCACGTTGTGGACAAGACCAAGGAAAAAGTAAGCATACAAGGTATTCCAGTAGCATGCGATTTTCTTAATGTATTTCCCGAAGAACTTCCGGGAATACCCCAGAGAGACAGGTCGAAATTTCGAATCGACCTCATACCGGGAGCCACATCAATTGCCAATTCACCCTACAGGTTAGCTCCCGCCGAAATTCAGAAGTTATCCAGTCAAACTAAGAGAACGGTTGAGCAAAGGATTCATCAGACCAAGCTTCTCACCCTAGGGGGCTCCGGTCTTATTCGTCAAAAAGACGGATCCTTTAGTATGTGCATCGATTTTAGGGAATTGAATAAGCTCACTATCAAAAACCGATACCCCCCCCCCATCAGATTGACGACCTATTTGGCCAGCTCCAAGGAGCTAGTTACTTCTCTAAAATAGATCTAAGAACCGGTTATCATCAACTTCGAGTCCGAGAAGAGGACATTCTAAAAAAAACTGCCTTCCGAACTCGTCGCGACCATTTCAAATTCGTTGTGATACCCTTCGGTCTAACGAATGCTCCCACGGTATTCATGAACCCTACGAACAGAGTCTTCCCAACCATTCCTAGTCAGCCTTTTCATTATTTTCATCAATAACATAATCGTCTGCTCATGAAGCAAGAACAAAACACTGTCAACATCTACGACCGGCCTTGAAAGCATCAAAGCCGGAGAATATCACGGAGGAAGCACTGCATCGATGGATAAAACTCTCGAAGTCATGCTCCGAGCCTGGGTGTTTGAATTCAGCGAGTCATAGGATACCCGATTGCCCTTGATTGAATCCTCATACACTAACAGCTATCGCACGAGCATCAAGGTTTCTCCTTTCGAGGCTCTTTATGGTCGTAAGTGCAGATCACTCGCCAGTACTCTCCCCGGACCAGAAAACCATTCACGAAATGACAGAGAAGATAATCCAAATCAGAACTCTACTTCAAGCATCACGAGACATATAGAAGAGTTATGCTGACAAATGACGAAAACCTCTGGAATTCCAAGTCGGAGGCCGGGTACTATTGAAAGTCTTTCCCTAGAAATGAATGATTCGCTTTAGGAAACGGGAAAACTGAACCCGCGATACATTGGACCGTTCGAGATTCTTGCCCGGATTGGTCCAATGGCTTATAGGCTGCAGCTTCCTGTAGAGCTCAGCAACGTACACCCCGTGTTCCACGTTTCAAATTTGAAAAAGTGCTTATCTGATGAAACTCTCGTCATACCTTTAAAAGAGATCGAAGTAAACGAGAATCTCCTGTTCACCAAAGAACCAGTCAAAATCATGGATAAAGAAGTGAAGCGTGCGAAGCAGAGCCGCATTCTAATTGTGAAGGTTCGATGGAACGCCAAGCACAGACCGGAATTCACATGGTAACGCGGAGACCAGATGAAGCATAAGTACCCTCACCTATTCTCTCATTCATGAACCTATCTTTCAAAAGAATTTCGGGACGAAATTCCCTCTAACGGGGGGATGATGTCACAACTAACATTTTTGCTAGGAAATTCCCCTCTCATATAATCATTCAACTAGTATAATAATTGTACTCTAAGAGAAAATCATACTCTATGCTCATTCAAATACACCTCATGTGTTCAACTAAGAGTCTGAAAACCCTAAGAATCTCGGTTTGAATCCATATTGGACTAGGATTTCCTTATTGGGCCTAATGGACCAATAAGCATTCAAATTCAACTACTTTGGGCTTGGAAACCCCTATACGGGCTTTAATTGGACCCATTTTCATGAAACTTAACATTTTGGGCCATAATAGGCCTAAGATGAATAGGGTTACCGCTAATGGGCCTTGTTGGGCCATAAGTAATTCCAATAGCCTTAATGGACCCTAAACCTCTTTAATTAGACTCATTGGGCCGTGGACATCTATGAGGGCCCAATGGGCCGAAAAGTAATTATTGGGCCTCATAATTTCAAGTAAAAACAAGTAAAGGCCCAAACTACTCAACCCCTTTTCTCCTAGCCCAAGTTCTCGACCCAACAACATTACTTAACAAAAAAAATCTTGCATGGGGAAGAGGTTGACAACTCATTTTTACATGTAGGACTTCCACACTAATTACCTCTCATGTATCAACACACTCTCATACTTCCATGCAAAGGTCACTTCTCTCTCTTCCCTCCCTATTTCTTTCTATCGGCCGAGACCACACACCTACACCACCATCTTCAAATTACTTCAAACAACTCTCCAAGAATTTCTCCCTCTCCTTCATAATTTCGCAAGTTGTGGGTGTCTTCAAGAGAGTTTTTCTTCAAGATCATCATATTAGGTAAGATATTTACAAACCTAAGTTGGATTCTCACATTTTTACTCTTAAATCACTCCTCTTACCACCTTATTTTCTTGAATCATACTCCTAAAACTTCCTAGAATTCGAGAATCCCATCAAAGAAACAAGCTAGGCCAAAAACAACACCATCTTCTTCCACTTCTTCTTCAAAACCGAAACATCAAGGCAAAGGTGAGTTCATACCCCCCTATTTTCGATTTTTACTTGGTTTTAGGGGAGAATACAAGTTGCTTTATGTAGATCTATGTGTATATGCATGAATATGTGTGTTTTTCATGACTTATTTGTTGATTATGTGCTATATACTTCATAAATCTAAAAATATGTTAGGAATATTAAGTTTATCACTTGGATCTACATGAAAACCTTGAGAAAAGTATGTGTTATCACATATAATACATGTAAACTAGTAGATCTGGGATTTATACACTTAAAATAGCAAAAATGAGTGTTGTGTTCAAAGATCTATAAACTAAACTCAAAATTCAGCCCTTGACAGAAACGTTTTGGTCCAATCTCGAACTGTTTTTACCACCTAAATGATAATATTTTTCAAAACGGTTTTACATGCAAAAAGTTCAGGTTTATACCTTTACAATGACTACTCTCACGTTTTCATACGATTTTTCTACAATTTTTGGCGAATTTTACAAAACTGCCTATCAGATTTGAAATAATTTCGGACCAGCCTGTGAAGGTGAGCAATTTCATACTTGTTAGAGGCCATTAAAAATTATGAGAAAACCTCGTGAACAAAGTACACCAAATTTCCAAACATCCAGAATTTACGGATCCAAATTTCGACTTACGATGATTTTTCAACAAATTTTCCAACAACTAGGTCAGAAAAGCCAAAAACCAGAAAAATGTGTGTTTTCACAAAAATCAAGCCAAAAATGATATTCTAGACAAAAATGGGTTTAAAATGTTATTTTTACCACAAACTAGTCATAAACACAAGTTTTGAACAAAATGGGGACTAAAGTGTTATTTTTACAAAAATTGGGCCTTAATTGTAAATTTTTGGCTTATTGGGCCAAGAACGTCATTTTTACAAAAAGTGGGCCTTTTATGCTATTTAGTGAATACTTGAACCAAAACAAACAATAAACTAACAAACGGATTAATTTTGATCATTTTCTAGGTTATTGGGACTTGGTGGCCCATTTATATGTTTGATAGGTTTTGTATACTATTTGCGTGCTATTTTGGCTTATAAATACCTTACATGTGAAATGGGTCTTAGTTGTCTTTTTACATATATTTTGGGCCCATGTTATATAATCTCATTCATATTAGGTTTTGAAATGACTCACATGTTTAGCGATGCCCTAGTGGCTCACTTACATGGTTCGTTGGGCCTGGAATGAGTTTTATACGATTATCTTCGCGTAAATTCGATTAAGGATCTAGTGAGTTTTTGTCGGTTCACACCTATTAAGTGTTCGATCGTAGCCTGTAGTTATAATCAGAGTCTCTTGGAAGGAGAGCGGGGTTTTGTGTATAGATCAATACGGGGATGACACCCCACACCTGAGCTGTTCGCTACACTTAGACTACATCAGTCTAGGGTGACTATAACCTTATTCTATTTTTCAGTCGGCGTTCACAAACGCCAAGACAGATGAAATTGTCATTATTTAGTATGGTTCTAACGGCTCACTTAGAGGAATTAACGTTATGAAGTTTGCGGAAGACTATTTTCTTTTATGTTGGATTACTAGGAAACTTACTCACACTGGTACCCCACCTCGGTATTGGTACGGCAGCATTATCTATTTTCTTTTATGATTGGATTTGTAACGACGTAAATTTCCAAAACAATTTTTCATTTTAAAAACATGCTTTCATTCATAAAATATCATAGTATTCCAATGTATCACGTGTTATCACAATAACAATTCCCAAGATCCTCAAATACATAAATCCTCTCAGTGTGTACGGATCATGCCGGCGCCTTCCCGCGATCCTCGCTAGTACCTGAAACACATAACACAACAACTGTAAGCATAAATGCTTAGTGAGTTCCCCAAAATACCACATACAACACATACGCCACTCGAGGCTATAATATGACCCTTCGGTCGATGTGTCTCAGCGGGACCCCCCAGTCCCGTAGCTCGTTGGACCCTCTGGTCCGGTCATAGCTCGTCGGACCCTTCGGTCCAGTCTGTGTCGTTGGACCCTTCGGTCCGGTCTATATCGTTGGGCCCTCCGGCCCGGTCTGTTCAACACATAGCATACATATAACACAATGCACATAATCTCATACATACACATAGCACACAAGACCCTCTGGTCTACACATAAATACCACTCTAGGTAATGTATAGTGAGAAGACTCACCTTGGGTATCTCGGATAATCTCGCACACGAAAACACTGATCTAGTCCCCGCCTAAACACATAAACAGTACTCTCGAATAAATAATGGCTCTCAAAGACTAGATCACATCCCTTCCTACAATCCCACAGAAGGGTAAAATACCATTTTACCCCTCCCTGACCCAAAAGTCCAAATGTTGACCAAAACCTTAAAGTCAACGAAAGCCAACAGGGGCAGTACGCGGCGCGTACCAGCTCTTGTACGTTGGGCGTACTCCGGCGATCCAGAATCGGGGTCTCAGACCCTTACGCTGCGCGTACTGAGATTTACGCCCAGCGTAAGTCTCAGTTTCATGCATTCATGGATTTTGGTCTTAAATGGTTAAGACATAAACTCAAACTCCATATCTGACTTCTCTAAGACCACTTAATCCATAAAGTCAAGACCTTTAAGCCTTTGCATGGCTGTAAAGGTCCCTAATCACTTTAACACCTTTCCCTCTTCCTCATAAGGTCTAGATCTCATGCATGGCTCAATATTCACGTCCAAGATTGGATTTTTATGAACCTACAACTCATTTTACTCTGAAATATAGCAGATCTAGGCTTATGGAGACCATTTGCTCATAAAGTCTCCACCTTGGGACCAAAAACCCTAAAAGTTGGTCCAAGAAACACAAATCACAAATGACAAGGAAAGCTTTGAGCTTTTTACCTCAGGAAGAAGCTCCAACCTCTGTAGAACTCAGATCTACTCTTGTCCACCAACTTCTAGCTCCTAAAATGGCCTCCTCTTCTCTTTCACCACCTTGAAATGACACTTTGAAGCTTAGAACACACACACACAAGCTAGGAACGAAGGGTAGCTCTCTATTAGGGTTTCACTCTCTGAAATGGTGGCTGAGGATAAGGCCTTAACATTCCTTTTATAGTGCACAAGCCACAATTTAGGGTTTGCATCTGGGCAGGTTACGCCTGGCGTAACCTTGGGTACGCCCAGCGTACCTAGGCGAGTCCGCGTCCAAATTAAGCGCATGAGTACGCGCAGCGTACTCTTCAGTGCGCCCAGCGTACTCATTTGCTTTAATATTTCCTTTAAGGGCCAAACTTGACAACTTGGAAAAGAAGAAGGGTATAACAGATGCACCTAAATTTCGGGATGTTACAATTCTCCCCCACTAGAACCAGACTTCGCCCTCGAAGTCTCATGCTGTAAACAACTCCGGATGCTGCTCCCGCATCTCTGACTCTGTCTCCCAAGTCAGCTCAGACCCCCTCCGATGTTGCCACTGAACCTGAACCAGGGGCACCTCCTTGTTCCTCAGAACGTTGATCTTTCGATCCACAATCGCGATTGGCCTCTCAGCATAATTCAGGCTCGCATCCACCTGAATATCCTCCAGCGGTACCACCGCCGACTCGTCGGCTATACACTTCCTCAACTGAGACACGTGGAAGGTATCATGAATCAGGCTCAACTCCGCAGGTAGCTCCAACCGATATGCTACCTTGCCCACCCTCGCGGTCACCATGAACGGATCGATGTACCGGGACCCCAGCTTGCCCCTCTTCCTGAATCGGATCACTCCTTTCCAAGGGGACACTTTCAGGAGTACGAAGTCCCCCACCTGGAACTCCAGCTCGGATCGTCGCCGATCCGCATAACTCTTCTGACGACTCTGAGCCGTCAGTAACCTCTGTCTAACCTGTTGTATCTGCTCTGTCGTCTGCAGCACTATCTCAGTGCTACCCATCACCCACTGTCCTACCTCTCCCCAACAAATGGGAGTCCGACACCTCCTCCCATACAACAACTCGAAGGGAGGCATACCAATACTAGAATGGTGGCTGTTGTTGTAGGAAAACTCAGCCAACGGCAAGTACGTGTCCCAACTTCCTCCGAAGTCCAACACACATGCTCGAAGCATGTCCTCGAGCGTCTGAATCGTCCGCTCACTCTGTCCGTCCGACTGGGGGTGGTAAGCGGTACTGAAGTGAAACCTCGTGCCCAACTCCTCATGGAACTTCTTCCAGAACCTGGAAGTGAAACGTACATCTCGATCTGACACAATCGAGATCGATACTCCATGACGCGATACCACCTCCCTCACATACAACTCTGCCAACTTCTCAGCTGAAGAGTTCTCACTGATAGCGAGAAAATGCGCGCTCTTCGTCAGCCGGTCGACGATCACCCAAATTGCATCGACACCCCTCGCGGTCCTCGGCAATTTGGTGATGAAATCCATGGAAATTTGTTCCCACTTCCACTGGGGAACCTCAAGCGGCTGCAACTTGCCATGCGGACGCTGGTGCTCGGCCTTAACCTTGCGACAGGTCAAGCACCTCTCGACAAACCACGCGACATCCCTCTTCATATAGGGCCACCAATAATCCTACTTCAGGTCCAAGTACATCTTCGTGGCCCCGGGATGGATCGAGAACCTCGATCTATGCGCCTCCTCCATCAGGATGGTACGTGCCCCGCCTGCATACGGCACCCAAATCCGACCTTGAAAGGTCATCAGCCCTCGACTATCGATAACGAATTCGGACACCTGCCCGATCACCCGCTCCCTCTTGCGGCTCTCCAGTATCACGGCCTCTGCCTGGGCCTCCCGAATGGTGTCCAACACCTGAGTCATCACTGTCAGTCGCATACAAATGTCTCGAATCGGGGCACTCTCCGCCCTACGGCTCAGCGCATCAGCTACAACATTAGCTTTGCCCGGGTGGTACAGGATCTCACAATCGTAATCCTTTACCACATCCAACCATCTCCTCTGGCGCATATTCAGGTTGGGCTGATCCATCAGATACTTCAAACTCTTGTGGTCCGTGTATATGGTACACCGAACCCCGTACAGGTAATGGCGCCAGATCTTGAGGGCGAACACCACTGCCCCCAACTCCAGATCGTGGGTGGGATACCTCGTCTCATGAGGCTTCAGCTGCCTCGATGCATACGCTATCACATGCCCTCTCTGCATAAGCACCGCACCCAACCCTGATATCGATGCGTCGCAGTACACCACAAAATCCTCCATTCCCTCTGGAAGGGATAACACCGGGGCTTCGCACAACCTCTGGCGAAGAGTCTCAAACGAGGCATGCTGCTCAGGACCCCACAAAAAAGTAACGCCCTTCCGGGTCAATCTAGTGAGAGGCACGGCGATCTTGGAGAAATCTTTAATAAATCTCCTATAATAGCCGGCCAACCCCAGAAAACTCCTGATCTCGGTGGGGGTTCTCGGCACCTCCCAACTCATCACCGCCTCAATCTTGGCCGGATCGACCAATATCCCATTCTGATTAACGAGGTGTCCCAGGAACTGGACCTCTCGTAACCAGAAATCACACTTGGAGAATTTGGCGTAAAGCCTCTCCGATCTCAGAACTCTGAGGATCTCCCTCAAATGCTCCTCATGCTGCTCTCTGGATCTCGAATACACCAATATGTCATCGATGAACACGATCACCGATCGATCCAACATCGGCCTACACACTCTGTTCATGAGATCCATGAACGCTGCCGGTGCATTGGTGAGCCCGAAAGGCATCACCACGAACTCGTAATGCCCATAACGAGTCCTGAACGCCGTCTTCTGGATATCCTCATCCCGCACTCTCATCTGATGATATCCAGACCTCAGATCAATCTTGGAGAACCAAGACGCTCCCTGTAACTGATCAAACAGATCATCAATCCTCGGCAGTGGGTAACGGTTCTTGACTGTTAACTTGTTCAACTCCCCGTAATCAATGCACATCCGATGTGAACCATCCTTTTTCTTGACAAAAAGGATCGGCGCTCCCCACGGTGAGCTACTTGGTCGAATAAACCCCTTCCCCAGCAGCTCCTGCAGCTGTGAGGATAACTCCTGCATCTCTGGTGGCGCAAGGCGATAGGGCACCTTGGCGATAGGCGCCGCTCCCGGAACCAAATCGATGCGAAACTCCACCTGCCTCTCGGGAGGCACACCCGGCAACTCCTCGGGGAAAACGTCTGGGAACTCACGCACTATCGGTACATCATCAATAGAACTAGGTCTCTCCGCTGCTACTCGTGTGTCCATCACATAGGCCACAAACCCACTACAGCCCTGCTGTAGACTCTGCCTCGCTCTAGCAGCCGAACAGAATGCTGACCCTAAACGGGTACCCTCGCCGTACACCGTAAGAACTCCCCCACTAGGGTCTCGTATCGTCACCAACTGTCGCTCGCAGTCTATAACTGCCCCAAAACGGCTCAACCAATCCATACCCACTATAACACACACGTCCCCCATCGCAATCGGGACCAGATCAATCGGAAACTCAACCCCAAAGATCTCGAGTACACATCCCTGAATCACCTCCGTAGCATATACCACTCGCTCGTCAGCTATGGAAACTCGTAGAGGTCGACTCAACGCCTCCCGCTGGATACTGATGTGTTAACTAAACGCTAACGACATAAAAGACCGACTCGCACCCGAGTCAAATAACACCAAAGCAGGTACAGATGTCACAAGAAAAGTACCTACGCATAACATTATATAAGCACAAAATCTCAAACTCAGCATAAATAAATGAAAGAATACATACTAGCCACGACATCGGGCGTTGCGCGGACCTCCTCCGCTGTCAACTGGAAGGCTCTCCCGCGAGCCTTCGGTGCCTCGGCCTTCACTGGCCGGGTCTCAGTAGCTCGAGCAACAGGTGCAAATCCCTGCGCTGATCCCTGCAGCAACTATGGGCACTCGGCCTTCCGATGGCCGGTCTGGTTGCAATGAAAGCAAACCGAGAATCCCTTGGGGCAATCCCTCGCGTAATGCCCCTCCTTCCCACACTTGTAACACACCCCAGCCCTACACCCTCCCTCGTGGCTCTTGCCGCACTTTCCACAAGTGCGGCCCTTCAGACCCCCAGATCTCGAATCAGCGGGCTTTGCCCGCTTGGCTGCCGGCTGCACCTGTGTCGGTCGCCTGTCCCTCCTCTGAGACTCGGCCTCCTCCCTAACCTGAGTCTCCAGCTCAATCTCTCTCTTCCGGGCATTTGCCTGAAGCTCGGCAAATGTCCGGTATGACGAGTTCGCCACGAACTCCCGGATATCCCTCCTCAGTATGCTCAAGTACCGGCTCATACGTGCCTGCTCAGTCGACACGTGCTCAGGGAAAAACAACGCCCTCTCATGGAACATCCTCGTAATCATCGTCACAGACTCAGTTCCCTGCTTGAGGGATAAGAACTCCTGGGCCAGACGTTCCCTCTCCACAGGGGGAACATACTCATCTCGAAACATCGTGGTGAACCTCTCCCAGGTCACCGCAGTAAGCTCTGCCGTAGTGAAGTCTGCCGTCACAAACTTCCACCAGTCCTTCGCTCCCAAGCGAAGCTGGTTCAGCACAAACCGAACCCTCAGATGCTCCGGGCACGAGCAGGTGTAGAAGCATCCCTTGATATCAGAAATACACCTCATCGCAGCAATCGGGTCATGCGTCCCATCAAACTCTGGTGGCTTCGTGTTGCTGAACTCTCGGTACAGCAACGAGTCACCCCCCTACGGCCTGGCAGCAGCGACGGCTGCGGTGGCTGTAGCAACAGCAGCCTCAGTAAGAGCAGCGTACCGCTCATCAAAAGTCTCGATCAACGTGATCTTGATAGACCCGAACATCTCTGGTATCTCAGCTCGAATGGCCGCAGCCACCTCCTCGTGAATCAACCTACGAATCTCCTCATCGCTGGTACCACTGGTACCACTGCCTCCTGGGTGGTGGGGCGTCCCAACCATGATGCCTCTACAACACAAAAGAATCAGAGACTCGTTCGAGTATACTCGCACTCGATACTCAACCCTACTTGTTCTTTAGTACCCTGAGGATTCTTACTTGGACTGCTCACCGATCCGGTATTTCCAGTAGTACGGGCCCTTATACTACCTTCCACAGCGCATCGGTATTCACCCAAAGTCCTCCTCCTAGGATCCCAGATCACAAGTACTCTATATCTCACTAAACTCAGGCTACTCTCTAGTAGACACTCATAAGTTCCTCGCTGCTACCTACTTACTCTCGAAGCATCTCATAGTAGCAGTAACTCCTAGGCTAAGGCATTACAGATCAGGCCACTCTCGTCCTAATAAGAACACCTAGCCTACTCGTGCATGCATATCATATCATAACATATCTCATAACACATAATGTAAGGGTATTTTGGGAAATCATCGTTCAGGCGTTGGCTGATCGTACACACTGCTCCGTTCTGCTTTTCTCAAAATCTTTTACTCTCTTAGAAAAATTGTTTATTTTATGAAAACTTTCTCAATTCCTCAGTTTGAGTTCAGATTCATCCGAAGATGCACCCGAATCCCTCAAACCAAGGCTCTGATACCAACTTGTAACGACGTAAATTTCCAAAACAATTTTTCATTTTAAAAACATGCTTTCATTCATAAAATATCATAGTATTCCAATGTATCACGTGTTATCACAATAACAATTCCCAAGATCCTCAAATACATAAATCCTCTCAGTGTGTACGGATCATGCCGGCGCCTTCCCGCGATCCTCGCTAGTACCTGAAACACATAACACAACAACTGTAAGCATAAATGCTTAGTGAGTTCCCCAAAATACCACATACAACACATACGCCACTCGAGGCTATAATACGACCCTTCGGTCGATGTGTCTCAGCGGGACCCCCCAGTCCTGTAGCTCGTTGGACCCTCTGGTCCGGTCATAGCTCGTCGGACCCTTCGGTCCAGTCTGTGTCGTTGGACCCTTCGGTCCGGTCTATATCGTTGGGCCCTCCGGCCTGGTCTATTCAACACATAGCATACATATAACACAATGCACATAATCTCATACATACACATAGCACACAAGACCCTCTGGTCTACACATAAATACCACTCTAGGTAATGTATAGTGAGAAGACTCACCTCGGGTATCTCAGATAATCTCGCACACGAAAACACTGATCTAGTCCCCGCCTAAACACATAAACAGTACTCTCGAATAAATAATGGCTCTCAAAGACTAGATCACATCCCTTCCTACAATCCCACAGAAGGGTAAAAGACCATTTTACCACTCCCTGACCCAAAAGTCCAAATGTTGACCAAAACCCTAAAAGTCAACGAAAGTCAACAGGGGCAGTACGCGGCGCGTACCAGCTCTTGTACGCTGGGCGTACTCCGGCGATCCAGAATCGGGGTCTCAGACCCTTACGTTGCGCGTACTGAGATTTACGCCCAGCGTAAGTCTCAGTTTCATGCATTCATGGATTTTGGTCTTAAATGGTTAAGACATAAACTCAAACTCCAGATCTGACTTCTCTAAGACCACTTAATCCATAAAGTCGAGACCTTTAAGCCTTTGCATGGCTGTAAAGGTCCCTAATCACTTTAACACCTTTCCCACTTCCTCATAAGGTCTAGATCTCATGCATGGCTCAATATTCACGTCCAAGATTGGATTTTTATGAACCTACAACTCATTTTACTCTGAAATATAGCAGATCTAGGCTTATGGAGACCATTTTCTCATAAAGTCTCCACCTTGGGACCAAAAACCCTAAAAGGTGGTCCAAGAAACACAAATCACAAATGAAAAGGAAAGCTTTGAGCTTTTTACCTCAGGAAGAAGCTCCAACCTTTGTAGAACTCAGATCTACTCTTGTCCACCAACTTCTAGCTCCTAAAATGGCCTCCTATTCTCTTTCACCACCTTGAAATGACACTTTGAAGCTTAGAACACACACACACAAGCTAGGAACGAAGGGTAGCTCTCTATTAGGGTTTCACTCTCTGAAATGGTGGCTGAGGATAAGGCCTTAACATTTATAGTGCACAAGCCACAATTTAGGGTTTGGATCTAGGCCGGTTACGCCCGGCGTAACCTTGGGTACGCTGGAGCGTACCTAGGCGAGTCCACGTCCAAATTAAGCGCATGAGTACGCACAGCGTACTCTTCAGTGCTCCCAGCGTACTCATTTGCTTTAATATTTCCTTTAAGGGCCAAACTTGACAACTTGGAAAAGAAGAAGGGTATAAGAGATGCACCTGAATTTCGGGATGTTACAGGATTACTCGGTAACTTAATCACACTGGTACCCCACCTTGGTGTTGGTACGGCAACATTAACTATTCTTCTTTTACGGGCAACGTCGAGTTGTCCGGGGACATTCTATATACATTCTCTTCAATCACTTTTGACATTCTATTAAACAATAACACACATGCATTAATACTAGATCAGACATAAACATACCAAACTATTTTAAGAAAATACAGGATTTTCTTGTGATTACAAAGTAATACAAATCATTTTCTCAAATATATTTATGAACTCACCAACATTATATATGTTGACGTTTTAAAAATAACTTGTATTCTCAGGGACTCATTAAGCAGAAGAATCAACAAGAATAGGGGATTTTGTTTTGTGTAATGTTAAACATCATACATTGAATGTTTTGGTCATGTTATTTAAAAGATTGTACTTGATGTAAACAATGGCAGTTGTATTATATTATGCATGGTAATGATGATGTTATGTTTCATTTATATTCACTGTAATGATATTTCAAGATGAAGTCACGCACAAGACCCCGGACGTTTCCGCCGTCTGGTTCGGGGGTGTGACATTTGGCCCCTGATTCTCTCTTCCTTCCAATTTTCCCTCTTTAACCCCTCTACTTGAGCTTTCTTGATCAAATCCAATAGTGGTGAAATAATAACCATCCTCAAACACAAATCTTTGATGGGTGCACTCGTTGCCTTGTGACTCAAGGTATCGGCCTTCCCAGGATGGTACAAAATCTCACAGTCATAATATTTCACCACATCCAACTAGCTACGCTGCCTCATGTTCAAGTTCGACTGATCCATCAGATACCTCATACTCTTGTGATAAGTATAAATAGTGCACCTGACCCCGTACAAATAATGTCTCCAAATCTAGAGGAACAAAACCACAGCCCCTAGCTCTAAATCATGTGTAGGGTAATTTGCCTCATGAGGCTTCAACTGCCTCGATGTATAAGCAATAACATGGCCCCTCTACATAAGAACTGTGCCCAAACCCAAAATTGATGCATCGTAGTAAACCATAAAATCATCAATAACCTGAGGGAGGGTCAAAATCGGAGTCTCACACAATCTCTGTCTCAAAGTTTCAAAAGCTATCTGTTGATCAGGCCCTCACCACAAGGTAACATTCTTCTTCATCAAACGAGTGAAAGGAACAGCAATCTTAGAGAAATCCTAAATAAACTTCCAATAATAACCTGATATATCCAGGAAACTCTAAATCTCAGATGGTGTCCTTGGAACCTCCCACTGCATCACTGCTTCGATCTTGGCCAAATAGACCAATATACCCTTCTGGTTGATGATGTGCCCTAAAAACAAAACCTCGCGCCGCCAGAACACACATTTGGAGAACTTGGCATAAAGCCTCTCCCTCCTCAAGGTCTCTAAAACCTCCTGCATATGCTCTTCATGTTGTTCATTGGTCTTAGAATAGACCAAGATATCATCAATGAACACTATCACTAACCGATCCAACATCAGCCAGCACACCCGGTTCATAAGATCCATGAACGTTGTCGATGCGTTGGTGAGCCCGAATGGCATCACCACTAACTCGTAATGACCATGACGAGTCCTGAAGGTCGCCTTCTATACATCCTCATCTCTGACCCTCATTTGATGATAACCCAATCTCAATTCAATTTTGTAGAACCAAGATGCACCCTGCATCTAATCAAATAAGTCATTTATCCTTGAAAGTTGATAACGGTTCCTC
Source organism: Lactuca virosa (assembly GCF_052849685.1). Lineage (NCBI taxonomy): Eukaryota > Viridiplantae > Streptophyta > Magnoliopsida > Asterales > Asteraceae > Lactuca > Lactuca virosa. Next base: position 44,361,053 of record NC_136432.1, on the reverse strand, counting down.
ACCGTCAGCTTGTTCAACTCCTGGTAGTTAATGCACATATTGTGTGAACCAACCTTCTTTTTCATGAACATGATTGATGCTCCACACGGTAAACTGGTCAATCTAATGAACCCCTTTTCTAACAACTTATGCAGCTGTGTATACAACTCTTGCATCTCCGGAGGTGCTAAGTGATAGGGCGTCTTGGCTATCAACGCCGCACCCAGAATCGGATCAATCTGAAACTCAACCTGCCTCTCGTAAGGCATTCCCGACAAATCAATTATTTAACAATTGATCTTATATTAATTTATTAATCACATAATAAATCAACAAATCAACTATTTATTTGCAATTAATATATTAATCATATAACACATTAATAAATTATTTTTCCCATAATTTTTAATTAGTTTATTAATCATATAATAATCCAATAAATTATACTTCTCTCTATCTTAATATCATTTCTAGCTATTTCTGGTCATGAGGGCAACCCAAAAAGGACTTTGCTTCTAATTATAAGAGTATGTCAATTTAGTTATGAGCTTAGACACCTTAATCCAACAGTCTCCCACTTGGATAAGTTTATAACTACAATTGCAAGTATAACCTTAAACTAAACAGCAAATAGTATTTTCCAAAGCCACTGCCGAACACTGATTCAAATCAAATGTTGTCCTTAAGATAAGTGATCAACTATTCCTTCGTTCTACAAGATATCGTATGAACAGAGTCATGTATTAAATGATCAACCTCATGTGCATTTGTTCTGTTTCCTAATTTTCCTGTTTGTGATTAAATTCATATTACAAAATTGAACACATCAATTCAGTCCGGACCAGGCCTACTTCTTATAGATCAACTCAAATCACCGAGGGCCCCTACAAATATCATTTTTCATGTTTAGGAAAAAGGAATGAATAAGCTTTGACTACATAACTGTAATGTGTTTCCGCAATACCAATGCACAACTAACTTGCAAATTACAACTTATGTATATCCGTTTGAAGAATAATAGATGTTATCGTCTTAAAATTACTTGTGATTGAATCCATGAAGTAATTTCTAAGCGTGGGTTTATCTAATACTTAAAATCCCTATTTTCGAAGTACTCATGAATATTACAGCAATCCCATGCAATTTCCAATATCTATGGACAATGTACAATCGATTCATGACAGTCTTAATTCACTACTTACTTCTAAAAGTATGAACGACTATGGAATTTTGAATAATAATTAAATTACTCAGGGAACTAAAACACGCAAATTGAAACACAATGATAAATTAATTAACTATGTTATCATAGCCATTGAATATAAATAAATCTTTATTATTTAATCACCATAACAATTACGAATTAAATCGTTTTCTAATGTTTCAAGTAATCAACTAATCACTTGAATTAAACAACATCAATCATGCCATGTTATAAACATGCATACTATGCCTCTCTATGTTCCTTACTTTGTAAATAAATCAACTGGACATTAGTCCAATGATGCTTATTTCACAATTCCATATTCTTATCGTTATCTAAGATATAGTGGAATTTCATCCTTACATGCACTGTCTTTCTATGACGCCAAGGTTTTAAGGTCATAGAGACCGAGCCTTCGATATTACATAATGTTCCACTGTAACTTGTTACTAGAAACAATTTCATGGTTATGAAGTCTCAAATTCGAGGTACACTCTTTAAACACTTCTCTTGCATTAAAGTTTCCAACTCACATGTAGACTTCTACAAGCATCTCCCATTATGGAAATATTTCCATATTCCCACATGACCATCAATTCTAAGCAAAAATCATCTCAATCCAAAACATGTCACTATGCTATGTCCTAATAACATCATACTTCCAACTATCCACAAGCAACCAATCTTTAGTAAAACCTCAGAATGTTCTTGACAGTTGTTAAACAACTATAGTCACACACACAATTCTAATCCTTTTCACATAATGCTAAAGGTAGTTGAAAAAATTAGAATAAATGGATATCATAGCACATGTGAACGATCCTATATCTGAATCATATAGGACTCGATTCGTTATGTCCTACATAAAGAGTTGATATCTATTCAATCTCTTGTTATAATATTTCTATATATCGAATCTCCTATGTTGAAACATTTCAACATGATATTCATATATGTATTTGACTAAGTTTCATTAAACCATTCAGTCTAAACCTCTTAGATTTGAAAGGAAGTATGAGTGTTATATCCCTTAAGTCCACTATAGCGAAACATTTCCCAAACTTTGCAAATTGCAAAAACGGAGACATTGTTTCTTATGCACAGTATTGTCAACATGCAATACCATCATAACAATTATGTTCCCACTAGCTCTGACATGTACCCAGAAATCAACTGGACTTCCAGAAATCAATATTGATAGATGTGTCTCTAACTAGACTTGTTAAGATTATACACCTTATTTGGATAATGTATGTATGTGTTTAAACCCTTCAATACTGATAGATCTATCTCTCGAAATTTCAAACAATTCCTTGTTATTCCTTACAATTCGAAATACAAAGAGGGATGTCGTAATCATATTGTGAATTTGAGAATGCAATTAACACAACCAATATCCATATTTATCTTTATTAGATCTTTGAAATCTATCAACAAAATTATTTCCTCATAATTATTTTTATGAATTAGAGTGAAACCTCTTGCCACATAGATTTCATGGTGCATATGTTCCCATCCATATGAATTTATCATTTCAACCTATAGTTATAAGACAAGATTTAGGTCAAACCAAAATCAAACTCAATTTTACTTCATGGAATGAACTTTGTTATTTTTAATTTCTTGCACTTTGGAAGCTCAAGGGCCTACCAATGCTTCCATGTTGTTAGCAGCTCACCCATATTAATCAGCGTACTTTCACTGACCAATGTGCTTTTGCTTTGCAATTAAATGAAGAAGATAGAACTCATAAGCATTGTCAACTCAACTAGAAGTGCATAGAAATAACAATATGTCAACTAAACACAATATATTATCTACCTCAGGTCGTGTGCTAGTGATAACTAAATGGATCACTGCTAGTTGAATCTTATAAGTTAAAATCAACATGACTCCTACTAACTTCTTAACATATAAGTTGCTCTCTCAAGGAAAATTCCTTGATGAGCTAAAACAAATATTCAAAAGTTTGTGCAGATTCCCAACAAGAAAACAGTTCATAGAATATGACTCAGTTTATCTTTTGTTTCTCGATCAACGAAAACATCACAACTCTAATTCTAAATGTGTTAGAGTAAGGAAAGCATTTTTACTCAAAATATTATGAGGTGTTAACATCCTTTATTAGTTTGAAATGAGTTTCAAGATACGATTTGTAGTCACTAGAGCATGGCTCTAAAACTTGATTTGGGAATGAAGCATAACTCATCTATGATCGAACCATTTCCAACAATGTTCATTCCTATTTTAGTTATACAATTGCACTAAGATGTTCTTAGAGGATTAATTGTGATACAATTCCACAATTACTAAGATGATCATAAAACATGATATTAAAGCACTCTCCTTTCTTTTTAGATTAGAGAATCTTTTTTATATTTATTCCTAATAGATTCTTCTATTCGTTCTGCTACTCTTTGAACCTTTTCAAAATTATTACAATTCTGTTTAATCTTATAAACAAACCATATTTACTAAACCATCAGTAAATCATAATGAATAGAGTTATTGTTGTTTGTATTGGATCTGAAGAGTCCATATCAATATGTACTAGATCCATTAGTCCTTCACTTGCCTCTCATAAACATGTGAACAATGAATTAGTCATAATTTTTGAATGAATAAGATTCTCATGTATCATGCAATGCGAATTGTATGACTCCAAGTTTCTATCCAATTGAAACTATGTGATGAGATTTTTTTTCAATTCGTCAATTATGATCGTACCACAATCACGTTATAGAAGAATCAAATCCATAATTAATATTAATATTATTAGAAACATACCCATCACTTTCATAAATTCCATTGAAAGGAAAAACAAAATAAGGGTAACAAAACTTCATTTTATTGATAAAAAGAAAATTGGGACATGTCCTTAAATTGCATAAAATGAAAAACTATGTTTCTAGACATCTCCGAAGATTACTAGAAATCTATTAAATTATCCTAACTCATTGGTAGTTGCTCCAAATTCTGACCATCGAACAATGTGATAAAAGTCCATCTCTCACGATCAGATTTAGCTCACTTTATCTAAGCTTCGTTCTTTCTTTTAGATCCTGCAATACCATCAAAATGTGATCATCACATTATATATTAAGAGTCTAAGAATAGGAACCTATGGAGTTAGATAATGGATGCACTTGAAGTAGAGTCACACAAATTGACTTTACAATCTTCAAGATCTTTTAGGTAATTTGGGTAGCTTCGTTTCCAATGTCCCTTAAATTGGCAGTAGAAACAAATGGACTTATTAGGATCAACATGTGGAATAATCTCATAACGAGGCTTTATCTTTACCGTAAAATCAAACGGTCTAACCTTGGCCGATCCCTTTCGATTGGGAAGAGAAATATTTTCTTGACCACCAATGTTACCATTGTCAATGTTCATGGAATTCTTGATATTATACCCTATAAACATTTCTACTTCAATTTTGTTCTTAAGCATTTCCACTTCAACAACTATCAACTTCCCGGTCAGATCACATCAAGATTCCTCATATGAAAGTTCTCAACGAACTAACCATATGACTTAGGAAGCGAGATAAGAACCAAATCAATGGCCTTCTCCATCGGGAATATGATACCTATTCTTTCCAATTTGTCAATGTACAATTTCATTTTCAGAACATCTGCACACACAAAATTTCCATCTTCATGTTTACATGCCAATAGGCCTTAAGTAGTTCCATATCTTTAATTTGAGGAAAACGTGACGTTGGGAGAGTCAAATCAGGAGGAGGTGGAAGAGTTGAAGAGAAACGATGTCCAATTCCACCATTTCCAAAGGAAGGGAAGACAATTTCACCTTAACTTGAATGTGGAAGACCATTTCTAGATGATTGAGGAAAAATGATTTCCATAAGAACGAGGAAAACCATTTTTATCTTCATAAGACATCTAAAACTGGGAGAAGAGAGAATTCAAGTTAGTTGAATTTAATCCTCATTTATTCACACATAAATTAAATTAAGGTTGTGATTCATATTTTCATTTAATAATATGAAGAGGGATTTTGTAGTCATATCACGAAACTATTTTAGGTTGTTAGAAACATTTCACTAATTTCATTCACATAAAACTCGTAGATCTTTTGAGATTTTCATTGAAACATCATGCATTTAATCTCAGATTATGCTCTTACCAATTGTGACTGGGATGCCGAGGATCACAATTAAGATGTGAATAACCATGCAAACCTGCTCAAAACACCCTCAATCGATTTATAATCTCCCATTGATGTGTCGGTTAACCACACACGCTCCATCAACAATTATAAACATGAGATGTTTCATCATTTCATCTTTATTGTCCCACATTAGTGTGTCGGTTAATCACGCACGCTCCACTAACGAATCATAAAGAAATGATGTGTGTTTTCATGGATTAGCATACAATTTCACATTTTCCTAAAGTAACTAGAGTGGTATTAAAAGAATGTTCTAGTACTTTATAGATCATAATTTTAATCTTTTATGTCTTATCGAACCTTGCGGCTAACGACCCTCCACCACGAAAGGAGCGGTGAGTGAAAAGGACATACATTCAACGGTTGATTTATAGGATGTTTTCTTATACCCCTCTTATAGCATAGCTTCGTAAATGAGACGTACTTAGGATTCGACTAACTTTTCTCATACATATAGTATTAATAATTTATATATATATATATATATATATATATATATATATATATATATATATATATATATATATAGGAGTGAGATCAACATACAACCAAAATAAGTTATAGTACCATAGAACCACCTACAAAAATAAAATCTATTAATTATATTTAATTACTATCCAAAATAGTAGGAGATCATTAAAATACACATTTATGGTCATTTATGAAGATCTGGGTTCAACATTAGACCAAAATTATTCATAGAACCATAAAACTACTTTTTTACCATTAGATAATTTTATGACCAAAATGGTATGATGGTAAAATAACTATTTTATTTTAAAAATTATATAATAATTTATAAATGATTTTCCTAAATTATAACATTTATAAAAATACATAAGTTCAGTTATGAACATTAATAAAAAAAACTCATAAACTGAACTAATATACATCTGATTAATGTGAATAAATGAACATTTATATATTTTTTTAAAATGCTCATAAATTAGTTTCATTCATACATGTTCATAACTGAATATTTACAAAAAAACCCATAAATTATATGAACTAATCGATTAATGAAAATATGTTCATAATTGAACAAATGTTTATAAAAGTGAATTACATTTGTGCAACATATGACAATGCATATGCGCGTGGCGCACATCACATGCGTGCAGACGACTTGTGGCTCCATCCAGAGCTTGCCACGTGCCATACTCCTGATGGTTCACGCCTCTCCAATCTCTACGAATCTGGGTGTCAGACATGCGTGTCGAGCATAGCACACACTTGTCGTGCATTACTAAATATTTTATAAAAATTCATATCGTTTTTATATGAATTTTGTCTCTTACTCTCTTTATATATTTGTGTAGCTCTCTACAAGTACTACAACTTTCTTTAATGTTGCATTGTCAAATTTTAACTTTTATTTTTAACATGTATTTTATATTTTTCTAAAAATCGTATATTCTTCATACGAACTTCGTTTTTGACATTTTTCCTTTCAAATTCTTTATCTCTCGGAGTACTACGATTTTCCTTTTAATGACGTTAGCAAAAACTCAACCGGTTTCTTTATACCATTTTGACGTTGATTATGTTAATAATGCGGTTGATTTTTACTTTTTATAAAATCATAAATCCTCCAATCGGAGTCATATTTTTACAAAGTTTGTATCTTTGGGACCACCTTGTTGTGTACTTTCCAAGTACACTGACCATTATTAATAGTCGAATAAATTTTGGTCACTCGTTTTTTACCCTATTAAATTTATTCTTACTCATAAATCATAGCATATGTGATCATATTTTTCCGAAATATGAAAAACTCTATTGCTACTATTTGTTCTATGTTAATCTCTAGTGATGGGAATTCCCAGTTGTCATACCAACTTGGTCATGATTCAACTTAGTCTCAGTTAAACTCGGTACCGATCAAAACTATCATCACGTTGTGATGTACAGGTCATCTTGTCGTGACATAATCTATCCAAATTAATTAGGAAAATCCACAATCGTTACGTCGTGACAAAGAGAATGTCACGCCGTGAAACTGGGTTTTCTCAGCTTAATGGATTCAACTCTCAGTTCATTAATCCACCCATCCAATCCTTCCAGGAGGCTTCCTAACGTCCATTACTTCCTAAAGGTCGATGCTTTTTAGCCATGCATGCTCTATAACACCATGTTTCAGAATGTTTCTTAATTAAGGGTTCGTGGACCATAATTCGATCATGTAAAGGATTTGGGGCTTCGAGGAAATAAATTTTGGACCTTATTGAATGTTGATAATATTAGTTATGAGATTTAAGCCCTTGATTCGTGTGCTGGAACCAAGGGTAAAATGGGAAAAGTTATATGTCATGCTTCTTGCATGAATTATGGTTTTAGTTCGACATGTGTTAAGCCAAAAGTATCCAGATAGAATTGTAGGGATATTCAATACCTTTATGTGCATATAAAGAACGCTAAAAACGGATTTGAAACGAAGAAGTTGTGACTGTTTGAAGTTGAATTGGAAGTTGGGGATTTTTCCCTACGCAGGGCGTATGAAAGCTACGTGTGGCATAGTTGCTGAAATCATATCCTAGTTTTAATGAGCTATGCATGGTGTAGATTTTGTTATGCTTGGTGTAGCCGCTGCTGACCAAAACCCTAATCCTAAGGTTTTGTGCCCTATTTAAGGGCTCTAACTTCTTGGAACCCTTCCTATTACCAGCCTCCATTACCTCATATCCTTCCTTTGAAAACCTAGCCACCAATTGTGAGTTTTAGAAGCATTAGTGTGACTTTTGTGTGCATTCTTGAAGAAGGAGTCCATTGGAGAAGTAAGTGTGAGCTCCAAGCTTTGTAGATCCATACTTTTCACTTCATCACCTATCTCCAGAAGTTATAAACTTGCATTTTGATGTTCCTTTTGTTAGATATTATTAGTTCATGGTTTTTTATGCTTTTTGTCCCATAATCTTGGTCCTTATGCGTATGGGTTACCCTATACCATTTGAATGCCTCCATATGATGTTTTTGAGGTTATAGAGTCATAAAATGAGAGCTTGGGCACTCTCATGCGTCCATACATGAGTTCTTGAGATAAATGTGTCATCTTGGACTTAGATTTTGGTTGTGTGTTCATCTTGGCCATCCAAAGGGATAAATTCAGAGACTTTAACCATTAAGACATTCATTCAGATCGGATCTTGGAGTTAAAGACTTTGGCTTGCTGTATTAAGAGCTTAATATAAGTTTTTGGGATCAGGGGCTCTACGCAGGGCGTAGCCTCAATACGCAAGGCGTAGATTAGTTACGCAGGGCGTAAGTCAACTGAGTGTTGAGCATTGACTTTTTGACCGGTTTGACTTTTAGTCAACCATGTTAGGACTTAGTATGGAAAGGTCAAAATGGTCTTTTGCCCAAAGGAGGTTTAATTGTGAGCCCAGACCTTTCATGGGCCAGTCATTTCCTTAATTTTTAATTATGATTTTATTATGGATATGTTTAGCAAAGGGAGGCTTGATATTGTCGGCTCGAGTGGGTGGTTTATCTTGTCTTCAGGGTTGAGGTGAGTCTTCTCACTATACTATGTAGGATGCTAGTTGTCTATGTGATACGTGCATGAAAGACCAAGTGGTGACCTCTGACATATATATGAAAGACCAAGTGGTGGCTCCTGGCAAATCGTATGCAAGACCAGGGTCTGGCCCATGGCAGTTATTTGTATGTTGCTAGTTATCTTTGTGATGCTCGCAAGGAACACCATGAAGTAGCTCTTGGCATTTGTACATAAGACCAGGATTTAGCTCATGGTGTGACAAGGAAAGACCATGATTGGCTCATGGCTGATAGTGACAATAAGACTATGGATGACCCATATCATTCTCTATCTTATGTATGGTATGTGGTATTTTGGAGAACTCACTAAGATTTGTGTTTGCGGTTTGTGGTTTAACATTTTTCAGGTACTTCCAATTCCAAAGACTACACAACATCCCCCTGATGGTTTTCTCCGCACTGATTACTTTTGATTTACTCTGATGTTTGGAAAATATAATTTTAGTTTATGTGCTTTTGGAACAATTAATTGTTAGACTCGATGTTTAAAATGAAAATAATTATTTGGAATTGGACGTTACGTGCTCATTTTGAGTCTAAGGCTCAGACTAGGTCAAAATGGACAAATATCGCTAAAGGTTTCATGCATGGGTCAAATACACAAGCAAACTCCAGATCTAGACCATATAACACTCCAAAGACCTCAAGGATCCATAAAGTTTCTAACGCAACTTTATGTAATCCTACCATTCCAATAAGCTCAAACTTGAAGAATATGGGACAAAACCTTAGATCTAGCAACTTAGAATGATAAAGTTTAGGTATTGAACACTTACAAGGTCCAAGGATTCCCAAAACGAAGTCCCAAGTTTGCCAAGATGCACACAACACTACCCAAGCATTCTTTTTCCTTCAAAAACAACTAAAAGTACTAAAATAAGCTCAACAATAGAGGAGAGGGATTAGGGTTTCTTCAATAGGTTTTGGAGGTGATGGAGGTTGAGGGTGAAGGAAACCCTAGCCCCTTACTTCCTTTAAATAGGGCCCACGCCCAAAAATTAGGGTTTTGCCTAAGATCAGGTGTCACGTCGTGACCATCATAGTGTCACGTCGTGACACTTAAATGAGACCCCCGACTTTTGCGGCCATGTCATGACGTGACGGTGCTTCCCTCACATTGTGACCCACCCGAAAACTCATATTTAGTTAAAATTTCATACCCCGAGGATTCAGATGTTACATTTTTGGCGAGCTTTGAGATATTGTGAAATATCAAGATATATAAAAGTTACGAGTATCATGGTATATAAAAGTTATCGTGATAAATTAACTCATTTACATATGGATGCTTCGATTCAAATTATTATAAAAATGGTTATTATCATCGAAACTCCATAAACATTTGCTTTTAATTTTTAAATGGTCTATGAATTATTTTTTGTGTATTTTAAGTCATTAAACAATAAAATGGCATGTTAATGAAAGGGATATTGTTAGTTACAAGTTAAGTCCCAATCATTGTTTTGATGGTGTGGCAATTGCATTGATGATGTGTCCTAAATTTATGTCCACGTAGGCTCTTTGAACCACCTCCTCCTTTTATCGAACGCCAAGCTAGAGACCAAATCCATTTTATCTTGACACTCGAGCACAGGTAAAAGGAAAACAAGATGAAGAACATTGGAGAATTCCTTCTGAGCATGTGTATTTTTTCTAATTGAACAGAAGATCTTCGATCTTGAAATTTTGTGTGTTTGTGTTAGATCTCACCCTCTTTTACTTTTGATTTCTTGAATTGCACGTGAAGGAGAATGGAGATGTGGTGGTTGGCGGTTGGCGGTGTGCAAAATATGAACAAGGAAAAAAGCAACATGTGAAGGTAATTAATTAATGATGTGAAGGTGAAGACGATAGTGTGAAGATGGTTGTGAAGGTTTTGATCAGTTTTGATAGTGTGTGAATATAGTGTTATAAAGGGGAAGGGTTGGCGTCAATGAAATCCTTTATGGTGTGTATGTAATTATGTATAGGTTATTTTATTCAAACCAAACATAATAAAATCTCGATCTTGTTATCCCGTCCCTATCTAAAGTCAACTACATGCGTTACATTGAAGATATGGGCTTCGACGTAGAACATGAAATCGATGGCAAAACCTTTTTGTTTTTCAACTTTTCATTTCTAAGCAGGAAATCGATGATTTGGGTCGATTTAGGGATAAAATCTCACATAACATTTTGTTGTTTTTCAAATTCTAATTTCTTAGTAAGAAATCCATGTTAATGGCAGGAATCATGCGGCGTTTTTTTACAACATCTGATTGTTCGCTTACTTTGTTTCTCCAATTATCTTATAGCTTTAATACATGAGCAATGGAGGAGTGATTAGAATCCAATTAGAAAAAAGGGGAAGGTTAATTTGATCTTCGATCGGTACGTATTTTCATTTTCCCAGTGAAGCAAATTAAAAAATGATAGGACTTTGGAAATAGGTCACGACGTGATTCATTCTTGACGATCAAAACACTAGAAGTGCTATGGTTCGAAAGAGATTAAAGAAGCGATAAGGAACTCGTTTTTAATGTTGTAGGAGAAGGAAACGCCACAAGAATTAATACAGCATCTGAGTTGCCTTTAAACTCATTGTTTTCACAGTCCACGTCACCTCTAAGTCAAAGTCCTTATCGGCCCTTTACATGGTCAAAGTCCACATCAGCTTCATTTTATGACCCCTTCAATTTTTACAAAATGGTTTTATTGAAATCAAATGCAAAATTTGTAGTATTTTGATGGACAATAATCCTAGAAAATGATTACATATAAGGTAATTGTTCAAATCAGTGTTGTAATAATCTCAACTAGGTCCCGATTAATATCTATGTGCTACCTGACCGATTAGAGATCATCTAGCGATTAATCTTTGCCTAGAAAATGAGGGAATCGGTAGAAAAAGATGAAATTTTAACACTTGAAGAAGTTCTATCTCAACAAAAATTATTTGATGAATAATTAGTGCTTTATTATTCATATTAACCGATTTTATTACGATATTAGTGGTAATTACAAACTTTGTTATGATATTAGTCATATTTAATTTTTTTAAATTCAACGAATTAGCAATTAATGGTCCGCGATTAATCTTCCGATTTATCATCACCTAGCCGATTAATCCCTTAACTTCAGTCCACCGACTAGAAAACGACTAGCGTTTTTTACAATCTTGGTTCAAATGAATGAATATGTTGTAAGTTGTCAAAATTAATTTTCAGTACATACAATATTCACAATAATTATTGTTGCATAACTCTATTTTCTATGCTCTACTCGAATAATTTCATATACATATGCAGTTTTACCCAACAATAAAATCCATTCGTAAATTTGTCCATTACGAATAATCATAAATAAATTTGGATTATTTAAGTAAACAAATGTTTGTCATACAAGATAAATCAATTCAAAATAAATTTGATATGGCCAACTTAGTTCGATTCAACACAAGAAGCCACGATATAAAGCAACACGTTTGATTTGTAAAATTTGAAAGATGTAGTCTTACTTCAAAGTTGAACTAAGCAAACCGATTTGGTTTAAATGAATACAATATCTTTGATTTGACGCTTCAAACTTACTCGACATGCATGTTGATTCATGATAGACTTAAATTTAATCATAGTTTTATATTACTTCATGGATAATTTAAAGATGCATTCAATTGTTTTACTCAATAAAAATTGATCAGAAACTTACTCAATATAATTCAAGATGTTTTACAGGTTAGATAAAAGGATAGTTGACAACTGAAAAATTAGTTGTTAATTGAAAATCTAGCCGATAAATTAACTAAAATATAAAAATATATAGAAGATTGAGTTTTTTATAATTAAAAAAAAAATACATATAGAAGATTAGGTTTTTTTATTATGTCTTTTTTCACTTAAGTATATTTCCTTTTATTTCTCCATATTTACAATTGATGTAGCATATATAAAATATTCTCTCTTTAATATATCGAATCAAGCTTTTGCATCCATTGGTACACTTCTGAGTGAGTGAATCAATCCTAACATGATATTAATGGCCTAATTATATATATGATTTTATACAAAAACCGTTAACAAAATAATACGTAGAAAATGGGTATTTCTCGTCACTCTTTCTCACACTACATATGAGCGTCACATCAGATTTTTCTTCTTTCCACTACAACTCTAAAGAATCTATAATTATGGAACAAATCTTTATAGATTTGTAAAGTTAGTTCATTGTCTATCCAAATATTTACAATCTTTCCTCTTGTCATATAAAAATACAACGTAAATATGAGTCCATTACACTTTCTACCATAATATTTGTTACATAAACCTTGAAAGTCAGACATCCAAAAAACTATTTACTAGAGTTCAAGGGAGTTATGAACATAGATTGTAAAGCTTCGACATCAAAGTGACACCACCATATTTTACCATTCCGTATTAACATTATCTTCCTTCGGCAGCTTGATACATGTGACGATGAAGTCATTATGAAAAGGAAGGAAAAAAAATAACCAAGTATAAACATGTTAATGTGGAAAGGTATACCTTTCAAACTTCTCGTGGATACGACCTTATAACCATCGCCACCTTCGCGAAAAATTTAGTTGTATATGCTCTTGCTAATAACTCGCTATCTCTATATGACTATATGGATTATTTGTGGACGCGTCGCTTCTCATAAAACTATTAACACAAATTGTGAATCATTCACTTCCATCGTAAGAGATATTTTATTGAGGTGTTCATGTCTGATACAATGCCTCATCATATCTCATTGTTAATGCATGCAAATAATGATCAATCCACAGAGGGTTTGTGGTGTCGAATATGTTTGTGTACATATCATGTGGACTAGAGATTATGGATCAACCAAGATTACGTGAGAATTATTTCTTGATCAAGACACATTGGTATGTACGCTAAAATCTTGTAGAATAACTACCATCATAGATATTTAAAAAACTACCTTCTTTCCACATTCTCATATTTTTATTCCGAAGGTTCATCTTCATCGGACACATCTACTCCTTCGAACCCAATTTTTTATTCCAACAAAGATTCATCAACTCTCCCACATGCTTATTTTAATCATGATCATGAGAAATCTATGAACGCATGTTGGAATAACATTATTTGTAAAAATGGATGTCGATATAACTATATTGATCCGACATTCCAAAATGTTTCTCAAATCTCCCCTTGCGCGCAGCTCACTATCCAATGCCATATCAAACAACTTAATAGCGAATGTCAAAGTCATTCCATGCCCCATGACATCGTACCTCTCTAAAAATTGCCAAGTAACATTCACAAACGAATATGAGAATGTTTGAAAAATGCCAGAAGTTAATTTTATATATATATATATATATATATATGAACTTGTTAGTGAATTAATTTATTGTTTAGAATTTGTTATTGTGAATTTTGTTGATGAACTGGGTGTTTAGCATATTTTGTAATTAAGAAAAAGTCATGTCAATTGATCATCGCCAGAGGTTAGCATAGTTCATAAGTAGAAAATGTCTTTCACGTTAACTTGCAGACCTTTTTTTATCGGAATAGTCGGTCATTTTTAATATATAAAAAGCATAGTTATATGAAATATGAGTCCATCTTTTTTATGGTAATTTTAGTGAATGAAAATGCAATATACAAAAAACCACTGCATTTTAATAATTATTTTAATAATAGTAAGTAATATTTTTAGATTAACCACTATGCTTCAGTTTGGTTCTAAAAAGTCACCCACGTCTGACATTTATTTTCTTATATCGACCCCTTTAACCTATTATAGTATATTAAAGTCATAACAGATAAAAAATTGTCAAAATTTAATTAATGACTTTAGTGAAACTTTTTGGACTAAACTTTGACAATAATATTAAAGTAAAGCCACTAAAACATCGATAACTTTTTTGTTGTGACTATTTAAAGTGCTCATTAAAAAAAAATTGTCGAATTTGGATAGACTTTCATGGACCATTTTAATTCACCAACATAAAACCACAAAGATGATTACAGTATAGTGACTTTATGTGTATATATTGCCCTTATGTAGATGCTACAAATTGATATTACAAGATATAAATTCAACATTTACAACAAACGAACACAATATTTGTTATAAATGACTACATAAGTGTAAAATACAATGTAATAGAATGAAAAAGTCGCATAAAAGATATAGTATTGATCTCGCCTATGTCCAACCCCAAACAGACGTAAGAAGATAAAGCATAATTAGCGATGTAGGATACAATAGATAAACTGCATAACCTGTCCAAAGCGGGAAAACCGTCCTTGTACTTGTGAAAATTCCCATCACCCCGCAAATTACCAACACAACCAAAACTTCAGCAGACACATCCCATGGCACGTCTTTTATGTACACAATTAACAAAAATGATGCCAAACTACTCATATTACTCGTAAACACTCCCACATAGATCTGCAAAAAAGATTAAAAATATATATAAGCATCATCCATAGTGCATAATTCAACCGAAGAGTTGTGTGAGGCAGAATGACTAATTGGTATTTAAAGGATTAAACTTAATCATAGTGAGATGAAAGGTTAGCATTTAATGTATATGCAGTTCAATGGTCATGCATTCAGTTCTTCCATGAGAAATGAAAACTCTTTTTAAGTTTAAAATAAATATTCCATTGAACTTTTGTAATGTTCATGCATTCTAGGAAAATTGATAGTGTTGTATGAAAAGTAGAATAATGATGTGTCAATTCATTAAAGGCTTTTGTGGATGTCATTATGTCTAAAGTGTCATTTGTATGGTTTTAAAAGAAATGGCGAGAAATAATAGAACTGAACTAAACCATAAAAGTGACCAATGAGGAAAAGCATGGAGACATGCAAATACCTGAGAAAGAGTTAAAGATGCAGCTCGTTGAGTCTTTTGGCTTGCTGAATTAATTGTTGATAAGAGACGTGGTATGTTTATGGCACATGGTATTATGAAGTATGGAATGAGGAAGGAAGGAACGCCTGTGGCACTAGCAAAACTCACAACATTCATTATGAGTGGTAGTGCAATGAGAGCTGTGACAATAGTTCCAAGGAGTACCAAAGCCAAAGCCTCGAAGTACTCCCAAATAGAGGCTTGATCAACAGTAACTTGTGTGGTAGTAGGAATCAAAGCCTCTTGTTGTTCTTCATCTGCAACCTATACGAATACAAAATTTGTGAGTTCAAAACAGAATCTTGAAAACAAAAGATTGTTTATATTATCTAAAAAAAGAAACTTACCACTACTTGAGGTTTGGCGAAGAAGTTAAGAGGGTTATAATCGTTTTTAGAGAGTGAATCCCTTGCATCCTGGAGCCATTTTTTAATAATCGTAATAAACTCTTCCTCTTGAATAGATGCATCACCCGAGAGGTCAAGTTGCTTCATGACTCTTTCTACAAGATCCTCACTTAAATCACCATCTGCTTGTACTTGTATTCCCATAAGTAAAGTTTTCAACTCAGCACTTGTCACTTTACTATCGTGATTTTTGTCAAGTCCTTTATAAAGTCTGCACAACGATATTTTTTCAATCATAAAAACTAAGATCAAGTTCAAAAAAAGTAATTAAAAGACATTTGAGACAGGTACTAACTCTTTGATAAGTTGCACATTTGCCTTTCCGTTTGTAGAGAGCAGTTTAAGTAATTTGTTCTTGACAAATTTTTGCCTCACATAGTCGAATCTTCTGTTTTGAATCATTGGTCGGAAGATCTGAATGTAAAATAAAAATAGTCATCTTCATTGAAATATGAAATCTTATTAAGCCGTAATGATCGACAACTTTAGTCATGTTAATTGAGAGTGTTATATAAATTATAAGGGCTAACCTGATACACAGCGTTTGCAACGAAGAAAGCCAACGTGATGATGAGGGTGATTAGCTCTATCACTTGGGTTACCGAATCAACATTTATGATTTTTGGGAGTTGAAGAATGAGAAATGGGATCATTGAAACGAGCATAACTGTCGCAGTGTAGCTTGTTTCACCATCAGTTGTAAGTCCATATGCTGAAAAAATAACAAAAAAGAAGATATAAAAACCTAAAACCAAACTAAATTTTTGAAATTTAAAAAGCTTGTAAATTATCAGTGGGTTGTTATCCATATAATGCTAATTGTATGTAATCTTGAAACCTGTTAATTTCGTTAAAAATGATGGCTCTTCTTCAGAAGATTGTGGTGAAATGGTATCATCGTCGTCTGCTAGATCGTAGCTTCCAAAAGCTATCACAGAGGGCCAAATCAGTGTTAGGCTCATGACTGCTGATCCTGCCAACACATTCATTCCCATTGCTGCACTAAAAGATGCACCTTGCGCGTCGCTCGATAATCCCGACTCTGCAAATTAACATTAACATTTTCTTTATATTTCTAAATTTTACACGTTTATTCTATGGAATTCCTTTGTTATGTAATTTCATCAAATAACCATATATATTTTATTGAAAATTATAAATTTATTAATCAGGAGGATTCAGTACAAATCTAATACGATTTATTTAACTAAAAAGTTGAATCAAATGTTTGATCGATCGTACCAAATGGATATTCAAGCGTGGGTCAAGTTGTTACATATTACCAAGAAGTTGTCAACTTGCTCTATCAACTGTCTATTTTCCTTATTGGTGGTCTAAGTTGTTATGTGAATATTCATTGAATGGCAAATTTTCCATTGACTCAGTCAAAGAATAAACCATTGTCATGATTTTTTTTATAAACAATATATAAAAGTTATATACAACATTTTAAAAACTAAATTTATTTTTTCAAAGAATAATTCACGAAATCAAAATGGATCATATATTTTGATATGATGTTTTATATCTTATTTGATTTATACACGATGACGATGCTGAGAGAGAGAGAGAGAGAGAGAGAGAGAGAGAGAGAGAGAGAGAGAGAGAGAGAGAGAGAGAGAGAGAGAGAGAGAGAGAGAGAGAGAGAGAGAGAGAGAGAGAGAGCCCTTATATATATATATATATATATATATATATATATATATATATATATATATATATATATACTAGGTTATAACCCGTGGAAACCACGGTCGGTATATTTAAAACGTTTACATAGAAAAAAAAATAATAAATGTCAAAAAAACCAAAATATTGTCAATTGTAGGTAATTATAAATTAATTTGTTTAGCAAAATAAACATAATAATGTTATTAGGATATGATTTTGTATTTTCAAATTTTGAATTGAATTTGATTTGTTACCAAAAAAATAATAATAATAAAAATCATAGAAAAATGACACGTATCAAAAAGACATTCTAAAAAACTAACATTTGTCATTTTTAGGTTTCATTTATTAGAAGAGATATAAGATATATATATATATATATATATATATATATATATATATATATATATATATATTGGTAATTATTAATACGTAGAAACCACGACCGGTATGTTTAAAATTATTATATTAAATAAAAAACTAATAAATATAATAAAAATAAAAATCAAAGTACTGTCGATCGTAATTAGCAATTCTGAATTAATTTGTTAAATAAAATAAACATAATTATTTATCATATATTTCGATAATACTATTAGGATAGGATTTTATATTTTCTAATTTTGAATTAAAATTAATTTGTTATAAAAAAAAATGGTATAAACCCTTATACATACATATATGCACATTCTGTAACCACTCTGTATGTAAAAGTTTAATATGCTTTATCTTTCATTTTTCTATCAAACTTATGATTTAATATCCTTGGAAATTGTTATATCTTTGGTTTGATAAATATACATAAATAGTTAAAATGAATTATCTTGTTTTAAATTGCATCTACTTAGCACGTCGCGTGAAGGCGTTCAAAGCTTACATGGGAGACTAATCGTGGAAAGCTAATGATATTTGGCGTGTTTGAATCATAATCCTTATATATGAAATTAGCTATGTATGAAATTATTTACTTCAACCATTAGGTTCCCATTGTGAGACATTAAGATTCAAATATAATTTACTACAAAACTACAAATATTTTATTTAGTAAACTTGTTCATTAAAAAACCCTAAAAAGGTAACACGTAACCACCACTAATTAACTATTATTACAAGCATCACATGGCTAGTTTAAAATGCACATAAAAGAACAAACATTTACCCACAAGTTATGTAATCTTTACTATTATTATAAAATTATCACATGGCTGGTTTATAATGCACATCAAAACTGTCAAAACCAACAAAGAAAAAACCCCACCTACCCCATAAAAATAAATATGATGATAATATTATTGTACTGATAATTAATAATTATTTTTATTATTATTCATCAAAAAAAAAAAACTGAAAGTCAGAGGAATGAAGCTTACCAAGGATGAGGAAAAGCATAGGAAAGTTTGCAAGAATATGGAAGAAACTGGCACCAAAGATACCCGGTCCAATAAGGCTGAAGAACTTATCCGATCCATCCGAAATATAGCTTTGACCCACAGACATCAAATACTGATAAACCACGATCAAGAAAAGGCTTCCCCAGGGAGCACTTGTGCATGGCAAGAACCCATATTGAGGTTCACATGTCACTGTTGCACCTTCAGTTTTCCCACAAAAGCCCATTAAAATGGCCAACATGATCAAGCTCCCACTTTTCCCATATAAATTCATCTTTCTTTGTTAGGTTGTATCGGTTAAGTGTTTTGGAGCTATTACGTACAACCAATGCTCAGGTCTTTGGAACCCTGATCAACTGGAAAAGATGAAGAAGATGAAGATTATATATGACCAATGGGGTTTCAAAAGGTTTAAGAATCTCTTTAATTAAGGGGATTTAAAGAGAACTCGTGATCTATGAATCTTCAGAACCAAGTTAATTAGTCGGGTCGGGTTGATGAATAAGAAGAAAAATGAAGACGTTGGAAGAAGTTTTTTAGAGGATTTTAGAATCTTTGTGGGTTTTTATGGAGATTTAGTTGATGCAATCGTTTTCTACGAAGGCAAAGAGTGTTGCAGGATGGAAGGTGACAATGGTTGACTCGATCGCTATAACATTTTCTAATATATAAATCAGATGAAACGTGCTCATAATTATTAAAAACTTCTAATTACATTAATAGATTGTCAATGAAATTTTCACATTGGAAAGTTTCAAATCAATAATCAATATTATGCGTTTTTTTAATATTTTAT
Source organism: Lactuca virosa (assembly GCF_052849685.1). Taxonomy (NCBI): domain Eukaryota; kingdom Viridiplantae; phylum Streptophyta; class Magnoliopsida; order Asterales; family Asteraceae; genus Lactuca; species Lactuca virosa. Next base: position 44,340,959 of record NC_136432.1, on the reverse strand, counting down.
ATAGAGTATTACATGTAGCTGTTTTCCAGAGACTCAGAGAGTGATATAATGACAATCAAAAAACTTAAACGAATTATTAAAGACTAATAGAGGAAATTTGAAATAAAAGTAAAACATAACATGCCAACTTGGCATTAAGAAAAATCAAAAATCAGAATCTTGGGTGGAATTACTACATAAATTCAAAGTTAGTGTGAGCAGGTGAGATGACAACGTGATCACATAGGGCTGCTAAATAGACAAATAGTTGACAATTTTTAATTATTTAACGGATTTTTTTTAATGAAGTAGTACTAAATAATATATTTTGAACAGTTGTTTACAAATTACAGGTATATATATGTACTTATTTATTGATCATTATTATTATACGAGATACCCCAGATCGAATATGGTACGTAAGATTCTACCTTTATTTATTGAAAGGTATTTAGGGCTCAATTCTAAATAAATGATGTTTGTTAACTTATTTTTTAGTTAAGTATTTAAATAACAACCATGATTATTTTCATTACATTTTTTAAATTGCCTAGAACCATGTGAGATTATTGAGTATGTGCAACCATAACTAAGGTGAATATCATGATTGTTTTCATTACATTTTTTAAATTGCTTAGCTAAAACATTAGAAAACACTTTACGATTGGTTTGTGTGATTTATAAAATCGCACGGTAAAAACAATTATTAAAACTATTACGGCGTTCCGTCCATGTTGTTTCAATTTGTTGTGTGGTTATTCATTGACCTAGGTAAAATGTATATTTTGCACTTTTTAATTTCTTTTTGACTTTATTTTATATTTTTTTAACAAAATTTAATCAATTAATAAATGAGTTATTGTCATTGTTGTCCAATAAACTATCGCTTTTGACCTCTGAATTTTATTTCTCATAGCGTGGATCTTCCCCAAACTCCAAAGTCTTAAAATCCAAGTCAATTACACAATTGCTCCATAAATGAAACCGTCAACCGATTTCTTTTATGACGTGACAATTACACAACAAGAAAATGCACATTTAGGGACGACAAAATGCGTCGCAAATAGTCAAGATTGTCGCCCTAAAGGTATTAGGGACGACAAATTGCGTCCCAAATAGTAATTACTATAATACTTGTAATTAAATTTTTTTATCAATGTGCATGGAAAATAATATCATTGTTAATTAAATAGATTTTCCTGGTTTTTTTCTATATCATCGACTCTTGTTTCTTTTTTCTCATTAATGTACGCTAGCTTGCGTCGATCTTGTGGAACATAAATTATAGTTGGGATTTTTTTTGTTGATGTCACTAGTACAAAAAGCTTTTGTTGATGCGGTTAAAATGATTTATTGATGCGGTTATTGAACCGCACCAATAAATATCGCATCAAAAAACACCCTTATTTAATGGTGCGGTTATAAAACCGCCCCAAAAAATGACCACAACCGCACCAAAAAACAAATTGTTTTTTCATAAAAAATCATGACAACCGCCTCATGAAATGCTACAACCACATTTTCATATCTTCTTTTGTAAACATTTGTGCTCTCTTTTGAGCTTTACATAACTCAACTATCATTGTGAGGATACTTCAAACTTCTGCTTCTTTATGCTTCCATAGCCTGCATGGTGAAACAATGGTTTGCTATGACTTATCCAACTTATACATATATAAAGTTTCACCAAAACACTAAAAAAATTCAAAAATTTAACTTACATGATTTGCAGTTAACAGGCTAGAACCAACATGATTATTCTTTGTAAACTTGTTAGCCATTCTCATCATAACTTCTAAAAACTATGGCAACAAACACAAAAGAAAACGATATCATTATACTTTCAACAACATTTGAGAAAATTAGGCAAGAAATAAAACTTACTAATGCAGATTTTATTCAACTACTTCAGGGTGTTAAGTTGCACATTAATTTGGGGCCTTGACATTTTTTGCACCCAGCGTTTCATAAGGACCGATCTAAATGAACATTAATCAATTAAAAGTTATTAGTTGAAACCCTAACTTAAGAAATCAGAATATCATACATAACTTAAGAAATTTTATGAATAAAAATTGCTAAAACAGAGTATGAGACACACATACCTTAGAGTCTTGGTGGTGGGTTGATGGCGATGGCAATGGACAACAAAGAAGCTAATAGTGGAGGTCGATGCCTCAAAGAGAAATCAGATTCACCACGTTGTTGACCTGAAGTCGTGAATCGACAATGATGGAGGGTGGGGTTGGCCGAAATCAGAATTGATGGGGATGGGGGTGACAGGACTCAACGATGGTGGTCATGGCGGCAGGAGTTGATGATGTTGTCAAATGAAATTAGGTTAAGAAATAGTATCGCACCGGAGAGAAAGGCATCGTGCGGGGAATGAAAATTTTGGAAGGGAAGACATTGCCCGGGAAACAAAATATTAGAATGGAATCCGTTTGGTTTAATGGTGCGGTCTTTGATCTAAACGCACCTATAAATCTTCTTTAATGGTGCGGTTTACATATATAGCACCAAAAAATAACTTTGTAAAATCATTTAATGCGGTTTCTACATAACCGCCCCAACAAATCGATTATTTGTTGCGGTTTTTGTTTTTTTTATGCTATGTGTATTTAATAATGCGGTTTTTAAATAAGACCGCACCAAAAAATAAAAATGGCATCGCACTATTAAATGAGTTATGTACTAGTGTGCAGGCAAATCGTGAGTGTTCATCCCTTTGTTTAAAAAAAAAATTCTTGATGTCACATCTCAATCTTGTTGTTATCTATTTGCAAGTTGATTTGAACTTCAAGGGAGTTTTTATGTGTTGGTTATTCTCATATTCAGTTGGAAACATTTCCTCTTTATTGATCATGACTTTGGTGGGGTGGATTTCATTGAATTTGTTTAAGTCAACTTGGAAGTTGACCTTGAATATAAGGATGAAATCAGTTGTATAAACAATAAAAATACTGAGGAATTCTTTAGTAAGTTATGTATTGTTGTAAAACCAAAGCTAGTAAAGGAGGAACAAAACCACAAGTTTGGTGAGGTTGGTGAAACTGATCATATTGTTGAAGTTCATTACATATTCAAAGATACTTTTGCATTTGAACATATATATATATATATATATATATATATATATATATATATATATATATATATATATATATATAGAGAGAGAGAGAGAGAGCTAGGTTCAAATGTTGATTGACATCTATTGTGTGGTCGTGTGGACAATGATATTCTGTGAGAATGACAAAGAAAATAAGTTGTTTGATAATATGAATACGTTCAATCTTACATAACTATTGTCATTAACACGCATTCTCACTAATTAAATCGTCTATTAGGTTATTATAGACTTTTTATTATTATTCTCATTCTGTCAGAATGTTGTCAGAATGTTTATTGAGTCGTATTCTGTCAGAATGAAAATGAGTGAAAAACGATGTTTGAGAACAAAAATGAATAAGAATTAGTGAGAATGCATGAAAATAACGATATTTTTGTAAGATTTAACGTATTCGCATTACTAAACAACTTATTATCTTAGTAATTCTCATAAAATAGCATTGTCCACACGTCCGCACAATAATTGTTCATCCACATTATAACCTAGCTCTATATATATATATATATATATATATATATATATATATATACTAGCCGTTTACCAGCGCTAAGCGACGGGTATAGATAGTTTTTCAAAAATTAGTTTTTAGATGCGATTATTTCTTTTTGGATAAATACTCGAGTGTTTAGATGTTGTACGTTGTTGATATCGTAAGTACGAAAGTTAGTATCGTTCCCCTTTAGCAAACACACATTGCCCGATAGAAAAAGCCTTCGGCCCTTTGAAGGCATTTTGATTAACCTAAATAATAAAATATTATATTGTCGGTGTGGTTACAACTTACAAATCATATTTTTTGCCAAGGCGGTTAACCAAAAAACGAAAAAAAAACAATTCTATTATTTTTAAAGATAATGTTTATGGTTTTAGATATAATAATATATTATAATTTAAAAAATTAATCATTTTTAATTGACAAAAGACATTTTTAATTAAAAAATACTATATTAACTAATATTATTTTATGTGAAATCCAAACTACTTTTTTTTTTGAACCAGTAAAACAAATATATAATCTACTCCTAATAAACTAACACCTAATTTCACTTATGTTCACCACGGGACTTGAACCCTCGACCGCAAAGAAGAAGGACAGCACCTGATACCGCTGAGTTAGAAGTCAGTTGTCGTTTATATGAAATAAAAATTATCATGTTTCTTTTTAGTTGCCAATAAATGATCATATTAAACTATTTACTTGTAAACATTAATCCTTTCATGTTTTTTTAAAAGTAAAACCTTTCGATTATAGTTAGGGGTTATTGTTGATTATCTTTTAAAATGACTAAATTGTCATTTCTCTTTATTTCCACTGTTTGCTCTCTTCTTTTCAAAATGTTTCTCAAATTTTAATTTTTTTAGTTTTTTGCAAGATTATTATTTGTGAGGGTATATTAACTTTATTTTGGTAATTTATTATGGAATTTGATAATTATATATCAATACAATCAACAATAATTTTACATGTAAATAAAAATTTGGAGTTATTTATTTTTTGTTTATTAGTCAAATTAATTAAATTTTTAGTCAACAAACATGAGAAAGATTATGATTCAGATATATTTCAACTTCATTTACATTTTGAACTTTCCAAAATTATTCTACAAACCCTTTAAAGTTAATAGTTACTTGTACATTTTTTTTATCAAAATTGTACTAAAAAGAGTGAATATTAAGCGGGCGCATGCCATGTTTGCTCATTCTAATTTTATAGTTTGGATACATTTGATAGACGAATACCATGTTTGCCTATTCTAATTTTATAGTTTCGATGCATTTGATATTCAAATGTAATTTAAAGTGATGAATATGTATCAATTTTTTAATTTGGTATATATAATTCACACTCCTTGGTTTTCTTAGTTTTGAAGACACTGATTGAAACTCCAAGCAGACGTATGCATTTTTGTAAGATGGGTCAATTGACCGTAATACCCTTTACATGCATAAACATCATATAAATTCAATATATAAAGCATTTTCACAACCTTTGTTTTATAATGCATTTCATAACCCACTCAGAAAACCGTTTGAAAACATTTTATACTAAGATCAGAAATCTAGAAAAATGATAACAATACAATCACAATCTTGTCAACAAAAAATTGAATTTATGTCCTGTTTTATAAAAACAAACATGCATATCAATAAACTAATTTGTAAAAATTTACAAAACACGCCTACCTTTTACCGCAATATATATAAAAACAAACAAAAAAAAAGATACCAAATCTACCCCTGAAATGAATAAAACTCCTGACATGGTGTTAAACCAAGAAAATGAACTGTAAGCACAAATGCACACACATGTAGATTCCATTTCAAGCAAAAGGGAAGTAGGTCAAGAAGACAATGTTTTTTTTAATGGCAAAAATAATTCATTTCTTTTCTGTTTCTGTAAAAATCAAAAACAAATGTCAAAGTGCAATGCTATTAACAGGAAAACAAAAAAAAAAGAACAACAAACCAGAAACATGATCAGCTCCAGTTCATCAAAACAGTTGTTTGAGCCGATAAACTTGCTCTTTTAGGTTCCGAGGATTTTCCTTTCAATCTCGTTTTCATTTTGAAGCGATTTAGAAACCTAAAACCCTGGTTAAACATGTAGCAATGTGTAAACATTTTAAATTTTTAAAAGAAAATTTTACAACTTCTATGATTATGAAAATATTTATTAACAACCATAGCCAAAACACTTCCCAACAATAAATATATAACAATACTTATATGTATCTTTAAAGGTTATTATTCGAAAATCAGTGGCAACTTAAGTTGGGGCACTATTGTAAGCATCATCATCATCATCATTAGAAGACAAACATGTCATCTTTATTCCATTCTGTTACTTACATGATTACATCATACCAAACACAAATTTGGGGATATAAAAAATAGGGTAGCAGTGAGAGAATGCATGTTGTCATTGAACATGTGGGATGATCCATCCTTGTCTCATATCTATTTTCCCTCCCTTTTAAAGGACCATATAATGACTTTTTATTCTCAGAGTTGAATGTTACCAAACAGAAATTGAATCTTGCAACTTATGACATTCAAAACTATCCTTATGCTTAACCAATTAAAGGATAACCAACCGTTGTTTGTAGAGATGCATGTGATGCTATAGTTTGCCAGCCATTGTTAACACCAACTAATGGAGCTGAAAAAGTAAATATCAACAAAAAAAAAGTTTTAACTGTGAAAATGTTGATTTTGACAAAAAAAAAAAAAAAAAAGATATTCTGGGATGAAAAAATGGATATTTGTAGCAAAAATCTTTCATACCATCAACACTATTCCAAGGCAGCTATTACAGGGGGTGTGTCACACATTGCTTATCCATTCCAAGGGCATTATCTTTGTAATCAACTACTACAACCATTTTGATTTTTGACGTCTTCTTCCTTCGCCTCCTCTGGTTCTCTGTAAAAGAAGAAATCATATATTCTATGAGGTTTTATTTTTGGGCAAATTGCAACAGATATCAACAAATTGTCTATTTTACCGATATCAACAAAAATTTAATAAATAAATTACTTACGAACTTGTATACAACACAAATTTGATAATAAATAACATAATAAGTATATAAAAACTCTTAGAAAGAAAAAGTTTACCAGGGTGGAGATGCTATTTCATACTATATACCATTAAGTGTTCATCTATTTCCCAATTAAATTTAAAATTATGCCTTCAATATTGTAAAGTAATTATGATGATACTCGAACTAAAACATTAATGAACACGGGTAAATGTAATATATTAAGCTAATAATGCTTTCTACAAAGCTTACCACTTTCGACAGAAGCTGAAATAGACCTTTCATTTTTTACAGAAGCTAAAATAGAGAGCATGTTCCCATTTGTTGAGAGCTTAAACATGTACTTTTCAATTGCTTATCTCAGCACACATGATCACAAAGAACAAACCAAGCTACGGAAGGTCCATTACTTGAAAAGATAAATCTCAAACCTGTAAATGATAAGAAGATATAAAATAAACCCTTTAACAAAATAATGGATGCTAGTTCCATCAAGTCTTTTCCCAAAAAAAAAAAAGCAATAGAAGGAAGTCAAGTTTCAAACAAACTCTTAGCTGCTATAAAAAAGTCGCAATCCTCTTCATTCTAGTTAGTGGAAATGAACACAAAAGTGCCCAAAAATATTGATTTGCTTCCAAAAAAAACTATAAAATAAGACGACATAATAAGTGCTTTAAGCTCAATAAAGAAATTAACCAACATTTCCTTTTTCTAAAAAGAGTAGCAAACGTTAGAAAATAAACTAATAAAGAAATTGACCCACATTTGACTAAATAGAAGAACATCCTATTGAGTTTTGAAACATGAATTAAGTCAAATACACTCTTGAGTTTTTACCAGTGTGTAATCATCTAGTACACAAAAATAAATAAACATTTAAACAAAACCCAACAAAAAGTCGATTACGGTTGACCTTGACATGAAAACAAAAACATGTGGAAATGACAGCAAAAACGAAAAGATTAATATGTGATATTCATCTATACAAACTTACATGTGAATATGAAAATTTATCTTTTGCAACTTAAATGTAAATGTGAAATGTTAGCAAACAGGAAAGTTATTCTTCCTTAGAACCAACTTTCTCCTATCTGACATTCATCTTTTTCAGTTTACCTATTAATATGAAAATTTATCTCAATAATCTTATTTTTAAGAAATATTTATGTAAAAATAAGTTGACCTAACCATTGAAGAACCACCAAGGTCATAGCCATCAGATAAGCCATTGAATCGCAAAAACTCAGTGATCTAAATAAGCCAATTGCACACTCATAAACTCAGTGATCTAAGGCCCTGAACAGTACAAAGGTTTTTGCTTTTAGGACCTATAATCACACACAATTAGAGAAAGGGATAAGGTTTCTTTTGTAGAGAAGGATAAAGGGTTGACTATGCAACACCATTTTTTTTCTCTTGAACCTCCTCCGGGAGGTTTCCAATCACCCAATACCTCAACTTCTAAATTGTGGGGATTCCAAGGCAAAGACCTAATCAAAAAACTTATGCACATAGACAAAAATAAGAGGAAGATAAACAATTTTAAGGGTTTAAAATCATACATCTTGTAAGTCTCTGTGTGCTCGTAAATCTAGTGAATGTGGTGTCTAGGGTTTTTAAAGAGCAAACAAGGTGTTGTGCGATGGTAACTGAAGCAGATGAAGAGAAGAGAAAGAAGGTGATCAAAATCTTATGCGAAATCATACTTGGAGAGCCGTGACCGGAACAGAGGGTGGTGATGGTGGTGCGGACTTCGCCGGACCACCAGTTAACACCACCAGACCTTCAACCACTGGTTTCACTCTACGCCAACCATCACTCGCTATCACCTGTTATAGCTAAGCACCACCACAACCTCCATCTGTTCGAACAAGCATCACTCACCTTCATTATCTTGAACCTCAAAAAATGGTTGTGTGATATAACTTGAAGGTAGAAACTGAAACAAAATTTTAAGTTTAATCATAAGAAACCCCAAATTGATTACACAACTACAATCAAACCTAATGCAGGAATGAGATTCCTTTCACCAATGCGAGAGAGATCAAACCCACCAATGCTGATGAATAAAAACCCTAGACCGGGAAATCCTAATCGAAGAGAACACAAGAATAATAAAAGGCGAGAAGAGATGGTGTACCAGTCAAACATGAAATAAGAAATTCGATGGCGCGGGTTCACGGAAGTGGTGGTGCGAGGTTGGTCGACAGTTGGAGAGGGGTGTCTGTTGGTTGTCTTCGTTGATAGTAGTGGAAGCTCGATGGTGGCGGTGCTTGTTCTTGAATGACGGTGGTGTTTGGGGTATATGGGCAACCGTTTGGTAGTTGGTGCTTCTCGGTGAAGTGGTTTCAGGCGGTGGTGGTTGGAGATGGCGTGAGTGGTTGTGATGGTGAAGATATTCGGTCAATTGTGAAGGGGAGGATGATGAAATTGGAGGATCGTAAAATATAGGAGGAGGGTTCCAGGATAAAGGAGATATGGCCGAGATTAAGGGGAGTTTGGTATTGATCAATCCATTAAATCACGGGCTGTATAAGAACTCAACTCAATACCTTGACTTTTTCAGCTATTGCAATACCCATTCATCTTCTTTGACCACTTCAATTTGAAGATGAGAACGGAGACCTATTCAAAACGTCAAAACGTGCTTAATTCAATAATCTGTTCATCATATAAGATTCAGTGTTTTTCTAGTGCATTAAATGATTGTAAATATTTCAGTAAAGCTCCTACCTCTTAAAATTCAGCAAAACCTTGTAAATGCTTTTATATATATATATATATATATATATATATATATATATATATATATATATATATATATATAGGGAAGGGTTATTTGAAAAACAAAAAAACCCTAAAAATACATAAAAAAAAATACCAAGACATCACAAAACTTTTTTTTGAATTTTTTTATCAAAAAATCGTAGCATTTTTACAATTTCGCTGAAAAAAAAAAAAAAAAAAATTTTGTAAAAAAAAAATTTCAAAATTTTTTTTCAGCGATTTTGACCTAAAAGTTGCGATTTTTTTATAAAAAAATTTAAAAACAAGTTTTGTGATCTTTAAGTATTTTTTTTATGCATTTTAATGATTTTTAGGGTTTTTTGTTTTCAATAGAACCTAAACCTATATATATATATATATATATATATATATATATATATATATATATATATATATATATATATATATATATATTAGTATGAGATTTTATAACCCTAAACAGCTTAAACACATGTTATGTAACTACGATGTTAGCCAATAGGTACCAACTTTTTTGCAAAAAAGATAATCGTAGAAAGCGGTTGGCGATGTGTTGTGAGGTGAATTATTTTTAGGCTTTAGGATTCATTGATAAAGGGATGAACACTCTGTTCAAATTAAATCTTTGGAAAGTGAAGACAGTTATGCTAAGAACTTTAAATTACACTCAATTGTAATATATGTAAGGATTTGTAGTCATTGTATAAGGGAAATGTTAATGGAGAAAAAAATAAGCATTAGGCAACTCAGATAACTCAGATTGGAGGTTATAGAAACGTTTGGCATAGAGGTCAGTCTTAGGCGGTGTAAGAGGTGAAGAAAACATGCTTTGACATGTATAGAAGGTACTCTTATAGAACACTATGCACAACTATAGTCTTATTTTGAGGATATTAGAAGAACTAACCCAAGATCAACCGTGAAATTATATTTACTCACAATGTTATATGGGAAAAATTGTTTTAATAAGTTTTATGTTTGTTTTGGTAGAGTAAAAAAAGGGTGGATGGAAGGGTAAAGAAGGATAACAAAGCTTGATTGTTGCTTCTTATAAGGTATACGTACCAGAGAGTTTCTTTTTTTTATGGGAAGGAATGCAAATTATCAAATGTTTCTTATTGCTTGGGTTGTTGTTTGTATTAAAAATAAAGAGAACTGGAAGTGGTTCTTAGATTTGCTAGTTAATGATCTGCAGCTCTATAGTAGACATGGTGTCTTTCATGTCCGGCCAACATAAGGTACTAAACTTAATATTCATAGATACTCATATGAAAGTGTTTTACATATAAATATGCATTCAAAGTCTAAATAAAATCACTAAAATGACCAATATTATTAACTTCATTTATCATATTGGTCACCTTTTAGGAAAATAACAAAAATTAACATTATTTTCAAACCGTGCTCTATTTCGAGATACACTATGAGTTTTCAAAGAATCTTTTATGACATAAGTTGTTTCACAACTATTTTTTAACACGGAATGAGTTTGAAATACATTATTAGTTGGAAATAGCTTTTTATCATCAAATCTATTTTGAAATTTTACATTTTACGGAGAGTATGGAAATATATAATGAGTTCACATGATTGTGTTTATATCTATTTGTTGTGTTGTTTCTACTTTCTTTACCATAATTTCCTTTAACATTTTAAAAATGGTGACAAAAAAATCCATGTGTGAGGCCTTCTATCATTAGGTTGTTAACATATGATTCGCCATCCAACTAAGAAGATTGTCATCAAGGGAATACATATGACCTCAAACATCTAGCCCTAAATAGCCATTCACGATTCGGTTTACCTTTGTGCTAACGAGCAACTGGTAGAACTGGGAAACAACCCAAGTTGCCATCCAACAAAGAAGAAGTGGCATTTAGATGGAAGATCATAAAGAGGACATGAAACAATTTAGGTGTTCTAATTAGACAACAATGATTAAAAATCTCACATGTTAAGAAAACCCTAATTATGGGACATGTGTTTGGGTGGATGTGTCAGTCGCATGATTAGGGTTCATTTAAGATCTCACATTGTGAATTTGGTGATCATTTTGATAATTGCTAAAATTGATGGTTAGATTGTTAAATGTGATTAAGAATGGTGATTATTTTGTTGGATGTCAAAAAAAAAAAGCATAGTTTGATGGATAATGACTTGAAAGGGTAATGGACTTTCGACTTTGTTCACATTTAGTCACTAAACTTTTTTTCATTATCTATTTGCCACTAAACTATTGAAATTGTTCACATTTTACCCTTATGACCGGTAACAACCGGTCATAACGGTAAAATATGAACAGTTTCAATAGTTCAGTGGCAAATAGATAAATTAAAAAAGTTTAGTGACTAAATGTGAACAAAGTTGAAAGTTCGTTTCCCTCTCAAATTATCCTAATATTATACCCCGAAAAATGTATAAAAAATGAATTATTTCATCACGCTCCTTAAGTTGTTCCTAACTATTTCTAGTTATTAAAGGCTACCCAAAAAGTATTTTGTTTTTAGTTTATAAAGTTATATCAATTTAGTTTTGACCTTAGACACCTAATCTAACATTATTGGCTACCAATAGGGTATTTTGATTCTATATGAATATCGATGCTCAACTTCATGTTTAAGCTGATGCAAGTTAGCATGAAATCTTTATGAAGACGACGTCCTTAATGTAAATCCAATAGTTATTGACAATAGATTTAAAATTGATGTTGCTGCTTAGTTTCATTAAATTAACCCTAATTGATGTTGCTGCTTAGTTTAAAGTATTTTGTGTATGTTTAAAGTAAAAATATTTTGTGTATGTTTAAAGTATTTTTTTCATTAAAGAAGAAAAAAATTCATGTTGCTGCTTAGTTTCATTAAATAAGATTGTATTTTAAAAATAAAATGGTATAATGTTGTTGGTTCCAGTTCAAAAAAAAAGATGTTGGTTAGTTGGACAGTTTCAGTTTATATTTAACTATGTGTGTATCATGTACAAAACTGGTCAAGAAAAACTATTTTGTGTATGTTTAAAGTAAAAATATCATATTATTCTTTATCATTTTTTCTTCTTTAATGAAAATAAGATGTTTTAAACTCACAGACAAATTAATATTATACCATTTTATTTTTAAAATACAATCGTTAAAAATGAAAAAAATAAATAAATAAATAAAAATTTCTAACTAAGAAGGGAGAATTCCTATAATAACTTTTTACATACGGGGTACTTTTGAAACTGTAATATAATATGGATCATTTATGTATCTATATATTTGACTGTATGTATGTGTTTGACCGTACGTATGTTTTCAACTATATGTGTATATGTTAACACAAGTTACATAAAAAAAATTAAAAAGAATAATAATATTAAAAATACTTCTAAATGTATGTTGTGTGTAATATGAAAATTTTGATATCCTTTTTAATAGTAAATATACTAATATGATGTATGTCAATAATATAACAACATATATAATGTATCAATCTATGTATGTATTCTTTTATAAACAACATATATGGTTTAATGTATGTCAATTTATATGTTGCATAATTTTAGAACACAAAGTTCATACATATAATATTAGGATAATTTTTATACATATAATATTGCATAGTTTTATAACATAAAACTTATACATATAATATTGGTTTCGTTTCTCGTTTTTTTATACCTTTTTTTGGGGTATAATATTAGGATAATTTGAGAGGGAAACGAACGTTCAACTTTGTTCACATTTAGTCACTAAGCTTTTTTTCATTATCTATTTGCTACTGAACTATTGAAACTGTTTACATTTTAACCTTATGATCGGCTGTTACCGGTCATAACGGGTAAAATGTGAACAGTTTTAATAGTTTAGTGGCAAATAGATAATGAAAAAAAAATTAGTGACTAAATGTGAACAAAATCGAAAATTCATTACTCTTTCAAGTCATTATCCCTTTGATATATAACTAAGTCATCCAATGATTCTAATCATTTATATTATCACCTTTTAAAAAGGTATCGCTACGCAATGAACATAATAAAAGTAAAAGACGTGTAGTGGTTATCCTGATGATTACAAGTCCAACCTTTGTGGGTCAATCAATAGAAATGAATGAAACAAGAATGGCTAACGTCAGTCAATAGTATTTATTATTTAATATTTCCCTTGGCTTGACTAAATCAGACAAAAACTTGCAATTTGTATTTTCTAAATACTTATCAGATATTGACATAGCAACGAATACGCTTATATAAACTTATTAGATTTTCTTCTCTATCTATAATAATAATAATAATAATAATAACTTTTTCCGAAATCGAGAACACCAATAAAATAACAACCTTTTTCTTCTTTTTTTCTCTTAATATATATCTAAAAAACCTAGGAGCACGGCATGATGGAAGTCAACAAGTAACATAGAAACAGAAAAGATCCTTCCTACGCTAATATGCTATACACATTCAATCTAGATTCTTGAATAAACAATTAGTTATATAAAAAGTTTATTATTCATTTAAAGGCTAACCAATTTTAAAAACAAAAATCTAGTTTTTGTTCTATCTGGAGATAAATTGAATTTCTAAACAATAAAATATAGAAAGTCCTTCACTCTAAACATAAAAAGTTTTACACGTGTCATCATCTCGATATAAAACAGTGAAAGGTTAAATGCATGAAATATATAATAATTCAACAAATGTTTGTATCCTATTCCTATTTCCTAAGTTGTAGTGTTTTGTAGTCAAAAAAAAAAAAAAAAAAAAAAGTGTTAGTGATGATGAGTAGGAGGATTGAGGGGTTGTTTGTTATAAAAGTGAGGTGCAGCTTCTCTCAACCATGAAGGATCAATGGAAATCACATTACGCATGTATTGACGATCCGTTGACACTAATGAATGATATATAACCCACTTTGGGTTCACCCTGCACAAGGCCAAAATCGTTAAAAAAAAATAGACATTAGGTGGTCAAATGTCGAAAGATATAACTTTTGGGTGTATTGTTGATTTACTCGATAGGACAAGGGCCGAAAATGAAAGTTTTTATTTATCTAACCTGAACAATACAGATGATGGATGAATGTAGACTTCTTGAGAACCCCTCAGCGTTTTGTACGTCCCATTATGACTGTATGCCTTCACAATGTTTAATTTTTTTTTTTTTTTTTAATTAAAACAACAAACTTTTCGTTTTAATTTTAATAAAATAGTTTATTAAATTTGCTAATTCACCTCTAAACGACACGCGTTAGCAAAAAATCCAGCTGTCACTGCCTTTCTTAGTACCTAAAAAACAACCAAAAATCACTGTAAATACTAAATTTTGTATGAATATACAGAAAAAATATATAATATATAATAAATAATAAATACCTGAATATCGTTTTGGCATGATTTTAAGGCTAACCCTAGTCTCTGTGCTACTCTTCTTAGCTGCTCTCTGACTTCCATTACTTTTTTCTGCAAAAAAAATAAAAAGTTAAATAAGATATATAAAAATAAAAGTTACTTTTATTGGAAAAATAATAGTATTGAGAATTGTAAGACTTTTGTTACCATTGCATGGTAATTAATGAAGTTTTTGTGACACCATTTTGATGATTTATTAGACTGAAGAAATCCCCTGTACACATTCAGGAATGTCACATGATCACCCTTCAAAAATCAACACAAAAAAATATTAAAACATTTACACAAAATAAATGAAAGTAAAGTATGTTGCTATTTATTTTTATCACTAAATTATAAGTCATATAACACACAACACACCTCTGATGCAGCAAATCTCAATTTGGCTTCATCCAGCTCCCTCTGCCCTTTGACCGATATCCATATTGACTAAAAAAAGTTTTATTTATTTTTATCAAAATTAAATAAATAAATAATCGTCACCAATGATTTCAAATACATAGAGACATGTTTATACACCTGAACAGAGAGAATAGCTGCAACAGTGATGATTTCTTCTGAACATTCAAGTTTGTCTGATGCTATAATCATTTTTGACACCATGGGATCCTAAAAAGTAAAAACAAACAAATTTATTGCATTTAGTGATGATGATGATGATGATGATGATGATGATGGATGACATACCAATGGAAGCTCAGCAACTTGGAAACCAACAGGTGAAGTGAGTTTAGCATCATCATCAAGAACTCCAAGTGAATATAAAACTTCAAGAGATCTCACCATTGCTTCAGCTGATGGTGATGCTGGCCAATCAAACCCTAATATATTGTCAATCCCCAATGCCTTCAACTGCCACGTCATCACAATGTAATAAATTGTCACCCAATTTTTTATTCATAAAAAAAAATTGCATATATTTATATATATGTGATACCTGAATAACAGTGGAAACAAGGTTTGATCTTTGCATCTCGGGAATCCCATTTGAAGACATCTCATTCACAAAATAATCTTCCGTATAAAGCCTGATAATTGTAATTAACTAATTATAATAAGTTATAAAAGATAATACCCATTTAAAAAAAGTTTTTAATTTCTTATATAAAAAAAAATGAACATTATTAAATATTTAAATGTATACCTGTAACACTTCCCTGGGCGTACTCTTCCAGCCCTTCCAGCTCTTTGCCTAGCAGATGCCTTGGATATTGGTGCCACTACAAGATTTTCTATATCTGTAATCTATCAACAAAAAAAAAAAAAAAAAAAACTATATATATATATTTTAAAAAAAATATATGTTTTATATTAATTATGAATAAACAGTATTAGAGGAAATACCGGGTTGTAGAAACGTTGTTTTGAGAAACCACTATCAACAACATAGACAATACCCTGCTCCAATAAATGTCTAAACCAATAAGAAAATATAATTTAGATGAAAATTTTATTATTATTTATATTATATAATAAAACATTTTGATCAAAAGTACCTCTAATGTAAGAGATGTTTCTGCAATATTTGTTGAGATTATCACCTTCCTTTTTCCTCTAGGGGAAGGGGAAAACACCAAGTCCTAAACATTGTGGGAATAATAATTTTAATTTTATATATATACAATTTATACAAATGTAAACCATACATAAAAATAAATAAAAAGAAAAAAAGGTAAAAAAGAAACCTGATTTGAACGAGTAAGTCCCGAATACAAAGGCAAAACAATCATTCCTGAAATTTAATTTAATAAAAAAAAATATATGTCAGAATAAGACTTGCTACTGTTTATTATAATTATAATTTATAAATAAATAAAAGTAGGTTGCTATTTAGTATTTACATACCAAAAGAAGACTTGTTGCCACTGTTTTGGGCTTGTTCTGTGATCATTTGAACTGCAGTGTCAATATCATCTTGCCCTGTTAAAAAGACAAGAATATCCCCCATTGGCTCCTACATGTTAAAAAGAAAATGTTATATGAAGTAATTAAAAGAAATGAATTATTAGATATTTTGTTTCAAATGTTGTGTAAAATAACAGGTGTAATGTAGTGTACCTTATCATGAATTGACATTACTGTTGAAACAGTAGCTTGAAGGTAGTCTGAAACAGGTTCCTCAATGTAAAAAATCTGTACATTATATCCTCTACCCTGAAATAATATATTTTGTAGGTGAATAAAAAATAATCATTTATGTTTTATTTTTTATTTTTTATAATATAATATTATAATATACCTCTACAGACAAAATAGCAGGTTCAGTCTGCAGTCTATTATCTTCTCCTTCCAACTGTGGCCTCCTTTTCCTGATGAATATAGTTATATAGCAATGTACTTTAATTAATGTCTTTATTATATTTATAAGTATTTAATTTTAACCCTTGAAAATTGAAATAAATGGTTATATTAATAGGAGAACCTGTTATGAAAAAACTCAGCCATTGATTTTGCTTCAATTGTGGCTGATGCTATAATCAGGCGCAACTCAGGCCTTCTGCGTTGTATCTGAGAAATCAAAAATAAAAAAATATATGAAAAAGAAATAATATTTCTTGCATTTCATAATAAATGAAAATGATACATGTTCTTTTAGTAAGTCATCAGAAAAAAAGATGTTGAATGATTAAGTGATACCTTTTTCAGGAGACCTAACAATATATCTGTTGAAAGGGATCTCTCGTGAGCTTCATCAACCATAATCACACTGAAATATAATTTCAATCATAAGAACAAACAAATAATTTGAAAAGATAACAAAGTAAAAAACAATAAATCAAAGATAAATATAAAGAACAATTGGTTATAAACAGCACCTGTACTTGCTTAAAAGAGGATCATCCATCATTTCTCTTAGTAATACTCCATCTGTTAGAAATTTGATCCTTGTTAACTCCTGTCAAAAAGATAAATAAAAGTTTGTTGTTGTTTCTTGTGTTTAGACCAAGGATTATTGCATAAATTGTATCATTTATTGAGCTTCAGATAAAGTCTTACTGAATTTGTAACATCTTCAAATCGAATAGTATAACCAACTTCTTCCCCAAGTTTGACTCCCATTTCTTCAGCCAATCTTGCAGCAACACTCTGAAAAAACATGAGATCAATTCAAAGTTGTAATTAGATGTAATTTTAGTGCAAATTTAATGAAATTGAAACTAAAGTATATGCATTAAAGGATAATAATGAACATTAAACAAAAAGAACTTTGATAATGAATGAATACCTGCACAGCTAACCTTCTTGGTTGAGTGCAAGCAATAATCCGACCACCATCAGCCCATCCTGCTTCCTTAAGGTACTGCAAGATGATATAAAATGCTTCAACAAAAGCCATTAAAGCTGAAAAGGGGAAAAAGCGCTACAAACCCTAACTACATAAACCTTCATAACAAGTACTACAAATACAGAGAGAGTAATCGGGATTACACTTGAAACAAAATCAGTGTCATATCTATAATGTCAATCAGAAAACCTGACATCAAAATTCATTGAAATTGTTTGATTTTCGCGAGTGAGACTGCATACAAACAGAAGAAAAAGGGATGGGGAACCTGAGGGATTTGAGTGGTTTTGCCACTCCCCGTTTCGCCGACGATTATGGTAGTGGAGTGAGTCTCCACCAGATATAAAATAGACGTTCTGTACTTGAATACAGGTAATCGCTGCCTCTGGCTCTCTAAGCTTGCATACCCAAATCTATTGATTCCAATTCGAAATTCAGAACATGTTCAGTTAAATCACAAAAGAAAAATCAACGTTCTGGTTTTGCATATGCAATAAATTCAAGAAAAAACACCAAGTTTTGATTCTGGTTTAGCGCCACAAATCAAATTGTTTGAATTATTGTTTCTGGGCAATAGAGTGAAACAGGAGGAACATACGAGGATGAGGAGGAGGAGGGAGCGGTGTAAAAAAGAACGCCGCCTTCTTCATCGTCGAGCAGGCGAGGCTTCGCAGTTCCTGGCTTCCAAAATTGCGCCATTTGAATTGATTGGAGAAGAACAAGAGCTTGAGTGGAGGTGTGGAGTGAACTGGTGCCCTATAATTTTCGTTCGAAAATTTTAAGATTTTGTTTTATATATAAGATTTTGTTTTATATATATATATATATATATATATATATATAAAATGATCCTTCCTCTATATAGGGTTGAGATCGGTTGAGATCGGTTGAGAACTCATAGTTTCTGGAGAACTAAAAGTGGATCGTTAGATCAAAACTAATTTATTAATGGCATGATCGTAATCATATCAATCTCATTTAATGTTTAATTTTTGTGTTATTGTAAATATTAATAGAATGTCTAAAAAATTACATAATAAATCAAATTTTCGGATTTTTTTAAAAATAGTATTTTTTTCAGTTTTTTTTAAAAGTGCAGATTTTTTAATTTTTTAAAGAAAACATGAATTTTTGAAAAAAAATATTTTTTTTTTAAAACTGCAATTTTTTTTAAAAGCATTTAAAATTCAATAGAATTAAAAAAAAATTAGAATATTTAAAAAATACTATAATTTTTTAACCAAAAAAATCAACACTTTTGGTACATTTATGCATATATGCATATTTCATATACTATAATATTTGTAAGGAAATCATAAGAAAACTCGTTTTATTTACTAATCTATAAACACAATACAATAAATATTTTATTCGATACAATATAAAATATAAAAAACAAAAAATGCTACAAAATTTCAAAGCATTTTCATGTCTCCGTGTCAATATTTTCATATTTTCTTCAATTTATCATTTTTCACATCTTCAATATTCACCATAATTTCTTACAAATCTACAATAAAATTAAAAAGACATTTATTGATGCAAAAACACTCACAAAAATACATATTAGATTTACATGCGAATCACATGTAATTCATATGTGAATTACATGTGAATCACATGTAATTCATATATATATGTGAATAACATGTGATTTAAATGTGAATCACATGTGATTCATATGTGAATTACATGTGATTTACATGTAATTCATATGTGGATTACATGTCATTTACATGTAATTCATATGTAGATTACATGTGAATCACATGTAATTCATATATATATATATATATATATATATATATATATATGTGTGTGTGTGTGTGTGTGTGTGTGTGTGTGTGTGAATAACATGTGATTTAAATGTGAATCACATGTGATTCATATGTGAATTACATGTGATTTACATGTAATTCATATGTGGATTACATGTGATTTACATGTAATTCATATGTGGATTACATGTTATTTACATGTGTATCACATGTAATTTACATGTGAATCACATGTAATTCATATGTGAATAACATGTGATTTACATGTAATTCATATGTGATTTACATGTGAATCATATGTAATTTATATGTGAATTACATTTGAATCACTACACACTTATTGTCTTACATCTGAGTCCATAGGTGTTGCATACATGTCCTTAGGAGTTGATGTTGTTCCATAAGTCAAGATGTCTTGGGTTCCAATGCTCAATATTTCCTTGCTAATTTCATATAATCCTGTAATATGGGAATCCATGACAATAACCATACAAAAATAATATAAAGAAAAACAAAAAAAATAGTGGTGAAGAAAGAACAATATATACCATATGCAACAGGTCATCAGTAAGATTCTTTCACAATGTGATCAGGTGCTATATCCAATAATATAATAAAATATCAACTTATTTCATGCCATTTGAAATAAAAGAACAACTTAATCAAGTCAAATGACTATTCTCAACTTCATAATTGATGTGAGAGTTAGACAATGATAATAGAATCACTGATCAATCTCAATCACGAATGAAGTATGAGAGACTCATGGAATCATCAGAAACAGATAATAAGATGGAATTGAACTCAAACATTCAAAATAAGTTAAATACATCATCAGTTCAGAATGTTACTCAAAAAGACGAATACAGAGAGCAATCAAATGTGATTTCAGAATCATCAGGAGTTCATCAAATTAACATGAAAAAAACCTCTTCATCTTCTTCTTCTTCAATGCTTGAGGCTGGAACTAAAAACCAGGAACATAATTCAACAGAAGTTAGTTCTCAGATTGAAGATAGACGAGAGAAAAACAGGAAAGAATCAATCAGATGACCTCATTACAAGATCTAGGAACAACCAACCTTCATCATCACTGATTCCAACATCGCTGGTGTCAGGTCCGATGTGCTCGCTGCAATCGGTGCATCTTTTGTTCAGATGATACTCAATTTGTTCTTGAATTAGGGTTTCTTCTCGCAACTACTGCTGTTGTTCGATGAATTGACGAGACATGATGAAGCTCCAAACGAATTTCCAAACGCCTTTAGCCATGGATCCCTGGAAAACACCTTTCGCACCGATTGCTTCTCATTGCAGACGGCATAGGTCCACTTGTTGCAAAGGCATAAATCAAAGGTTACATTCAAAAATTAGACCGAGGCATTGGAATCGAACCTGAGTGGAATGGTCGGAAGTGGAATTGAACTTGTGAGTGGAGTCGCCTGGAGTAGATTCGCTGGTTGGAGTAGTTGCGGGATTCGCCGCCGAAGATAACAGATTCAACTTTTGAAGCTCTATTCACCATCAGCTAAGGAAATCGGCCTTCTAAGGTCGATTAAAGTCGCCAATTTCGTTTCAGATCGACCTGATCGGCGAGAATACAAGTGGAATCGACGTTCAACAGCATGTGATCAGATTCAGATTTTAGGATGACGATGTCCAGCACGTCGGTTGATTTCTGGAAGAAAGAAAGATGCTTGTCAAGATCAGATCGGAGGAGAGGATCTTTATATTTTTTTTGTTTCCAATATTGCCCTTGTCTATTTTAATTAAGATACCCCCAGCTCTTTAGTTTTCTACTTATTTACAAAAACGCCACCTTGCATCTTAGCCCTTCTTTTTTTTATCTAACGCTCCACTTTTAGTTCTCGGGTTCTCGGGAAACTATAGGTTCTCAAATGATCCTTCCTTATATATATATATATATATATATATATATATATATATATAGAGAGAGAGAGAGAGAGAGAAAGAGAGAAAGTTATGTTCAAATGAGAACATTTTTTAGATTGAGAACATTTGAGAACATTTTTAGCTAATGAGTTCAAAAAACACGCGCCTTTGTTTTTCTAATTGCTTTCAGGGTATTTGGGTAAAACAAAATTAATTATATCCATATTTTTTTAAAAAATCTGATATCAATATCTCACACACATACATTCTCTCTCCCTACTCTCTCTCTCTATCTCTCTCTAGATCTGGACCACCAGACTATTATCGGAATCACTACAAAAACCATCGGACCATTGCCAGAACCGCCGTAACACCGCCGAAATCACCAGACCTGCACCTCTTCACTCTATCCAGATCTGCTTATTTGGCATCTCCCTCTACCTCTTACCTTGGAAACCACCCGACTGCCGCCTCTACACTCTCCAGATTTGTTTTTCACCACCTCCCACCATAGAAAACTAGGTACATCTACCTCCACTCTTCTCGAACCATCACCAGATCTTGCTTCACCAGCCACCGCCTTCGGATCTCGTCTTGCGGCCATCAGATCTCGTTTCGCTGGATCTCACCAGCCACTCATTAAATGTGATTTAAAGAAGGCGTCGCTGTAAGGGAGGATCATTCACCTGAATCATGGTTGAAATGATTAACGAAATTGAAGGCGTATCCATCAGCGAAGCTTCAAGGAGATGTTTAGAGGCAAAATCACTTGGATTAAGTTAACCATCGTCGTCACCGTCTCTGTTCCGTCGTTTATGTATCTACATCACACTATATGGTATACACACTAGACATCATCACGAAGAATTTAGTTGATCCAACTGCCTTTACAACGATTGGTGCCTGACCACGCTTGACTTGATAACAAGCTTCCTTATAGGGGTTTTGAACACGAAAAGCACTATCAATGCCATCTCGGAGAGTATGAGAAAGAGAATTTGAATCATGGTTGTGAATCGACGCACTCTCCGCTTCACAGCCGGATAGTGTAGTTGGTGGTGAGACCGTAGCTCTGGCGGTGTTCATCAGAGGGATGCATGATGCAGGTTTACAAAGCCTTTTCAGACTCCACTTGAGCGGTAACTTATTATGAAGCTTGAAGAAGTTGCTGCTCCTTACAGGAAGAAGAATAGCAGTGGAGGATTCGTACTTTGGAAAAGATAAGTAACTCCTTACAATTTTTACTTTTCAAAATTAGGTGTTATTCTTTACCTGATTAGTTGAATAAACACTAATTGTATTCATATATGTGTAATTATATGTTAAATAGGATCTGTGTGTGTGTTCAAGTCTTCACTTGACACTTAGCATCCTATACCATCCGTTCATCCAAACCACTCACTTCAGGTGAGTTCATACCCCTTAATCAACCTTTTAAATGATTTTAAATGCTTTTATGGGGGGGGGGGGGAATACAAGTAGATACATTATAGTTATTATATCAATCACATGTGATTAATGACTATCAAAAATATGGATTTTCTTACTTTTCAAACAGTGTTATCAAACAAACTACTTCAAATGCTTATCAAACTCCTTTACATGTTAAATTCTTTATCAAACTTGTTTCTTTATGCCAAACTGCTTTGAAATCGTTTTATGAAATGACAACAAGTCATCAATGTTTATTTAAACTCTTCAAAGGGTTTTACAAAACTTCTTTGTCTTTTAAACTAATATATTTTGTTAAATGTGTATCTATTTAGATATAGTTATATAAGTGGGATTCAAAGGACTTAGGACTGATAACTCACCCTACCTCCTGTTCCTTGTTTGGTTGTGGTCTTAGGGTATCGGTTGTTTGTCCGAAGGTCGTTTGAATCTTAGTTATATATTATGTATATGTATATAGATACAAAAGTTCCTTCTTTCAGTCCAATACCTTTGGGTAGCAAAGGTATACAAACATGTTCATTTATACAAACAACATTGTTAGTAAACTATAATAGGTATAGTTTAGGAAGTTACAAATACTATTACTAGAACAATGAAACATACAATGAGTCAGTTCATTCATGAGTCATAACATGTAGTGATGAGAAACAAACATAACATACAGAGAGAACATACATACATACTAGACAGAGAGAGAGAGAGAACATACAATACAACTAGTACATACTATACATTATACAAGAGAACATACTATTATGAGAAACAGAGAGAACATACATACATACTAGACAGAGAGAGAACATACAATACAACTAGTACATACAATACATATACAAGAACACCACAACAGTTATGTGAGCCACGTAACGGGGCATGACATCACCTGCCATGGCTCGTTTTGTATCCAGAGTCTCCTAGAAGGAGAGCATTGAATTTGTGTATAGATCTATACTGGATTGACTATCCTACACCTTGCTGCTAGCTACAGTGGGACTTGCAAGTCTACGGGTGCCAAATGTCATTTCTTCCGACGTCTTTCATCGTCGTGTTTTTAGTCGGTAGTATGGTACAGGCATATCACATGGTACTTTAAATAACAATTGGTTTAAGGTAGTTAGTACAGCAGTAGTTACTTAATACAACACTACAGTACTATTTTATTTCCCCATTGCATTCACTTTGTGATCTTCTCACAATGAACAGTAATGTAAAAACTATATTTTTGGTTAATGATAGTCAGAATTGGGAAAATACATACTCTTACAAGAGATTCACATACAAACATTTTCATACAAACATTTGATGCCTTGGTAGAATGCTACTTTTAGTAGAAAACACAGGGTTTTCTAGGAGATACAAACATTTTCATACAAACATTTGATGCCTTGGTAGAAGGCTACTTTTAGTAGAAAACATAGGGTTTTCTAGGAGATACAAACATTTACAAACTTATACATCAAGTACTTACAAACACTTTCATACAAACAATGACACTAAAATACTTATGATCTCACCAGCTTTAAAGCTGATAAACTCTTTCAAAATAACTTGTATTCTCAGGTCACCAGTAGACAGGTATCGGTGCCAGGTTTTGAGAAGATGGAGCTCGTTCAAGACTCATCTTTTATTTTGATTTACATTTTAGTGTCTTATACACTTCACAGAACACACTTGTATTAAATTATATTATTAATGCAATGGATGATGTTGTTGCTTGTTTACTACTATTCATTGTTGTGATACTATACATGACGTCCTCCACCCCCCGAACGTTTCCGCCGTTCTGGTTTTGGGGTGTGACAGATTGGTATCAGAGCATTGTCTATAGTGAATTGAGTATATCAACCCATAAAAGATATACAAACTATAAACGCAGCGGGATTTAAAATTACTCTGACAAAGAGTTTATACTTTTAAATAATAAAATATTTAACCAAGTATACCTACCTGCATTCATGCTAAAATCAGTGTCACTAGGACAGAATAAAAGTATTACGATTGTTGGGCAGCACAAGTAGACTTAGAGACATATAGTCAAATCTGGGAAGATATAGCCTGATCAACTATATTATTCGAGGAGTGACTAGCATGTGCCTAAGAGTGGTTGTGAGGTTGCAACAAGTCTAAAAACTTACCAACAATACCATAACGAAAACCTTAGAACAAAACATAAACTTAAAATACTATAGGAGTATTTTGTGTTACTATAAATTACTTATGTGCTTATTTCTTATACCCCTTTTCTCGCGTAGATATCATGGATGGATTCCATATCACCGGAGACTCGTACTATCCCAACAACGGCAATGCAGGATGGCTGGGAGAAGAACCAGAAGATGATCACCCAATCCCTTTGGATGATCACCAAGCTGAAGGCTTTTCTGATGGTTCTGACTTAGAGCCGGAAGTCAACAACCTACCCCCAGTAGCTCCAAACCCAAACCCTCGTCCAACATTTCAAGGACTCACACCTCTGTGGGCCACAAACTTGAATAGATGGAGTCAGGAACAGGGTCAACCCATTCCCTACAATGGGGACAGAAGCTTTTACAACCTAAACGAGGGAGGTTCAGCTGATCAAGTCCTGCCCATCATGGTCCGTAGGATTTCTCGGAATATCGAGCAAGGTCGAGCAACTATCGACCGAGTAGTGGAGATTGACGCCAACTCTGGCGTTAACACAATCCGTATTCGTCAGCTAGAGTCTGCTCATGAAAGGACTCAGGTCCATAATGCAGCCCTACAAAGAGAACTTTCTGAAACCCGAGCTGAAGTTAGGGAACTTCGAGCTCGACAGGCAATGACAGAAAGGCGCATGAGAGACATGGAGCGTCGTCTGTCAGAATCAAGGACTCACTCTAGTGGCTCTCGTCGTAGATAGAGCCTACTCAACCTTCTCTTTTGGATATAACTTAGTTTATGTAAAAACTCTAGTTTAACTTCCTATCTTTGTAAAGACCTTAGATCTGTTAAGTCATGATTTGGTCTAAATTCTGTCAAAATTTTCCCATCTTGGTTTGATGTAAGACCTACTGTTGGGTCACTTTTCCCGAACTTGTTACATCTGTAATACCAGTATATTTGACAGATATCTAATCTCATGGAATTTAATGTCCATATGCTATCATCTGTTAGTACTAGATTTGCATTCAATCATACTATTCAATTGTGTTGTTGGGCTACGAAGGGTTAGTCCATGAGCCACTCTCATCAATTTCTCTATCCTTACCCATATTGTCATCCTTGTAAACTTATAGTTGAAAGATGCCTCCACGCCGATCAACAAGATGCAATCCTCCAATAACTGCAACACCACCTACTCCTCAAATCGATACGGCAGCTCTAAATGCTGCAGTAGCTGCGGCTGTGGCAACAGCCATGGCTCAATATCATTCTTCCGGTTCCACTGGAGGAGGAACACCTGTTCATTCTACTCACGGTGAAATCCCTATGCGCTTGAAAGAGTGCTCCTACAAGGACTTCACCAACTGCAAGCCTAAGTCCTTTAGAGGGACTGGTGGAGTCATTTGAAGGGTTTTGAGCATTCTAACACTCCTATGGTGTACATGCAACCCTAGAAACCTTGGATCTATGTTTGACTAAGATACATGCAAATAATTATTTTTCCAAGGTTCTTATCCTAACTAGCATGGCATGGGATACTTGAATCAAATAAAACTAGTAGAATTACTTACCTTGTAATAGTAGTTGATTGCTTGGAGTTTGAGAGCCTAGCACCAATAATGTGGATGCCTCAAATGGAAGTCACAAATCACCACAAACTTGGAAACTTGAGAGAATAGTCACAAACTTCTTGAAATCGGCCCTCTTGGTTTACACACATCAACTAGTGTTATTTCAAGAACCAAAGCCTCCTTTATATAGTGTGGTGGATTAGGGTTACATCCATGTAAACCCTAATACCCATGTCTTTTCATTTCCATGAGATCCATGGGTTAAAGCTCCATGGACTTTCCATGCAAGCCTAGCCCATTCCAAATAAGCATTAGCCCACACTATATAAATACAAGAGCCCATATTTAATTAGTCATACTTTTGATCTCTAAATTAATTCTAAATTAATTATAGATCAACACTAATTAAATAATATGATTTTATATTAATATATTAGAACTTATAATATATTAATAAATCATAACTTATACTATTCTCAAAAGATTATCCGTAAATTGTTCGGGTGAAGTGCAACCCAAATGGACCATGTCGGGTCGGGTCAAGTACATACCAAATATAGTTATGGACTTAGACACTATCTCCAACAGTCTCATACTTGGATAAGTCTAATAACTATAGTTGCAAGTATGACTTCAGGAACCGATCAGCAATCGTAGCTCTTAAAACTTTGTTGAACTATGAAGCGCCATTTTAGATAAGTGATCATATAATCCTCTGTTCTAGATATCAGCCGGACAAATACATGGAACATGGTCTTGCTTATTGTCCAGCATTTGTTTCCCGATTTCCGATTTGTTTGACATAGAACTTAACTGAACACATCAATTTAGTTCTGACCGGGCCCGGTACATAGGTCAAAACAAAATCATCGAGGGGCCCAGATATCGCTTCTAATCCTAGAAGGAACAGATAAACTTCGACTCATATGTTTGCTCTCCTACTTGTTGAATTACACACAAAAGCACGGTTTATAACATCGAGTTACCAATGCGTTTTCGTGCAATCAATGCATAACCAACTCATAGGCAACAAATCATATCTCTAGGTTTGAAGACTTATATGATATTACCGTCTCACGATCACTCGAGATAAATTCCATGAAGTGATACAAGTGAGTGTGGGTTGAATCCAATACTCAGAACTTATGAGCACTCATGAGTGCTGTAGCCCCGCTTTGTCTAACATCTTAGACCTCCACAAGCCAACCCATGACAGTCTTGATTCATATCTACTTCCAACATATGACCGACTGTGGAGAGTTTGAATAATATGATATAAACCATAACATAATTATTCTGGAAGTCAAAACATGCAAAAAGAAATAATAGTAAACGATTGACAAGAGATAGCAACACTTTACTCATAAATAACAACTTTTATTTATCATCAAATGTCAATTACATTTTACAAATTTCAAGATTATCTAACTACTAAAACTAATATCATCCTTCAGCCCTATGCTCCGAGCATGCTGGAGATGCTTAGCCCGAGACAGTCCCTTCGTGAGGGGATCTGCTGGGTTCTCATCCGATGATACCCTCTTTGCCACGAGGATTCCTTCTTCTATTCGATGTCTGATGAAGTGATATTTTCTGTCAATGTGTCTGGATCTCCCATGATCTCTTGGTTCCTTGGCTAAGGCAACTGCACTATTTCTGTCACAGAAAATCACCATTGGCTCCTTTATAGCTGGTACAACTCCTAGGTCTCCGATGAAGTTCTTTAGCCATATAGCCTCCTTTGCTGCCTCGCTTGCTGCTATATACTCTGATTCACAAGTGGAATCAGCCACTGTCTCCTGCTTGGAACTTTTCCAAGTAATTGCCCCTCCGTTTAGAGTAAAGACCCAGCCCGACTGAGAGCGGAAATTATCCCTGTCAGTCTAAAAGCTAGCATCATTGTACCCTACAACTCTCAAGTCCTCACTGCCACCGAGGGTAAGGACCCAATCCTTAGTCCTCCGTAGGTACTTGAGGATATTCTTTACCGCAGTCCAGTGTGCCTTGCCAGGGTTCCCCTGATACCTGCTAACCATGCTCAAAGCAAAGACTACATCAGGTCGAGTACACGTCATAGCATACATGATCGATCCTACAGCTGAAGCATAAGGTATTCGACTCATTTCTGCTATCTCAACCTCAGTACTAGGGCTTTGTGTCTTACTCAATCTGGCGTTACTCTGGATGGGTAACTCTCCTTTCTTGGAGTTATGCATGTTGAACCTTTTCAACACTTTGTCCACATAGGTGCTTTGACTAAGTCCAATTAGTCTTTTACTCCTGTTTCTCAAAATCCTTATCCCTAGGATATAGGCAGCTTCTCCAAGGTCCTTCATAGCGAAACACTTCCCAAGCCAGGACTTTACTTCCTGCAGGGTTGGGATGTCATTTCCTATGAGTAGTATGTCATCCACATACAGTACCAAAAAGCTGACTATACTCCCACTAGCCTTGATATAGACACAAGATTCATCTTCACTCCTTGAAAAGCCAAATTCTTTGACTTTCTCATCAAAGCAAAGATTCCATCTGCGAGGTGCCTGTTTTAATCCATAAATGGATTTCTCGAGCTTACACACTTTACTGGGGTACTCTGTACTGACAAAACCCTCTGGTTGAACCATGTAAACATCTTCAGCCAACTTTCCATTAAGGAAAGCGGTTTTGACATCCATTTGCCATATTTCATAATCATGAAATGCAGCAATGGCTAACAGAACCCTAATAGACTTAATCTTGGCCACTGGTGAAAAGGTCTCATCATAATCAACTCCCGGAGTTTGAGAATAACCCTTTGCAACCAGTCGTGCCTTATAAGTGTGTACATTACCATCCATGTCGGTCTTCTTCTTGAACATCCATTTGCACCCAACTATCTTACGATCAGGTACATTGTCAACCAAGTTCCAAACTTGATTGTCATACATGGACTGTATCTCGCTATCCATAGCCTCTTTCCATTTAGTAGCCTCAGGGCCTGCCATGGCTTCCGTGTAGCTTTTAGGCTCATCCAGATTTACCAGTGTGTTATCACTGATAAGTGTCTCACCTTCTGCAGTAATATGAAAACCATAACAATGCTCAGGTGCATTCCTAACTCTGGTGGAACGCCTTAGAGGTATAGATTCTTCAGTCGGCTCAACAGGAGTTTCCTCCTCAGGTTGAGGGCTAGGGTTTGAGGTTCCTTCACCACTTGACTCTTGAATTTCCTCAAGGTCAATTTGCCTCCCACTGTCTCCTTGGCTCATGAATTCTCTCTCTCGAAAGAATCCTCTTCTTGCTACAAAGACCATATTATCACTGGGTCTGTAGAAGATGTAACCAAAGGATTTCTGTGGGTAGCCGATAAAAATACACCTTTCGCTTCGGGGTTCGAGCTTATCGTGAGTCTCGCGTCTCACGAAAGCCTCGCAACCCCAAATCTTGATGTGGTCTAGATTGGGAACTTTTCCGGTCCACACCTCGTGAGGTGTTTTGGCAACCTTCTTTGTAGGGACTAGATTAAGGATATGGGCGGCAGTCTCTAAGGCATACCCCCAAAATGAGATTGGTAGCGAAGCTCGACTCATCATGGAACGAACCATGTCCAACAAGGTCCGATTGCGCCTCTCAGCTACACCATTCAACTGTGGTGTCCTAGGAGGTGTCAATTGTGAGACAATCCCACATTCCTTAAGATAGTCAAGGAACTCAGTACTAAGATACTCACCACCACGATCGGATCGAAGCATCTTAATGTTCCTGCCCAACTGATTCTCCACTTCTTGCTTAAACTCTTTGAATTTCTCAAAGGTTTCTGACTTATGCTTGATTAGGTAGACATATCCATATCTACTAAAATCATCAGTAAAAGTCACATAGAACCGATTAGCATCTCTTGTGACGGTTCTGAAGGGTCCACACACATCCGTGTGTATGAGGTCCAACAAACCTTCACCCCTAGCACAAGTGCCAGTAAAAGGTGACTTTGTCATTTTACCAAGCAAACAAGATTCACAACTATCATCTGACTTTAGGTCAAATGACTCCAAGACTCCATCCTTTTGGAGTTGGCCTATGCGTTTCTTGCTTACATGTCCAAGACGACAATGCCATAAGGATGCTTTATCTAAGCTAGTGGAAGAGTTAATACACAATACATTATTTCCTAGATTATATACAACAGATACAGTTTCATACACGCCATCACAAGGTAATGCTTTAAAATAAAGAACATTATTAAAGAAAGCATCAATACTACCATTATTATTATCAAAATAAAAGGTAAAACCTTGTTTATACAATGCATGAAAGGAAATAACATTTCTTGCCATTTCTGGCGAATAATAACATTTATTCAAATCTAATGTAAACCCACTATTTAGCACTAAGGAATAAACTCCTATCTTGGTGACAGGTGAAGCTTTCCTATTTCCCATGATCAAGTTTATCTTTCCCTGCTCCACATTCTCAGTTCTTTTTAGTCCCTGCAAATCACAACATATGTGAATACCACAACCTGTATCAAGGACCCAAGACTTAGAATGAGGTGAGTTATTAGACAATATAGTGTATATACCTGCATGGTTGGGTTTTACTTTCCCATCCTTCAAATCTTGCTGGTACTTTGGACAGTTTCGCTTCCAGTGCGACTTTTCATGGCAATAGAAGCATTCAGCCTCATTAGGGTTAGCAGAAGGAGTGACAAAACCTTTCTTGGTTTTGCTTGAAGAGGAGCCTTCAAGGGTCTTACCCTTGGTACCCTTAGAAGGGTTCTTTCTCTTCTTCCCTTTGCCATGCCCGATTGCCAAGACATTGGCCGCAGTTAGAGTAGGAGTAGGAGTAGTAACAACCGACTTACCCTTTAGACCACTTTCGGTGGTCTTCAAGAGTCCTTGAAGTTTGCTGAGGGTGACTTCTTCCTTGTTCATGTGATATGTCATGCGGAATTGATCATAACACGATGGCAAGGAGTGCAAAATGATGTCTATTGCTAACTCCTCAGGGAAGTTCACATTCAGCTTCAGTAAACGGTCCACATACCTTTGCATTTTCTGCATGTGGCCCGTGATGGGTTCACCATCCTTCATTCGGGTTGTTATCATGGACGGGATTATTTCATATCGCTCTTGACGAGCACTTTGATGGTAGCGGTCCATCAAGTCCTGGTGCATCTCAAAAGGATAATAGTCCTCATAGGACTTTTGGAGCTCGGCTGTCATGGTGGCCATCATGATGCATGCCACTTTTGTAGCATCTCTTTCATGTACCTCATATTCAGCAAACTCTTCAGGAGTAGCAGTTGGCTCGGGTACCTTCAGCTCCTTGTCGAGAACATATTCTTTGTTCTCATACCGAGTGACCATCCTGATGTTTCTGATCCAATCTGTAAAGTTGGACCCATCAAAGATGACTCTCCCACAAAGATTCATGAGAGAGAAGGAGCTAGTAGGGTTTGAACCAGAAGCATTGTTATTGGAAGACATCTGAAAAGAAGAGGGAATAGATTAGATTAGATATTGAGATAGTCCTTAACAAAACACCCAAATGTAATATTAAGGCTAGGACCCAACACAATATTTTATAACTTAGAAGAGGGATGCCGTAATCTAAGCTATAAGATATTTGAAGGTAGGTGAATGACGATTCACCAATTTCCACCATGAAAAACGAAATATTTAATTAGGTTTTAATTGGTTTAGAAACTCCTAGATTCTTTGAGATTCATTGAACTTTCTTCAATGGCATGTTTCAATCTCGAGTGTGCCCTTCAAGTTTTGTGACTGGGATGCCGAGGATCACAAAACAAGGTGTGAAGTAACCATGCAAATTACTTGGTACCCTTAATGTATTACCCCTCAATCGATGTGCCGGTTAACCACACACGCTCCATCGATACTATGATAAACATTAAGTCACCCTTTACCTACCTTGTTAAGTTCAAGTTAGTGTGCCGGTTAACCACACACGCTCCACTAACGACTTAAACAAAGTGTAAAGTGTAATTTCATGGATTAGCACCTTATTCACATTTTCCTAAAATAACTAAGATTGGGAATTCAATAAAGTTTAGTTACTTTAGTATTATCATTATACTTTTAATGAAAATTTATAAGTCCTTGTCCTACCCGTTCGGCTAACGACCCTCCACCGATCAAGGAAGCGGTGGGTGAGAGTGGACACCCATTAAGTTGTCATTTTATAGGCAACAACCTTATACCCCCCTTATAGACCGACTTCGTGAATGAGGCGTACTAGCGGTAAGACGACTTGATCTTATACATATATAAATATTATTAAACTTATAATATTATAAAGTATAAGGGTTGAATTTTAACTTTTAAAATTCTAGGGGTTGGAACTAAAGTTTTTAATATGACTTTACATGTTCCAAAACTTGAGGGCAAGTTTTGTAAACTTTCAAAACTTTTCATTTCTCATAACTTATGAGTTAATGGTTATTAAAAATGAAGACTCTTCATTTTTTGTAACCTATGTGTTCTTTTAATGGTTATTTATAAATGTGACTTTTGGTTATCCATAACTTAAGAACTAGTTATGGACTCCATTAAAACACATAAAGATCAAGAATTAATCTAATCAATTATTATCACATAATTTCTATGATCTTCTAAACTCATATGTTTATGAGTGTTCATATCAAAAATTTCAAGAATCGTAAGTACATATACAAAACTTGAAATTTTGATACGAGCTTTTGAACAAAACTTCGATTTTCAAGTTTTTTTTTTTTTTTTTTTTTTTTTGCATCAAGTATCAAATAAACAAACCAGGCTCTGATACCACTGAAGGGTTTTGAGCATTCTAACACTCCTATGGTGTACATGCAACCCTAGAAACCTTGGATCTATGTTTGACTAAGATACATGCAAATAATTATTTTTCCAAGGTTCTTATCCTAACTAGCATGGCATGGGATACTTGAATCAAATAAAACTAGTAGAATTACTTACCTTGTAGTATTAGTTGATTGCTTGGAGTTTGAGAGCCTAGCACCAATAATATGGATGCCTCAAATGGAAGTCACAAATCACCACAAACTTGGAAACTTGAGAGAATAGTCACAAACTTCTTGAAATCGGCCCTCTTGGTTTACACACATCAACTAGTGTTATTTCAAGAACCAAAGCCTCCTTTATATAGTGTGGTGGATTAGGGTTACATCCATATAAACCCTAATACCCATGTCTTTTCATTTCCATGAGATCCATGGGTTAAAGCTCCATGGAGTATCCATGGACTTTCCATGCAAGCCTAGCCCATTCCAAATAAGCATTAGCCCACACTATATAAATACAAGAGCCCATATTTAATTAGTCATACTTTTGATCTCTAAATTAATTCTAAATTAATTATAGATCAACACTAATTAAATAATATGATTTTATATTAATATATTAGAACTTATAATATATTAATAAATCATAACTTATACTATTCTCAAAAGATTATCCGTAAATTGTTCGGGTGAAGTGCAACCCAAATGGACCATGCCGGGTCGGGTCAAGTACATACCAAATATAGTTATGGACTTAGACACTATCTCCAACATCATTGCCCTCTCGCAATGGTTCGAGAAGACCGAATCGGTTTTCGAAATCTGATCCTGTCCAGAAGGGAGCAAGGTCAAGTTCGCTGCTTGCACCTTCGAGGAAAAAGCCCTGACATGGTGGAATAGCCATGTCAAGTCACTATCTCTAGTGGTGGCTAATGCTATAGGCTGGGAAGCTCTTAGAGAGCTGATGATTGAGGAATACTGCCCGAGAGGCGAGATCCAGAAATTGGAACAGGAACTATGGATCCTAACCATGAAGGGCTCCGACATAGTTTCCTATACCGCCAGGTTCAGCGAGCTGGTGGCCCTCTGTCCCAACATGGTTCACACAGAAGGAAAGAAAATAGAGAGGTACATCTGGGGGCTGGTGCCTCCATTTCAGGGGAATGTTTTAGCTTCAAACCCCACTACATTCGATAGTGCCAAGCGGTTGGCACAGCGGCTCATTGACCATGGGGTTCGTACCCCGGCCGCAACAACGGCCCTAGCCATCTCAGAACCCTCCAAAACCGCTGATTCCAAGCGGAAGTTCTGGGATGACAAGAAGAATAAGAAGGCTGCCAAAAAGCAGCAGGTCGTGGCAGTTCATGCTGCGATAGCACCTGCCGCTGCTGCTCCGGTAAAGCAGTACGCTGGAAGTTTGCCCAAGTGCAACAAATGCAACATCCACCATATAGGAGCCTGCCGGGAAATGCAGTGCTCTAACTGCAACAGGAAGGGGCACACTGCCCGTTTCTGCAAGGCTTCGGAAAGGCCAATCAACCAAGTCCCCGGCGCTGGAGTGGGCCAAGCTTGCTACAGTTGTGGCGAAGTGGGCCACTACAAAAGGAACTGCCCGAAGGCAGGGAACGTCGGCGGAATGGGAAGAGTTTTGGCTATAGGCCATGAGGAAGTGGTTGCCGACCCCACAGTGGTCACTGGTACGTTTCTCCTCGATAACTCTTATGCATGCATACTGTTTGATAGTGGAGTGGAGAGGAGTTTCGTGAACCAAAAATTTCCTCATTTACTTACGCAAAAATCACGAGCACTTAAAGAACCGTTCACTGTAGAAATGGCTAATGGAAAGACAGAGAGTACTAGCTGCATATACATAGGGTGTACCCTAACTCTAGATAGTCATTCATTTTCGATCGACCTCATGCCGGTCTCAATTAAAAGTTTCGACGTCATTATCGACATGGATTGGTTGAGTCTGCATCGTGCCGACATCATGTGTTATGAAAAGGTTGTTCGCCTTAATCTGCCGTCTAGCGAAACTCTAGAAATATACGGCGACAAACCCGGCACTAACCTTCGCCTCATCTCGAGTATTCAAGCCCAGAAATACCTTCGAAAGGAATATCGAGCATTCCTCGCTCATGTTGTCGATGTGAGCCAAGAAGCGAAAGACATTAAGAACATTCCAGTAGTACGTGATTTTCCCGACATATTTCCAGAAGAACTCCCAGGATTACCTCCGCAACGTCAAGTCGAGTTCAGAATCGACTTAGTTCCAGGGGCTACCCCGGTAGCCAAATCGCCCTATCGTTTAGCACCTGCAGAGATGCAAGAACTGTCCTGTCAACTTAACGAACTGCTCAGCAAGGGCTTTATAAGACCAAGCTTCTCACCCTAGGGAGCTCCAGTCTTGCTCGTCAAGAAGAAAGACAGATCATTTCGTATGTGCATCGACTACAGGGAGCTCAACAAACTGACCGTCAAAAATCGTTATCCTCTGCCTCGTATTGACGATTTATTTGATCAACTGCAAGGGGCGAACTTCTTTTCAAAAATCGATCTAAGATCCGGATATCACCAACTACGAGTGCTAGGGGAGGATGTCCCGAAGACAGCCTTTCAAACTCGTTATGGGCACTACGAATTCGTAGTGATGCCGTTCGGATTAACCAACACGCCCGCGGTATTCATGGATTTAATGAATAGGGTGTGTCGTCCTTACTTGGATCAGTTCGTCATCGTCTTCATCGATGAAATACTTATCTACTCTCGTAGTAAGGAGGAGCATAGTCAACATCTGCGACTAGTCTTAGAAACGCTGCGTTCGGAGAAGCTCTATGCGAAGTTCTCGAAATGCGAATTTTGGATCCGAAGAGTCGAATTCTTAGGGCACGTGGTTAGCAAAGAGGGAATACACGTAAACCCTTCCAAAATCAAAGCCATTGAGAGCTGGTCAGCACCGAAGACACCTACCGAAATTCGTCAATTTCTAGGCCTCGCTGGCTACTATCGCAGGTTCATTCAGAACTTCTCCCGAATTGCGAAACCTCTTACAACACTGACCCAGAAGGGCGTGGCCTTTGACTGGGAAGAGAAGCATGAGAGAGCGTTCCAAACGCTCAAGCGAGCCTTGTGCACCGCACCAATACTATCCCTCCCCGAAGGGATAGAAGACTTCGTTGTCTATTACGATGCGTCAAATCAAGGGCTCGGCTGTGTTCTGATGCAACGAGGTAAGGTCATCGCCTATGCCTCGAGACAGCTGAATACACACGAGGTCAACTACACCACTCACGATCTTGAGCTAGGAGCAGTGGTGTTTGCTCTAAAGATCTGGAAACACTACCTGTATGGTACAAAAAGCACTATCTTTACAGACCACAAAAGCCTACAACATATATTCGACCAGAAGGAGCTCAACATGAGACAACGACGGTGGGTCGAGCTACTCAGTGATTACGAATTCGAAATTCGTTATCATCCGGGTAAAGCCAACGTAGTAGCTGAAGCCCTAAGTCGGAAAGAATACTCTGGTCGTAGAGTCAAATCTTTGACTATGACTGTCCATTCACACTTGTACACACAAATCAAGGAAGCTCAGCTCGACGCTTTAAAACCTGAAAATGTGGCAAGTGAATCCCTTCGAGGGATGGATAAGAACTTGGAAGTCAAGGGTGGCGGAGCCTTATATCTCATGGATCGGATCTGGACACCGAAACACGGTGGTTTCAGAGACTTGGTCATGACCGAAGCTCACAACACACGATATTCCGTCCACCCAGGTTCAGATAAGATGTATCTGGATCTTAAAAAGCTATAATGGTGGCCTAACATGAAAGCAGAGATTGCTACCTTCGTAAGTAAATGCCTTACTTGCGCCAAGGTCAAGGTCGAATACCAGAAACCCTCAGGTCTTCTACAACGGGTGGACTTGATACCATATGGGTCACTATGGACTTCACTATGGACTTCACTATGGACTTCATAACCAAGCTGCCCAAGACAACGGGTGGACTTGATACCATATGGGTCACTATGGACTTCATAACCAAGTTGCCCAAGACAACGGGTGGACTTGATACCATATGGGTCATCGTCGACAGATTGACCAAGTCCGCACACTTCCTGCATATCAAAGAAACAGACAAGATGGAGAAGCTTACAAGAACCTACATACGGGAGATTGTACGACTGTACGGTGTTCCCATATCCATTATCTCGGACAGAGATAGTAGATTCACTTCGAGGTTCTGGCAGTCGCTACAAAGTTCCCTAGGAACTAGGCTGGACATGAGTACAGCCTATCATCCACAGACCGACGGACAAAGTGAGAGGACTATCCAAACCTTGGAAGATATGTTGCGAGTCTGTGTGATCGACTTTGAGAAAGCATGGGATACTCATTTACCCCTTGTCAAATTTTCCTACAACAACAGTTATCACACGAGCATAAAGGCTGCTCCATTCGAGGCCCTCTATGGCCGAAAGTGCAGATCCCCTCTGTGCTGGGCTGAGGTGGGTGATACCCAGTTAGCTAAAGGACGAGTTCCTGACAGCGCTCTCACAGGTCCGAAAATCATTCGGGAAACGACGGAGAAGATCGTTCAGATTCGTGAGCGACTAAAAACCTCTAGAGACCGACAGAAAAGCTACGCTGACAAAAGAAGGAAACCGTTGGAATTCCAGGTGGTAGACCGAGTTCTATTGAAAGTCTCACCCTGGAAAGGCTTAATACGCTTCGGAAAGCGTGGAAAGCTAAACCCAAGATACATAGGGCCTTTCGAGATTCTTGCCAGAATCGCCCCTGTAGCTTACAAACTCAATCTACCTAGTGAACTCAGTAATGTACATCCTACTTTCCACATATCGAACTTGAAAAAGTGTATGTCCGACGAAACTCTTGTGATCCCACTCGACGAGATCGAAATCAATGAGAGCCTCAACTTCGTGGAAGAACCAATAGAGATCATGGACCGAGAGGTCAAGCAAACGAAACAAAGCCGTATCCCGATAGGGAAGGTTCGCTGGAATGCCAAGCGGGGACCTGAATTCACTTGGGAGCGCGAGGATCAAATGAAACTGAAATATCCTCATCTTTTTACTTAGTTACTAGTAACTACTTATTTGCTTAAACTCTAATTTCGGGACGAAATTCTCTCTAACGGGGGGATGATGTGACAATCCGAAATTTCTAGCTTATATAAACATTCAAATTTATCAGAGTTAGTCTTGTTTGTTAACTTTTAGCCCTATTTGGAGGCTATTCGAGTATTCTAAACTTAGTACATCAAAGGAATCAGTGTTAGGATGAATTGGTTGAAGTTCTAGTCATGAAGCAAACCGAAAACCTCCTCAAAAAGGAGTTTTCGGTCAAGACCTTAGAGTTTTCGGTCAAGGTGACCGAAAACCCCATCCTACATATATATTTCATGATCATTTGGATCATTCTTTCCTTTTCAAAGCTAGAAACATCCATTCTCTCTCAAGTATCATCGAGTTCTTCACTTTGATCTTCAAAATTGTAAGAATTCTTTCCATTTGATTTGTTATAACAAAGCTTTATCTAGTACAACCCTTCGATTTCATCCATTAACTTCATCTTTTGGGTTTGATCTTCAAGAACACCAAGAGCACACACTAGTGTTTTGGTCCAAAATCAACTCTATTAGCCTCTAAATCGTAAGTATTACTTCCCTATACTTGTTATCTAGTTGAAACTCTTGATTTAGGGCCTTGAAATCATCATTTATCCAAGAACAAAAGGTGTTTTCGGTCTAGTGCATCTCCTTAGACCGAAAACCCTTATGAAGGGTGCAATATGACTTTAAGCCTTTCCTAATACTTAGTATTGAGTCTAGAACACTTCATTGATTGTTGAAAGCCCTTGGAAATCACCTTATGCGTCAAAGACCATGGGTTTTCGGTCAAAACCATTTGGACCGAAAACCATATGGACCGAAAACCACAAGAACCGAAAACTCCAAGAAACATACCACTTGGACCGAAAACTCCCTTAAGTGGCTTTACAACCCTCTTATGCAATCCTAAGTGATTATAACACTACCATTTAAGGATTTCTTAGTCCTTAAGGTGTTATTCTTTACCTGATTAGTTGAATAAACACTAATTGTATTCATATATGTGTAATTATATGTTAAATAGGATCCGTGTGTGTGTTCAAGTCTTCACTTGACACTTAGCATCCTATACCATCCGTTCATCCAAACCACTCACTTCAGGTGAGTTCATACCCCTTAATCAACCTTTTAAATGATTTTAAATGCTTTTATGGGGGGGGGGGAATACAAGTAGATACATTATAGTTATTATATCAATCACATGTGATTAATGACTATCAAACATATGGATTTTCTTACTTTTCAAACAGTGTTATCAAACAAACTACTTCAAATGCTTATCAAACTTCTTTACATGTTAAACTCTTTATCAAACTTGTTTCTTTATGCCAAACTGCTTTGAAATCGTTTTATGAAATGACAACAAGTCATCAATGTTTATTTAAACTCTTCAAAAGGTTTTACAAAACTTTTTTGTAACATCCGGATTCCCAGGTATCCGATTTTAAGTATTTTATATTGAGTTTTAGAAGGGGGACTCGGCGAGTAGGCGCCCAGACTCGCCGAGTTGGATTGCGATGTGTTGGCCTGATTTAACGAAGGACTCGGCGAGTCCACGCTGTTTAATGAAACCCTAATTCCTCGGGTTTGGGACCTATTTAAGGACCCTTATAGCCACCATTTTCGGCTACCAGACCCTTGAGAGAAACCCTAATAGTGCTTGAGCGTTTGAGAGAGAGAAGAAGCCATTATTGGACCTTTGTGGGTTGGTTTTACTAGAAGAAGTTGATTCCAGCTTAGAGGAGGCCAAGGAGGTTGCACATCTGTGGTTTTCAAGCAAAGGGCATCATCTTTGAGGTAGCATATCGATCCTCTTTCTGTTTTGTTAAAGAATCCATGGATTTAGGGTTTTCTATACCCTTTATTGGGATGATTTGTTGGAGATATGGTCCCTTATCATGTTTAGGCTTCATATCTGAACCCATAGTGGTCCAGAGAACCTTATCCATCTTGCTTTATGATGAGATATGAAAGAAATGAACTTAGGATGTTGTATTTGGGGCTAAATCATCAAGTAGAGTCATTTGGACGTTGCATGAGTATCAAGTTCGAACCTTTACGTGTTTATTGAGCTTGGGAAGGTTAGATCTATGGATTAGAGGAACAGATCTGACCTCAGAAGGTCATTTGAGTGTAAGCATGGAATGAACTCGCCGAGTCCATGAGCAGACTCGACGAGTCGAGTCGGGTTGCCCCGCGACTCGCGACCTGTGACGACCCGTGGAGTATAAGGTTGACTCAGCGAGTCAAGGGAGGACCAGGGGCGTAGAGGGCAGGCGTGTACTCGCCGAGTCACCCTAGTGCACTCGGCGAGTCGGGTCAAAGTTGACCGTTGACTTTCGTTGACCTTAGGGTTCTGGTCAAGGCTGATTCAGGAGAGTTCAGGGAAGGGTAGAATGGCCTTCTACCCAGTCTGTAGAGATGAGATCATGAGAGAGTATTGATCGGGAATGTTATTTGAATAATAGGAGGAGGCTAAGTCGGGACGTTGAGCACGAGAGGCTATCCGACTTCATTGAGGTGAGTCTTCTCACTATATTGTACCTGGAAGGGTACCTATGTGTGACCGGAAGGTCTTGTATGCTATGATGTATGTGCTATATGCGGTTATGTGATATGTATGTGTTATGTATGCTATGAATGATAAGGACCGGAAGGTCAAGATGATATGTATGTATGTGCTATGTATGTTACGTATGGTAAGGACCGGAAGGTCAAGAGGGTACGGACCGGAAGGTCTACCGGGATTTGGGACGGAAGTCCCCTGAGACACATGGATCGGAAGATCCTACAGAGTTGTGGCCTGGAAAGGCGTATGTGGGGTATGTGGTATTTTGGGGAACTCACTAAGCGTTTATGCTTACAGTTGTTGTGTGATGTGTTTCAGGTACTAACGAGGATCGCGGGAAGGCGCCGGCATGATCCGTACACACTTATGGAGTTTATGATATCGAGATCTTGGGACATGTTTTGTTAGACACATTATGTTTTTTACGATTACCGGGAAGGCTCGTTTTGTATCCAGAGTCTCCTAGAAGGAGAGCGTTGAACTTGTGTATAGATCTATACTGGATTGACTATCTCACACCTTGCTGCTAGCTACAGTGGGACTTGCAAGTCTACGGGTGCCAAATGTCATTTCTTCCGACGTCTTTCATCGTCGTGTTTTTAGTCGGTAGTATGGTACAGGCATATCACATGGTACTTTAAATAACAATTGGTTTAAGGTAGTTAGTACAACAGTAGTTACTTAATACAACACTACAGTACTATTTTATTTCCCCATTGCATTCACTTTGTGATCTTCTCACAATGAACAGTAATGTAAAAACTATATTTTTGGTTAATGATAGTCAGAATTGGGAAAATACATACTCTTACAAGAGATTCACATACAAACATTTTCATACAAACATTTGATGCCTTGGTAGAATGCTACTTTTAGTAGAAAACATAGGGTTTTCTAGGAGATACAAACATTTTCATACAAACATTTGATGCCTTGGTAGAAGGCTACTTTTAGTAGAAAACATAGGGTTTTCTAGGAAATACAAACATTTACAAACATTTACAAACTTATACATCAAGTACTTACAAACACTTTCATACAAACAATGACACTAAAATACTTATGATCTCACCAGCTTTAAAGCTGATAAACTCTTTTAAAATAACTTGTATTCTCAGGTCACCAGTAGACAGGTACCGGTGCCAGGTTTTGAGAAGATGGAGCTCGTTCAAGACTCATCTTTTATTTTGATTTACATTTTAGTGTCTTATACACTTCACAGAACACACTTGTATTAAATTATATTATTAATGCAATGGATGATGTTGTTGCTTGTTTACTACTATTCATTGTTGTGATACTATACATGACGTCCTCCACCCCCCGAACGTTTCCGCCGTTCTGGTTTTGGGGTGTGACAATTTTTATATTACAAACCATTTTTATATTACATATTACAAATTAAAGAGTAATGCATTTTTTTTATAATAATAATAAAGCTTAAAATCAAAAGGTTTGATGTAACATTCATCATGACCAATCTAATCTTGTATACAAACTATAAAAAGTGACTTTTGGACTGGCTATACGATCGTGCTTTTAAAAAAAAGCCAAGTAGACCAATTTGGTTTTTATGGAATTTTTCTTTATTTTCTTTGAAGTTCAAAACAAACTAAACATATTATATTTAATCAATTTTCCGTCCTTCAAATCTCGTTGGTTTTAAATTCTTTTCAACTTCATTTCTTTTACAACTTTTATAAAATCAAATTTTATGTTAAATAGTCGTACTTTTAATTTACAATTATTGAATTATTAAGTGTAGGTTTATATTTTTCGAGTTAATTTAATAGGCCAAATTATAATATGATAATATTAAATAATAATAAATATAATCTTTTATCTTTATGTTTCAAGTTTATTTAAAAAAAGTATAACCATGTCATTAAAATTTAAAACATGGTAACATATCGAAAATATGTTTTTTTTTTGAAAAAAAATTTGTTTTTTAAACAAACTTTGTTTTTGTGCATCGGGCTATTTAAATGCATACCAAAACTAAAAAAAATAAGATAGTGAATCGAAAATACGAAATCAATTTGTTTCCACAAAAATCATATGTGATTAACTACCTATAATCACATTTGATTAAATACAACAGAAAAATTATTAAATCGAGAATGCAAAAATGAATTTTTTCCATATAAATCATATATGATTAAATATATAAATCACATGTGATTAAATAGGCGAAAAAAAGATATGTGATTAAACATATAAAATCATATATGATTAAATACAAAAAAATGAATCGATAATTCATATGTAATTAGATACATATAATCAGATTTGATTATGTCCTATGTGATTAGATATATAAAATGATATGTAATTAAATACATATAATCACATATGATTTAATCATATATGATTTAGTCGTTTATGATTAAACACATATTATCACATGTGGTTTAATCACATATGATATATGTAGATCTAACATCCATTGCTTATGGAGTAGATCAAAAGCTAAACTTTAACTCAAAAGACTCAAAAATGTATAAATAACACCATAGAATAAATATAGCACAAAAGGATCTTCAATATGAGAGCTTTTTACCTGAAAAAGCTTGCAAATGTGAAGGTAACTATGGATCTACAAGCTCAAACTATTCCTCCGAGTGTTCCTCTTCTTCTTCTTCACCACAAAACACCAACAAATTCACTTTCAAGCTCAAATCTCACCAAATGCACTTAACGTTTTGTTTTCAGGGTAAAGGGAGGTGGAGACTGGTCAATAATGTCCAAGAGGTGGGTTTAAGTCGTTTAAATAGGGAGAAAACCCTAAAAATTAGGGTTTGTCCAAACTGTGTTTACGCCCTGCGTACTCCCACGTATGCCTAGCATACGTGGGTGAAGTCCGCGATCAATAGGAGAGCTAGTATGCTCAACGTACTCATAGAGTATGCCACGCGTACTAGTTAGGGACCAAAAAGTAAAGGATTTAGCATTAAGATGCTAACA
This sequence comes from Lactuca virosa, assembly GCF_052849685.1. Lineage (NCBI taxonomy): Eukaryota > Viridiplantae > Streptophyta > Magnoliopsida > Asterales > Asteraceae > Lactuca > Lactuca virosa. Next base: position 44,296,606 of record NC_136432.1, on the reverse strand, counting down.
GGGAAACTTACCAAAATACTAATGTTCCAGATCACATCTAACACACCATATTGTTCCGCATTATATCTGACTCTGATGTTTTCTGGATGTTTTGATCATATATTTTATTTGATATATTTTGTTTTCACTATGGTTTTATTAATATGAAAATACAAATTTTTTGTCTTAATTTGTTGGACGTTACAAGTTGGTATCAGAGCCTTGGTTTGAGGGATTCAGGAACACTTTCGGGTGTGTCTGAACTCAAACTGAGGATTTGGTGGAGTTTACTAAAGAAAATGTTTTATACAAAGAGTTTTCTAATAAAAGAAATGGGTGTGGTGTATGCAATCTACCGAGCTCAAGTAAATTTTCCCAAAAGACCCATACATGTTTGTTGTGTTATATGTTTTACGCTATGATAAGAGAATCACATGCTAGCTAAGGGTTGAGCATCTGCTCAGGATTGCATGATAGAATGATATAAGATATGCCTTTATGTGCCTATTGTAGGAGCTTATGGATCTGCATGCTAGTATAGATCAGTTATCTAATAGGATGGTCTGTTTAAGTTATATACTGATTCGAATTGCTTGATGCTCGAATGTTGCTTGCTTTGTGCTTTGTGAGACTCGTACTGGTGGGAGTTAACTATTTCAAGTATATGTTAAGTTGCATGCTGCAAAGGTTAAATAATCTTAGAGTGACAGATTTAACTCTATTGCGCAACTCTCGTCTCATTCTAACCGTTATAGGGTTGAGTCTGTTACTTGAAGGATTATCTAAGCTTAATTGCATGTGATTGTATTCATGAATTACTTAGCTAACATTAATGGGAGTTCTTCAACAGCTAATGGCGGGGTGAGGTCGGGAGCCTAGGAGAACCTAGGAAGTGCTTAGTGGGCTAATTGCGCTATTTAGAGGGTATTTGGAGTATTAGTTTGAGAAGGTGTCACACCCCAAAACCGGAACGGCGGAAACGTTCTAGGGCAGAGGACGTCATGTTTAGTATCACAAGACATGCATCATAGTAAGCAAGTAATAAACAACCATTTCATTAGAAATAAAGTGTTTACAAAGTATGTGATTCACATAATATAAAATACATAGCAAATAACAAAAAGACATGAAGCTATACTGCTCCATCTTCTGAATCCCAGTGCACGAACCTGTCTACTGGTCTCCTGAGAATACAAGTTATTTTGAAAGCGTAGATCAGCATTTAAGCCGGTGAGTTCATAAGATTTTAGTGATGTAGTGAGTAGTAAGAAAGTTTGTAGAAAGTTGTAGTAAGTTGTAGTAAGTTCTGTTTAGAAAAGTTTGCCTGTTCCTCCAGAAAATCCTATATTTCCTGCTTTGATGAAAGATAAGTAAAAATGACCCTACAGTCCTTTCTATGAGTATTAAATGGATACAAGTTATATAAAACCCAGAGTAAGCAAACAATCGGTTGTGTGTATCTGCCCTAAGCCCACAACCAAACAAGGAACAGGAAATGAGGCGGAAGGCACACATCCCATTGTTTGTTAGATCATCGTTGTATATAACCCCTGCGTATTCACTCGGTACTCACGGAGTTAACTGTAATAGTTCCTTTATATTTGATGAAACGATTCTTTAAGAAAACCCTTATTTCTTATAATAAAATGATAACCACAGTAGTTACTTCTATAATCACTTAGTTTATACTAGTTATATATAATCTAATATCGAACAGATAGTTAATTGTGTGAATCTGCCCTAAGCCCACAACCAAACAAGGAACAGGAAATGAGGCGGAAAGCACACATCCAACTACCTATCGGATATTAATTATATATAACCCTGGTGTATAAACTAAGGTATTATAGAATTAACCACCTAAGGTCCTTTAAGTTTTACTGGTTTAATAAAATGGATTAAACCCTTTACTGGTTAAGTTTCTAGTTTTGTATTCCAAAAGTTCTTCATTTGAAAAGTATGTTTTGTACTAGAAAACGGTGTAATGAATTAGTGTCCTATGACCTGACCCATACATGGTACCCCTTATGATTACTTGGTATATACGAAACATATATATAGCTAAGCTCGGATAGATAGTAGGCTGGGTGTATCTGCTCTAAGCCCACAACAAAACAAGGAACAGGAAATGAAGAGGAAAGCACACATATTACTACCTGTTGGACCCGATTAATATATATCCCTGAATGCATACACTAAGGAATCATAAAGTTAGCATTATAGGTCCCTTTCTACTGAATGTACTAGACCCGACTGTTCTGTGTGTCGTTTGTAAAATGTAAGTTTTCCCTAGTTTATAACTATCTTGACTCGAAAATAGTTTGTATTAGCTTTCAAGTGGAACTGTCACTTACTGAAAGTAATGGGAATTTATAAGTACACAGTTGTCTTTTGAATTGACATTCTGTAGTACTAATTACCTTAAAACATGTTTGTTTTATTAAGGTCATAATGTGAGGAATAGTACCCATACTATACGCTCTCCCTGCAAGAGATTTTGGGGACCAAACGCGACTTACGCAAACAAATTGCTAGGTCGTGTAGAATTCACATTAAAGTTATGTGATCATGTATACCCAATATAACTATCACCTTTTGTTTAGAACAATGAGTTAGTGATTCATTGGTATAATTAGATCTAGTATGTTCTCATGTTATAGCATCTTAGTATGTTCGTTCTGTTATAGTGTATAGTGTATAGTATATAGTATGCCTCTCTGATGTATTGTTTCTACCTCCTTGTTTCTCTTTATGTTATCGTGTATTGTTTCTACCTCCCTGTTTCTCTTTATAGTGTGCTCTATTATTTAGTATGTACTGAACCCCTAAACTATACCCCTTATAGTTTACTAGTAATTTACTTGTACTGTTGTTGAAAAGACTCATTTTTCTACTAAGTTATGCTGATACTTTAAAAACGGAGTTTTGTTAAACTATAAAGTAACATAACTTGAAAAGAGTTTCTGAAATGTTTTGACAACTTATAAATGACATAAGCAATCTTTTGAAAAAAATTTATAACACACAATTACACAATTATCATTGTGTTCAACTTATATTCCCCCCCCCCCTTAAAAGCATTTAAAACAGTTTAAAAGATTGATTACGGGGTATGAACTCACCTTATGTGGGTGATTCAAACGAATAAGCGCGTAAGGATGAGAAGTTCCACGAATGAAGTCCCAAGACACAACAATTCCTAAATGACATATATTGTAATGTATATAGTGTTTATAAGTAACTATATGAAAGGAAACACCTTCCGGGACTAGGAAACACTTTGACCAAGTGTTGGAATCACATGTGATTCATCTAAGGGATGTTTAAGGCCAAGGGTTTGTGTTCACGGCCATGTGTTTACGGCCAAGGGAGTTTACGGCCGTAAACTCATGGTCAAACATGCACAAGAGGGTGTTTGAAGGCTAGGGAAACTTGAGGGACCATTGCTATACACAAGGACGAGAAAGACCAACTCAATGGTGAGTGTTGAGGTGTTTACGGCCACACCATAAACCCTATGGCCGTAAACACTCTAAAGGGTGTCTTATTGGGTCTTAAAGGCAAGGTGTTTCAAAGGCTCAAGTGTTCCAATGGTTAGTAAAGGTCTAGATGTGTTTAAGGTCCAAATCATGACAACTACAAGGGTTTACGGCCAAGGTGTAAACTCCTGGCCGTAAACTCTATTTGATGATGAGTTTGGTGATGATTCAAGGTCTTACAAAGCACAAGGGAGTGTTCTAGCCTCAAATCCAAGCCTTAGGAAGAGTTTAAGGCTCAAATGGCACCTTTATAGGGGGTTACGGCCAAGGGAGATGCTCTTGGCCGTAAACTCCTTTTGTTCTTGAGAATTGGATGATTTCAAAGTGTAGATCAAGTGTTTCTAGCATACAACTTAGTTAGGGGAAGAGTACTCACACTTTGGAGGCCCTTTGATGAAGATCGGGAGTGAAATCTCGATGATACTTGAGAGAGAATGGGAGATTTCGGCCAAGGAAAGGAAAAGAATGAAGAAATGGCTAAGTCTTACATATATAGGGGTGAGTTTACGGCCATGCCATAAACTCTATGTTCTTTGGCCGTGAACTCCATTTTGGTGGTGTTAAGGCTTGAATGCTGCACAGTGTCTCTAGCAGGTACATTCTAACACTCATTCCTTAAGTGTACTAGGCTTAAAACTCCTTAGAATGACCTTTTTCAAGGTTAGAAGGCAAAAATATTTCGGGTTGTCACAGAAGGTGACTTGGAGGATTCGAAATGATTCTCGAGGAAAGTATGGATAGGTGTGGAAAGTAGTATTGGGCTCGTACTACTAGAAGCACAAAATTTATACTCGAATCAAGGAACATCACGAGGAATCTAAGAAGCCGGTAGAGGGATGAAGTGCATAATTTTTTATTAATGGTTAAACTATGATGGATTAATGATAAAATTTTGGTTATTAGATGACAATTTGGTCTTGATGTATAGGTTGCCGATGTCTGGAAGAGAAGCGGAGTCCTATGAGATGGATACAGACAACGCAGGACTTCGTGACTAGATTGCCACTGAGGTTTCACAGATCTTACTGGAAGATTTTACCGGTATCATTGTCGGATCACTGACAGAATGATTGTCAAGTTCGAGGAACGGACCACAATCTTGCGTGCTGCAAGTGAATATGGTGAGGCTGCTAGTGAAGGAAATATGGATGCGGAGGCACAATAAGGAAAGAAAAGGCATACAAACGACTCAGGACGATTGGAGGGAGGTGGAAAGTTTGATACAACTGAATCGGGTGCTGGAAGTCAAGAGAACTATGAGATTTGTGGCAAGTGTAGGGGAACTCACGGGTTTGCTTGTCACAAGTTCAGGTGTTTCAAGTGTGGGGAAAGAGGGCATGTGCATCGGGATTGTAAGAAGGATCATATATGCTTTCATTGTGACCAGCCATGTCATTTCAAGTCCAGATGCCCTGCATGGGTGGCGGAGGGGGTACAAGTCCCAACATCCATCGTCCCTAAGGAGGTCAAGGTCGAGTCGCAAGAAATCACTGGTATGTATTTTGAGCCAGTTCTGTAATGATATTAATATCTAGAACAAGTATGTTCTTGGCCAGTGTTGTATCGTTAGATCTGAAATCTTTTGTATGGTAGGATTGCTAGCACCATATTGGAATTTCTACAATTTCAATGAATTAGAGTTCAGTACTCAGGACGTTTCATATCTCAGAGGTGTGTAGATCACTCTTGCTAGGTTTGGAGTTGTGACATTGGAAAGTTTCCAATAACCCCCTCTAAGGTCCAAAGTTCCTCTATTATTGACCGATTCATCATTCAAAGAACTGTCATATGTCATTTTGCATACCCAATTGCTAATTGGGTATATTGATCGGTATTGATGGTTCAGGAAGTGGACAGGGCCGCAGCTAAGGACTTCTTCAAGAAGCTTTTGCATTTGAGGCGAGTCTTCTCACCATACCAATGGGTCTAAGGCACCAAGGCCGGCCCATTTTATGATAGTTGGTATACTTGCTGTGTAGAGGTGTGTGGCATTGTTATGCATTGATATGTGGTAGAGATAGCATTTACAACTAGTGGTAGAGATAGCCTTCACGGCTAATGGTAGAGATAGCCTTCAGGGCTAGTGGTAGAGATAGCCTTCAGGGCTAATAGTAGAGATAGCCTGTATGGCTAAGGGTAGCGATATCCTTTGTGGCTAATGGTAGAGATAGCTTTATAGCTAATTGATATGCATTATGTGGTAGAGGTAGCTTTATAGCTAATTGATATGTGTTATGTGGTAGAGGTAGCTTTTATAGCTAGTATGTTATGTGGTTTGTGTGTGGGGTATGCTCTGGGGAAACTCACTAAGCTTCGTGCTTACTGGTTTGTTATGGTTTCAGGTACTTCAGATCCCAAGGGCAAGGGCAAGGCGTGATGGCGCGACGTGCACTCTCTCACCAGCGTTTTATGGGACACTCTGATATTTGGAATAAAAGTTGTATTTGACTTATGTTTTGAAAACAATTATAACTGGTTCGTAATAAATGGGAATATGTTTGATTACTCTAAAATGAAAAATTTACTTCAAAAATTTGGGTCGTTACAAGTTGGTATCAGAGCCTTGGTTTGAGGGATTCGGGCATAATCTCGGGTGTGTCAGGACTCAAACTAAGGAAATGGTAAAATTGTTTTAAAAAAAATGACATAAAAAGCTTTTGAAAGAAAGGAAAAGATGAGAGTGCAACACGCGTGATCAGCTGAGCCAAGTAAGTAGTTCCCCAATGTGCTAGCCATGTTATTATGATATTTGAGCTTTGATGATCGTATGTAACTTGCTATGTGTATGCTTGTAAAGTTATATACGGTTAGGATCTTATAGCCTTAGAATGATTGATTTTGCCTTATTTCCTGCTCTTTGTCTGGTTGTGGTCCTAGGGTAGAATCTTTTATTCGAAAGTCTATCTGATCCTTTTCTGTTTATACTTTGCATGCATAAAGGCAACCTATTATGATTGGTCTGATTGATATGAGTAAAGCAAATCTTAGGACAGTCTGAGATTGATGTATGCGGTAGTTTGTGGAATATGGGTTGGTTTTGGGAAGAATTGGGGTTATCAGGTAGAACATTGGGGAAAGGTACAAGTAGGTGTGGAAGGTAGTATTGGCCCCGTACTACTGAAAGGACAGGACCTGTACCCGAACTGATGTTAGATCTGACGACTTCAAGGAGGACCAGTGTGGGAAGATCCCTTTTATGGAAAATCATGATCATTATGATTTATGACATTTGAGTTCAGCATGGTGAAGACACGATTTGGAGCAGGGGGATTAGGATCAGGATCTGGATCCGGGGCTGGATCAGGCGACACTACCGATGTGATTGATGAGAGGTTGCGCGGGCTTATTGCAGCCGAGGTTACCAGGGGCATCCTTGACGCTACCCCAGTCATTTTTGGGACGTTCAAGGAGGGCATTATGGAGATCATGGAGGAGAGACTCAGATCATTCACGGCTGAGATTGTTGCGGGCCAGATTGGGGCCTGAACTCCCTCGTTCCGGGAGTTCAAGGCGTGTGGGGCGCCGGAGTTCTTCGGGGCCAGGGACCCCATTGTTATCCGACGCTGGGTGGCGGATATCGAGAACCCCCAGCGCACGAGTTCTTGCCCGGATGCGGCAAAGGTGGGATTCTCTTCTTGTATGTTGAGAGACAGGGCCCGAGATTGGTGGGGCGAGGTTACGAGTCAGGTGGGAGCAGTCGGTGTGGATGAGATGACCTGGGCCGAGTTTGTTCGGCGATTCGACTTGGACTTTTCACCAGCCATTGAGGTGCAACGACTTGTGAGGGGGTTTCATGACTTACAGCAAACCACCGAGACTGTGGCGGAGATTACCGCCAAGTTTCGAGAGCGAGCTTTGTTGATCCCACAATATGCTACCAATGAGGAGATGCGGAGGACGAGGTATCATTCCATGCTGAGGGATGATATCCGGGAGTTTGTGAGCTTTACAGGATGCAAAACCCTGAATGAGATGGTAGAGAAGGCCAGGGAACGGGAAATGGAGTTGGACTTCCGCACCAAGCGGAAGCCGGAGCAGACACATGCAGTAGGGGGTCAGGCTAAGAAGCCTAAGACCCCAGACACTTCCAGCAAGGGTCAGCAGGGTCAGGGTCGGTGTGCCAAGTACAGTAGGGTGCACGATGGAGCTTGTCGTATTACAGGCACGAGATGCTATGCATGTGGCCAGCAGGGCCACTTGAGCAGGGACTGCCCCACGAAGGGCTTGATTTGTTTTCACTGCAACCATACCGGCCATAAGCGGGTCAACTGTCCAAGGTTGCAGGGAGGAGGAGGAGTGGTGGCGGCGCCTGCACCCGCCACGATGAGGATTACTGATGGCTGCCCTGCCAAGGCGGATGCTCCAGCGGTGAAGAGTTGCGCATTTCAGTTGACCACTGAGGAGGTACAGGCAGCGCCAGACATTGTGGCCGGTACGTGTCTATTATTCTCTACTCTTTATTATTCGTATGGCTTATGTGTGCATTATGTTTGTATAAGGACCATTTCGGTCAATGATATGTCGGTACATGTCTTGTTTGATTCGGGTGCTACCCGATCATTCGTGTCACTTGCGCTTAGCAAGAAGTTCTGGGATGTGCCGGGAACCTTGGTTTCCCGCTCGAGGTAGAGATTGCAGATGACCGCACGGCAAGTGTCGCGAGAGTGATATTAGTTTGAGCAGCTAGAGTCATTGGCATTATTGGGATTCAAGAAGTGCTAGTTGCTCTTCAGGAGTCACGTTGTTTGGAAGGGTTATTCGTGGTGCTCTAGCTCTGTTAGGCGCCGACGGTCAGCAGATTGTCAATTGGGACAGGAGAGGGTTAGGGGAATCATCCAATTCTTGTGTGCCGAGCGGACCTAGTTGAATCTAAGTGGGGTAGAATCTTTCAGATATCCAGAATGGAAGCGAGTGTGAGACGAGGATGCGTTTCACATCCCCATTAGGGAAGGAAAGGCGGCCTTAGGGGCCGAATGAACATAGGATAACAAGGGATGGGAGTTCGGGAAACTCCCCAATGTTTGGATCGCGTCTTCTTGACGCCATATAGCAAAATTTGGAGGAGGGAACCAGGTAGAGTTCCTGTCAGTGTGTAATTTCAGCTCGGAGGATGGACCGCGTGGGCGCTCAACGCTAAGATGCGTTCGGATTGATAGATGAGCGATAGAACTATGGTCAGTGATCATGTTTGTGCGGGAAGTGTCCTAAGTCTACGGGTGTAGCTGTAGCATTCACGGATTCGTTCAGATGGCTTAGACCAGTTCACAAGGTCATGGGGAATCCACAACTTAGGTGGAATCAAGGCTGGAGATGATTATTCGATTGGATACCTGTGGGCGAGCCCGGGTGGTTATGAGAATTCAGAATGGAATTGGTAGAGACTGTTGAGACAAGGGTTGGGAACTCTAGTTGCAGGATCTGGTGGATAAGCGGTACGTGACGTAGGAGAGCTACGGCTGGGTGGTCCTGATATTTGATTACTTGGGAACCTGGTTGTTGGATCGGGTGCGAGACTGGTAATCTCGGGGATCAGCTAAGGATGTCTATCTACCGTTCAGGTAAGGGTAATCGGATGTTATGATGCATAATGGATCAAGGATTGAAGGAGTCGAGAGAAGAGGTATTGCCAGGGCAGTTATTGTTAGACGAGGTGTTCCTCGGAGGTCATGTAGGACTGCTGAGCGTGTGTCTCTGGATCAGCAGTCGGGAAGGTTTCCGATGTTTCAGATAGTTGGTAGGCGAGTTGGGACCAGGAAGGTCCCGACCGTTCATTAGGAAGCAGCCATGTGGCAGCAAGAGGAGTAGGAGCGACTTCAGTGGTTTGGAATCTGTGTATGGAATTGCAGGTTATTCGTTAGTCACAGTTGGTCGGCGACGTTTGTTCTTTGAGAAGCCTCAAGGTATTATGAGTAGGAAGTATTCTATCTAGGCCGGCCTCTTGTGGAATCAGTTCAAGGATGATTCGATGTGGACAGTCTGTCAGGGAGATAGACCATCTCGAGGCTTTAGGTTCAGATGGAGCGGATGTGATCAGGTTGCAAGGAAATCGTTCATCTTCGGATTATAGAACCCTACGAGGGTTGGTTTTGATTGCCTTCGGAAGATTGGGGTATTCCCGGGTTTGTGGTCGTAGTGCTCAGGTAGTCTGGTATGTCGGGGATGGTGATGCATGACTTCGAGGACAAAGTCTAGTTTAAGTGGGGGAGAGTTGTAACACCCTGTTTGAAAGTACTCGGTTGGGGTCTCGGAAACCAAAGGAAAGGGGCGATCGGTCTTTTTTGGGTCTCGGGTTTCATCCGGAAGGTTTTAGACTTGGAGGTGTCGATGGGAGCGTATGTCTTCCCACCACCTTTTCGTGGATATAAAGTTCGTCGGAAACGGACTTAGAATGAAGGAGTTATGACACTTTGAAGTTATTGTCAATGTTAGCCTCTAATTGAAATTGGTGACGAAAAGGTCCCACGCATGCAAGGTGGCCAACACATGAGTACGCCCAGCGTAAGCTGGGGTACGCCCAACGTAGATGGGGTAAATGGTCACGGGTGATTGGAGACGTACACCCAGCATACGAGGAGTACGCCCAACGTACGCCCAGAGTCACTAAACCCTAATTTTTAGGGTGTGACATTATATAAAGAACATTACACCCTCTAGGGTCAGCCTCTTTCTCATCCTTCAGCCCCTCTTCGAAACCCTAACCCTAATTGTGAGAGTGTGAGCTTGTAAGGTCATCTTGGAGTGCATCTTAGTGTTCTTGAAGAGGAGTGATCATCTTGGAGTCTCATTGATCAGGGAAGAGCTTTTGGATACAGGTTCTCCAACTCATTTGCAAGTCTCAGAATGTATAAAGTTTCTACCTTGTTATCTTATAGCTTGAGATCTAGATTAGGGCTTGTTTGGTGTTTCTTATGAGCTTATGGACCATCTCTTGGGAGTTGAGCAACTCCAGAGCTTAGAAGAGTAGATCTGAGGTCCTTTGGTCCATCTACTTCATAAAAATGCAATCTTGATGAGTATTCTAACCTCATGCATGAATCAAGACCCTTGGAAAGGTATTAATGGGTTGTTGGGAGCATTTGGAGCATGCAAAGGCATAAAGTTGTCAACTTTATGCCTTAATACGTCTTAATGGACTTAGATCTGAAGTTTGATGTTGAAATCCTGAGTATTAAGCACTTAATGGAAAAGTAGCTTAACAGAGGAGTACGCTGGGCGTACATGCAGGTACGCACAACGTAACCACCTTCAGCCAGTACGCTTAGCGTACATAGGAGTACGCCCCACGTACTCATCAGTTATAGGCTTGTGATGTTTTGGGCCCCGGGTTGGGCCAAGCAGTGGACTTTGGGTCTTTGGACCTTAGTGGGCCATCAGGAGTCAGATGTTTTGGGCCAGAAATATGTTTGGGCTTAGGGTAAGGCCCATTAGAGGGATTGGGCCCAATTGAGCAAATTGGGCCACTAGTGGGCTTGGAAAGCCTACTTAGTGTTGGGTTTTGTTTTGGGGTTCGGGCCTTAGTTTTTGGATCATACGGGGCCAGGGGTAGAATAGTCATTTTACCCCCCCCCCCCCATGCATGGATTAAGGATCATGGTATAGGACCCAATTGCTAATTGGGTATATTGATCGGTATTGATGGTTCAGGAAGTGGACAGGGCAGCAGCTAAGGATTTCTTCAGGAAGCTTCTGCATTTGAGGTGAGTCTTTTCACCATACCAAATGACCATGCATGGAAGGAAAGATCAGAACTTTATGTGTCCATCATATGTTAAAACTCTAGATCTAGGTTTGTATGAGTGGATTTGAGACTGTAAGGCTTTTTGGACATGATCCATGTCCTAAAGAATTTAGGTTTTTGTCTAAACCATTTAAGAAGAGTTATGAACGGGTAAAGTTGGAAACTTTACCCTTAGAATGGCATTTCCAGTGAGCAAACGAACTAAGGAATATAGATCTGAATGGTAGGAGCTTAATCCTTTGAGATGGCTCAATCAGACAGGGGAACTCGTCGAGTCCAGTGAAGGACTCGACGAGTCGAAGTGGGTTGTCCCGATTGTTATGACAGCAAGAACTCGACGAGTCTGTTAAGGGACTCGACGAGTTGACTCAGTTAACCACGGGTTAAGCATTCAGGGACTCGCCGAGTTGGGAGATAACTAGACGAGTTGGGTTAACTGGGAGTTGACCTTGACTTTGACTTTGACTTTGACTAGGGGTAAAATGATCATTTTACCCTAAGAGAGGATTAGCAGATTCTGATTAAGTGTTATTATGGAATTGATAGCCGGGGAGTTTGCCGGAGCAGCATACAGGGATTCCTTGCTCGAGTTTTCAGCAGTCAGTCTTGCGAGGTGAGTTTCCTTCGGTAGGAACGGGTCTACGGCACCAAGGCCGGCCCCTATAAGTGATATGTAGTAGCTTAGAGTGGACGGGGCCCGATGCTTATAGTAGTTTAGAGTGGGCGGGGCCCGATGCTTATATTATTATTTGAGTATAGATATGTGATTGATTGGTAGATGTACTTGTTGTCTGTGTGATACTCGTATGCATGTTAGTAGTGGAGTGTGGGTGGGGCCCAAATCTCCTAGACAGCGGAGTGTGGGCGGGGCCCGAATCTCCTAGACAGCGGAGTGTGGACGGGGCCCGAATCTCCTAGACAGCGGAGTGGTGGGCGGGGCCCGAATCTCCATGAGAGTGGGCGGGGCCCGTATCTCCTAGTTGCATGTTATTTGTATGGTATGTGGTAGTTTGGGGAACTCACTAAGCTTCGTGCTTACAGTTTTCAGTTTTGGTTTCAGGTACTTCCATTAGCAAGGGGAAGGGCTCGGGATGATCGTATGACACACACCACAGTTACAGCCTGGGATGTTTAGACTCTGATATTTTCATATGATTTGATACAGTATTTTGACACGATGTTTTTGAGATACATGATTATGGTTTTCTTTATGATGATGAATGACGTATGAATTTATTATAAATGATTTAAAAACGAAAATTTTGGTATAGATTTTTGGGATGTTTCATAGAAACTACATTCATTTGGTAAAAAATAAAATCGATTTTTTTTTTAAATCGTCAAGCCGACCAACGAGCGGGTATAGTACTAGTTATTGTTAAAAAATAAAATTCGCCTACCCTTTTCTTCGAAATTTGTCAACCCACACTATTCCTTCGCCGAAATCTCCATCTACATGAATCCGTCAAAATCCCCTTCCTTTGTCTCCTTCACCAACCTCACCATCTATAGGTTCTTTTGTATGCTTGGTCAAAAAGTTATGATAAGAAAGTTTTCTAGCCATAGACAATAATTCGTCTACTTTATCAAATCATGAATATGGTTTCACAATATATATGTCTATTTCTTTATATTTTCTGAAAATATGGATAATTTGTGATATGTGCATTCTAATTTTAGTCAATTTAGTGATTAACTCTTAATTTTAATACTTTAGAACTAGGGAAATTTGCAGAAAAGTCTCAACATTTTGAGAAAAGTTTTAATAAAGTCCTAATTTTATTTTTTTGAATAGAAAAGTCCACGTTTTGAATAGAAAAGCTCAAGAAACCGACTAATTTATTTACTTTAGTCCTTTTTGACCTGTTCAACAGATTATGAGACCAAATCGTTAACTTTTGCAAAATAACGAGACTTTTCTGCAGATTTCGTCTAAATTTATATATAATGTATAAACATATTTTTTACGTATTTATATATATTTTAACGTATTTACATATATTTTAAGTTTTTATATGTATATGTTTACGTATTTTTATGTATTTTAAATGTATAAACATATTTTTTTACGTATTTATATGTACTTTTAAGTATTTTACATATTTTTATGTATTTTTATGTGTTATTTTTTATGTAGTACGTATGCATATGTATTTTTATGTATTTATGTAAATTTAAAAGTTTTTTTATATGAATGTTTATGTATTTTTATGTATTTTAAATGTATAAATGCATTTTTTACGTATTTATATGTATCTTTAAATATTTTAATTTTTTTTTTGTATTTTTAATTTTTTTTATATAGATGTTTATATATTTTTATGTATTTTGAATGTATAAACATATTTTTTTATATAGATGTTTTTGTATTGTTATGTATTTTAAATGTATAAACGTATTTTTTATATAGATGTTTATGTATTTTTAAAGAACTCTTGGGATTTTTCAAAGATTTCATACTTTTTCAAACCTATTTCACTCCATGATATGAAGAAATTATATAAAAAAAAATAACACATATATATGAACAACAACAAAGTATGAATGGAGAAGGAGACTTCTATTTGAATAAACATATTTCAATGAAGATAATGATCCGAGACACATAAATGAACAATGTTTGCCTGTTAATATTCCACACTTAATTTATTCAAACGTATTTTTATATAGACATTTATACATATAAATACGTAAACATCTAAATAAAAAATACGTTTATATATTTAAAATACATAAACATCTATATAAAAAAACTTAAAAAAATACATAAATACATATAAATACGTAATATATAAAAAAATTAACACATACAAATACATAAAAAAATATCAAATACGTAAAAATACATATAAATACGTAAAAAATACGTTTATACATTTACAATACATAAAAATAAACATATATATAAAAAACTTTAAAAATACATATAAATATGTAATACATAAAAAATAACACATAAAAATATATATAAATTATTTAAAATACTTAAAAATACATATAAATACGTAAAAAAATACATTTATACATTTAAAATACATAAAAATCCATATAATAAACTTTAAAAAGTACATAAATACGTAAAAATACATATAAATATGTAAAAATACATATAAATACGTAATACATAATAAATAACACATAAAAATACATAAAAAATATGTAAAATACTTAAAAGTACATATAAATACGTAAAAAAAATTCGTTTATACATTTTAAATACATAAAAATACGTAAACATATACATATAAAAACTTAAAAAATTCGTAAATACGTAAAAATACATATAAATACGTTAAAAAAAATACATGTATACATTATATACAAATTTTGACGAAATTTATAGAAAAGTCTCATTATTTTGTAAAAGTTAACGATTTGGTCTCATGACCTACATAACAGGTTAAAAAGGGGTTAAAGTGAATAAATTAGTCGGTTTCTTGGACTTGTCTATTTAAAAAGTTAAATAGTCAGGACTTTTCTGTTAAAAAATAAAATTTAAGAATTTATTAAAATTTTTCTCAAAATATTGAGATTTTTTTTTGCAAATTTCCCTTAGAAGATTTACTTTTAGATTTTTAGTTGTTTTCACTGATTGTTATTGTTGTTAGAAATAAAACTCGTCTATCCATTTTCTTCGAAATTTGTTAACCCACACTGTTCCCCAGTCGAAATCTCCATCAACATGAATCCATCAAAATCCCCTCCTTATATCGCCTTCATTAACATCACCATCCATAGTTTCTTTTGTATGCTTGGTCAAAAAGTTATGATAAGAACATTTCTGTTTGTTCATATTAGTGGAAATGACCATTTAAAATTTGAGTTAAGAAAGTCATCCCCTTGCCCAACCCCTTTCTCCTAAATTGGTAAAGTTTCATCGACAAAAATCGTTCATAATTTCTTGTAGACAAACTTTGAAAATTTCACATTATTCTCCTGGTGCATCCTTTTCTACTTAAGTTGGGTCAAAAGGTCTCGTACCAACAAAAAATTGAATATTAAATTCCCTTGCCAGGTTGTATCTAACCTTGTAAATTTTGTGTGAAATATTTGCCACTTACAATAATTCATAGCTAATTATCACACATGTGTTCATGAATATGTAATTACTTTTTTGTGGGAGATTCGTCACTAATAGCTTTTCATGTAAATATTTATATAGTTGTCGTAGTATTGTTGGTGATTTTAGTGTCACTAAGTCATTCTAGTATAATGAAATTTATAGAATATCAGTGAAGTTCAATTATTGATTTTATTAAAAGTTAGGAGGTTCGGAGTGTTCTTGTATAAATCGAGTTTGATCTCAGTTCAACCAGGTTCGAAGGAGTAGCCCCCGACCCAAAATTTTATTTTGTTAAAAAAAATATTATGGAAATATTAATTTTGAAATATGTTCTCCATAATTATCCTTGAAATCGTGATCAAATCAACGTTTAATGTTAATTGATGCTTATCTTTCGTAACAAGAAGAATCATAATTCTATAAATTCTAGTTCGTGCTCTCATATCGATGCCTTGATTTGAGAGTGTTCTTTGAAGATTATCTCAATAATTTGGATTTTGTGTAACCCACACATATGGTTTAAATATCATATTCGGAAAATAACCACACAATCCTTCAAGTAGATCCAAATGATTCATCAATTTAAGAAACCTTCTTCTCCTCCCAAACCCCAACAATTGTCACCAATATCTTACACAATTTTCCATGGTTGAAAGAAAAAATTAGATACGTGGAACAATATATTCAGGCCCGACCCTGATATTTTGTAGGCCTTGTGCGAAAATCAAAGTGAGGTTCATCAAATTTTCTTGTAAGAATATTATTAAGTAGATTTGTCATCGTTAAGTTCAATACTTAAAGTTGGTAACAAACATCTCGAAAATTCACTACCACAACATCATGTGTTCACTCATTATTAATAAATTAAAACCATTAAAAAAAACTACAAAAAAGATAAAAAAAAACCAACGCATTACTATTACACTTTCATGATCAATATTCTCAAAACTCATTTTAAATCGAAATTAAATCCAAAGCATTTAATTTCTCTTGATACATGGTCGAGCGCAAAACAATATACTTTATGATATACAATAAATTGGATAAGTGTTCATCATTTTTAAGAAATTTAGTATTTCGTTAACTGTATAATGTTTAACCGGTAACTGTTTTTGTAACAATTTCAGTTTGTTGAATAAATCACCAACATCGATGGCTAAGATACAACCATTTTGCAACTTTTTTTCAAGATTTTTGCAACTTGCCTTTAATTCACTAGTATTTAGTGATTTCAACTTTTCTAGCTGTGAATAAACAACCAAAAATATCTTCATATTGTTTTTATTGTTCAAACATTCGTTCTAATGAACCAATAGATTGATCAACTATATACACAAATTATTAAATCATGAATAACTCTTGAGGTAAAAGTTCATGTGTAACGTCCCAAAATTTAAGGCCAAAAATTTCATTTTTAATTAAGTAACATGAAAAATCATTTGTCAAAACATTGCTAATATTATATTAATTCATAAAACCATTATGTCGTGTCTCAAAAACATATCATCGGATAATAATAAAATCATCGTACAATCCCATAGATCTCAAAATGCGGAATCCCGATGTGCGTGTGATGTGTCGCTACCGTGCCGGCTCCTTCCCCTTCGCTGAAGAGGTACCTGAAACAAAACTGAAAACTGTAAGCATGAAACTTAGTGAGTTCCCCCATCATACCACACACCATACAATAACATACTGTCAGACAATTTTGGGTTGTCTGACTACCCAGGTCAAGCCATTCTGGGGTGCTTGACGTACCTAGGTCAAGCCATTCTGGGGTGCTTGACCTACCCAGGTCAAGCCATTCTGGGGTGCTTGACCTACCCGTCGGTCTATTTTGCCCGACTACCGGGGACTATTTCACCCCTACCACTACCACGTAATAATATAACACACATATGCTGCCAGACAATTCTGGGGCCCCTGACTTACCCAGGTCAAGCCATTCTAGGGTGCTTGACTTACCCGTCGGTCCTTACGACCGACATACGATTGTTGGATTAGGTGTCTAAGCCCATAACTATAATTGGTATGTACTTGAATTGATAGCAGCACAATCCTTTTGGGTTGCCCTCAACCTAGCAACTGGACAAGGAAATTATGAAAGGAGAGATATTAATTTATAAGATTAATAAATTAATATATATATATATATATATATATATATATATATATAAATGATTTATTAATATGTTAATGGATTAATATATTAATTAGAAATCATTATGTTTAATTAATTGTTAGCCAGAAATTAATCAGAATTGATTTTGGGGTTAAAAGAATTAATTATAAAATGCAGGGACTAGTTTGCAATTAACTGATAGTTGAATGGAAGGATCCAGAACTCCCTTGGAAGGGGGTGGACGAAAACCCTAGGGGAAACCCTAGAGAATTCGTCCAAGGGGTCCAAGATAAGGCCTTGGGTCTTGCTTAGGCCCTAAGCAAAGGATAACTAGGGTTTTCCCTAAACCCTAGTTCCCTCAACTATTTAAGGAGCCTCCTGGCTCACATTTTGGGTACTGATTTCTTTGGAAGAAACCCTAAGGCCGAAATTGCATACTCTCTCCATCCTCTCTCCTCCAAGTTTCCTTCTTGCTAGTTCTTGGGTGTGATTCCATTAGAGGCATTACATTTGTGGTGCTAAGCTTCCAAGAAGATCA
The DNA here is from genome assembly GCF_052849685.1 of Lactuca virosa. Taxonomy (NCBI): domain Eukaryota; kingdom Viridiplantae; phylum Streptophyta; class Magnoliopsida; order Asterales; family Asteraceae; genus Lactuca; species Lactuca virosa. The sequence goes on along the minus strand of NC_136432.1, from coordinate 44,278,627 downwards.
AGATCAAGATCAAGAGGATTATCAATTGTTTGATATAACAATTGAAAGGTATGTAACTCCTAAACCCTAGTTTACTATTTTCGAAAATAGCCTCTCTCCTCTAGGGTTCTTGTTTTGCAATTCAAAGTTGTATGTTCAATAGTTAAAACATAGATCCAAAGTAGGTTGCATGTGAACTTAGGAATTGTTTTCTAGCTTATTTGTTGTACCTAAAATACATCAGTGGTATCAGAGCCATTGTTGTTTTAAATTGAATTGCTACAATTATTGAATTGCAAATTAGGGTTTATAGCTATTAAACCCTAAAGGCCATAATTTGCGATTTCTAGGGTTTTGGATCAAAGGTTTTTTCGAAAACCCTAGCCTCCAAAGAACCCTAATCGAAATTAGGGTTAGGGTTTTGAAAACCCTAGCCTACTCCCTTGTGAATTTCGAAATATGCTAGAGGATAACTAGGGTTTCTTGTTTTGGATAATTGTTACTTAATTAGATTAATTGGATAACTATCCTTACCCTATTTTTCGAAATTTAGAGGGATAAGGATTAGGATTAAATTAATGGATTAATTTAATCAGATAATCTTTACAAGATTTAATAATTTGATTAATAGTTAATTAAAAGATAAATATTAAATCTAGTTAATTGGTTTATTTAAATTTAAATTTAATAGTTTGAATTTCGAAATTTATATAAACCCTTGAAGTTTTAAAATGTTTTAAAACACACCCTATATATGTATTATGATTAAAAGTTTAATATTATATATGTATAAGAATATGGTCAGTCAAATCGCTAGTATGCCTCATTCACGAAGCTAATCTATAAGGGGGGTATAAGGAAACTGCCTATAAAATGGTAGTTGAATGGGTGTCCACTCTCACCCACCGCTTCCTTGATTAGTGGAGGGTCGTTAGTAGAACGGATTTGATAGGACAACTACTTCTCATTAAAAGTATAATGATATTAAAAGTACTAGAACATTATTTTCAAAAAAATCCCAACTCTAGTTACTTTAGAAAAAATGTGAAAAGTATGCTAATCCATGAAATTGCACATTATGCTTTATTGGTCGTTAGTGGAGCGTGTGTGGTTAACCAGCACACTAAAAGGCACTAATAAAGAGTAGTAATGGGTATCTCATAATTATCATTTTGATGGAGCGTGTGTGGTTTATCAGCACATCAATAGTTAATGATAAAGACAATGAGGTTACCAAGCACATTTGCATGGTTATTCACATCTTGTTTGTGATCCTCGGCATCCCAGTCACAAATAGAAGAGCATAATCTGAGATTAAAACATGCCATTGAATAGTTTCAATGTATCTCAAAAGAATTAGGAGTTTCACTTCGTTTGTTTCGTCTAATGGTGGAATTGGTGAATCGTCATTCACCTACCTTTATGAAATTTGCACTTGGATCTCGGCATCCCATTTCTGAGTTGTGAATCTTCATAGTTGGATCCTAACCTTGATATTATATCTTTGGGTTATTTTATTAAGGTATCTTGAAATCTAACTAAAACTTTCTTTTTTTCAGATGTCTACTCCTGGAAACACTTCTGCTTCGTCCTCCTCCAACCAAAACTTCTCTTTGCTCAATATCTGCTCCAAAGTCGTTATGGATGGCTCAAACTATAACGATTGGATGCGCAACATCAAGATGGCTCTTCGTTTCGAGAACAAAGAATATGTTCTTGAAAAGGAGCTCAAAGAGCTTGATGAGAATGAAGCTACTCCTGAAGATCTTGCTGCCTACAAGAAACATTACGATGATGCTACCAAAGTGGCATGCATCATGGTGGCAACTATGTCCCCAGAACTGCAGAGGTACTATGAGGACTACTGGCCTTTCGAGATGAACAAGGACCTTATGGAAAAGTACCATAAGCGAGCTCGTCAAGAAAAGTTCGAAGTAGTCAAGTCACTCATGGCTTGCAAGATGAAAGATGGAGAGTCGGTTGTGTCACATGTTCAAAGAATGCAACGCTACATAGAGCGTTTGGTCAAGCTCAATCTTCACTTTGATGAGGAATTGGCCATTGACATGGTCTTGAACTCACTTCCTGAATGTTATGGTCAGTTTATTCTAACTTACCATTTGAACAATACTGAGCAGACCTTGGCCCAATTGCACAACTTGTTGCAGACAGCTGAGGCAGGAATGAAGGGTAAAAGTATACCCTCCACGCCTACAAGTGCCCCTGTGTTGGCTATTGGACAGGGAAAGGGGAAAAAGAGGAAAGGTCCTCCCAAGCAAAACTGGAAGAGCAAGGCTCAAGCTGGGTCGTCTAGTAATGGCCCAAAGGCTAAGCCCAATGGTTCCACTCCCCATGTTTCTGATCCAAAAGAGGCAGTTTGCTTTTACTGCAACCAAAAGGGGCATTGGAAGAGATCTTGCCCACAATATTTGCAAGATATCAAGGATGGCAAAGTGAAGCCATCTTCGGCAGGTATTTACACTATTTCTGCTAATAACTCATTATCTTCTCGTTCATGGGTCCTTGATACAGGATGTGGTTTTCATATCTGTTTTGATTTGCAGGGTCTAAAGGAAAGTGAGGAGATAGAGCGAGGAAGGATAAACCTGATCATGGGAAACAGAAAGTCTTCACCAGTAACCAAGATCGGAGTTTATCAGCTTCTGCTTAGTAATGATGTTAGATTAGATTTAATAAATTGTTGCTATTCGTCTGAGATGACGAGAAACATTATTTCATTTCATGCATTGTTCAGACAAGGTTTTACATATTCTTTTAATGATTTGAATGGTTCAATTTCTGTTTATAAGAATGGTGTTTTTATGTTTGAAGCTTTGCCTTGTAATGGTGTGTATGAAACAGTGACTTGTGTTGATAGCCTAGGAAATAGTGTACTTAATATTGACTTGTCTAATAGTGTAGACAAGGCATGCTTGTGGCATTGTCATCTTGGACACATTAACAAGAAACGCATAGCCCAACTCCAAAAGGATGGAGTGTTGGAATCATTTGACCTAAAGTCAGATGATATGTGTGAATCTTGTCTTTTGGGAAAGATGACAAAATCACCATTCACAGGGTCTTGTGAAAGAGGTGAAGGTCTGTTGGATCTCATACACACGGATGTGTGTGGGCCCTTCAGATCAACTACAAGAGATGCTAATCGATTCTATGTGACTTTCACTGACGATTATAGCAGATATGAATATATCTACTTGATCAAGCATAAGTCAGAAACTTTTGAAAAGTTCAAAGAGTTTAAGCATGAAGTCGAAAATCAATTAGGCAGAAAGATAAAGATACTTAGATCCGATAGAGGCGGGGAGTATCTTAGTATCGAGTTTAACGACTATCTGAAAGAATGTGGGATAGTCTCACAATTGACTCCTCCTAGGACACCACAGTTAAATGGTGTAGCTGAGAGGCGTAATCGAACCTTGTTAGACATGGTTCGTTCTATGATGAGTCGGGCTTCGCTTCCCATTCCCTTCTGGGGGTATGCCTTAGAGACAACCGCCCACATCCTCAATCTTGTCCCTACAAAGAAGGTTGCCAAAACACCTCATGAAATGTGGACAGGGAAAGTTCCCTCGTTAGCACATATAAAAGTCTAGGGTTGTGAAGCTTTCGTAAGACGAGAGACTCACGACAAGCTAGCAGCTAGAAGTGAGAAATGTGTTTTCATTGGTTACCCAAAGCAGTCTTTTGGATATTTGTTCTACAGGCCTAGTGAGAACGTGGTCTTTGTAGCACGAAGAGGAGTCCTTCTTGAAAGAGAGCTCATATTCAAAGAGGACAGTGGGAGCACTATTGACCTTGAAGAAATTCAAGAGTCAGCCAATGAAGGAACCTTAGATGACACGAGCACTCAACCAGAGGAAACAGTTCCTGTTGAACCAATCGATAACTCATTACCTCTTAGAAGATCCACTAGGGTGAGTGTGCCACCTGAGTTGTATGGTTTTCATATTACTTCAGATGGTGACACATTCATAAGTGACAGAACACTGGTAAATTTAGATGAACCAGTTACTTATAAGGAAGCAATGGCAGGCCCAGAGGCTTCCAAGTGGAAAGAGGCAATGGACAGCGAGATTAAGTCCATGTATGACAACCAAGTTTGGAATTTGGTTGATAGTGCACCAGGTCGTAAGACAGTTGGGTGCAAATGGATCTTCAAGAAGAAGACAGACATGGATGGAAATGTGCACACATTCAAGGCTCGACTGGTTGCAAAAGGTTTCACTCAAACCCCAGGGGTTGACTATGATGAGACCTTCTCGCCAGTGGCTAAGATTAAATCTATTAGGATATTGCTCGCCATAGCTGCCTTTCATGATTATGAAATCTGGCAGATGGATGTCAAAACTGCTTTCCTTAATGGGAAGTTGGCTGAAGATGTTTACATGAGTCAGCCAGGGGGTTTTGTTGATGCAAAGTTCCCCAATAGGGTGTGCAAGCTTGAGAAATCCATTTATGGATTGAAACAAACATCTCGCAGTTGGAATCTTTGCTTCCATGAGAAAGTCAAAGAGTTTGGTTTCTCTAGAAGTGAAGATGATTTTTGTGTGTATATCAAGGCTAGTGGGAGTATAGTAACTTTTCTGGTGTTATATGTCGATGACATATTACTCATTGGTAACGACGTTCCAACCTTGAAAGAAGTTAAGTCTTGGCTTGGAAAGTGTTTTGCCATGAAAGACCTTGGAGAAGCTGCCTATATTCTTGGGATTAGAATATTGAGAGATAGAAAGAAGAGACTAATTGGACTTAGTCAGAGCACATGCTTGGATAAGGTACTAAAGAGGTTTAGTATGGAAAATTCCAAGAAGGGAGAGCTACCTATCCAGAGCAATACCAAATTGAGTAAGACTCAATGCCCGAGTACAGATGTTGAAATAGATGACATGAGTCGTGTACCTTATGCTTCCGCTGTCGGATCGATCATGTACGCTATGACATGTACCCGCCCTGATGTGGCATTTGCTTTGAGCATGGTCAGTCGCTATCAGGGAAACCCAGGTAGAGCTCATTGGATAGCAGTTAAGAATATACTCAAGTATTTGCGAAGGACAAAGGACTGGGTTCTTGTGCTTGGTGGCAGTGATACTTTGAGAGTAGATGGTTACAGTGATGCCAGCTTTCAGACGGATAGAGATAACTTCCGTTATCAGTCGGGCTGGGTATTTTTACTGAATGGAGGAGCAGTTACTTGGAAGAGTTCCAAGCAAAATACGGTGGCTGATTCTACTTGTGAATCAGAGTACATAGCAGCAAGTGAAGCGTCGAAAGAAGAAGCTTGGTTGAGGAACTTCATCGGGGATCTCGGAGTTGTTCCAACCATCCAGGAGCCTATGGAACTGTTCTGCGATAATGAAGGAGCGGTTGCCTTGACAAAGGAACTGAGAGATCATGGTAAGACCAGACATATCGACATAAAGTACCATTTCATCAGACATAGAGTAGAAGAAGGCCATCTTATAGTAAAGAGGGTGACATCTGAAGATAACCCAGCAGATCCTCTCACAAAGGGTCTGAGTAGGGCTAAGCATATTCAGCATGCTCGGAGCATAGGACTGAAAGATGATATTAGTTTTAGTAGTTAGATTAGTTTTTGAAACTTGTAACAAAGTAAATGTAATTGACTTTTGGTGATTAAATAATAAAGTATTATTTATAAGTTTGGTTTCTGCCTTTTGTCAATTGTTTATTATTGTGTTCCATTTTTGCATGTTTTACTTCCCGAATAATAAGATTATTCAAACTCCACAGTCACTCATACTCTTGGAAGTAAGTAGTGAATTAAGACTGTCATGAATTGGATTGCAGATTGTCTAAGGATAGACATGGCAATAGAATTGCTGCAATGTTCATGAGTACTCAGAAATTGAGATTTGAGTATTGGATAAACCCACGCTCAGAGTATTACTTCATGGAATTCATCACGAGTAATACTGAGACGATAATATCTTATAATCTTGAAACGAAGATATATGAGTTGTAATTTACAAGTCGGTTGTGCATTGGTGATACGAAAACGCATCAGTAACTTGGTGTTATAAAACGTATTGTCATGCATAATTTGATGAGTAAAAGATACAAGCATATGAGTCAACGTTTATTCGTTCCTTTTGCCCTAACAGGAAAAGCGATATATGTGGGCCCCTCGATGATTTGGTGTTGACTTATGTGTTGGGCCCAGCCAGGACTAAATTGATGTGTTCGATTAGAAGTCCTTCATCATCACAAATTAGGAATCGGGAAACATAGATTCTGGACAAAGAGATTGATTACATTCCATGTCTTTTGTCTGGGGATATCAAGCAGAACGAAGGGTTATATGATTACATTCTAGGGTGCTTGACTTACCCGTCGGTCCTTACGACCGACATACAATTGTTGGATTAGGTGTCTAAGCCCATAACTATAATTGGTATGTACTTGAATTGATAGCAGCACAGTCCTTTTGGGTTGCCCTCAACCTAGCAACTGGACAAGGAAATTATGAAAGGTGAGATATTAATTTATAAGATTAATAAATTAATATATATATATAAATGATTTATTAATATGTTAATGGATTAATATATTAATTAGAAATCATTATGTTTAATTAATTGTTAGCCAAAAATTAATCAGAATTGATTTTGGGGTTAAAAGAATTAATTATAAAATGCAGGGACTAGTTTGCAATTAACTGATAGTTGAATGGAAGGATCCAGAACTCCCTTGGAAGGGGGTGGACGAAAACCCTAGGGGAAACCCTAGAGAATTCGTCCAAGGGGTCCAAGATAAGGCCTTGGGTCTTGCTTAGGCCCTAAGCAAAGGATAACTAGGGTTTTACCTAAACCCTAGTTCCCTCAACTATTTAAGGAGCCTCCTGGCTCACATTTTGGGTACTGATTTCTTTGGAAGAAACCCTAAGGCCGAAATTGCATACTCTCTCCATCCTCTCTCCTCCAAGTTTCCTTCTTGCTAGTTCTTGGGTGTGATTCCATTAGAGGCATTACATTTGTGGTGCTAAGCTTCCAAGAAGATCAAGATCAAGATCAAGAGGATTATCAATTGTTTGATATAACAATTGAAAGGTATGTAACTCCTAAACCCTAGTTTACTATTTTCGAAAATAGCCTCTCTCCTCTAGGGTTCTTGTTTTGCAATTCAAAGTTGTATGTTCAATAGTTAAAACATAGATCCAAAGTAGGTTGCATGTGAACTTAGGAATTGTTTTCTAGCTTATTTGTTGTACCTAAAACCCATCAACGATGACTATTTCACCTCCTACCACTACTATCACATATAACTTATGATGCTAGCACATAAACATATCAGGTAGTAGCAAACCTAGATGAATATCACAAAGACAATCATCTAACATACAACTCCTACTGGTGGGCCGGCATTGTGGCTGTAGACCCACCGCTACTGGAAGGTAACTCACCTCGATGTCGTGTAGTATCCGCACAGTCCTCGGCATGAGAATCAACTCGTCTCTACTCCTCAATCCCTACACAACGACCTTTTCTGATTACTAATGTATACTCACAACCCTTACAAGGGTCGACCCAATCCAAGTCACAGTCAAGGTCAAACCCTGGTCAAAGTCAACATCCAGTCGACTTGACTCGCCGAGTTGGTCCACCAACGAGTCCCTATTCTTTCAAAATGCTACAACCCCGGACTCTACTCGTCGAGTCTAGCAAGAACTCGACGGGTTCACCTTCAATCATAGCATCGGGATCATCTTCAACCGACTCGCCGAGTTCATCTTCATCATATGAATGAGTCCAGTCTATGACTCGCCGAGTTCTATGAACAACTCGTCGAGTCCGTCTTCATGAGTTGAGAGATTGCCTTGGACTCACCGAGTCTGTTCATACACTCGCCGAGTCCTATGACTTCCAGGTCCAAGACAAACACCTAGCAGGCCGAGTGTTCCTTCCACTCAATCAAAACCATTTCTAGAAGACATTGGGGGGGGGGGGAAGTGTCCCGACTCGCCGAGTCCCTCTTTGTCTAAAACTATACAGTCGATTATAATGGGTCTTAACGTGTCAAAACCATAGATCTGGCCTCCTAGGGTCCATTTTATACGTAAAGCTTTAAATTTGGTGTACATCCATGGGGCCTTTGTCTCAAAAAGCCATAAAAAGGGGTTTATATGATGCATGGGTCTCCCATGGCCATAAAGTTGGCACCTTTATTCCATGGGGACCCTCAAGGGTTCCAGATCTGAAGTCCTTATCCCAAAATCGTGGTTATATCCAAGCATGGCTCCAAAATGGCTTTCAAAAACCCTAAGTTACTCCAAAAAGAGTATCTAATGAAAGAAGAAGCAAGGTCTGGAATTTTTACCTCCAATAAACAGGAAATGAAGCAAAACCTGTGGATCTCCTTGCTCCTTCTGAAATCCCAAGCTCCTTCTTCTTCTCTTCAACCTTCTAACTTGCACAAAATGGCACAAAGAGCTCAAAATCACTCAAAAAAGGTTTAGGGTTTCAATCTAGGGTTTCTCTGAGTTGGGAGGGTGATGGAGGCTGGCTTGGGACGAGATAAAGTGTTTAAATAGGGTGCAAACCCTAAATATTAGGGTTTTGTCCAGACAGATCCTACTCGTCGAGTCGGTCTTTCGAATCGTCGAGTAGGTCACGTAAACCCCTGATCAAAAGTCGAGTCTACTCGACGAGTCCCAAAGTAAATTACAACATTTCCTGAGTTTAAATACGTACCAGGAATCGGGTGTTACAAATCTCCCCCACTTATTTTAGACTTCGTCCTCGAAGTCTGCTGCTGAATCTGGAAAAAGCTCGGGGTAGTGCTCCCTCATCTCTTCCTCCAACTCCCAAGTCCATTCCGACCCCTTGCGGTGCTGCCATTGCACCTTCTCCAGCTCCACCCTCTTGTTCCTCAGATCCTTCGACTTCCTGTCGAGGATCGCTACTGGCCGCTCGATGTAGTTCAGGCTATCATCCACCTGAATATCCTCCAAGGGCACCACTGCCAAGTCGTCCACTAGGCACTTCCGTAACTGAGAGACGTCAAACGTACTATGAATCTGACGGAGTTCGGCTGGCGGGTCCAGCCTATACGCCACCTTGCCCACCCGGGCGACAACCCTGAAAGGTCCAATATACCTGGGGCCCAACTTGCTCTGCTTCCTGAATCGAATGACGCCTTTCCAAGGCGACACCTTCAGGAGGACCATATCCCCGACATGGAACTCCAGGTCCAAACGGCGCTTATCGACATAACTTTCCTGCCAACTCTGAGCAGTCTGAAGCCTGATTCTAACCTACTGAATCCTCTCTGTTGTCTTGAGCACCACTTCGGTGCTCCCCATGACCCTCTGTCCGACTTCACCCTAACAATCGGGGTCCTGCACTTCCTCCCGTACAACATCTCAAATGAAGGACGATCGATACTCGTGTGATAGCTGTTGTTGTAGGAGAACTCAGCTAACAGAAGATAGGTATCCCAGCTACCACCAAAGTCCAACACGCACTCCCGCAACATATCCTCCAATGTCTGGATGGTCCGATTGCTCTGACCATCCGTCTGCGGGTGGAACGCAGTGCTGAAGTGAAGATGAGTGCCCAACTCATCATGGAATTTCTTCCAAAATCTGGAAGTGAACCAGACGTCTCTGCCTGAAATCACGGAGACTGGCACTCCGTGTCGAGCTACTACCTCTCGGATGTAGATATTGGCCAAATTCTCAGCCGAGATGCTCTCCTGGATTGGTATGAAGTGGGCACTCTTGGTCAACCGATCCATGATGACCCAAATCGAATCCACTCCCGGTGCAGTCCTGGGAAGCTTGGTGATGAAATCCATAGTAATATCTTCCCATTTCCACATGGGGATGTCTAGCGGCTGTATCTTGCCGTGTGGCCTCTGGTGCTCGGCCTTGACCTTCCTGCAGGTGAAGCACCGCTCTACGTACCAGGAGACGTCCCGCTTCATGCAGGGCCACCAGAAATCGGGTTGAAGATCTCTGTACATCTTCGTCGCCCTGGGGTGAATCGAGAATCGGGACTTGTGCGCCTCCTCCATCAGAACTTGGTGCACGCCCCCATGATAGGGAACCTATACCCTACGATGTAGTGTCAATAACCCTCGGCTGTCGTAATCGAAGGAGGAAACCTGGCCCACTATACGCTCACTCTTACGATGTTCCTCCTTCATTGCCTCCTGCTGGGCTTCTCGGATTTGCTCCAACAGTGGAGTCACTACAGTCATCCTCAAGCAAATATCTCTAATCGGCGCTGCCGTGCGCCTAAGCGCATCAGCCACAACATTGGCTTTCCCTGGGTGGTAAAGGATCTCACAATCGTAATCCTTCACCACATCTAACCACCGACGCTGCCTCATTTTCAAATTCGGCTGATCCATGAGGTACCTCAAACTATTGTGGTCCGTGTAGATCATACAATGGACCCTACAGAGGTAGTGTCACCAAATCTTGAGGGCGAAGACGACCGCCCCCAACTCCAAATCATGCGTCGGGTAGTTCGCCTCATGAGGCTTCAGCTGCCTCGAGGCGTAGGCGATGATATGCCCTCTCTACATGAAAACTGCGCCCAAACCCAAAATAGACACATCACAATACACCACGAAGTCCTCAACGCCCTCGGGCAAGGCGAGGATCGGCGCCTCGTATAGTCTCTGTATCAACGTCTCAAACGCTGCCTACTGCTCAGGCCCCCAACGAAAAACAACGGCTTTCTTCGTCAGTCGGGTCAAGGGTACGACTATCTTGGAGAAGTCTTGAATGAATCTCCTATAATAGCCCGCCAATCCGAGGAAACTACAAATCTCAGATGGAGACTTCGGAACCTCCCACCTCATTACGGCCTCCACTTTGGCCGGGTCAGCCAATATCCCGCTCTGGTTGACAAGGTGCCCAAGAAACTGCACCTCGCGCATCCAGAACTCGTACTTGGAGAACTTGGCACACAAGCTCTCCCTCCTAAGGGTATCTAACACCTCTCGAAAGTGCTCCTCATGCTGCTCCCGCGTCTTGGAATAAACCAATATGTCGTCAATTAAAACTATCACAGACCAATCTAGCATCGACTTGCACACGCGGTTCATGAGATCCATGAACACGGCAGGAGCGTTGATGAGCCCGGAGGGCATCACCACGAACTCGTAATGGCCATACCGAGTTCGAAAAACAGTCTTCTGTACATCCTCCTCTCTAACCCTCATCGGGTGCTATCCTGACCGTAGATCAATCTTGGAGAGCCAAGATGCTCCCTGAAGCTGATCAAACAAGTCGTCTATCCTCGGGAGTGGGTAACGGTTCTTCACCGTTACCTTGTTTAGCTCCCGGTAATCTATGCACATGCGATGCGACTCGTCCTTCTTCTTGAAAAACAGGATCGGGTCTCCCCAAGGCGAACTACTCGGCCTGATAAATCCCTTGTCTAACAGCTCCTGCAGCTGCGTAGACAACTCCTGCATCTCGGGAGGAGCCAACCGATATGGTGCCTCGGCTATCGGAGCCGCACCAGGGACTAGGTCGATCCTGAATTCCACCTGTCGCTCCAGAGGTATCCCAGGCAGCTTCTCTGGGAATACATCCGCGTAATCTCGCACTACTGGAACATCATTCACCGTCGCCTTACCCGCCTCCCGGGTATCCATAACATAGGTGACATACTCAGCGCAGCCCTGCTGAAGGTAGCGCCTAGCCCTCGCTGCTGAACATAGTGCTGGTCCATGTTGTGGCCTCTCGCCCTGAATCACCAACTCTCCTCCACTCGGGGTCCTGATCCGAACCAACTGTTGCGTGCAGTCGATCACTGCCCTGTTGGGGCTCAACCAATCCATGCCTATAATCACCTTGTCCCCACGCAGGGGGATGGGAACCAAGTCTACTAAATAACGCTCCTCGAACAACCTCAAAGCATAGTCCCTGAAAACCTCTGATGCTCGCACTGATCGATCGTCCACAATCTCGACCTCTAGGGGGCAATCCAACATGCCCGAAGACTCAGGGAACCTCTTGCTAAGCGCAAGAGACACAAATGGTCGGGTAGCACCCAAATCAAACAGCACTTAAACTGGGATACCGTTCACATGGAACGATCCTAACAAGACATATCACATGGCACATCAATATCATAAGTAACATAAAATAAAAGCTAGGGAGAAGAAATCATACACGTCGCCACATCGGGTGCGGCGCGCGCCTCCTCGGTAGTCAAATGGAAGGCTCGGCTCCTCACCACTGGAGCCTCTGTCTTGCCCTGCCGACCATCAGTGATCCGCAGGTTCGCTGGAGCTGGAACCTTTACTGGCACTGCTGCTGTCAACTGAGGGAAATTGGCCTTTTTATGGCCTCGTTGGTTGCAGTGGAAACACAACAACTCCGATGTCTGGACAGTGGGCGCAGGGGTAGTACAATCCCTACTGAGGTGCCCCGACTTGCCGCACTTGTAGCAGCACGATGATCCCATCCTACAAACCCCCTTATGAGCCATGCCGCATTTCCTGCAGCGGCCCTGTCCCGACTGGCCCTTCGGCCTAGTGGTTGCTCCCTTGGGCTTCTTATCCGAAGCCCCAGTCATCGATCCCTCATCTTCCTTCCTCTTCCTGATGTGCTCTAAGTCAATCCCCCTCTCCCTTGCCCTGGCAATCATGGAATCCAAGGTCGGGCATGATGAGAAGCTGACATGCTCCCGAATGTCAGCTCTCAACATGTCATGGTATCGGGTCCTCCGCATCTCCTCGTCCCCCGCATACTGGGGCACCAACAATGCCCTCTCCCGAAATTTGGCGGTGATCTCCGCCACTGACTCAGTCTTCTGCCTCATGTCGAGAAACTCCCTGGCCAGCTGCTGAAGCTCCACAACCGACGTAAAATCCGCCCTAAACCTAGTCACAAAGTCAGACCACGTCATAGCCTCAATGGCTGAGGCTCCCAAGGAATCACTAACTGACTCCCACCAGTCTCTAGCTCGGTCCCTCAAACATCTCGCAGCATATCGAACCTTCGACCCCTCAGGGCAGAAGCTCGTCAGCTTTGCATACTCCATGTCTGCAATCCATCGTCTGGCAGCAATGGGGTCCTTCACCCCATGGAAATCCGGCGCACCGCTGCCCCTGAAGTCCTTGAAGGACGGTGTGCATGATCCTGACTGGCTGAGTGCCATGTCGCTCCTCAACGCCCTGAGGCGATCCTCCATCAGCTCTATGATCCCTTCCTTGATCGACCCGAAAATCATCGGGGTCGACTCAAGGATGCCTATAGTGATCTCAGAAGCAATGAACTCACGTAGTCCCTCATCAACTGGCTCGACACCTGATCCCGAACCCGATCCTGAACCTGATCCTGACCCTGAACCTCCTCATCCGTGACGTGTGATAATCACCATTCTGAAACATAACACATAACTGTCAGAATCATACATAAATCTCGGGAAGACTCATACACTCTACAGTTCCCTGATTCCATCTTAGGCCTCCTTGACTCGAGTACGGATCCTCTGCTTTCAGTAGTACCGGCCCATACTACCTTCCACATCTATCCGTACTTTCCTCAATGATTGCTTCGAATTCACCAAGTCCCTTCTACTACTGTTTCACTATTTGCTAATCTCATCCTAGGCTTACCCTAGGGTAACTCTCCGACCTACTCTCCGCCATCAGCTGCATAAGGAACCCCTGCTACCTTTACTTAACTAGCTTGCGAATACCATTACATATTACTAAGACCATATAATTCTTCAAATGAAAGGTCCTACCCCACAACGGTTGGACTCAAACAAGAGCTGCGCAGTAGGGCTAGACCTAACCTTCTGAAATTATTTTGTCCTCGCAATATGTAACTTAACGTATTCGTTTACTAGTTAGCTAGAGATAACTAGAACTCCCGAAGCACGAAGCAGCAGCATTCGGGCATCGAGTAACCCAATCCGACATAATCTATCCAAGCTATCATATAACCGACTAATCAGTATTAGCTCAATAAACACATATAAAAGGCATATCAGGCATCTTCCTAGATCCTCTAGCCGTAATCTAGCATGCAGTTCTCATACATATACAGTAGGCACATAAGGCATCCTTCCTAAATCCCTAGCCCTAATCTAGCATGCAGTTCTCATAATCATATCATATCATAACATAACATGTATGGGTATCTTGGGGAAAACTTACTTGAGCTCGGCCGGTCGCGCACATCACACATCTTGTTCTTTTTCAAAGTTCTTTTCTCTTTTCAAATTCTCTTTGTAAAAATGATTTTCCTTTTTGAAAAATTTCATACCAAGTCCTCAGTTTCAGTTCAGACACACCCGAGAGTGTATCCGAAGCCCACAAACTGAGGCTCTGATACCAACTTGTAACGTCCCAAAATTTAAGGCCAAAAATTTCATTTTTAATTAAGTAACATGAAAAATCATTTGTCAAAACATTTCTAATATTATATTAATTCATAAAACCAGTATGTCGTGTCTCGAAAACATATCATCGGATAATGATAAAATCATAGTACAATCCCATAGATCTCAAAATGCGGAATCCCGATGTGCGTGTGATGTGTCGCTACCGTGCCGACTCCTTCCCCTTTGCTGAAGAGGTACCTGAAACAAAACTGAAAACTGTAAGCACGAAGCTTAGTGAGTTCCCCCATCATACCACACACCATACAATAACATACTGTCAGGCAATTCTGGGGTGTCTGACTACCCAGGTCAAGCCATTCTAGGTGATGGGTTTTGAGCATTCTAACACTCCTAAGTGTACATGCAACCCTAAATACCTTGGATCTATGTTTTCTCTATTATACATGCAAATATGATTATCCAAGGTATTATCCTAACTAGCATACCAAAACATTGATACTAGGATACTAAAATAGATAGAATACATACCTTGTTGTTGTTGCTTGACTCCATGAAGCTTGAGAGCCTAGTGCCCCAAGTGTGACACCTCAAATGGTTCACACAACATCATGAACTCTTGGAATAACCATGAGAAGAAGACATACATGTTCAAATCGGCTAGCCCTCATAATATGTTTCACTAGTGCCAATTTCTTGAACTAAAGGGGTTCTTATATAGTGTGGCTATTAGGGTTACACCATGTAACTCATGACTTTACCCATTCCTTATGCTCCATGGGTTTTAACCTCCATGGAGTATCCATGGATCACCACATGGGTTAAACCCAACATAAAGGAATCTTGGATCATAAGCCCACATATATAAGAATGAATGATTTACACAATCAATCCCCATATATTTAATTAGTCTCTTTTTGATCACTAAATTAAGTCCAAATTAATTCTTGATCAATACTAATTAAATAACATGATTTCATATTAATATATTAGAACTTATAATATATTAATATGTCACAAAATGTCTTTTCCTCATAAACGGTCTATCCAAATGTTCCGATGCCATGCAACCCAAATGGACCATGCCGAGTCGGGTCAAGTACATACCAATTATAGTTATGGACTTAGACACTAATCCAACAGTCTCCCACTTGGATAAGTCTAAAACTATTATTGCGTATGACTTCAGGAACCAACTGGCAATCGTAGCTCTCAAAAGCCGCTGTCGAACTCTGACCTTGTAGATGAACTCTGACCTTTGTCAATGACTTGTCCATTAGATAAGGGATCATATATTCCTCCATTCTAGATATCATATGGACTGAGACATGGATTATAATCATTCTCTCTATCCATTTGTTGTTTCCCGATTTCCGATTCATGACGACTGACTAATTGAACAAATCAAATCAGTCCTGGCTCGGCCGAGCATTTCCATTTATCATCATCAAATCATCGAGGGGCCCACAGATATCGCTTTTATCCCGAAGGTAAAAGGAATGGATAAACTTCGACTCATATGGCTTGTTCTACTACTTGTTGAATCATACACAAAGGCACGTTTTATAACACCGAGTTACCGAATACGTTTTCGTGCAATCAATGTACAACCAACTCATAGTAACAACTCATATCTCTAGGTTTGAAGAATATAATATATTATCGTCTCATGATCACTCGTGATAAAATGCATGAAGTGATTCCAATGAGCGCGGGTTGAATCCAATACTCAGAACTTATGAGCACTCATGAGTGTTGTAGCCCCTTGTCCAACATCTTAGACCTCTACAAGCCAACCCATGACAGTCTTAATTCATATCTACTTCCAACATATGACCGACTGTGGATAGTTTGAATAACTTAGTCAATCAGGAAGAACGACCTAGTTATTCTGGAAGTCAAAACATGCAAAATGAAACACAATAATAATAGAATCTAATATGGTATCAAAACCTATGAACATAAATAAAACACCTTTTATTTATCACCATATGATTACACATTATTCATTGTATACTGTTTCAGATATCAACTTTATTCTTGAATTTAAAACAATAGTTGTCCCATGCTCCAAGCATGTACACTATGTTTTCTAAACACTAGTCATGCCATACACCAAGTATGCATACTATGTTTGTCTATGATCTTCACTTTGTGAATTAGATCAATTGAACATAACTCCAATGATCCTCTTTCACAGTCCCAAATCCTTACTGCAAATGCAAGAATTCCAAATTCATGCCATTTACTGAAATCTGTTAGATTCTAAACTTATATGCATTGATCCTCCTGTAATGATTATGCACAGAGTCAGAAAGACTTGACAACAACCATTACAGAGCATTCCAAGGAGATCAACTCCTTGGAAACATCCTTCTTGCATTAAGTTTCCTAATCTTACACAGATTGAATAATTTCCAACTTTGAAACATTTCCATATTCCATTTTGACTATCACTTCTGAACAAGAGTTTCCTCCTTACAGATTATGTCAATATGGTCCTTCCAGAATTAACACTATACTTCCAACTGTCCTTGAGCAACCAATCTTTGGTAAACCTTAGATTGTCCTCGACAATTGCTTAATCCTTTTAGTCATATCCAGTTCTAGACCTTTTCCCTTCTTAATGCCCCAGGCATTTGGAAAATTTTAGAAAGGATAAATATAGCACATGTAATCGATCCTATATCCGAAGCATATGGGACACGAGTCATGATGTCTCACATAAAGGCTAAACCAGTCTTTTGCTATAACATTTCCATTTCTATTTGCCAAGTTCTCATAATTCAGATTATGAAAAGGGATGCCGTAATCATAATCGAATTTTAGAACGCAAATAATGGACCCATATATAGAATTTCCTTATGTTGAGTCATTCCAACATGAAATTCATATATATATCCTTGACTAAATACGACTTAAAACCTCAATCTAAGCTTTTAGAATTGAAATGAAGTATAATTTCCTCTCCCTTAATTATAGCAAAACAACTTTTTCAACCCCTGCAGCCTCACGAATTGAAACTTTTGTTTTCTATAATTAACATTGCTAACTTGCAATCTTTATCATAATTATCATGCTCCCACTAACATGATGATTATTAGCATAACACTCATGCTCCCACTAGCTTTGACATGTAATCAGAAATCAGCTGGACTTCTAGAAATCAATACTTTATTGACTTTCTTACCAAAGTTCAGATTTCTGATACTAGATTGCTTTGATAAAACTTTATCACTATCATACACCTTATCTTAGATAGCTCACAGGTGTGTCTAAACAATTTTAAGAACTATGAAAAGGGATGCCGTAATCATAGTCTCGATTGTTTAGACCTTTACCACTTCTCACAAGTCCATGTTAGTGTGCTGGTTAACCACACACGCTCCACTAACGACTTTGAGAATGCAAATATCACAATTGCTATCTAGCTAAAATCTACTTAGTGAAAGTGTTTCCTCACCATCATTTTCATGAATCGGAGAGAAACCTTATGACACTTAGATTTTATGGTGTATGAGTTCCTATCCATATGAATTTTGTCAAAACCATAATCACAAGACAAGGTTACTGACAAATCCACACTTATATGGATTAAACTTGTGCAATCTTAAATTCTTGCCATTTGGCAGCTCAAGGGCCTGCCATTGCTTCCAAGTAGCTGTGCAACCAATTGAGAACTCTCAGAACTCCTATGCAAAGCCAACTTGAATAGGCACAGACATGTCGACACGATAGGTTATAAACCTCAAGTCGTGTGCTAGTGAAGAACTTCAGGTTTTATTCTTGATTAGTTCTTGAGACTTTCAAGACCTTTAAGACTCCCACTGTCCTCTTGACATATAAGACTTTCTTGTCAGATATTCAAGAGATAGTGTGGATTCTAATCAAGACAAACACTTCACACAATTGGTCTTAGTTGGTCTTTGTTTTATCCAAAACATCACAACTTACCAATTTCAAATGTACAAGAGTAGAAAACTTTTTCTCTTACATTTGACAAAGGTTTTAAACCTTCTTTAAGACATGTCACTCAAGTTACAATCTTAGAGTATAACTCTAAGAATTGTTTTTGGAACGAAGTATAAATCATCTTCTTGATTTAACCACTTCAACAATTCATAGCTCCTCTTCTTAGCTACCAGAATGCACTTAGAGGATGAATTGTGATAAGGTCTCTTAATCATTAAGATGATTATATAACATGATACTAAAGTACTCTCCCATCTTTTCAGATTTGAGAAACTTTTATCTTTCTGCCTAAGTTGATTCTTCTTATTCGCTCTGCCATACATTGAAACCTTTTCCAATGTCTCAGAATTACATTTAAGCTTGTAAGTATAACCATATTTACTGAATTTTAGTAAATAATGACGAATAGTCTTAACGATTATTTGTGGTGGGCTTGATCAGTGCACACGAATGTGTACTCGATCCTTTACTTGACTCACACATCCATGTGAACAAGTAGTTAGTCTTAATTTTTCCAATGCTTGAAAGTTCTTATTCATCATGCTATACAACTTGCATGATTCCAAGTTTCTATCCAACTGAAACTTAGGTGATGAGAATCTTTCCTTATTTGGTAAATTTAGACACTACCACAAATGAAAGAATCAAATTCATATTTCCACTCTTGCTCTTAATGGAATCTTATAAGCAACAAAAGTTTTCACAAATGCCATTGTAAGGATATTTTAAAATAAATAAAATCAAATTTTTTTTTCTTTTATTTTAAAACTTTGCGGAAAAACTATCCTTACAATGCAAAAGCACATGAAAACTTTGTTGTTATTTATTCCTAAGCAATATATCATAACTCTTAAGAAGTAGCTTAAGAATCCGATCTTCAAACTAGGCGATAGAAATCCATCTATGCCATCAGATTCAACATATTCTTTCTTTAAGTTTCTTCACTTTTTCTTTGATTCTTAAAACATCAACATGTGACCCAGTCACATCATGTATCAAGAATCTCATAATAGAAACTTAGCAGAGTTAGATAGTGGACTTTACCCGAAGTAGAGTCAAACTTATTGACTTTAATATCCTTAGGTAAATTTGGCAGCTTCGCAACCAATGCCCCTTTCTTTGGCAATAGACCCTTGATAATGGGACTATCTCAGACTTAGCTGTTCTCTTTACCATTTGGTCAACCGAGTTGACTATGGCCGATCCCTTTCCATTGGGAAGAGAAAGCTTTACTGGATATCCAATGTCATCATTGTCAATGTCCATAAAGTTTTAGGAAGTTGATCTTAGCAAATAGATAAGATCATTAAGGGTCTTGTCATAGTCTGTTTCATAGGAGTCCCAAAGGAACTCACTATGTGACTTAGAAAATAGTTGAGTCACCAACTTTCTCAAGACTTTGACAACCAACTCTCCCGGCTTGTCAATATCTGACTACATCTCCAAGATGTGATCACATATAGACCTTTGCTTGAGTGACCTTAAACTTTTCAGGAACTTGTGGGTTAGGGAGAATAATTGGAGGAGGTGAAAGAAGTATGATTTCCATGGGACATCATCTTCATTTAGGAAAGCTTGTTTCAAGAGATTTGGGAAGATCATCTTTTGGGAGATATTCAAGAGAGTTGATTTAAAGTCCTTAATATAACACCCAATATGAAATATTAAGGCTAAGACCCAACAACCTATTTATAACTGGAAGAGGGATGCCGTAATCCAAGTTATAAAATAGTTGAAGGTAGGTAAATGACGATTTACCAATTTCCACCATGAAAAACGAAGTATAATTAAGTTTTAATTGGATTTGAAACTCCTAGATCTTTTGAGATACATTGAACTTTCAATGACATGTTTGAATCTCGATTGTGCCCTCTCAAGTTTGTGACTGGGATGCCGAGGATCACAAACAAGGTGTGAATAACCATGCAAATTGACTTGGTACCCTTAACTTTATCACCTAATCGATGTGCCGGTTAACCACACACGCTCCACCGATCTATAATAGAGTCAAGTTACCCTTTGCCACTCTTACTAGTCCTTATTAGTGTGCCGGTTAACCACACACGCTCCACTAATGACTTGGTAAGGTACAAAGTGTAATTTCATGGGTTAGCACCTTTTCACATTTTCCTAAGTAACTAAGATTGGGAATGTACAAGTGTTTAGTTACTTAGTATTTATCATTAATACTTTTAATGAAGGGAGAATTATAGTCCTTTCCTACCCGTTCGGCTAACGACCCTCCACCAGTCAAGGAAGCGGTGGGTGAGAGTGGACACCCATTAAACTGCCATTTTATAGGCAGTAACCTTATACCCCCCTTATAGACCGGCTTCGTGAATGAGGCCTACTAACGGTAAGATTGACTTTATCTTATACATATCTATATAATTAAAATTATAATAATAGTATAAGGGTTTGAATTTTAACTTTTAAAATTCTAAGGGCTAACTTGGAATTAAAGTATTCATAAGAGAAAACTTTTCAAATTCCAAAACTTGAGGGCAAGTTTTGAAACTATTCAAAACTAATTAATTCCATAACTTATGTGTTTAAAGTAAGTTTAATTAAAAAAAAGCTCTTCAAGTTCCATAACTTGAGGACAAGTTATGGAAGACTTTAAACTAATAAAAGAATGTAACTTTTCTTTATTTTGTAATTTATGGAATTAATTAAGGTTACACATTTTATTACTTAATGAAGTGACTCTTGAACCTCCATAACTTGAGGACAAGACTCTTCATTTTTGTAACCATTACCAACTTTTATGAGTTTTATGAAACTTAAATGTGACTTTTCATATAACTTGAGGACAAGTTACAAAAACACATTTTAGAATCAACTCTTAGATTAAAATGGATTGAAAACACATAATCAATTAACTTTTCTATTAATCTAAGCAACTCATAAGAACAAGATAATTTAATCAAACTTTTTCATGTAATTAGCCTAATCACTAAACTAATACAAAACATGAATCTATTGACAATTATCTTTGAAATTGGATTAGTATGAACATTACCACATCAAAAACAGGATTATAGGTTCAAAAACAGCTTATGGTAATGTTCCTAGTCCATTTCTAGCCAAAAAACTCGAAGATATGCTGTCAGGGGCTCCTACTCGTCGAGTGTATCAACCTACTCGCCGAGTAGGATGATTTTCTTCATGGACTCGGCGAGTTCATCAGTGGACTCGGCGAGTCCAGTGCCCAGAATGCCCGAAATTCGACTTTTTCAGCATTTTTCAGCAATTTGCATCAAGTATAATTGAAAACAAGCCTAGGCTCTGATACCACTGATGGGTTTTGAGCATTCTAACACTCCTAAGTGTACATGCAACCCTAAATACCTTGGATCTATGTTTTCTCTATTATACATGCAAATATGATTATCCAAGGTATTATCCTAACTAGCATACCAAAACATTGATACTAGGATACTAAAATAGATAGAATACATACCTTGTTGTTGTTGCTTGACTCCATGAAGCTTGAGAGCCTAGTGCCCCAAGTGTGACACCTCAAATGGTTCACACAACATCATGAACTCTTGGAATAACCATGAGAAGAAGACATACATGTTCAAATTGGCTAGCCCTCATAATATGTATCACTAGTGCCAATTTCTTGAACTAAAGGGGTTCTTATATAGTGTGGCTATTAGGGTTACACCATGTAACTCATGACTTTACCCATTCCTTATGCTCCATGGGTTTTAACCTCCATGGAGTATCCATGGATCACCACATGGGTTAAACCCAACATAAAGGAATCTTGGATCATAAGCCCACATATATAAGAATGAATGATTTACACAATCAATCCCCATATATTTAATTAGTCTCTTTTTGATCACTAAATTAAGTCCAAATTAATTCTTGATCAATACTAATTAAATAACATGATTTCATATTAATATATTAGAACTTATAATATATTAATATGTCACAAAATGTCTTTTCCTCATAAACGGTCTATCCAAATGTTCCGATGACATGCAACCCAAATGGACCATGCCGAGTCGGGCAAGTACATACCAATTATAGTTATGGACTTAGACACTAATCCAACACTAGGGTGCTTGACTTACCCAGATCAAGCCATTCTGGGGTGCTTGACTTACCCGTCGGTCTATTTCGCCCGACTACCGGAGACTATTTCACCCCTACCACTACCACGTAATAATATAACACACATATACTGCCAGGCAATTCTGGGGCGCCTGACTTACCCAGGTCAATCCATTCTGGGGTGCTTGACTTACCCGTCGGTCCTTACGACCGACATACGATGACTATTTCACCTCCTACCACTACTATCACATATAACTTATCATGCTAGCACATAAACACATCAGGTAGTAGCAAATCTAGATGAATATCACAAAGACAATCATCTAACATACAACTCCTACTGGTGGGCCGGCATTGTGGCTGTAGACCCACCGCTACTGGAAGGTAACTCACCTCAATATCGTGTAGTATCTGCACAGTCCTCGACACGGGAATCGACTCGTCTCTACTCCTCAATCCCTACACAACGACCTTTTCTGATTACTAATGTATACTCATAACCCTTGCAAGGGTCGACCCAATCCAAGTCACAGTCAAGGTCAAACCCTGGTCAAAGTCAACATCCAGTCGACTTGACTCGCCGAGTTGGTCCACCAACGAGTCCATATTCTTTCAAAATGCTACAACCCCCGACTCTACTCGTCGAGTCTAGAATGAACTCGACGGGTTCACCTTCAATCATAGCATCGGGATCATCTTCAACCGACTCGCCGATTTCATCCTTGAACTCGTCGAGTTCATCTTCATCATATGAATGTGTCTAATCTATGACTCTCCGAGTTCTATGAACAACTCGTCGAGTCCGTCTTCATGAGTTGGAAGATTGCCTTGGACTCGCTGAGTTTGTTCATACACTCGCGGAGTCCTATGATTTCCAGATCCAAAACAAACCCCTAGCAGGCTGAGTGTTCCTTCCACTCAACCAAAACCATTTCCAGAAGTCGTTTCGGGGGAAAAAGCGTCCCGACTCGCCGAGTCACCCAAGTGACTCGCCGAGTCCCTCTTTGTCCAAAACTATACAGTCGATTATAATGGGTCTTAACGCGTCAAAACCATAGATTTGGCCTTCTAGGGTCCATTTTATACATAAAGATTCAAACTTGGTGTACATGCATGGGGCCTTTGGCTCAAAAAGCCATAAAAAAGGGGTTTATATGATGCATGTGTATCCTAAAATCGTGGTTGTATCCAAGCATGGCTCCAAAATGGCTTCCAAAAACCCTAAGTTACTCCAAAAAGAGTATCTAATGAAAGAAGAAGCAAGGTCTGGAATTTTTACCTCCAATAAATAGGAAATGAAGCAAAACCTCTGGATCTCCTTGCTCCTTGTGAAATCCCAAGCTCCTTCTTCTTCTCTTCAACCTTCTAACTTGCATAAAATGGCACAAAGAGCTCAAAATCACTCAAAAAGGGTTTAGGGTTTCAATCTAGGGTTTCTCTGAGTTGGGAGGGTGATGGAGGCTGGCTTGGGATGAGATAAAGTGTTTAAATAGGGTGCAAACCCTAAATATTAAGGTTTTGTCAAGACAGCTCCTACTCGTCGAGTCGGTCTTCCGACTCGTCGAGTAGGTCACTTAAACCCCCAAAATATGAAACTAAAAACCGAAACTCAATATCAAAACCTGAAAATAGACTCAATATCCACCCTGAAATATGAAGCTTAAAAATGAAAACCCAAAATCGATATGTTTACTGACTGATGGTATTATAATCTAATGCTCTAAATTTCAACTACTACTACGCCACCGTTACAATGTTTTCCAACACCACAAAACAAGCTTATACAAAGATCGAAAAATAATTTTAAAAAATATAAACCCATCAACCCAAAGAATTGCATACAAAAACTGAAGAACAATTTCTTACGGTTCGATGCTCAATTGTATGCCTATCTTGAAGAACAAAATCGAGAACAGAAATAATCCATTGACAAATACATTGACGTCATCGTACTTGCTGAAGTAATCGAAGATCGTTTCCTTAACGCTTTCCAATTTAAACCCTCCAATAAATAACTTCTGTGACAACCGTTAAATTCTGGTCTAGTCAAAGTCAAATAAAGTTAACAAGTCAAACCTGTCAACTCTACTAAGTCTTGTATACTACGGTTCACTTTATGAAATTACTGTACAACTCATTATTTTAATAAGAAATCATCACTTGAAAAGTTTGTATTTTTAGATTTCTTGAACCCTAATCAGGGTAAGTGAGGTAGCAAAGCGATAAAACACTATTACATACCCTTCGGGGGTGTGTAAGACTCTTAAACATCGCTAAACGGGGTTTGCGGACCTTGCGTTTCAAAGCCAAACTCTCAAAAAGGCCACGAAAGGAATCTCTCCCAAATCTCTCCAAGTATGTCAAATCTCTCCCAAATCTCTCCAAGTATGTCAAATCTCTCCAAGTATGTCAAATCTCTCCCAAATCTCTCCAAGTATCTCAAATCTCTCCCAAATCTCTCCAAGTATGTCAAATCTCTCCCAAATCTCTCCTAGTATGCCAAATCTCTCCAAGTATGTCAAATCTCTCCCAAATCTCTCCAAGTATGCCAAATCTCTCCAAGTATATCAAATCTCTCCAAGTATGCGAAATCTCTCCAAGTATGTCAAATCTCTCTCAAATCTCTCTCAAAACCTCTTTTGATTTTTTTTAATCATTTGGGGCATCCCGACACTTGACTTGGTGAAAAACCACTCGAAACGGGATGATACCTTGGAAAATAGCCTTTTAGGGCCGAAGTCCCTCTATAGGAACCAAACCCTCCTTGAGCCGAAGCCCCAAGGACCAAAACCGAAGTCCCCTTGAGGAACCGCATCCATCGGACCGGAACGACTAAGGACCGGAACTGCTGAGGACCGAGGCTGATGAAGACCGCAGCGCTGAACCGAACTCGAGACTGGAGCACCGGACCTGACCCCCGCCTTCGGTCCCTTCGGATGAGTCCGCCTACGGTACCTGATCGGACCGAAGTCCCTTCCCCTCGGTTCCAATGCACCAACCAAAACATCACTCCGGTTCTAAGGATGCTGAGACCGGAACCTCGCCCTGACTGCGGATTTTCCCGTTTTCCACCCGGTTTTCGACCACTACTCCGTTTTAAGCCCGTTTTTAATTATTTTAACGAGGGATTTTCACCCAAACTTATATTTTGACATATAAGACCCCATATATTCATAAATTAAGCATATTTTTAGGGAAATCTTTATTTAAGAATAAAAATCTATTAAGTTAGATCTTGTGGTGGAGTGTTGACTTTGCCTTAGTGTATGACACAAGCAACCACCCCATGCCCACTCCATGACCAACCATTGTCCTTCCACCATACCTGGTCACTTCCATCATCCTTCCCATCATTTTCTTCCAGCCATACACTTGAACAAAAGGTAGAATCATTATCTTTCCTCTCTCATTTCCACCAAAGAACAAACACCTTTCTCTCTCACTTCTCTCTCTCTCTCTCAAATTCGAGATTCAAGGGCTGATCATCAACTTTTCTTTCAGTTTTGGTAAGTGATATTATCCTTCTTATGATTATTTCACTTCCTTCTACTCAAATCATAGATATCTTACACAAACATCATCACATTCATGTTAGATATTCGAACCTTCAAGGCATCTTCTTAGTGTTCTTGAGTAGAACACTTCTTTTCTTCAACATCCATCCACTAAGAACACACAAGGTGAGTTCATACCCCTATCGTTTCATGTTTTTCTTAAGTTTTAAGGGGGGAATACAAGTTAAAACACCAAGAACACAACTAAACTCATTTAACAGCCTTCATCAGAAAAGTTTAACTCCATTCACGGACTGTTTTGGTCAACTTAAACATTTTAGTTTTCAAAACTGTATTAGGTGCAAATAGCTCAGGTTCATACCTTTAAAATGACTACTTGCAAATCTCCATACGATTTTTCTACAATTTATGGTGATTTTTACAAAACTGCCTATCATTTCAAGAACAAATCCGGACCAGTCTGTGATTAAGGACTTTTTCACACAAGTTGGAGGTCACTAAAAATCATAATAAAATTTATGAACAAACTAGACTCATTTTCCAAACTCTCATAATTTACAGATTCTGATTTGGACCTTTGATGATTTTTCTATAAATTTTCTAAGAACAGTAATAGAAATGTTAATACTAGAAAAATGCTATCAATTTCATTTGCACCTTGTAACTTGTTGAGTAAGGTGTGTATCATTATGTGAATATATGTTTTTACATTATATGTCATTTCGTCTTGATGAATTGACATACATCAGAAAACAAATGGAGTTTACCTTCACAAGTATGGTAATTAATTTATTGTTATAAACAAAGTTTACCTCCATTGTATACAAACATTTGATAAACTATGGAAGTATAGTTTATGTTGCTTTCACATTATAAACGATTATAATAAACTATAATAGGTATAGTTTATGTCTCATTACATTTCAAACTCTTTACCTAAGGTTTTCAGTTCACGTAAATCTGTTAATGAATAAATTTGTGAGACATTCGCTTCGCGTTACATCCAAGTAACGAAATCAAAAGTCCTGTAAATTGTAACCAGAGTCTCTTGTAGGGAGAACGTGATAGTTGTGTATAGATCTATATTGGGTCTGACAAACCCACACCTGAGCTGCATGCAACAGCTAGACCGGCAGGTCTGGGGTGACAAGTGTCATTTAACTTGCGACGCCTGAAGAACGTCGTATTACGAGGCCGTCTGAGTCATAGTATGGTTATAATAACTCACATGTGGTATTAACAAAACATAAGATTTACGGATTTTACTTCTAAATTTAACGAGTTTATGTCGATTTAAACTTGTATAAATTTCTTTAAGTATGGTAAAATACTTGTACGCTTCGGTCTTGACTTTTAAGACTACAATGCATTACGTAAGAAAATATGGGATATTTCTTGAACAAACATTATTTTTACAAGAAAAGGATTTTTAGCATCACCTTCAAAAGCTTATGAACTCACCAACTTAATTGTTGACACTCTTTCAAAACTACTTGTATTCTCAGGAAATCAATAAACAGGTAATCAAGTGCTTTTGAGGATGGAACGCTAAGGCGTCAAACATTGTATTTTTGTCAACATAATGTAATTGATTCAGAAACATGTAAACATATACTATGATGTAACTTTTTCAATTATATTTATGTTGGTTGTGTTTACTTTGATCACTATTAAAAATTGTTGTTATGATACTATACATGAAGTCCTCCACCCCCGGACGTTTCTGCCATCCTAGGTTTGGGGGTGTGACAACTTCCCTTCGTCTCTATTCACATCTCTTTATTTCTTGCACATGAAAATATGGAAGGTTGAGTTGCAGTTTTTGAATTTAGGGTTAGAAAAAAGATGGAGAAGAGAGGTGTAGAGAGGAACCATCTCTGGGTTATTGGAATGTTTGAAGTTAAGGTAGAAGACGAGTCAGGGAATAGAAGTAAGGAAAGGAACTCATCTCCATGTTTGCTGTTTGCTTGCAGTCTCTTTCACTGGAGACAAAAATGGTGGTGGGTGTAGCGGTAGGAGTGACTGAGAAGAGGGTTAGGGAATTGAAGGGCTGGCTAGTCAACATGAGAAATATTAAGAGGTGGATGAGGTATGGTGTAGGGCCCATTCCTAATTATTGAAGAATATTCTAGACAAAACTGCAAATTTAGTCCTTGTGGTTTACAAAAATCTTTGGATAAGGTCCAAAAAGTTTTAAACTTGCATGTCAGGTCCAAATTCAAAGTTTTTCTTGGTTTTTGGTCCCTGATACACTTGAAAAGTCTATTTTACCCTTGTCATTTCTTTTTTATATTTTCTTTATTTATTTTGGTATTTAAATAATTAAAAATAAAAACTAAAATCTCACCCAACCTTTCTCTCTCTCTCTCTCTCTCTCTCTCTCTCTCTCCCAACACCCAAGAACACCTTCACAATCTCAAGAACACATCTTCATAATCTCAAGTGCACTCAAGAACATATTCATGAACTTAAGAATATCTTCCACAACCACCACCCTTTGACCACTGTCCGCCACCACCACCACCTTTTGACCACCGTCTGCCTCCACCACCGTCTGCCACCACCTTAGTATGCCACTACCACCGTCTGCCACCTCCATATATGTCACACCCCTAAACCGAGATGGCGGAAACATTCGGGGCGGAGGACATCATGTACAGTATCATAAAAATACACAATAGTAAAACAAGCAACAACATCCATTGCGTTAATAGAATAGTTAATACATGTGTGTTCTGTGAATAATTGTATGACACCAAAAATTTATATAGCAAAATATAAAAGACAAGTCTTGAACATGATTCGTCTTCTCAAAAACCTAATCCAGTGTACCTGTCTACTGGTTCCCTGAGAATACAAGTTATTTTGAAAGAGAGTATCAACATTTTAGTTGGTGAGTTCATAAGTATTTAATGTCAAATGTTTGTAGTTGTTTCATGAAAATGTTTGTATTTATTTAGTGAAATGTTTGAATACTTCCCAGAAAATCCTATATTTTCTTCTAAAAATGAAAAGTAGTCTTCTACTCAAGACCCGACTGTTTTGTATGTTTGTTCTCTTGTAATAGTGTAAAATGTATGTTTGTACTTGAAATAGTATAAAATGTATGTTTTCCATATTTGTAAACCATCTTTACTAGAAAAATAGTATGCATTTCTCATGTGAGAATATCATTGTATGAATGTAATGGAAAATGAAGGTTCATAGTAGAATTGTGTAAAATAAACTACTGATGCGTTAACTGCCTTGTAACCAAACTAATTAATTAAGGTTAAAATGTGATTAGGTTATAACCATGCTTGATTGACTAGTATAAAACACGACGTTCTTCAGGCGTCGAAAATGGTATGACATTTGTCACTCGTAGACCTGCAGGTCCCACTGTAGCTAGCAGCAAGGTGTGGGATGGTCAATCCCATATAGATTTATACACAAACTCACGCTCTCCTTCCAGGAGACTCTGGTTACAAAACGTGACATAACAAGAATATTGCTATGCCATGAAATAGTATCTCACATTTTAGTTATCTTGTTCACGTATAATATGTAAGTTCCTTTTTGTTCTTGTAAATGAATAGTATACCTTGTAATGAATAGTATACCTTGTAATGAATAGTAATAGTATGTATGTATTGATTCATGTATTGTTCCTTTGTTCTAGAAAATAGTATGTATTGATCCTCTAAACTATACCTATTATAGTTTACTAGTATATTTGTTTGAACTGTAAATGATTTGGAGAAAAGACTCAATTGCCCAATGTATGCAACCGAGTTAAGTATGTACTTTGAAAATAAGGGTTTAATATTCATGTATATACTAGCATGTAAAACTATGATTTAGCCGACAGTCGGACTAGTGATCCTACCCTAAGCCCACAACCAAACAAGGAACAGGAGTCAAGGTATTTAGCAATAGTCTTAAGTCCGTTAAAGCATACTTATACATAAATATATAAATGAATACGATTTTGATAATAAACAACAATCTAAATTAGTTTAAAAGAGTTTTTGAAATGATTTTAACAACAATTATAAGCATAAAAAATCATTTGTTTGTTTGTTTTCACATGTAAGTGTTAACACAATTCTATTGTGTTCTACTTGTATTCCCCCCTAAAAGCATTTAAAAAGGTAAATTGTAGGGGTATGAACTCACCTTAAGTGAGTAATTTGTTTGGATGTTCGATATAGGATGATTGTTTCCACAAGTTAGATCCCGGGACAAAACCAAGTCCTAAAGAGCAATTCACGCGATATATTGGCATAAAATTAGTGAATATAACCTCAAAGCTGTTAAGGAAACAACCTAGGATATAAGAATTACTTACAAAAGAAGTGTTAGAAGCGAAATCGAGTGACTGCTTGGAGTTCACGGCTGGGCTTCGATGTTTACGGCCGGGCTTCGATGTTTACGGCCGTAAACGGTTCACGACCAATTGAAGATTCAAGTGTTTTCGACTGAGTGTTCTTGATGAAAAGAAGGAGATTCAAGGGTTCACGACCCAAGGATCTTGATGAATGAAGAACACCTGAAGATCCTAAGCAAGATCCTAAGAGGATTCAAAGGAGGAAGGATGATAGTTGAGAGAAAACTAGGGGTTTTCGGTTGAAGATCTTGAGAGAAAAAGCTTGAGTTTTCGACTAGAAGTGTAAAAATGAGGATTATTTCAGTCAAACGTGTGTGTGTATATATATATATATATATATATATATATATATATATATATATATATATATATATATATATATATATATATATATATATATATATATGCTAGAGTTTGCGGTCCGAAGGCTTGCCGCCCATGCGAGGGTTTGCGGCTCAAGCGAAGGTTCTCGGTTCCAAATGTTTCCCTCCAAAACACACAACACTTTTGAATACAAGGTTGATACACTTATAACTCATTAATCTAACCAAATTAATATAATTAAAGAAATAAGTTTGACCTTTATTTGATATGTTTGACTTTCGTTGACCAATATTGACTTTTACAAGAATGTTAATTATGGGTTGTCACAATATATGGTTCCACAATTACCCATAATCCCCTTCCCCTCCATCGTTCACCTCCTCCGACAACCTCTTTTCAAACATCTCTAGCAACCGTTTGCCTCTGAACAGTACAATTGTTCACCTCCAACAAACACCACAGTTCACCTCCGCCAACAATAACCAATCACGACATCCACCACCATTGTTGAAATCTAATTCTAACCTCAAATCAAAACCAAGAGCTTAAACTTTAAATCTAACATGCAACTCAAATTCTAACTCAAATCTAAGCATGATAACTAAAATTAAAAAGAATCTACCACTTGACTTCAAATCCCACCTCGATTTACACGATTAAAACAAGAATAGGCTTGTTGAATCGATTAGAATTTTGAAACCCAGATGATGAAGGTTCAGACCCAGATACTTTGAAGGTTGAACCATGAAGTTGATCAAGGAAACAACGTTCCAGGGATACAGAACCATCGATTTGATATTCAGAGATCAACGAGGAGGAGAGTGATGAACACTGTCGTTGCTTCCTACGATTGATTTATCCCAAATGATGGCGGCGGTGGCGTTAGATTTAGGGTTCTGGTAGCATCTCCGGTAATCCGGTGGAAGGCGATTTTGATGAAGGTATTATCATCAAGTTTTGTTTCATTTGATGCAGATGGTAGTCCCAATGTGTGGATTTTTCTATGGAGGTAGATGTGAAGAAACACTAGAGAAGATGAAGCTGGTGATTGGGTTGTGAGTGATCTAGAGAGAGGGAGAGAGAGAGAGAGAGATTTTAGTTTTTTTTAATTATTTAAATACCAAATTAAATAAAGAAAATAGAAAAAAGAAATGCAAAGGGTAAAATCGACTTTTCAAGTGTATCAGAGACCAAAAACCCAGAAAAACGTTGATTTTGGACCTGCCATGCAAGTTAAAAACTTTTTGGACCCTATCCAAAGATTTTTGTAAACCACAAGGACTAAATTTGCAGTTTTGTCAATATTCTATAATAAATAAATAAGAAATCTGATAAATATACTAAAATAAAATACTTAAGGGCATTATAGTCTTTTTATATATGATAGGGACAAAGACCGCAATAAAATCATACCATAGGGATGGTCCGAGTGCAAAGTAAAAATTAGGGACCAAACACATAATTTTAAGCAAACCACATAGACGATTTCAATAATTTACTCTAACATTTATGATTTTTAACAAATGACAACACTCACATGTCGGGTAGTAGAGTACTAGAAGCAAAACAAAAGTCAAAAGAAAACAATTTATACTAGAAATAGATTTGTATTTTTCTTTGGATATAAATACATTCCTAATTTGTTGGTAAATTTTACAATTTATAACTATATTTTCATTTTTTTTGTTTTTCTTTGATTTTTCTCATAACTAAAATAACTTTAAGATTGCAACTAAATTTTATATATATTATAAAACATATTAGTCATATCTTGAATTTCAAAATGTATAAGCTACAAAACTTTTTGTACAAATCAATTATGCGTAAATAATTTATTAATACTTGCCAAAAGTTTGAAGACTTAAATTAAGGAAAAAAAATTAAGAAATTCAATTTAGAGCAAAATGAAAATTTTAAAATATTAAATTCATGTATATAAAATTAATTTATATTTTTTAAACTAAACTCCAATATTAATTAATTTACACCAATAGTATAAGACTATACTATTGATCACTACCGCCTTACACATGCACGCATCTATGCCATTATAACATGAAATGGTGTTATGGGTGAGATGACATTGAGGTGACACCTCTTAACATAATTATAACATGGGGAACACCATCCCCCTTTCATGTTAAGTGATGTTATGTTAAGACATGTGGACGTGATAACATATTGTAACTCTCTCTCTCTCTCTCTCTCTCTCTCTCTCTCTCTTAACAGCATGTTATAACATGGGAACACCACCCTCACTTCATGTTATAACATGTTGGAAGGCGATGTTGCAAAGTTTGGGTGTTATATTCACCTTCCCGTTGCTCATACCTTATAACATAAACATAAGGTATAAATATAAATATTTTATTTAAAAATGATATTTTTTATTACATAATAACTAATAATAACATCTAATAATTATTTTCCCGTAAGAAATTATTTGCCAAAAAAAAACTATTTATCACCGCCGCCTTGTGCGAGTACACATCTATAGTTACATTATGTATATAAGTAATTGATATGACACTTTTCGTTAATGATAACACATAAAAAAATGCATTTTATAAAAGTACCAACACCATAAATATATATATATCTGTTCCAAAAATTGAAGGCCCCTTAAAATCTAAAGCCCCGTACGATACCGCCCGCACATCCCTACGGCCGCCATTGAATATATTCAAATCATTTACGTGAATCTAAATCCTCACGACTTTTGTTCGTATGTTTATGTTACATGCCGGTGCCATGGTCACGAAGTTCTAGGTGGTACCAATTATATTAGAGGTTCTACACCTTGTTAAGGCTCAAGCTCGATGGAAGCTCGGATATGTATCTTTTTGATACTTTTTAATCATTCATGGTTAGTTAAATTGTTTTTTCGTGTATGCTAAGATAATCGTGATTTTGAATATTTTTATCTTTTATTAATTTATTTGATTTGATGTACTGTAAAAAAAAAGCTGTGTACAGCTGAAACTAATTACAAGAAGTTATATGTGTATATCTTTTCTTCTTTGCTTTACTTTAAAACACATAACACGACTAAAACGTCAAAAAGAAATAATAAACATAAGGAACATACATGGTTAAGAGTTACGAACAGTTGGGACCGCGAAGTTCAAAAGAAGACTAGTTTTCAATCCTTATGACTAGGAATTCGGCATAACCAGATCATGCACCGACATTCATGAATGTATAGAGTTAAGTAAATTTGTCAACAAATTTTTCACTTGTATTATTTACGATTATATCCCCACGTCTATTTTAATGATTTATAGTGACATTATAATTATAATAATTATGAATTTGATTCCAAGTGGTTACTAATTTTTTTTTCTTATTTGAATAAATATATAAGTAATATTATACGTTTACCAGTATTATCTGTGTGTTATGTACTACTTGTATAAATATGATAATATTATTGGGTTAAGAATTGTATTGGATATAGATTGCATTTAGTATAAGTCTGGATTAGTTATATTAGACTGATAAAAAGGTGTTTAGTTCCCCATAAGTTGGACATTAGATAGGTCTCATTCTGGGGTAGAGTGTGAGATCAGATAGTGGAGTGTCGTATTCCTCCTATTTCTTGGATGACCAGAAATTGTGGGTCCAAATCAGACAACTGGCCGGCAAGTATGCCTGGGTCATCGACCAGAGTTATTAACAACATTTGACTATTCTAGGCGGTCTAGTGAATTATGTTGCTAGTATGGACTTATAACCCATGGACGTAGATAAAATAGGATACCATATTTATCAAATCTCTGAACATGGTTGCCTTTATATGACTTACACTGACCAAGGATTTCCCCGACGGTGTACTCAAACAGTTGCTCAAACGATTTATCAGGTTTGGTGATTCCTCCAGATAATCGTTGCTTTAGGATCTGGGAGGATCGGTTGGGTTGGGTAGTTGTTCTTAGGTTAAATTTATATATAATTGACATAATTGTTTGAAGGAATGATATTATTTATTATCATTAAATTATTATGAGCTTGAAAACCCTATGCATCTCACCAAGTTTTCTTAAACCTGACTCACTCATTTTATGCATCACAAGTAGCGAATGTAAGGCTGTCGAAGTCTAATTAGGATGTTGAGTGGAATAAAGAGATGTGCATGTAATAAGTAGTTTCAGGACCTTTAATATTTACGTTGTAGTGTATGTTTGGATATGAAAGATGACATCATCGAGGTTTTAAATAAATGAAATAACTTTTGTTATCTCAAAAGTGTTTTGTTTCATTGAGAATTTCTGCATCTTAATTTATAAAACGTAAAGAAAATGTTTTAATTGGTTCTGAAAAATGGGGGATGTCACACTTGTGATTTACATATGAATCACTACACACTTATAGTCTTGCTTCTAATTAATTACTAAAATATTATACAAATTCACACAAATCACAAAGCACATGTGATTTACATGTGAATCACTACACACTTATAGTCTTGCTTTTGAAAAATGGGGGTTCTTGGGCCATATTGGGCCTTAGAGGCCTTGTAATTGGGCTTGGATGCCTTTTGGGCTTTTTATGGATTTAGGCCTTAGGGGGAGGGAGGCCCATTGAGGCAGGGGTAAAGGAGCCCTTTTTGCCTTAAGTCAAGAATTAGGATTTTGGACTTGAGTTCGAGATCATCACTTTAGAAGAAGAAGAGCAATCATAGGAGAATAAGAAGTCATTCGTTCATGAAGAAACCCTAAATCGATTTTTAAAGGAGGAATATATCATTTATTGTTTTGTCAATAATTATTATGCCATGTCATAATAGTTAAGTCAAGTCATCATTTAACCTGTAAGAGCTAGTTACCGGTGGGTAATATTTGAACAAAACATATGGTTTGTTGGTGTTTTTTGTACAAAAAGTTTACGTGGATGGTGTTTTTTGAACGATTTTGAAACATAATTACCCCTTTGAGTCATTTTTACCCCTTTGAGTCATTTCCTCTTGTTTTTTTCCTTTACTTATTTTTTACCGGTAATTGCCGGTTACCACAAGGTCAAATTTGAACAAAGAATGTACTTCGTTGGTGTTTTTTGTACAAATGCTTTACTTGGATGGTGTTTTTTGGACACACCAAACTTGAATGGTATTTTTGGAACAATTTTGAAACATAGTTACCCATATAAGACAT
Organism: Lactuca virosa; assembly: GCF_052849685.1. NCBI lineage: Eukaryota > Viridiplantae > Streptophyta > Magnoliopsida > Asterales > Asteraceae > Lactuca > Lactuca virosa. The sequence goes on along the minus strand of NC_136432.1, from coordinate 44,242,893 downwards.
TTTCCCATTACAAAACCACTAAAAATGTTGGACTTAAGAAATAAGAATCAAATTAATATTACCACTTGAAGATGAACCAAAATCGAATCTGCAACATGTGTTATTAACATCAGACCTTTTCCAAAATAGTAAGTTCATTTTGACTTCAGAGATTGATAAAAAATTGAGATTACTGTTTAATAATGGAAAATAATTGTTAAATAAAGTGGAGTAGAACGGTAATCAAACAAACCTGGATCGATGTTGTAGAGACTGGATCAACATGGTTATATCCATAAAAACTGGAAAGCAAATGTCGATTGATGTGTAGAGATTGCAACGATATCGTGAACCACAATCTTAACACACTTGATCTCCCTTTCAAAGTCAATATATGACCGATAGACTGGATTATGGAGAGATTAGTTTAATGAAGCAACGATAGATAAGTTCCAAATCTAGATGGAATTATGGAAGCGCGGAGGTCATGGATTCAAAATCGGTCGAAGATGAGAGATAGACAGTTCACATTCAGAGGCGCCCATGGATTTCGGGTGGTGGTTATGGATTAGGAACAATCGCCGATGAAGCTGTGAGAGAAAGAAGGATGGTGAGTGAGACGATCGAGAGTTTGGGAGAAAGAGAATCGATTAGATTTGGGGGAATGATCTAATTTCCAGAATTAATTTTTTGTTTTTTATACCAATATCACCCTTAGGATTATGTTTACAAAAACCTAATATGCCACTAAACATACTCATATTTACAATATATGCCACTGATCATTTAAGCCATCAAAACAATTGATTAAACGTTTCACTTTTAGTTCTCGGGTTGTCATAAAACTATGAGTTCTCAAATGATCATCTCTCTCTCTCTCTCTCTCTCTCTCTCTCTCTCCAACATTTATATGATAACTTCAGGAAAAAAAATCAGCCAAAAGTTTTTAAAACCAATACCACCATACAACCTTAAATACATCGTCTATGCAAGTCGCACGGCCCAAATCATGAAAAAATATGAAAAATGAAAAGAAAAATATAAATGTGCATATATGTACATTTGAATCTGCATACACAGATGTATATATGTGCATATATGCACATTCAAATATGAATATATACACATTACAAAAATAAAAAAAAAATCATTTTTTAGTAATTCGTAGCTTGCGATCAAACCTGGACGATGGGACTAGGGTTCAATAGTTGTGTTAGGCTTGAAAATTTTTGACAGGATAAAAAGTATTCAAGTTCTTACGTAAATATTAAATCTTGAAAGAACTTACTATAAACTTCGTTTGTATTCACAACAATTTCAAATGTGTGAATACTGATACTCCACGTCGTGGGTTGGAACATCTTGATTACGTTGATTTTTCTTCCCATAATGTTATTATATGAACCTTTAACCTATGTTAGATGATGATCCGATGCTTAATGTTACAAAAGATAAAGAAGATGAATGAGGTTTTCTTGGGTTGGTGATCGACTATGTCTTTGACAAATGATGGTGTACACATCAAAAACTCAATTAATGTTGGAGTTTTATGGCGACAAATTGTTGGGCGTATCAAGTTCCAAATGAAAAAGGACAACTTTGCCCTCATGTGAGGTACACAAGCCCTTCATTAACGGTGTATATTAAACGCTAATAGACTGTGCGGTAGGATTTGGAAACCACAAGGAACAACCATAGCAATTTTTCCAAAGTTGGACCAAATGTGAAGATTGGAGCAAACAATAGGACCAAAACTGTAATTTATTCCATATGTAACAAATTGTGTAAGCAACAAGTATTCCAGAATCAACTTTGGTCACTTCTTTACATTTCATCGTTGACCAAGTCTTATGTTGAAATTTTGACAACAAAATTCATCCGCTATAAATTCAGCATCACACAATATCCAAAAACATGTAGTCCCAAAATGCCTTCTTTTTCACCTTCAAAATTCACCTCCGTCTTCCTCGTATCAGTAATTCTATCATTCAGTTTGACCACAGTAGCCGAAAACCGAACCACGAACATAGGAGTGATCATCGATGAAAGAACCCGAGCAGGAAAAGAACAAAAAACCGCCATTGAAATCGCTGTCCAGAAGCTCAATTCAGGCTCCAAAGATCACAAGTTAGCGATTTATTTTACGAATTCTAGTGGAGACCCTCTTGAAGCCGCTTCTTCTGGTAATAATTGAACTTTTTGATTTTACTAGTGAAGATCCTCTTGAAACCATTTATATTTATATTAAACTTTCTGTAGGGGGTCATATTTGTTGATTATTTATTACAGTTCGACTCATATTCCCTCTATTTGTCTTCTTATATATCTCGAATTGCAATAACTAAAGCTTTGAAAATTTTGTATGTTGATTGTTGTAGCGAACGAATTGATCGAAAAGCAAAAAGTGCGGGTAATAATTGGGACGAATTCATGGGAGGAAACTACAGTAGTAGCAAAAGTAGGAGAACGAGCTCGAGTCCCTGTTATTTCATCGACTACTGCCACTTTACAACCACTATCGCATCTTCAATGGCCTTTCTTGGTACAAATGACTGATCTTGATATATCTAACGAAATAAATTGCATTGTATCACTCATAAAATCTTATAATTGGAAACGAATCATTGCGATTTATGAAGACAATGTGTATGGTGGTGAATACGAGGGTTTCTCGATATTATCCGAGGCACTTCAAAAGATCGATTCCATAATCGAACACCGTCTAGTTGTTCCTCATTTCACTTCTCCATTTGATCCAAAAGAGACTATTCGCGACGATTTAGCGACAGTTTTGACAACAAAGCAATCACGGGTTTTCATTGTGTTGAAGTCGTCTTTATCGACTGCAACTCGGGTATTTGAAGAAGCTAATAAACTCGGATTAACAGGGAGAGACTCGGTTTGGATTCTTGGAAATGGGTTTTCAAGTATTCTTGATTCAATCGACCCATTGGTTTTTCGACCCGTGGAAGGTGCTTTAGGAATCAAGACTTATTATTCCGACAAAAACCCACGATTTTTAGAGTTTAGATCCACCTTTAAATCAATCTTCAAATCGAATTATCCTGACGAGGATAAATCCGAGGCATGTATCTACGCTATACGTGCATACGATAGCGTAGAAACTGTCTGGCGTGCGGTGGATCGTTTAGGAAATCTAAACGATACAGACAGTGGTTTCCAAGAGAAGTTGTTGGATACAATTCTATCCAACAACTTCTCTGGTTTAACCAATACGATAGCTTTCAAGGATGGAAAACTATCAGAACCTCAAGTGCTTCAACTAGTGAATATAGTTGGAAAAAGTTATAAAGAGCTTGCATTTTGGTCACCCGGGTCGGGTTTTTCGAATACTAGTTTAAAACAACTATCTATAATTTGGCCCGGGGATCTAATAAACCGAATTCCAAAAGGATGGACAATGCCTAACAATGTGAAGAAAATGAAGATTGGTGTTCCCGACTCGACTTCATTCCAAAGGTTTGTGAAAGTCGAATGGATCGAGAGTACAAACGAGACCAAATATTCCGGTTTTTGTATCGCGGTTTTTAGGGCTGTTGTCGCTACTTTGGAGGAGCAATATGGATACACGTTACCTTACGAGTTTATAAACCATACGGGCTCCTATGATGATCTGATTGACAAAGTCTATTATAAGGTACTTAATTTCATCATTAGAAAATTTAATTACTAGACATAGATCAACTTATATGATTTGTATTATGCATTGTCTTTGGGCATGAAAATTGTTAATGACAAGCATTCTATATCATAAAGGAAAGTAGGTTGTTATTTCTTGCATTTAGCTCATAGTGGGTCAAATGCCTGAAGCAACAATGTACTTTTATTGATATGTTTATTGGCTTTCATTTCCTTCTTTAAAGCATTATAGCTTTGATAAATCTACCTAATTATAGAAATATCTTCAATACAAACTAATTTTCATTGTGATAATTAGATAGATTATAAAATACAATGTCGTAATGAGACAAAAAAAATTGTTCATATAATGCTAATAATTGGATAGATTTTTTAAAGTACGATGTTATGAAAAAAAACATGGAAATTCGGTTCCCTATTGAGAAAAAGAATTGAAAGTACAATTTTATAATATAAAGAAATGAATGTATCATAATGCTATAATACACAATTAAATGAAAGCACATTGCTATTTCTTGCATTTAACCCTTTAATATTTGTCATTTTCTATCAAACATCAAAAGCACAATGAACCAACCATATAACAATGTTTCACATTTTTCCTAATTTAGCATTTTGTCCTTCAATATTTCACATTTTTAGATGAACACCAAACATCAATTTGTGCATTTTTCCTAGGTACAATGTTTGCATATTTTCATCCTAAATGTGGTTGCATATTTCTTTTAAAAACCACTTTATTGCATAAATAATGAAAATATGCAATATTGTTGCATAAAATGAGCATTTAATATGAAATATTACCAACCGACTTGACCTAATGATGTTTGTTGTTTATGCATATTCGTTCGATGATAAGACATACGATGCGGTTGTTGGTGATGTCACAATACTCGCAAACCGCTCAAAGTACGTTGAGTTCACGCAGCCATTTACAGAGTCGGGGTTGTCGATGGTGGTGCCAGTGAGAACGGACCCACAAAGGGCATGGAAGTTTATGAGACCATTCACGATAGAGATGTGGTTAGCCTCCGGTGGCATATTGTTCTACACAATGTTTGTAGTGTGGTTCATGGAGCACCAAGTGAATCGAGAGTTTAGAGGACGATGGATGGATCAACTCGGGACTGCATTATGGTTCACCTTCTCTTCTCTTTTCTTCTCACATAGTAAGTAATTCAGTTTAATTTTATTTGATAAAATTAAGTGTTATAAAAAGTTACGACTTAATGGAGAAAGCCCTACTTTCTTTATTGAGTCGTTATCTTTATTAAGTCGTTATCTATGCATTAAGTCAGACAGAAACACTCATGTATGCACATGGCTGTTTCTTTTTGACTTAATATGGATAAAATGATTTAACGGATTAAGCTAAGAAATTCGGCTTAAAGTATTAAGACATCAACGTTTTACCTATTTTTGCTTCTTCTTTTCTTGCACCCAATGAGAAAGATACTTATGATATGGAAATATGATTATAGGAGAGAATATAAGAAGCAATCATAGCAAGGTGGTTGTGATGATATGGCTCTTTGTCGTGTTCATTTTAACCTCAAGCTACACGGCTAGTCTTACGACAATGCTCACGGTTCGTATGCTAGAGCCCACAGTGCAAGATATCGAGTTGGTAAGGAGAGACAATGCACCCGTGGGATGTGATCCAGATTCTTTCGTGGGCAAGTACTTAACGGATGTTTTGAACCTCAAAAATATCAAGAACATAACAAGCCAAGACGAATATCCCGAAAATTTCAAAAACGGAAATATAGTGGCCGCATTTCTCGAGCTCCCCTATCAAAAATACTTTCTCAAAGAGTATTGCAATAAGTACATGGCCATTGGTCCTTCGTACAAATTTGGCGGTCTAGGCTTTGTAAGTATACAAACGCGCAATTCTTTTTTACACAGGACATGACATAACATAACAATATTGTATTGTATTTGGTAAGCAGTGAGTTAGACCAAGATATCAATGATACAAACTTATAACTTTTTGTCCACCACTAAAAAAATGGGTCATTGATGTCACCCGAAAAGTGGGACATAAACTAATGTCAATAAAACAAAAATTACAACTTTTTTGTCCAACCCCAAAATGTGAGACATAAAATCATAGACCGAGTTCAATGAAACAAAATTATAGTTTTTTGTCCAATTCAATAAGATGGGATAGAAGCTCACATTAATAAGATAAAACAATTCCAATTTTTTGTCCCTTCCAAAAAGATGTGACATGGATTTGCTCTCGGTTTCCATCATTGCAAAAGACATGAATGTCCTCGTCATCAAAAATAACCCTAGAAAACTTGTTCTATCCTGTGTAACAAATGCTCCGATAACCGATGATGTCTTTTTTGTGTATCTTTGCAGGTTTTCCCGAAAGATTCTCCGATAACCGATGATGTGTCAGGGGCAATTTTATCCCTCTTGGAAGAAGGTAGGATTATCGACATGGAGAACCAATGGCTTGATACATCCCAAAACTGTTCAAGTTCCGATTCCGGGGTGGAATCGGAAAGACTTAGCCTCGATAATTTTTGGGGAATATTCGTCATATCCGGTGCCACTTCAACACTAAGCTTACTACTTTTCCTCTATCGGTTGCTCCACAACAAAATTGAACAACGCATTATTAGCTACCACGGCTCTCGATGGAACAACAACAATGAGAGCCGTTTTAGAAGAGCAATCAGACTTGTTATGATAATGCTTAGTTTGAATCCTAGTCGAGTCCAACCGAGAGAAAACTTGGAGTCATCGCAGGAATGGAATCATCAAAACCCACCACAATGGGAATTGGTGAGTCCCACGGAGGTCCCGGAGCATTTGGAAATCGGTAGGCCTACTCAACTTGAAATTCCCATGAGAAAGATGGAGCATAATATGACGATGTGAGATTGGAATGATAAGTGATGGGAAAAAGAAGATATGAAAGGAGAAAGTAGTCTTTTACACCAAATTCGGATTTAGGATGTGGATGGAAACCACCGTAACGTATACTTTCAGAAAATACCTTGTGTATATATATTTATTTATAACTTGTATTTGTTTGTTCTTTTTATTATTATTATTATTTTAAAACCTCTTTCCATTTTCCAAGCATGATGTTACTTTATCTATTATTATTGCAAACTTTATAATATTTAGTTTTTACGGAAGTACAATGCTCTAAGGAGATTAGGATGCTATAATAAACAAATCAATATAAGAATTGAAAGTAATGTTCGTATAAGCAGAAAATAAGCAAAAAAATAAATAAATAAATAAAGTAAAAGATATATTTGAGTCTAGTATCTTTTCCAAGCATACTTGTTATAGACATGTGTGTTCATTAATGTTTAGAACTTAGAAGGAGATAAAAGGCATTTTTTGTGACTTCACAAAAAAAATGTTTTTTAAACCCAATACTAATTAGCAAAATCTTTATGATCAGTGTACGACTATTATTTTTCCGATTAATACTACTTTTAGGCCTAAAAAAGACTCTTTTTTCACAATCATTGTAGTAAAGGCAAAGTTGTAAAATCTATTTTATTGTGGCAGAAAAGTAGATTCAGAAGTAAATATGTCGACTAAAGAGGTACTTGATCAAAATTATTGATTATAGCAATGTACTTTAATTTTTACTAATAACAAACAACCTAAATTACTTTTTCCCAATTATAGCAACATACTTTAAATTTTACTCATAGTAGGAACCTATTTCCAATATATAATAGCAATATACTTTACCTAAATTTTCGATTATAGCAACATTATATTGGTTGTTATAGTTGTGAAGAAATTGAAAGTATGTTACTGTTATGAGTAAAATTTAAAATATGTTGCTATAATTAGGGATTTTGGTAAGGTATGTTGATATTTCTTGTAATTAACCAGAATTTTGGTAGTATACATTCCTATAATTGGGACTTTAGTAACTCAAAAATTTGGGCTTTTCTTCATGAGGTATAACGGACCCGTTGTCTTATTTTGTGGGTCGATTCCTTAATTTCTTCAATGTAGGGTTAAATGCAACGAATACCAACCTAGTTCCATTGATTTATTTATTATGATAGTCTGTTTTCATTTGTTTCTATTACAACATTTTATTTAAAAAATCTACGATATTATAGCAATTTCCTTTAAATATAAAAAATTGACCGCTATAATCGGATATATTTATCAATTACAAATGTCTAAATATGATAGATAAAATAAAAATACAATGGGAAAAAAATTTCAAGCACATTGCCTTAGTAAGAAAAGAACTGAACCTAAAATGATAGTATAATAGAAAGAAATGAAAGTTGGATGCCGTAATACAAAAATAAAATATAAATACGTTGTTCTTTCTTGTTTTTAATCGGTTTAAATAAAGATGTATACAAAGGAACCATCGACATTTGAAGGAATCATCCATGTATAACGTTGCACATTAACAATAATCACACGTGGTATGTTTAATTAAAAAAAAAGTTTCAGCCTATATTTAATGTTTTGGCTATTTGTTGTGATTTGCTTACAAAATAACGTGTAATTACTAATTACCTTTTATTAAACAACAAAATTACAGAGTAATCTATAATTGAAGTCTGTACCTACATTTGCAAAAACATGATAATTGCAATATCGTGGAAACATGGGTCGGGTCTTGGTTTAATATTTGGTTGGGGCATTGGGCCTAATATAATATTGTTAATTTGGGCTGATATTAAATAAAAGTATAAAACTAAGCAGTTAGTGGGCCGAAGACCATACATTAACATGCAGGCTAGGCCTGCTATATTACTGGTGGATTGGATTGGTCGTGGAACAAGGTTGAGTTTGAATTCTTTTGGTATACTTGGACTTGGACATTAACTTTTTTTACAACTTAATCTTGTAGACCTTTGAGTTGGAAATTATTAGTATTAGAAATTGATGTCTTTTTGTTATATTTGGGAACTTTAAACGTTTTTAAAGTTATTAAAACTCATGAATCTATTTTGTTTGTATAAAAAGAAACATAAACACAAACCTCAAATGGTGGAACTTGTAATATTTAAAAAATTTGTTGTTAAAGAATGCGATATATTATATATAATAGATTAATTTTAGATTCCCTTAGGAACAATAAAGTTCCTAAGGGTTTGACATAATTGGTCATTCTATTTTGCCTATTAACCATTTTGGATTTTTTTAACTAAAGGGTTTGACATAATTGGTCCTTCTATTTTGCCTATTAACCATTTTGGAATTTCTTTTTTTTTTTCTTTTTTTTTTAACTAAATAAAGTTCAATACATGTCGATGGAATTGCCCAATTTTTTCTTTAAGTTGCAATTTCGTTCCTTTTTATGTTATTTGTATTGGATCGGTCATTCCTTCTCGATCCTTCTGCACCGTCATTCTTTTCTATCAATTTACTCATTCCACCGCTTTGAACCTACTCCACGTCCGTTCAGGTCCAGAGCTACCATCTACGTGGTGTTTTTTCATCTAAGCTTCTATTGCCCACGCAGGAGATAACACTGACAATATGTTAGCGATTGAATCGTCTCTCTGCTGCCACCATCACCATCTGTCGCCACCTCCATCTATCTATCAACGTCACCTAATTATATTGGTTACGAATCAGACCCTAAGAACTTGAAGGGGGCGGTGTTCACTGCGGTTTCACATGCCACGTAGGCTGAAAACGCACTTCACTCCCTCTGGTCTCAGCCCTTTTGACTACTACGTAAGTTCGTTTGCAGTTACTTTAAGGCATAAAAAATAACCTTATTTTCGTAATATTGAAATATTGGATTAGTTGGTATGCGAATGTTGGTTTCAAAATCCACGTTAGGGAAGTTCACTTTACAAAAATAAAAATTAAAAAATAATCAATTTAGAGTACTATTCTGTGTATTATTTTGCCGTTAAAAATGTAATATTTAAGGAATTGATAACTGGCCCCTTTTCTAAAAACTTGCTAATTCCAACCTCTTTAATTCTTTAGCCATTTTGATACTTTTGGTCCTTACAGTGAAATTTTTTACATTTTTTCATAAAAAACACAAAAAACGGCCCGGGGCGAAGCCCGGGTTTTTCCGCTAGTTTTTATCATAAATGTATAAGCCTTATTGGTATGCTTGGTGAGTTGGGCTACAACGAGACACACTCTCCTGACCATGCAATCTTGCAATACATCATAAATATGATGTGCATGTAACAAATTTGACAAAACGTGGGCCATGCGATATTACCCCTTTGAAAGTAGGTCCCACCTTATATTTTACTAAAACAAGTGATGTTGATGAAATAACCCTTTTTGACACTATGTTTTACTGAAAAATCTTATAGTGGCACTTAGGTAGGGTTAATGTCATAAATGACAATCAATAATAGACAGTTAGTTTACAACAAGTCACAAATATTTTTTTATCCTTATTACATCATTGGGATAGATTTCAACCAGCTAAACTAATATACACCGTGACATTCGATATAAAAGAAATTATTCATTTAGGTCTACCGATTGTGTACACTGTGGCATCCGATATAACATAATTATCCGATTGTAATGCACTTTAATGGTGTAACGGGAACCAGAAAAAAGTTTAGTAACATAACGAATACAATTAAAAGATTAATGACCTAAAGAGCAAATTGTGTTTTATTGATTGTTATTTTATCATATATACTTATTTATACATCATGAACCCAAGTTATATTTAGTTCTTGGTCCAACACTACTGTAAGAGATGTTGATGAGATAGAATGTGTACTCGTTCTCTAGACTTTTACTAGTGCTAAGTAGATAGCTCAAAATTAGCTTTTATCATGTTGTTAAATCATTTTATATTGTTGATTTTAAGTTAAATTGAGATTGAAACCTTGACTTATTCTTTATTTTAAAAAACAATATAATGATATATGCAACCAAAATATTTAACGTCGGTTGCAGCTATAAAGGAAAGAAAAAGACCGATGGTCCGAGGATTGTAACATCGAAGAGTCGGACCACATGGATATAGTAAATACTATACTTCTTTATGTTGGACTTATCTTTGTGTGTCTATTTTTAACTACCAAAAGCCTACTTGTGTGATGTTCAAGTGGACAATCGTATTTAGTTATAACAATAATGATGATAGATCATGTTCCTAAAGGAGTTACTTCATAGGCCATCATATTTAATCATAACACGAACATATATAGAGAACTTAATCGGTTTTAGCCATTCAATTATGATTTTTTATGATATATAAAAATAGTTTAGAGGTAAACCAATACATGTTTAGTAGTCGAATCAACAAAATGATAAATATACAGGTTTGTTATGATTTTATGTATTTTGTTATTACATAAAAAAGTGAATAATTAAGATCATGTTTGACGGATAATAGTTTAAAAAATAGTAGTTATTAGTCGATAAAAAATAACGTTGGGTAAAACTAACTAATAATTAGCTGAAATATGTAATTTGACATAAAAAGATATGTAGAATATTAAGTTTTTATATAAATAATAAATGATACATTTTGGATAATTAAAAAAACTCAAAAAATTTGTTCAAATGTTAGCAAAAAAAAAAAAAAAAAAAAAAAAAAAAAAAAAAAAAAAAAAAAAACGTAACTTATAAGCTATTTTTAGTTAGTAAAACATGACAATCTATAAAAAAAAATTGAAAAGTAAACTAGCTTATAAATTAATTGTGGCATGCCGAACACTTTTTTCGGAACTTTATTATAATACCAAATAAACTACTAAATACTTTTATGAAGAAACCATTGATCTACCAACATTTAAGAAAACTCTTATATTCTATTTACATGCAGAAAAACCGTTACATTTTCAGTTATCTTTCACATGTAGGGTTGTTCACCATTTAGTTAAAACCGAATTGTCCAATCGGACAATTTGGATTGGCCTATTTGGTTCAGATATTCAGATATTTGGATTGGTTTTAAACTAAACCGAATTATTATTTTGGATTTTGGTTTATAAAATAAGAACAGAATAGTCCAAAAAAACCGAATAACAACTTATTATTATTTTTTTAATATATATCTTTAATCATTTATAATTTTTTTTGAGCGGCAGCTTAGGATCGAACCCTCGCATCCCCATTTTCCCATACTCAGTGACAGAACTTGAACTTTTGATTGGGTGGGGGGGGGGGGGGACAACCCCTCCTAGCCCTCCAGAAGATCCGTCCCTGCCCATACTAAGAGTGAATAAACTTATTATAACTATTCTTGTTGTCATCATCACAAAATAAAATGTCATCAGATTTTGGGGCAAAGTACACTAATGTACTTGTATGTTGATCATTTTAGCGATATTCCTATTTAGTTATTTCCTTAGTAGCCCTTGAATCATTATAGCCATTAAGTTACTATCGAAATAAAGATATAATAATTCAAGGTCTAATTGCTGTTGTGTTCTTTTGTATTTTTTTTTTCAAAACTTCAAGACCTGTAAGTGGGAGAGATGTTTTTTTTCTTTAAAAAACCAGAAAAGCAATATAACGCTTTAATTAAAATACAATAATAATAATAATAATATATAGATCTGTAGAGATTTACAGAATTCACCTTAATGATATCGTCTATATCACATTCTTTATATAATACATAGATATACAATAAAATAACAAACTAATACTAAAATACATGAGATAACATAAATCAACAACTATCCTGTATTATCTCAATTATCTCTAATACCCCCCTTCAAGCGCAGAGGTGGTGGCCCAACACGAAGCTTGTCTCTGAATGATTCAAATAAAGGACGTGGAAGACTTTTGGTGAAGATGTCAGCAAGTTGTAAGGAAGTAAGAACAAAACGGGTGTACAGTTGTCCAGAAGCCACTAATTCACGAACAAAATGGTTGCTCTGATAATACAAGATAGTTGTTGATTTATGTTATCTCCTATTTGAGACCGTATAGTGCTTTCTTCAGTCGGCAAACATGATTAGGAAAACGTGGATCAACAAAACTTGGAGGTTGTTCCATAAAGATTGTATCAGTTGGTTGTCCATTTAGGAAGGCATTATTTACATCTAATTGGTGTAAAGGCCATTTGTGCATCACAGCTAAAGATAGAACTATACGAACAGTAACAGCTTTGACTACAGGGCTGAAAGTGTGAGTGTAGTCAATCCCAGGGAGTTGATTGAAACATTGTGCGACCAAGCGAGCTTTGAGACGTTGTATTGTTCCGTCTGAGTTGTATTTTGTGCGATAAACCCATTTAGAGCCAACAATATTTGAGATACTTGGGCGAGGGACCAAGTCCCAAGTATTATTGGAGCGTAAGGCATTCATTTCGTCTTCCATGGCAGATAACCAAGCGGGATTCTTTGCAGCAGATTTAAACCCACGTGGTTCTTTAGTAGCAAATAAAGCTTGATGCAATGGAGATTTATCGAGATAAGCTAGATCAACCAGATGTCTTGGTTTAAAAATTTCTGCTTTGGATCGGGTGATCATAGGATGAACCGATGAAGAAGACTGAGTTGATGCACCCGTGAATGTAGGTGAAGAAGGAGAAACCGGAGACTGCAAAGCTGTTGATGAAGGCTGTGTAACAACATCTGCTGTTGGCGAGGGTTGTTCAACAGCATTTGTTGAAAATGATTGATCAATATCAATCGATGGCGATGGTTGAACATCAGGAACAATAATGGAAATTTCAGGTGTGTGACATAAAGAACACGGAGAGACAGTTGCTGATGTGGAAGAAGTGGATGAGGCATTTGATGGTTGGTGTGGAAGAGATAAGAATGCTAAGTCTTCAAATTTTGAAAAAAACCAATGTTGCTTGATCAGATTTAGATGTGATGTCACTGAAAGGAAAACTTTGTTCATCAAAAACAGCATGACGAGTGGTGTAAATGCGATTTGATGATGTGTCTAAGCAATGATATCCCTTGTACTGAGAACTATATCCGATGAAAACGCAGGAGATGCTTCGAGGTGCCAACTTGTTTGTAGAGTAGTTGCGTAAGTAAGGGAAAACTCGACACCCAAATGCCTTGAAAACATTGTAATTTGGTGTGGAATGATAAAGCAGCTCAAATGGACTCTTGTAATCAAGAATTTTGGAAGGAAGACGGTTGATGATGTAGGTTGCTGAGCTAAAGGCATCTACCCAGAGAGAAGCCGGTGCACTTGCATTAAAAAGCATAGCAAGACCTGTTTCAGTGATGTGTTTGTGTTTCCGTTCCGCCCTACCGTTTTGTTGCGGGGTGTGAGCACATGATAAACAATGATGCGTGTCATTTCTGGTTAAAAGAGTTCTAACATGTTGATTAACGAACTCGGTCCCCCATCACTTTGAAAGGTTTTCATCTTGCAAGAAAACTGTGTTTGAATAAATGCTAGAAAAGCATTAAGAACAATGATGAATTCGGACTTCAGCTTTAATGGATAAAACCATGTAAAGCTCGAAAAATCATCAATAAATATGCAATAATATCTGTATTCGTCTTTAGAAGGGACAGGTGCCGGTCCCCAAAGATCACAATGAATTAAGTCAAGGACATGTAAGGATCTTTTAGTATTAGGTTGAAAGGGCAATTTCTTGCTTTTAGATAGCTGACACGAAGAGCAAACATGTGGTTTTGGTAATAAAGAAGTAACAAATAAAACACCCATTTTATTCAATAGCTTTATAGTATCAAATGCAACATGCCCTAATCTATTGTGCCATAAATCATAAGATGCACGTAATGTAGAAGACTTTAAACTAGAAAGAAAAACTTGATGTCCTTGCTTAAGCATGTACAACCCGTTCTCACATTTGCCCCTTGCTAGGATTTCCTTTGTTGCTCGATTCTGAATGGCAAAGAATGCTTTAGAAAATAAAACATCAATGGGAGAATCATTAGTTAATTTACTAATAGAGAGTATATTTTTTTTGATATTAGGGACAACAAGAACATTTGAGAGTTTAAGATCTTTGGAAAAGGATTTATTACCAATATGTGAAATGGGAGAAGCATTACCATTTCCAAACACAACATGATCATGTTGGAGGAGGTGCAGATAAGGAACCATCAATATGGCCCGACAATTTTTGATAAGCAAGAAGGGTTTGGATCTGATTTCGCCAAAGCAAGTAATTTGTGGGAGAAAGCTTGACTGTAATCATGTGAAGGATAGTAGCAAGAGACAGAGGAGAGTCTGAAGAGGAAGAAGAAGAGCCACCGGTAGTCATGATGTAAGTGGGGAAGGAGAATCATAATCTTACTCTGATACCATGTAGAGATTTATAGAATTCACCTTAATGATATCGTGTATATCACATTCTTTATATAATACATAGATATACAATAAAATAACAAACTAATACTAAAATACAGGAGATAACATAAATCAACAACTATCATGTATTATCTCAATTATCTCTAATAAGATCGATAGAAGAAAAATACAAAGTGTTCACGTGTATTTTACCTTATTTTGAATTTAAAAAGACCAAGTAAAACACCTTCTTGAAACCATGAGTCTAGTATCACAATTTTCATGGATTGAAAGGAAGTGTGATTTGGTTTAGCATAATAACATAAGAAATTATTGTAACATAAGAAAGTTAGAAGCAAATATCTTATTAAAAACTAGCTTATCAAAAATTATTTAGTTAAGTCGATAGACATTTTCTTATCTAATCTCATCGAAACACTTAAAAGTGTTTTTTACAAACACCTTAAAGAATTAAATATTTCATTAACATTGTATTTTTTG
The DNA here is from genome assembly GCF_052849685.1 of Lactuca virosa. Lineage (NCBI taxonomy): Eukaryota > Viridiplantae > Streptophyta > Magnoliopsida > Asterales > Asteraceae > Lactuca > Lactuca virosa. The sequence continues at coordinate 44,227,557 of NC_136432.1, read as the reverse complement.
TCAACTAAAAATCAAGAAACAAATGAAAAAAAGCAATACAAGGCTTATGAAATCGATAAGGCTTATTCTATATACCCCCCCCCCCCTCCAAATTGGTTGGTGTACTCCCATGTATCATTGGATGAGTGTGTGTTTGATTTTTTATATGAGTAAAGGAGTACATATAATAACACTCATTGAAAATTGTTATTTGTTTTGTGATTGTAGATTAGCACTTAGGCGTTGTTTGTTTTTTCTGAGACAAAATGGCTGCAGTCTGCGGACCACATCTGTAGACCTCTGCAGTAGAAGCGGTGGACCAAACGTCTGCGGTCTGAAAAAAGAAGACTGCTTGTTTTTTAATATCTGCATGCTACTAAAATAAACTAAAATCTAAATAAACTCATTTTTTAAACTTCAAAGTGATTTTTTAATATTTTTATGACTTTGTTATAAATAATTAAAAATCTAGATCAACTTTTATGTATTATTGTATAAAAAGTGAAAATAAAAACGGTACGAATTAACGTATATTTGATAAAAACCAACAATTTTGGTCGCAAAGTTATACAAAACATTGTAATTAGGAATCAAATAAATTGATATATAAATTGATGGAAATAAACTTCGATTTTTCAACTAAATCAATTAAAACGTACCATAAATATTTTCCCAAGAAATTGACGATACTGTATTAAATAATTTTTTATAAAATTTGGCACAAAAAATATAAGAATATATTATGATTTTTTTTCATATTTATATAAACAACTTTAACGACCGTTATTGTAATAAATGTTTATTTATAAATTTGTCAAAAATATCATGTTTGTATCGTCGAACTTTTTTTTAAAGTATTGTAACCTTTTTTTTTTCAAATTGTTTATCATTAATAAAGTTGGAATAAAATATAAATAAAAAAACAAAAAAAATTAAGATATATATGTTTTTTTAGGCTAGAAGATGTTAGAAGACTCTGATCCACATTTGCGTCAAGAAGAGGGCACGCAGACATTTTTAGGTCTGTAGTCTTCAAAAAAAAAACAGTCTGCGAAGGCTAATGTATGTGCGTGGTCTGAGCGGTGCATACAGAAAAGGCCAAGAATATCTGCAGACAAAAAAAACAAACACCTTATAATACATACCCATTAGTTACCAATAAAAATTGAAGAGCAAGGAGCACTTGCTACTTGCTTGTCCATCCTTACTTGGTGTTCTACGAGGTAGGTGTAACAAAAGCCCACTTGTGTAGAATTTGATACATTTAACTATATATATATATTTAATGATAAAACCTTTTTCAGTTGTATGGAAGCCATTTGAGGTTCTAAAGGGCGTAGATACTAGTTGAGCCATTTGGGGCTCTAAAGGGCATCACTTTAAAACCTTTTTCGGTTGTATGGAAGCCATTTGAGGTTCTAAAGGGCGTAGATGCTAGTTGAGCCATTTGGGGCTTTAAAGGGTGTAGATACAAGTTGCCTAATAGCCCCTTCAATGCATACATGATTATGTTTTATGATTATGTTTTGTGTATAAAGTAGTTTATTTTTTTTTTAATTATTGTAATTTGGTGTGACCAGGAGCATATATATATTTCATAGTAGCTTATAAGTTAGTTGTTTTGAATTTTTAATAAACTACTTGAGATTACTTATTGATGACTTAATTTATAAGCAAAAAACTAGCTTTTCAACTAACATGCCAGATATAACCTATGAGGTGGTCAACCGTGATGTTCAAATAGCAAGAAATATGACACTTATATTAAATTGAAACTTGAAACTAAGAACTCATTTATGAATTATTATCTATTAGTTTCAAATCCTAAAATAGATGTAAGAGTTGTCGGCTTTTTGAACAATCCATAAAAGATTAAGGGAGTGTTTGATAAATGTCTGACTGGGTCGAGTCAGCAAATTGGGCTGACTCGGTCAGACCTTAGGTGTTTGATTTGTGCCTTCTCGGTAAAATCAGCTGGCCCAAATTGTTTTCTTGCTCAGTTTTTTAACAATTGCTGACTGGAAATTAGACCATCTTGCCCCTGCGTCTTTATTCTTTCTTCCCCCATTCCCGTCCCTTCCCAGTGACCTAAAAGCACAGCAGCCGCCATACAGGAAGAACTCCACAGCGAGTGAACGCCAAACAGAGTCGGACCTCTGCCTCTCGCCGGACCTCCGCCACCGCCAGAGTACTCTTCAATCAGTGACGCCTTCTCGACTCCATCACACAGGTAAGATATTCTTCTAACTTTTCTGTTAATAATTTTCAAAATCAGATACCATTTATGCTTTGATGGTATGAAATTTGTAGTTCTTTATGAAATCAAATTACTATTTGTTAGAATATTATGAATTCTCAACCTGTATGTGAATTGGAAGTTTTTTTTTTCTTTTTTGTAGTTCTTTGTGTACAAGAACTGAAATTTGAAATTCTTTGTTCTAATATGATGAATTTCAAAATTGTATGTGAATTGGAAGTTTGTTTATGTTATGTTTTGTAGTTCTTTATGTATAAGAACTGAAAATTGAAGTTTTTTTTTTCTAATGTTATTAATTCTGAAATTGAATGTGAATTGGAAGTTGTTTTTTTTTTTTTTTCTGAATTGGAAGTTTTTTTCTCCAATTCACATTGAAAGTCTTTTTCTCAAATTCACATTTTATAGCTTATGAATTGAAATTGAAAGTGAATTGGAAGTTTTTTTTCTAAATTCTGATTTTATAGCTTATGAATTGAAATTGAATGTGAATTGGAAGTTGTTTTTTTTTCTAATGTTATGAATTCAGAAATTATAAGCTATAAAATCAGAAATTGGGTTGTTCTTTTTTGTTTATAAGCTATAAAATCAGAAATTAGCTTGAATATTGATGTTTTATGAAATCTGAAATTGTTTGTGTATAAGTTATCAAATCATACTTTTTTTTAGTTTAATTATTTAAGTTTATGTTGATATTGTTGACCTTAATTGTTAGCTTGTTATCTTTTGTGAAATTGTTAGCTTGAATATTGACGTTTTATGAAATCTGAAATTGTTTGTGTATAAGTTATCAAATCATAATTTAGGATGATGCTAACTTCCTTGGTTGAAAATTGCTTTATGTTTAAAATTGTTCTTGATCTTGATAAAAACTATGATAAATTACTTTAAATATTAATGTTTTAGGATGTTGGTTTGGAACGAGAGTGAGGAAAAAACTTTTCTTGATGCATGTATCCATGAACTAACCACTAATGGTTGTGAGGGTTCTGGGCTTAAGGCAAGTTCATGGAAGACAATACGCGAAAAATTGATAAACGAACACGGTAAAGAGGTTGATCAGAAGCAAATGAGAAACCACGCTTATCATCATTGATAGAGAAAACATACAAGGCATAGAATGGGGTCCAGAAGCCGTTGAATATATGCGTGCTTTGCGTGATCAGATTGCAAATCAACTACTTTCACCTACTTCATGTTAAATTATTATGTTATTTTAAATTTCATTATGTTTTTATTTGGATATTAAATGATTTATGTTTAATTTACATTTTGTATGACATTTTTTATTTGTGTGTAATTTACATTTTGTATGACAATATGTATGTTTTTATAATTATTTAGCAACTTAATCCATCATTATATATAACAGAAGGGTAAAATGGTCATTTTTCATCACTCAGCACATTCAGTCAGATGTACAATCAAACAACAGGATTTCTTACTCAGTCAGGATTTCTTACCCAGACAGACCTTTCCCAGTCAACACTTTCTCAGTCAGCAACTATCAAACGGGGCCTAAGCCTTTGGCTTAAGCTTTTTTTAATTTATTAAATATAAATACCAGACAAATGCTTCATCAAATGATACAATTTTGTCTTCATCAATGCACCAATCCAAGCTCTTCCGAACTAAAATGAAAACTCACAATCAATTGTTGCAATACCATTACAAACATTGATAAGATATGGCCCATAAGGCTTTTCATCATATAAACTACAACATTAACAAAACATTAACAAGAAAAAAATTGAAAGTAAACCAAGTTAACATCAATAGAGAACACTTAGGTATTTTTCTTGTTAACCTAATGGACTTAATACATTGATGCAATATTTTTGGTTATGGGAGATGATGCTACAAGTGGAATAGGTTGGTTCCTATTAAAATTAATATTTTGGGTTGGAGAACTTATATGGATGGTTTGCCTACTAGATCTAATTTGGATAAAAGAAAATAATGGATTTGGATTTTATTCTTTATCCTATTTGTGAAAATCATGTGGGATCGGTTGACCAGTTATTCATGTCTTACTTTGTGGTTTATCCTATTTGAAGGAAAATTAGTCGTTAGTATGACATTGAGCTAATTTGCAACGATAGTGTCTAGATGTGGTTCTTTAACAACGAGCTTTCCACAATTCATGGTTTTTTAGATCAAAAGTTCTTAGGAAAGATGCAATGTTTGGACGTTATTTTGATTTTGATAAATTATTTAAGATAACTTATTGATAAACTACTTTATAAGCTAAAATTAGTTTTTCAACTAGCACGCCAAATAAAATGTATGAGGTGGTAAACCATAATGCTCATATAGCAAGAAATATGATATTTACATTGGCTTGAAACTTGAAACCAAGACCTCATTTATGAATTATTATCTATTAATTTCAACTCCTAAAATCAATTGGATGGAAGAGTTACATGCGTTTTCAACAATCCAGAAAAAATTAATCTTCTGGCTTAAGTTTTTTTATTGCTCCTAAAGTATTAAATAAAATATTGATCGACAGCTAGTGGACAATCCGATGCTCCATCAAATGATACAACTTTGTCTTCATCGATGCACCAATACAAGTTCTTCCCAAATGAAAATGAAAACTCACAATACCATTACAAACATTAATAAGAGATGGACCACAAGGCTTTTAATCATATAAACTACAGCATTAATAATAAAAAAGAATGAAAATAAGGGGGCTGATATTTAATTGTATCTCTAATTTTCTTTATTCCTTACCACGTCAATAACTAGAATGAAAAAGAAAAGGCAACGTCAACGCATCCGGGAAAAAAACGATTAATGTCTCGATATGAAAAGTTCTTAATGTTAATTGAGTGCACACTTCTTCAATAGATTAACTTGCAATAATATGTACGGCTTCTCCCAGTTCGACCAGGTCGTCATGACCTGGACTTTGGCCATAACATGTTTGACAAATCCAAGATGTACTCCTATAAGTAAAGGGGGTTCGAATATAGATTGGTTGTGATCTAAAAGTTATGAATCTACTGACAAGTCCAACCCCAATATATTGATTTCTAGTAGCAATACATCACGAACATATATATATATATATATATATATATATATATATATATATATATATATATATATATAAATCATCAACTAACACATGACAAGTTAATGTTTGGATAAAAATCATGTCCGCCATCATTCCATTTCAAGGACTTACAAAAATACCTCGAACGGTGCCCTTTTACCTTGGAAAATCATACAATTACCTCATGGGAAGTTAGCCGTGCCCACGAATGATATAAATACTACTATTGTTTTGGCTTTACTCACATCAGTGACATAAATCTATGTGGATCTTAGCAAAAAATGATTAGGTTATTTCAATAAATATATTCAACCAACTCCAATTCTTTTACCTATTAACATCTTAGAAGATTTCACAAACCCCATATCACTTAGTTTTCGACTTTCCGAAAATATATTAGCCGATGAATTTATAGTTGTTGTTCTTGTTTCTTTAGTACCTTCAGTGATTCCTATCCCTATCATGTTCCTTGGATTATTACAAGTGGTATTCAAGCTTTTATTTTTGCAACATTAGCCGTGACTTATATTTGCGAATCCATGGAAGGCCACAATTGACTAGTTTTCTAAGAAATTAAAACAAGTTAACATCAATAGAGTAGACTTATATGTTGTTTCTTGTTAACCTAATGAACATACACGTTGATGCACTATCTTTGGTCATGGGAGATGGTGCTACATGTGTAATGTGGAATAGGTTAGTTCTCATTAAAATTAATATTTTGGGTTGGAGAACTTATATGGATAGGTTGTTTACTAGATTTCATTTGGATGAAAAAAAAAATAGTGGATCGAATTGTATTCTTTACTCTATTTGTGAAAATCACATGGGGTCGGCTCACCACTTTTTCACGTCGTGCTTCGTGGCTTATACCATTTGAAGGCAACTTGGTTGTTAGTTGGACATTGAGCTCATCCTATAGTGCAATGTCAAGATGTGGTTGTTTTAACAACTATAGGAACCCTAAAGATTTTCTGCAATTTGTGGCTTTTTAGATCAAAAGGTCTTGGGAAAGGTCCAATTTTTGGAAGTGATTTTGATTTTGATTTGTATGAGATAAGTGAGCCTATTGCAAAAATATAACATTTTCTTTACTTTCATAATTCCTTTTTTGGTTTTTATTGATAATTGTCCACAACCCTTTGCTTCTTCTAAAGATCAACCCCAAGTGATATGACTTGCAATGTATAATTAAAATAACCCTTTTCTTTCCTAACCATCTCTATTAAGTCGTTCTTTCTGCATCAAATCCAAAAAGAAACACAAATATATAACTAACCATGTCCTCATCAAACCCATTAAGTCAAAAAAAAAAAAAAAAAAACAAACAAACAAACATCACATTATTGTCGTTCCTATAAAATAACAATTCAAAACAAATTACATCATAGGCATGTCTAGAGCTCGTAAAACATCTTTAAACTCAAACTCACTTGTGTTTTTGTTAAAGCGTTCAACCAATTTGTACCTCATGTCATTTAAATAAAAAGATTGTGCAGTTTCCAAAAGCCATTTTGCCTCTGAATCGGTTAATTTGCTTGTAAAGACAACATCACCTCGAATAAGAACTAAATCCTTTGTTTCACAAAATTCTTTGTAATGAGAAATAGTGAAGTAAGGAGAGGCTTGAGTTCCTCTTGCTTTGTAATCTTCAAGTCCAGTAAAAAGAATATGTGGCATTTGTACTGTTTTACAAAATCATAATTATTAGAGATAAGACCAAAAAATAAATAACTTTTATAAAAAAAATATCAAACCTTGCATAAACATCGTTGTATAACCGCTTCCTTTCCACACTGGAATCACAAAATATCGGCTACAAATTACAAAACAAGTGTTTTTATCAGTTTGTGGATTCTAAACTTGAGTTAACAAAAGTCCACTTGTGTCGTTGTGTAGGATTCCACAAATTAAAGAATCAAATTTAATAACAACAATAATGATGATAGAGGTGTTTGAAAAAGTCAGTTTCAGTTGTGACTTACCAATCAGCAGCTCTGTGTTCAAGCAATTTATACAACTTTGTCTTCATTGATGCACCAATATGACCTCTTCCAATGTGAAACTGAATACAATGTGTAAACTCACTATCAGTAGGTGAAATAACATTAAGAACATTCATAATAGATGGGGCCCAATTATCATCAGATATCTTCAGCAATATTATCATGAAAAGGATGGAAATTGGAAAGTAAAACAAGATTTTAATATAATGGAAAACAGCTATAATATTCTATCAATCTTTTCTTCCTGAAACTGAGACACCTCTCATTATCTAGATCACAAATAATGGACCAATCCAAGTAACACATAAATGGAAATTAAAATTAATAGAAAAAAGATAAATTCAAGAAAACTAATTGGATTCAAATGGAAAGAGATCACCAAGTGAAAGGAACATACATCATCCCAAATTGAAGCTAGATCCTCTGGAGTTTGAAGCTTTGCTCTTTCAACGTCAATGAGGGATTCCAATGGCTTGTGCTTCAATGGAGTGAAGCCAGAGGCAAAGCTTGAAAAGCTGTGGGTGGGAATTGAAACCGATTTGTGAAAGTCACCTGGAATGGAATGCTTGATTCCGGACTCTCTTCCCACAGAAATGGTGAAAAATGATGAACGACATTCAGCTGAAGATAGTGCGCGTCTTGAGAGTCTGGTTGCTACACGTAGCATTGTGATTCTCTGAATGTAAAAGAAAAAATTATACATCTTTCAGAGCTATACAGATAAGATATCAAGAAACAAAGTAATAACTACAGATCAATCGCTATTTGACTGTTTCACAATTGAAAAGTTTCATGTTTGACATTCACAATCAAAACGCAGCTCTTACTGTTGCTACACAGAGAGAGAAAAAGACATTTCGAAGTTGGATTTGAGTATACTTTAACCTAAAAGCAACACGTGTCTTACACGGTCCTGATCAAACTTCTTACAGGCATTTCGTCGAACAGTTGGAATGCATGATCATGTATGCAACATCGGTAATTGATAAGAAAAGAATCGAAACATCTCAAAGTCACGCAATTAAAAAGACTAATTACAACTGTAAAGATCTTTATTCAACAAAATACTTTTGATAGATCCACCTAAGCAACTTGCGAGAAAATGTAAATTTTGCTATAGCTTTGTACATAATAATCAAATCAGTAACCTGTACTTGTTGTTATACAAGAGAGCCAATCGCAGGAGCTGATAAACGGAGAAACAAGGAAACGGTGGCCGGAATGAGATGCCGGAACTTCTTCGCTTGGTGAGAGAGGCACAAGGCGTACGACGTCGTTTGAGCAACTTCTTTGTTCTCCAATTGATTCATTCAATCCGGACCTACAAAGGCTACAACTTGAATTTTTGTTGTCTGGATCTTGAGCCCAATAACTTAAATTTAATCCCAAAGTCAAAGACCAATATTTATTCGTAAAACTAGAACCCTAATCCATTCTCATCCCTATCTAATATCATCAAATCAAAGACACCATAAATCAATACTAAATCAATGAATAAGACAATGAGATATTACTATAATAGATTTGATAGTCAATTTGTGGTTTTTAGTATTTGTTCGTTTATGCAATTGCCGACTTCCATATGACCATATAGGTCCCATATAAATATATCATAAAGTCATATGGGGCACTTGGACAACAATTTTGATATTTTTGTGTTTTGGTCTCTATTTGCATTCTAGTGGTTATATGGGGTGCTAAGATTTGTATAAGAGGTATTAGAAGTTTGTATGTGTGACTTGATTTGGTTAATTGAGTCCTTTTGGATGTTGTAGGTGTCATCAAGATTTCGGGAGTTGGGGGGATACATTAGGTGATTAGGGTGTTGACTTCTTTGAATACATAGTTTTCTCACCACATATCATATAAAATAATGTATTTTAGTTGCTGATATTAACGAAAAAACACAGTTTATAATAATATCTTTAAATTATGATGCATATTTAAAGTTTTTTATATGTTTGGCGTGTTGCAGCTAACTTATTTTTCGAGCTTTTTTAAGTTGTCATGTTTAGCAAACCAAAAAGTAGCTTATAAGCTAGCTTTTTTAAAAAAAACTACTTAGACTAGCTTTTTAGGAGTTTTTTTAAAAAAAAAATCAAATATACACCTGAATTAATTCTAGAAACATATTCTTTTAAATGTTCTTTTATGTCATTTTATATCTTTCAGATAACTTTTCAGTTAGTTTTACCAAACGTTATTTTTATCAGCTGGCTTTTCAGCTTAGCGTTTTATTTAACAACTAGCTTTTAAGCTAACAGTTAGCTTTTTATTTAACAACTAGCTTTTTATCTAACAACTATCTTTTCAACTAGTACGTCAAACATAGCTCATATCATATATGGGATGCATACATATTCATGGGGGATTGGTGTGTTGACTTTAGTGCGACTTGAACATTTGATATGAGATATTAGTGACTCGATGATCACTTTGGTATTCCATCGTGCTACTTGTTTTTAAATAGGTAAAAAGTTTGCAGTTCGCGAACAATATTTGTGGACAATTTCAGAATAAGATATAGACCGTATGTGGTCCCCAAGAAGAATATTGTTTTTTATATTCTACAAAATGTTACAATAAACTAACATTTAAAGAAATTAACTTTTTAAAACTTAAAAGAGTTTTTTTCTCGATTACTTTTTATCAACATTTATCTATAATCTTTAGAAAAAAACTAAATTGCTAATTCAAGATAATATTCATGCATAAATAGAATCAATCAATTGATTCAAACAGTTTTCAAAAAGAAAAAAAAAATACAAAAATGCTATGCATGGGAAAAATTCATGAAACCATCTATAAGAAATTATATATATATATATATATATATATATATATATATATATATATATATATATATATTGCAATTAGCTCTTTTAATGGCAAACGGGAATCGAGTTGGCTGAACAAGAATATTTGTTATTGTTTGCTAATTGATATTGCCATTTATATTCACATATTTTATGTGACATTTTAGTATTTTTAGTTGTATTTTGGTCTTAAATTAACATATATGATACTTATTATTTCTAAATTTCATTATGTAGTCATAAAGACACTCTTGGATTAAAAGGAGTTGAAATGTTGGACTGCTATAATGGATCAATAAAAAAAAGTTATATTGTTGAATATAGAAGACTACGACGCAGAAGCCATGCCTTCGTGACGCGAAAGTGTTGACATAATAAACCAACATATGGATATGTGTGCCAAGCTGACTTAGAGGATACACGAAGTAAACTCGAAACCCCGACGCGAAGCCCACTTTACCACGTCGCGACTTTATGTATTTTGGAAACTCTATAAATATGGTTATCTTCAAACCTGTGGAGTATGCACTAAGTATTATTCAAACGTTGACGACCAAAGAGCCTTTAGTAACGTTTTGAAGACCAAAGATTACTATTGGAGCGAGATTCAGAGGAATCGAGAGTTGATACACATTAAATCATTCGATTTGCTTTTATTCAATATGTTTAGCAAAGTTTTATGATTTATATTCGTGTTTTTACTTGGATTGTGGGCTAATAACCTTATTATTTTGTTTAGAGTAGATGATCATCTAGACTATGTGTTGATTTCGATAATTTTGGATTAAAACTAGTTGTTTATTCATTATGTTTGGTTGATAAAGATCCTCATGTGTTAAAGTCGTTACATTTACTATTTATTGTCGAGTATTACATAGTTTTAATCAGGGTTCTAAATAACGTGGCATGGCATGCCAAGGTGCGCCATGACATCGAGGCGTCGTGTAGACGCCCCGAAAACGAATTAGGCGGTTGTGTAAAGATTAGCGTGCAAATAACGTTGTAAGGCGCGAAAAGGTGCACTTTTTTATGTAACGCGTTTTTTTGGCCACCTATGGAGCCGAGGTTCTGACATGCTTTGTGAGTAGCCCGGAGTCATCATGGGTGAACCTTCGTGGCCACAAAGGGGGTTTTTATTCCTCCTTGGATTTAATCTAAGGATATAAGATACTTTTGTAATGTTCACCGACTTTTAGAAAGATGTCATTTTTGTAAACTTTTAGTATGATTGTAAATCGGTGACTATATGTTAGATTAAATGTATATTAACATGTGAAAACATTAGGTTTTTGTTAATAAATGGCTTGTTTATATAATTGGATGATAGTATATATATATATATATATATATATATATATATATATATATATATATATATATATATATATATATATATATAGAGAGAGAGAGAGAGAGAGAGAGAGGTAGGTTCAAATGTTTCTCATATCTATTATGTGCTAGAATGCACTAATAAGAATTTAGTAAAAATTATATGTATATTAAATGATATCCATACTTAGAATTCATTTTTATGGAAACTAATTAAATTCATCATTAATGTCAACAATAATATTCTTTCAGAATGAATTCGTATCTACAAGAATAAGAATGTATTCTAGCAGAATGAGAGTGTATTCTAGTAGAATACACTCTCGTTCTTCATATTTTATACAACTTTATTGTATTTTAAGTGACTGAGTCCTGAAACAAACAACGAACCTATACATAAAAACCTAGGCATGAATTCATTCTCAAAGAATGTTATTGCTGACATTAATGACGAATTTAATTAATTTCCATAAAAGAGAATTATAATTATGGATATCATTTAATATACGTACCATTATGGAAATTATTTAATATCTATATTTATTTAATTAAATAATTATTTAATTTTACTAAATTCCTATTGGTGCATTCTAGTAGACAATAAATGTAAAAAACACATTAACCTAGCCCTATACATACATATATATATATATATATATATATATATATATATATATATATATATATATATATATATATATATATATATATATATATATATAAATTTTGCCGGCTTGTCATGCCTTGAAAAACGCCAAGGCATCGTCATGTCTCGCAAGGCTTGAGGCTTGGCTATGCGGCCAAGTCACTCCTTACGTTATTTACAACCATGGTTTTGATAAACATTTTGTTTATGTTTAATTTAATCATATTGATTTTATAAACATAAGATTGTATGGCTAGAGTTTGATCAAAATCTAGAGTTAAATAATAAAGTTGGCAGCTCTAACGTGTGAGAATGCATGTGATGACCATTCATATGTAAACAACTGGTTTTCATTATCATTAATGTCAATAACAGTTCAATAGTTTTCATAATACGAAATGAAGACTGATTTTTAGGATAATTATTTCACTTAATCACTACCATTAAGAATATTTAGAAATCCAAGGATTAGTAATCGGACCACGAAAACTAATTAAATTAGAAATAGGTAAACAATGAAGTTTAATATATTGCACTTTTAGAAAAATCAACCATAATCAAAAGGTAAATCGAATCTAAAAGGAAGTAGTTTTTAAATCTAGATTTCAATCATTATCTGTCCTTGTCTTCTTAGTTATGTAACGCCCCGTTCCTGGTACGTATTAATTCATTAAATGTCTTTTTATAAAGAGCTACTCAATGAGTAGTAGCTCTAACTCGTCGAGTAGATGCCAGGATTGGACGCGGGTTTAAGTGACCTACTCGGTGAGTCCGCGTCTTGACTCGACGAGTAGGCCAGTCTGGATGAAACCCTAATCCTTAGGGTTTGTACCCTATTTAAACGTCCTTATAGCCCCCATCCCAGCCTCCAGCACCTCTAGAGCGTTCCCCCTCAAAACCCTAGCCCTCCATTGGTGAGTTTGAGTGTTTCCTTCTTGATTTTGAGTGATTTGGTGTATTCTTGAAAGTGTAGAAGAGAAGGAAAGAGAGAAGGTGCAAAGGAGAAGAAGGAGATCCAGAAGCTAGTTTTCATTTGCTACTTCATCTGGTAATAAAGCCTCTACCTTGTTCATTTTCCTAGTAGATCTTCATATATGCTTGTTTTGCCACTTTTGGGACATTTCAAGGTCCAAACTCGAGTTTGGAGCTCCCTTAGGGTAGGGAACTATAGATCTGGACATCATTGAGCTCCGGGAGCTCAAAGTAGCTACCTTTATGCAAAGCAAGGCCTTGTTCCAAACCCTAGGTTCCCATTTCTAGCTTATTTTGGTGTTTTAGCTTCATACCTCTATGCATGTATGTAAAGTTGGCAACTTTACGTGTTATATCGGCCCTAGAAGCTCAGATCTATGAATTGGATGCATTGGAATCGATTAGAATCAACTGTATAGTGAAGACATGCATAGGACTCGACGAGTCGTTCATTGGACTCGGCGAGTCGGAGCGCAAACTCCCGATTTCTCCGATTTGAGAGTTGTGAGTTGAATCAGTGAGTGGAAGAGGACTCAGTGAGTTAGGACAAGGATCTGGAAGTAGAGGGACTCAACGATTCTACGCCCCGACTCGGCGAGTCGAGTCGCGAGTTGGAGAATTGTGAGTTAGGGAACTCGGCGAGTCCATAGTAGGACTCGGCGAGTAGAGTCAACCTGGAAGTTGACTCTGACCAGGACTTTGACTTTGACCAGGGGGTAAATTGGTCATTTACTCCATGAGGAATCATCAGTTGATTCCGAATGTTATGTGATTGTAGCCGGGGAGTCGCCGAAGCAGCAAACAGGGATTTCTCACTCGGGATATCAGCAACCAGTTATACGAGGTGAGTTCTCCTTCAGTAGGAACGGGTCTACGGCACCAAGGCCGGCCCGTAGTATGATATGATAGTAGATGAGTGTGGTCGGGGCCCGTATCCTATCTTAGCAGAGTGTGGACGAGGCCTGTATCATATGGTAGTAGTTGATTATGATGTATGAACAGTAGGTTAGCTTCACATGTTGTCTGTGTGATACTTGTATGTTGGGTTTAGTAGTTGAGTGTGGGCGAGGCCCGTATCTCATCATAGCTGAGTGTGGGTGAGGCCCGTATCTCGAAGTAGCTGAGCATGGGCGAGGCCCGTACCTCAGAGATAGTGGAGCGTGGGCGAGGCCCGTATCTCATAGACAGTGGAGTGTGGGCGAGGCCCGTATCTCCTAGATAGCGGAGTGTGGGCGGGGCCCGTATCTCCCTTTTTGCGGAGTGTGGGCGAGGCCCGTATCTCCACGAGTGTGGGCGAGGCCCGTATCTCCTAGTTGCATGCTATGTGTAGATGGTATGTGGTAGATTGGGGAGACTCACTAAACTTCGTACTTACTGTTTTCAGTTTTGGTTTCAGGTACTTCCATTAGCACTGGGAAGGGCTCGGGATGATCGCATGGCACACACCACAGTCTTCAGCCTGGGAGTTAGACTCTGATATTTGGATATGATATTTTGACACGAGATTTGATATGTGACATTGTTATGATATTTTGAGACATACTACTCGTGGTTTTTATTATGATATTGGATATTAGGGTTTTCACAATGAATTAAAAACGAAATTTTTAGACTGAATTTTTGGGATGTTACAAGTTAGTTTAATTATTTATTTGTTTTTTAATCACTTTAAATTGTGTGACAACTGTGAAAATTAGGTCAATGTTCGTCGATAAAAATTGCTATGAACCACAGTGTAATTGACCTAATGTAACATATTCCACTAACATTAATGAAAATAAAGTTTTATACTTGAAAATGCATACAAAATTTCATTTAAGTCTTCGATAGCCATAGATCGTTGAGGAACAAACATTTTTCATTATACATAAGTAATGATTTGGTACATATGATTGAAATAGATATATGTATTAAGTATTATGTAACAACCCAAAATCCATAAGTAAAAATTTCATTTTTCAATTCATAAATCTAAATATCACATGTCTCAAAAACATCCAAAATACAACCATCGCAAAATATTAGAGTAACAGAGATCATAAAATGCGGAAATCATGAGTGGGAGGATGTTGTGCCATCACGTCGGGCCCTTCCCTTTTGTAGCGGAAGTACCGGAAACTAAAAACATATCTGTAAGCACAAAGCTTAGTGGGCTTCCCCAAAATACCACATACACCATACACATAAATATAATTGAACGTGGTTGTATCAGGTCCGTAACAACCCCCAGGTCCATATCAACCTTATGTAACAGAAAACAGTTGTGTCAGGTCCGTATCAACCCCGAGTCCATAATGACTCAAATCCTAAATTGTCTCCATGCATAAATCATACAATCACATAAGTAACAGTCACATAATGTCATACATCATACACATACAAATCAGTGGGTTGGCCTTGGTGCCTTCGACCCACTAGTGTGGTAAGAAGACTCACCTCTAACTGAAGATAATTGAATCGCACACTCGAGTTGCTTCTAACACGGATCCTCACACTAAACATAACCCAATAATAATCCTAATTAATAACCAGGATTAATCCATAGACGAAGGCCTAATTCATCCTTTATCAATCTAATGGAAAATACCATTTTGCCTTTCCCCTTCATGACCCAACTAGAAAGGCCCACAACCCCTAATGGCCCAATGCCCAAAAATGGCTCAGAAGTGTTTCCTGGTAGTACGTTGTGCGTACTACCCATTATGCCCCGCGTACGACATTTGATGCGGAAAGGTTTACGGGGAAAAGATCCAGTACGCGCAGCCTACCCATGGTTATGCCCGGCGTATGCATAAGAGATCTAGACCTTCTATTAATGTCTTAATGTTTTAAGACCTAACATCCAAACATCATACCTAACTCCAATAAACGTCTAAAATCATAAAGTCGTAACGTTTATGCCTTTGCTTGGCAAAAGGAAGCTAAAAACCAAAACCCTAACTTAAATCATCATCTAAACTTCCATAACTCTTGCATGGATGAATACCAAGGACCAAGCTTGCATTTTTATGACACTATATACCCTAAAACGTCTGAAGGGACAACTTAAAAGCTCTATAGTATTCCATACCCACAAAGATCAAGGTTAGGGATAAAAAGAGTATAAATCTAAGCTTAAACAAGATCTAGCAAAGAAAGCTCCAAGGGATAAACTTTATACCTTTTGAAGATGCACAAGGATGAGAAGAATATGGATCCAAAATCTTGAGAGCAACACCACAACTCCAAAGGTCTTCCTTTACCACCAAGATCACCAAAATGTCACTCTAAAGCTTCAAACTCACACACAAGGATTATGGTTTCGAGATGGAGGCTAAAAGAGATGGTGGTTGAAGGTAAGAAACGGTTTAAGGCCAATAAGTTCTTTAAATAGGGTCCAAACCCTAAAAATTAGGAATTGTCCTCTGCTTGCGTACACACAGCATACATACACGTACGCCCAACGTATGTGAGGGATTTTTGTAACATTCTGTTTAAAAATATAAAATATAAAATATAAAATATAATGGGGGGTGAAGGTGGGTTGCACCTGATCCCACATCGGCTTGGAAGGAGAACGAAACATTTCCTTATATGGGGTGTGGATACCTTCCTTGTCACAACGCGTTTTAAAGTCGTGACGGCAACAGATCCCATAAGAACTTTGCAGTTAAGCGTGCTCGGGCGTTGGCCGAGAAGCTCAGAGACCGACTGATTCCATGGATGTTCGTTCACCTTGGTTGTTGTGGGGAAGTGCATCTTGAAGTAGAAGCGAGAGCTGATTTCGAGGACAAAATCTATTTTATGTAGGGGAGAATTGTAACATTCCGTTTAAAAAAAATAAAATAAATAAAATAAAATAAGTAAATAAATAAATAAATATAATAATAATGATAAATAAATAAATAATAAGCCCTAAAATCCCGAGATGTATTTTATATTTTATTTTATTTTAACCCTAAATCCTTAGTAATGTATCAATGTTAGCGATAAGGAATTAAATGTGATAAATTCCAGAATTGGGGTCCATATTGTAACATTAGGACTTGAAATGTAAAGGATTTTGTAGAGAAAGGATTGTAGTGTAAATATTGGACCTTATCTGAACTAATTTGTGGAGTCAGGGACCAAACTTGTAAAAAGTGTATCATGTTTCATTTGTACACGGGACTTGAACCCGACTCCCTTCCCTTCGTCCCTTATATGCCTTAAAACCCTAACCCTATTTTTCTTAAAGGGCAGCCGCCGTATGTTCTCCAGCCGCCGCTACCCCTGCATTTCTTGCTATTCCGGTCAGCCAAGATCACCGGTGAAACTTTGCTGCTGGTGGCATCGAGGACCAACGAGAACCTCGAGACGACGTTACAACTGTTTAGAGATCGGAAGAGCAAGTTCGACGTCGTGGTTGCTACTGCTGTCGTTCTCGGTCGTGTCTCTACTTCTCTTTATCTTTTGTTGCTCCGCCTCAGCCCACGTCCATCGTCGCCGCTTCATGCGTTATCTCATTGCTGTCACCTCCAGCCATTGTTTGCCATTGAGAAGGTGGATATAGTCGCGTTTTCATTACGTGTGTGCTGTTGTTTCTTTGTTCTCGCTAAGCTAAACCTCAACCTTTTTCCCCATGTCCCTTTTGTGGTAACGAACCTCTCCCGCTGACTGCTACCTCGCCGCCGCCTCGACGACCACCCTTTGATTCTCGTTCGACGTCGCTACCACCGTCGGCAGTGGCTGTGTGCATGTGTGTATGTGTTTTGCGTAAGTATTCCACTATGACGTATGTAATTTCTCATGTGTGTGTGGTTGTTGTTTCTGTTGCGTGATGGTGAAGTATGGCTGGAAAACGAAGAAGAAACACACCATGGCAGCCAACCATTGTGGTTGCCACCCATGCTGCTCTTTCTGTCGCCACCAGCCACCGTGAGTGGTGGTTGTGTGTGTGATATGGTGTGTGTGTGTGTGCGTTTTTATGGGGTATGGTTTTATGTTCGGTTCTTGGCTGGGAGTTGAAGAAAACCCACCACCACCACCACCGTGAGGTGGTAGCTGCCGCCATCTTGGTGGCTGTATTAGGCATTTTTTTCGTGCTCTTTTTGGTGTTAGTGTGTGTGTGTGTGTGTGTGTGTGTGATGTAAGAACTTTTATGTATGTTTGGATTGTTGGAATTATTACTCAAACCGCCGCCGTGTGCGGGTGGCTGCCGCCTCCTGCTGCCATGGACCGCCGCCGACCACCACTACCTGAGGTAGCAGTGGATGGTGCCAAATTTATTAATTATATATCTATTTAATTAAATAATCATTTAACTTTAGGAGATTGGAAACCCTAATTAGGGTTTAGAAAACCCTAATTAGGGTTTAGAAAACCCTAATTTTGGAGTTGGTCGGGACCCGCGTTAAAACTATTAATTAAACCTAAAATAATAACTAATTCTCCACAATTAACTTGATGCAATATTGGACTTAATGGATTAAGTACTTAATGGTAGGGGTGTTCATAACCGGATATCCGAAAATTCGGATATCTGAAATTTCGGATAGTTGATTTTTGGTATCCGATTCCGTATCCGAAATTTCGGATACGGATTCGGATACCAAAACGGATATCCGAAAATTTGTAATTTTGTTCAAATTTGAAAATTTTATATTAGAAAAACATATTTTTAAAATAGAAAGGCATATGAAGTAATATATGTATCTAATTAAGGGTATTATGAATATGTTTTAGTTACTAACATTCATATTATAAGACATATGTGATTAAAATAACATATAATGCATAAACTAAAATCAAAATTTTCGGATATCGGATATCCGAATTATCCGAAAAATCTGAAAAACACTATCCAATTCCGATTCCGAAAAATCGGATATCCGAAATTTCGGATATCCGAAAATTCAGATATCCGATTTTTCGGATAATTCGGATTCGAAATTTCGGATACGGATATTTTTGAACACCCCTACTTAATGGGTTGAGTGAGGAGCACTAACCCTACTTATCATTTTATGTAAAAACCCTAGAATCGAGGAGCTCTATTTTGGGCAATAATCGGGCGCATAATTGGGCTGTTGATTGGATTATTATTCCACTCGAGAACGATTAAGTCAAACCTTAATCAATAATACCCTTAAGTGATTAAATCCTTAATGGGTTAAGTGTTCTTACTTAACCCTAATCGTCATTTTATGTGAAAACCTAATCATCATTTCATGTGAAACCCTAATCGTCATTTCATGTGAGTTGGTCACTGTTGCAAGTGACTATAACCTGTGATCGGGTATTGACTCAAGTATCATCCTGTAGGTATTTGGAAGTGAGTTGAAGCTGGTAGAGTCCTTCATTGCTGTAATGGCTATCTACACGCATATCGAGGTGAGTTTCGCCTCACTGTCCCGTGGGTCGAAGGCACCAATGCCGGCCCACTAGTTTTGGTTATCTGCTAGTAGAGGGATGCCCTAGGGACTGTATATAGTCATGTAGGATAGAATGAGGACTCTTGATCTAGGATCTCTTACCTGTTCCTTGTTTGGTTGTGGTTCTAGAGTAGGACCACCTGTCCGGGTGACTATCTCACCTCTGAGAATATACGGTCATGCATTCCCTGTATTGTTGATATTTAATATGCTGCTATGTTGTAGTAATCTGTTAGATCTGTGTTCTGGTATTGAGTATGCTGCTATGCTGTAGTAATCTATTAGATCTGTGTTCTGATATTGAGTGTGCAGCTTTGTTGTAGTTATCAGTTAGATCTGTCTCCTGGTATTGAGTATGTTGCATTGTGGTAATAACCTGTAGAATTGTATGTTATTTGTGCTTGCTGGTTATCATATATGGAGTGCCCTTAGGGATTATCGGTGGTCATGTAGGATATCCTGAGAACTCTTGGTCTAGGGTTTCTTGCCTGTTCCTTGTTTGGTTGTGGCTCTAAAGTAGGACCATCTATTCGGGTGGCTATCTTACCTCTTGTTACTTATGGTTACGCATTCTATAGGGGTTAGCTGATAGTGGGACTATATTTTGTGAGAGGATTAGTAGGCAGTAGTGAGCTGTATGATTGTTGTTTGCCTGTATTATGTGCCTACTTGATCCTGATTGTTTATATGTCGACATATTGTGTTTGGATGGGTTGAGGCAATCCTGGTTTGTGCGGTAGGCCAAGATACCCGGTGCGGGCCGACTGTAAGCCGTAGGCACGGAGACTCGGGAGGAGTGGTTTGGGTTGAGGCAGACCAGTGTAGACTGAAGGCCAACAGACCCAGGGTGGTCCGAATAGACTGAAGTCCTGCGAGGCGGACCAGTCAGGCCGAAGGCCCGGAGAACGGTCTAGATAGGTTGAAGGCGCTGTGAGGCGGTCCAGTCATGCTGAAGGTTCTGTGAGCGGTCCAGATTGGCTGAAGGCCCGGTGAGGCGGTCCAGTCAGGCTGAAGGCTCTGTATGCATGTTGTTTGTAGGTACATGTTATCTGTTGTTTTGTGATACTTTGGGGGAAAGTCACTAAGCTTTGTGCTTACAGTTTTGTTTATCGTTTCAGGTTCTTCAGATGATTAGAGTGGCAAGGCGAAGGCGTGACCGTACACATCCTTGGTTTTACAACAAATTGGATCTTGGGAAACTCTGATTTTCAAATAATGTTTGAGAACACTATTTTGTAAACATTTTATTAGTAAAAGGATCATTTTGAAAAGTTAAAATTTGTTGAAATTTTCGGAACGTTACAAGTTGGTATCAAAGTTAGGGCACGGGTCGATGTGTTCGACAGGGACATCGGACCCTATAATGGGGGGTGAAGGTGGGTTGCACCTGATCGCACATCGGCTTGGAAGGAGAACGAAACATTTCCTTATATGGGGTGTGGATACCTTCCTTGTCACAATGCGTTTTAAAGCCGTGAGGGCAGCAGATCCCATAAGAACTCTGCAGTTAAGCGTGCTCGGGCGAGAGTAGTATCGGGATGGGTGACCCCCCTGGGAAGTCCTCGTGCCGAGTGGCCCAAAGCGGACAATATTGTGATACGTGCTAGAGGGGGATGTTATAATTTTGCAACCATCTATTAAGGTCCTACACCCGACGTACCTATCTCGTACACCTAGTGTAGGGAGCAATTTTGCAACTTTTTAAGGAATCAATGCTAAATGAAAATTACCTAGAACACTGTCATTACAAATCTAGCAATTTTGCAACTTTTTAAGGAATCAATGCTAAATGAAAATTACCTAGAACACTGTCATTACAAATCTACCCCACTTGAATCAGACTTCGTCCTTGAAGTCTGCTACTGCAAACAAGTCTGGGTAGTGCTCCCTCATCCCATCCTCAGGTTCCCACGTCCACTATGAACCCTTTCGGTGCTTCCACTACACCTTCACCAAGTTCACCACCTTGCTGCGCAGAGTAGTGGTCTTCCTGTCGAGAATCAAAATCGGCCTCTCCACATAATTCAAGCGCTCATCAACCTGAATATCATCCAAAGAAATCACCATCGAATCATCAGCAACACACTTCCACAACTGAGAGACATGGAAGGTGTTGTGGATCTGACTAAGCTCATCGGTAAAATCGAACCGGTATGCAACCTTGCCCACCCGGGCGAAAATACTGAATGGGCCAATAAAACGGGAGCCCAGCTTTCCCCGCTTCTAAAACTAGATGACACATTTCCAAGATGACACTGTAACTCCTGGTTCTCAGGTAAATTCTTAATATATATAAAGTGTTTATTGATTTTGTGGGTTAGCCTAGTATGCTGGGCGTAATCATGGTACACTGGGCGTACCATGGCGAACGTTGGACACGGGGCTTTCCCCCTAGTATGTTGGACGTACATATGGTACGCTGGGCGTACTCGAGCCAGGGGAAAACCCTAAATTTTATATTTTGGACCATATTTAAGCACCTTATGCCCCAAGGTTTCTCTCATTACCAGCCTCTATTGTCCCCAAAGCATTATCTCAAAACCCTAACCCCATTTTAAAGAAACTTGAGTCTTGTGTGTGTTTTGGTGTGTGTTTTATTGCATCTTGAAGAAGAAGAGCTCATTGTAGGAAGATTAGTTTGTTTGGAGCTTAAAGATCTAGAACTCTCTTCACATTTGCAAGCTTTTGGAGGTATAAAGCTTCAAACTTTATGACTCCTTAGCTTAGATCTAGATTTGGGATTATGGTTGGTATGTTTTGGTCCCTTGGTTTGGTTCTTATGAGTATAAGTTACTCCATAACTTGTATTGGCCATTTCTTGGTATTTCTGGAGTTGTAGAATCATAAAAATGGCATCTTGATGGGTTAAGCTCAACCATGGATGAGTTGATGGTCTTAATATGAAGTTAGAGTGTTAGAAATGCATCTTGGGCCTCTTTGAGCCATGAAAATGCATCAAGTTGATGACTTTATCATTTAAGACATTTCCTTAGTGCTAGATCTGCAATTTGGATGTTTGGACTTAAGCATTAAGGGCTTAATCTGAGTTTTGGCATTCTGAGGAGTACGCGGGGCGTACAAAGGCGTACGCTCAATTTAACATGTTTGAGTCTCGATTTCCCTTATGTTGTATAAGCTTGTATGCGAGACGTACTCACCAAGACCCTTCTTGGGCCATTTCTTAGGCTTTAGGTCTTTTGGACTTGGGTATGGCTTGTTAGGCCTAGGGTAGGAAAGGTAAAAGGGTCTTTTACCCTTTATGAGAGGGTTGTCATTGTAATTTAATTGTGCCTTTTACCCTGATTATTTATTAGAGTTAGTTTGAATGTTTTCAGTTGAGGAGTCATCATAGCAGAAGCCTGTGAGTGTGTGTCTGTTCATCATTTGATTGAGATGAGTCTTCTCATAGTGTTTTGGCAGGTCGAAGGCACCAATGCCGACCCCCTGATTATTGTTATTAGAATGCTAATTGTCTATCTGACTCTTGCATGTATTGTATGTGTTTGCATGTATACCGGGTGGGGCCTGATGAGTGTGTTGGGTGGGGCCCATCACATGTTATTGACAAATTTGTACTGGGTGGGGACCAATGAAGGGCGAGACTCGATGGGTGTTGGGTGAGGCCCATTGTATGCATGGTACGATGTATTTTGGGGAGATCTCACTAAGCTTTGTACTTACAGTTTAAGTTTTGTTTCATGTACTTTCGGTTCAAAGGGGAAGAGCCCGAATTGATCGCAGTGCATTCACACATGTTTCCGCACTTTTATGATTTTCGGATTGTACTTTGATAACTATTTTTATTTTGACATATTTCCAGATGGTTAATATGAATATTTGATGGTTTGGGGTTGAATTAAAAATAAAATTTTTACCTATGATTTTTGGGGATGTTACAAATTGGTATCAGAGCCTTGGTTTGAGAGATTCAGACACACTCTCGGGTGTATCTAAACTCAAAATGAGGATTTGGTAAAATTTTCATAAAAAGAAATGGTTTCTAGAAAGGGTTACTGCTAGAAAGAAGGGTGTGATGCATGCAATCGGCCGAGCTCAAGTAAGTGTTCCCAAAATACCCATACATGTTTGTTTAATTCAATATGTGAATATATGAATAACATGTTAGATTAGGGCTAAGGATCTGCTCAGGATTGGATGATAGGAGAGATGCCTTCTATGTTAACTGTATGAGCCCTTAGAACTGCATGCTAGTATGGATTACTGATGATATGTTAGGATGATCTGTTAGGAATTGCTTTGGTTAGACCTCGATGCTCGAATGATGCTTGCTCTGTGCTTTTAGGAACCACTACTAGTACTAGCTTACTACCAAGCGAATATGCCAGGTTACATGTTATAGGAATTAGATAATTTTGAAAGGTTAGATTTAACTCTATTACACAGCTCTTGTTTGAGTCCAACCGTTGTAGTGTGAGACCTTGATGTCAAAGAATTATCTAGTCACTATTGTTGGGTTTTGAGCATTCTAACACTCCTAAGTGTACATGCAACCCTAAATACCTTGGATCTATGTTTTGTCTATTATACATGCAAATATGATTATCCAAGGTATTATCCTAACTAGCATACCAAAACATTGATACTAGGATAATAAAATAGATAGAATACATACCTTGTTGTTGTTGCTTGACTCCATGAAGCTTGAGAGCCTAGTGCCGCAAGTGTGACACCTCAAATGGTTCACACAACATCATGAACTCTTGGAATAACCATGAGAAGAAGACATACATGTTCAAATCGGCTAGCCCTCAAAATATGTATCACTCGTGCCAATTTCTTGAACTAAAGGGGTTCTTATATAGTGTGGCTATTAGGGTTACACCATGTAACTCATGACTTTACCCATTCCTTATGCTCCATGGGTTTTAACCTCCATGGAGTATCCATGGATCACCACATGGGTTAAACCCAACATAAAGGAATCTTGGATCATAAGCCCACATATATAAGAATGAATGATTTACACAATCAATCCCCATATATTTAATTAGTCTCTTTTTGATCACTAAATTAAGTCCAAATTAATTCTTGATCAATACTAATTAAATAACATGATTTCATATTAATATATTAGAACTTATAATATATTAATATGTCACAAAATGTCTTTTCCTCATAAACGGTCTATCCAAATGTTCCGATGCCATGCAACCCAAATGGACCATGCCGAGTCGGGTCAAGTACATACCAATTATAGTTATGGACTTAGACACTAATCCAACAGTCTCCCACTTGGATAAGTCTAAAACTATTATTGCGTATGACTTCAGGAACCAACTGGCAATCGTAGCTCTCAAAAGCCGCTGTCGAACTCTGACCTTGTAGATGAACTCTGACCTTTGTCAATGACTTGTCCATTAGATAAGGGATCATATATTCCTCCATTCTAGATATCATATGGACTGAGACATGGATTATAATCATTCTCTCTGTCCATTTGTTGTTTCCGATTTCCGATTTATGACGATTGACTAATTGAACAAATCAAATCAGTCCAGGCCCGGCCGAGCACTTACATTTGTCATCACCAAATCATCGAGGGGCCCACAGATATCGCTTTTATCCCGAAGGTAAAAGGAATGGATAAACTTCGACTCATATGGCTTGTTCTACTACTTGTTGAATCATACACAAAGGCACGTTTTATAACACCGAGTTACCGAATGCGTTTTCGTGCAATCAATGTACAACCAACTCATAGTAACAACTCATATCTCTAGGTTTGAAGAATATAAGATATTATCGTCTCATGATCACTCGTGATAAAATCCATGAAGTGATTCCAATGAGCGCGGGTTGAATCCAATACTCAGAACTTATGAGCACTCATGAGTGTTGTAGCCCCTTGTCCAACATCTTAGACCTCTACAAGCCAACCCATGACAGTCTTGATTCATATCTACTTCCAACATATGACCGACTGTGGATAGTTTGAATAACTTAGTCAATCAGAAAGAACGACCTAGTTATTCTGGAAGTCAAAACATGCAAAATGAAACACAATAATAATAGAATCTAATATGGTATCAAAACCTATGAACATAAATAAAACACCTTTTATTTATCACCATATGATTACATATTATTCATTGTATACTGTTTCAGCTATCAACTTTATTCTTGAATTTAAAACAATAGTTGTCCCATGCTCCAAGCATGTACACTATGTTTTCTAAACACTAGTCATGCCATACACCAAGTATGCATACTATGTTTGTCTATGATCTTCACTTTGTGAATTAGATCAATTGAACATAACTCCAATGATCCTCTTTCACAGTCCCAAATCCTTACTGCAAATGCAAGAATTCCAAATTCATGCCAATTACTGAAATCTGTTAGATTCTAAACTTATATGCATTGATCCTCCTGTAATGATTATGCACAGAGTCAGAAAGACTTGACAACAACCATTACAGAGCATTCCAAAGGAGATCAGCTCCTTGGAAATATCCTTCTTGCATTACGTTTCCTAATCTTACACAGATTGAATAATTTCCAACTTTGAAACATTTCCATATTCCATTTTGACTATCACTTCTGAACAAGAGTTGCCTCCTTACAGATTATGTCAATATGGTCCTTCCAGAATTATCACTATACTTCCAACTGTCCTTGAGCAACCAATCTTTGGTAAACCTTAGATTGTCCTCGACAATTGCTTAATCCTTTTAGTCATATCCAGTTCTAGACCTTTTCCCTTCTTAATGCCCCAGGCATTTGGAAAATTTTAGAAAGGATAAATATAGCACATGTAATCGATCCTATATCCGAAGCATATGGGACTCGAGTCATGATGTCTCACATAAAGACTAAACCAGTCTTTTGCTATAACATTTCCATTTCTATTTGCCAAGTTCTCATAATTCAGATTATGAAAAGGGATGCCGTAATCATAATCGAATTTTAGAACGCAAATAATGGACCCATATATAGAATTTCCTTATGTTGAGTCATTCCAACATGAAATTCATATATATATCCTTGACTAAATACGACTTAAAACCTCAATCTAAGCTTTTAGAATTGAAATGAAGTATAATTTTCTCTCCCTTAATTATAGCAAAACAACTTTTTCAACCCCTGCAGCCTCACGAATTGAAACTTTTGTTTTCTATAATTAACATTGCTAACTTGCAACCTTTATCATAATTATCATGCTCCCACTAACATGATGATTATTAGCATAACACTTATGCTCCCACTAGCTTTGACATGTAATCAGAAATCAGCTGGACTTCTAGAAATCAATACTTTATTGACTTTCTTACCAAAGTTCAGATTTCTGATACTAGATTGCTTTGATAAACTTTATCAATATCATACACCTTATCTTAGATAGCTCACAGGTGTGTCTAAACAATTTTAAGAACTATGAAAAGGGATTCCGTAATCATAGCCTCGATTGTTTAGACCTTTACCACTTCTCACAAGTCCATGTTAGTGTGCTGGTTAACCACACACGCTCCACTAACGACTTTGAGAATGCAAATATCACAATTGCTATCTAGCTAAAATCTACTTAGTGAAAGTGTTTCCTCACCATCATTTTCAAGAATCGGAGAGAAACCTTATGACACTTAGATTTAATGGTGTATGTGTTCTTATCCATGTGAATTGTCAAAACCATAGTCACAAGACAAGGATAATGACAAATTCAAACTCATATGGACTGAACTCAATCTTAATTTCTTGCCATGTGGCAGCTCAAGGGTCTGCCATTGCTTCCAAGTTGCTGTGCAACCAATTGAGAACTCTAAGAACTCATATGCAAAGCCAACTATAATTGGAATGGACACAGAAATAGTCAACACGATAGGTTATAAACCTCAAGTCGTGTGCTAGTGAAGAACTTTAGGTTTTACTCTTGATTAGTTCTTGAGACTTTCAAGACCTTTTAAGACTCCCACTGTCCTCTTGACATATAAGACTCTCTTGTCAAATATTCAAGAGATAGTGTGGATTCTAATCAAGACAAACACTTCACACAATTGGCCTTAGTTGGTCTTTGTTTTATCCAAAAACATCACAACTTACCAATTTCAAATGTACAAGAGTAGAAACCTTCTACTCTTACATTTGACAAGTGTTTTTAAACCTTATTTAAGACATGTCACTCAAGTTACAATCTTGGAGTATGACTCTAAGAATTGTTTTGGAATGAAATATGACTCATCTTCTTGATTTAACCACTTCAACAATTCATAACTCCTCTTCTTAGCTACCAGAATGCACTTAGAGGATGAATTGTGATAAGGTCTCTTAATCATTAAGATGATTATATAACATGATACTCAAGTACTCTACCATTTTTTCAGATTTGAGAAACTTTTATCCTTCTGCCTAATTTGATTCTTCTCATTCGTTCTGCCATACACTGAAATTTTTTCCAATGCTTCAGAATTATACTTAAGCCTGTAAGTATAACCATATTTACTAAACTTTAGTAAATCATGACGAATAGTCTTATCGATCTTTTGTGGTGGACTTAATCAGTGCACAAGAATGTGTACTCGATCCCTTAGTCCGTTACTTGACTCACACATCCATGTGAACAAGTAGTTAGTCTTAATTTTTCCAATGCTTGAAGGTTCTCATTCATCATGCTCTACAAATTGCATGATTCCAAGTTTCGGTCCAATTGAAACTTGGGTGATGAGAATATTTCCTTATTTGGTAAATTTAGACACTACCACAAATGAAAGAATCAAATTCATATTTCCACTCTTGCTCTTAATGGAATCTTATAAGCAACACAGTTTTTCACAAATGCCATTGTAAGGATATTTTAAAATAAATAAAATCAAAAGATTTACCTTTTATTTTAAAACTTTGCGGAAAAACTCATCCTTACAATCCATATGAAAACTTGTTGTTATCTATTCCTAAGCAAAATATCATAACTCCTAAGAAGTAGCTCAAGAATCCGATCTTCAAACTATGTGATAGAAATCCATCTACGCGATCATATTCAGCATATTCTTTCTTTAAGTTTCTTCAGGTTTTCTTTGATTCTTAAAACATCACCATGTGACCCAGTCACATCATGTATCAAGAATCTCATAATAGAAACTTAGCAGAGTTAGATAGTGGACTTTACCTGAAGTAGAGTCAAACTTATTGACTTTAACATCCTTAGGTAAATTTGGCAGCTTCGCAACCAATGCCCCTTTCTTTGGCAATAGATCCTTGATAATGGGACTATCTCAGACTTAGCCGTTCTCTTTACCATTTGGTCAACCGAGTTGACTATGGCCGATCCCTTTCCATTGGGAAGAGAGAGCTTTACTGGATATCCAATGTCATCATTGTCAATGTCCATAAAGTTTTAGGAAGTTGATCTTAGCAAATAGATAAGATCATTAAGGGTCTTGTCATAGTCTGTTTCATAGGAGTCCCAAAGGAACTCACTATGTGACTTAGAAAATAGTTGAGTCACCAACTTTCTTAAGACTTTGACACCCAACTCTCCCGGCTTGTCAATATCTGACTACATCTCCAAGATGTGATCACATATAGACCTTTGCTTGAGTGACCTTAAACTTTTCAGGAACTTGTGGGTTAGGGAGAATAATTGGAGGAGGTGAAAGAAGTATGATTTCCATGGGACATCATCTTCATTTTAGGAAAACTTGTTTCAAGAGATTTGGGAAGATCATCTTTTGGGAGATATTCAAGATAGTTGATTTAAAGTCCTTAATATAACACCCAATATGAACTATTAAGGCTAGGACCCAACAACCTATTTATAACTGGAAGAGGGATGCCGTAATCCAAGTTATAAAATAGTTGAAGGTAGGTAAACGACGATTTACCAATTTCCACCATGAAAAACGAAATATAATTAAGTTTTAATTGGATTTGAAACTCCTAGATCTTTTGAGATACATTGAACTTTCAATGGCATGTTTGAATCTCGATTGTGCCCTCTCAAGTTTGTGACTGGGATGCCGAGGATCACAAACAAGGTGTGAATAACCATGCAAATTGACTTGGTACCCTTAACTTTATCACCTAATCGATGTGCCGGTTAACCACACACGCTCCACCGATCTATAATAGAGTCAAGTTACCCTTTGCCACTCTTACTAGTCCTTATTAGTGTGCCGGTTAACCACACACGCTCCACTAATGACTTGGTAAGGTACAAAGTGTAATTTCATGGGTTAGCACCTTTTCATATTTTCCTAAGTAACTAAGATTGGGAATGTATAAGTGTTTAGTTACTTAGTATTTATCATTAATACTTTTAATGAAGGGAGAATTATAGTCCTTTCCTACCCGTTCGGCTAACGACCCTCCACCGGTCAAGGAAGCGGTGGGTGAGAGTGGACACCCATTAAACTGCCATTTTATAGGCAGTAACCTTATACCCCCCTTATAGACCGACTTCGTGAATGAGGCCTACTAACGGTAAGATTGACTTTATCTTATACATATCTATATAATTAAAATTATAATAATAGTATAAGGGTTTGAATTTTAACTTTTAAAATTCTAAGGGCTAACTTGGAATTAAAGTATTCATAAGAGAAAACTTTTCAAATTCCAAAACTTGAGGGCAAGTTTTGAAACTATTCAAAACTAATTAATTCCATAACTTATGTGTTTAAATTAGTTTTAATTAAAAAACTCTTCAAGTTCCATAACTTGAGGACAAGTTATGGAAGACTTTAAACTAATAAAAGAATGTAACTTTTCTTTATTTTGTAATTTATGGAATTAATTAAGGTTACACATTTTATTACTTAATGAAGTGACTCTTGAACCTCCATAACTTGAGGACAAGACTCTTCATTTTTGTAACCATTGCCAACTTTTATGAGTTTTATGAAACTTAAATGTGACTTTTCATATAACTTGAGGACAAGTTACAAAAACACATTTTAGAATCAAATCTTAGATTAAAATGGATTGAAAACACATAATCAATTAACTTTTCTATTAATCTAAGCAACTCATAAGAACAAGATAATTCAAATCAAACTTTTTCATGTAATTAGCCTAATCACTAAACTAATACAAAACATGAATCTATTGACAATTATCTTTGAAATTGGATTAGTATGAACATTACCACATCAAAAACAAGTTTATAAGTTCAAAAACATCTTAGGGTAATGTTACTAGTCCATTTCTAGCCAAAAAACTCGAAAATATGCTATCTGGGGCTCCTACTCGTCGAGTGTATCAACCTACTCGCCGAGTAGGATGATTTTATTCATGGACTCGGCGAGTTCATCAGTGGACTCGACGAGTCCAGTGCCCAGAATGCCCGAAATTCGACTTTTTCAGCATTTTTCAGCAATTTGCATCAAGTATAATTGAAAACAAGCCTAGGCTCTGATACCACTGTTGGGTTTTGAGCATTCTAACACTCCTAAGTGTACATGCAACCCTAAATACCTTGGATCTATGTTTTGTCTATTATACATGCAAATATGATTATCCAAGGTATTATCCTAACTAGCATACCAAAACATTGATACTAGGATAATAAAATAGATAGAATACATACCTTGTTGTTGTTGCTTGACTCCATGAAGCTTGAGAGCCTAGTGCCCCAAGTGTGACACCTCAAATGGTTCACACAACATCATGAACTCTTGGAATAACCATGAGAAGAAGACATACATGTTCAAATCGGCTAGCCCTCAAAATATGTATCACTCGTGCCAATTTCTTGAACTAAAGCGGTTCTTATATAGTGTGGCTATTAGGGTTACACCATGTAACTCATGACTTTACCCATTCCTTATGCTCCATGGGTTTTAACCTCCATGGAGTATCCATGGATCACCACATGGGTTAAACCCAACATAAAGGAATCTTGGATCATAAGCCCACATATATAAGAATGAATGATTTACACAATCAATCCCCATATATTTAATTAGTCTCTTTTTGATCACTAAATTAAGTCCAAATTAATTGTTGATCAATACTATTTAAATAACATGATTTCATATTAATATATTAGAACTTATAATATATTAATATGTGTCAAAATGTCTTTTCCTCATAAACGGTCTATCCAAATGTTCCGATGCCATGCAACCCAAATGGACCATGCCGAGTCGGGTGAAGTACATACCAATTATAGTTATGGACTTAGACACTAATCCAACAACTATTGCATGTAATTATATACGTAAGGTAGCTAGCGGGTGTTAGTGGGAGTTTCTTCTACAGCTGATAGCGGAAAGTGGTGGGAAGGGAGTCCTAGGAGAACCTAAGAAGCATATTAGCATTAGCAGATGTGTGGGTTAGTGGGGTTATGGAATGTTGAGGTCACTTAGGGGAATCGTGATGACTCGTGAAGATAGTAAGGATAGGTGTGGAAGGTAGTATTGGGCCCGTACTAGTGGAAGCACAAGATCCATACATGAGTCAAGGGAGTCACGAGGATACTAAAGGACCTGTTTGGTGTGAGATTCTTCGAGTGTTTTTATGATGATTTTTATGGTTTTGATGATCAGATGTGGGATTTCATTTCGTATGATATTACCCATAACATTTTGGAGCAAGCTCATGTGATATTTGGTACGATCAAGGAGGGTATCATGAAGATTTTGGATGAGCGTCTGGGCGCATTTCACACTGAGGTGATAGCTATGGTAGGTGCATGCTCTCTGACGTTCTGAGAGTTTCGTGCCTTTGGGGCTCCTGATTTCTTCAGAATGAAGGAACCCGTTGAGACCAGACGGTGGTTGGCGGACATGAGGAACGCCTTCCGCACTAGCTTCTGTCCCGAGGGGTCGAAGGTCATATTTGCATCCTGTCTTTTGAAGTATAGAGCTCGATTTTGGTAGGAGGAAGTGAACTATACATTGGGAGGTGAGGCAGTTGAGACGATGTCTTGGGATGATTTTGTTACTAGATTTGGGGCTGAGTTTGTGCCCGTGATTGAGGTTCAACAGTTGGCGAGGGAGTTTCATGACCTTCGCCAGACTATCGAGACCGTGGCGGAGATCACCGCCATGTTTTGTGAGAGAGCTTTTTTGGTTCCGCAGTATGTGGTGGACGAGCAGATGAAGAAGGATCAGTACCATGATATGTTGAATGATGAGATTCAGGAGTTTGTGAGTATGTCTAGCTACAAGACATTGGATGGTATGATCACTTGGGATCGCGAGCGGGAGATTGATCTGGAGACTGTGAGAAAGAGGAATTTGGTTCAGGCTTAGGTATCGGAGGGCTTAGGAAAGAAACCCAAGACTGTGGATTTGATATTAAGGGGCCAGTAGGGCTAAGGTCAGTGCATCCAGTGTGGCCGGACACAGGAGGGGAATTATAGGGCAGGTGGTTATGGTTGCTTCAAGTGTGGCAAGACTGGTCACTTCAATAGGGATTGTACTGCCACCACCATCAACCATGTATCAGTTCTGATTTGCTTTCATTGTAATAAGAGGGAGCCGCAAGAAGTCTGATTGTCCGAGTTTGGCAGCAGGGGGTGGTGGTAGCACACGCTCCGACGAAATTGAGGATTACCGACGACCGCTAGGGCTAGGCGGAGGCGCCAGTGGTGAGGAGCCGAGCTTTCTAGCTGACAGCCGAGGAGGCTTGTGTAGTGCCAGACGTGGTTACAAGTATGTATTATCTCCCTATTTCTATTATTTTTTTTATGTTTATGCTTATTATATGATTGGTGTTATATAGGGATGTTCCTAGTGAACGGTGTTCCAGCCTTACTTCTGTTCGACTCGGGTGCCACCCAATCATTTGTATCTCTTGCGCTTAGTAAGAGATTCGGTGAGGCTCCATGAGAGCTTGATTATCCAATGCGATTATCGAGGGTACATCGAGGTTGCGCTTTGGAGTAATTTAGCGAGCGGTATCCGATTGATTTGGTTCCTATTCCTTTGCATGAGAGTAAGGTGATCATGGTAATGGACTGGTTGAGCCCTAATTGGGCGGTGATTGACTGCAAGCATCAGTTAGTTCAGGTTTGAACCCCAAGTGGGGGAGAACTGATTATTCATGGCGAGGGTGCTTAGCGTGGACCGACTCTCTATTCAGCTGCGAGAGCTAGGAGATACCCCAAGTGGGGGAGAACTGATTATGCATGGGGTTCGTTGTATCATATATACGGACCACAAGAGTTTGAATAATTTGACGGACCAGCCAAATCTGAACATGAGGTAGCGCATGTCACTAGACGTGGTGAAAGATTATGATTGTGAGATTCTTTATCACCCAGGGAAGACGAATGTGGTGGCCGATGCTCTTAGCCGTAAGTTGGCTAGCGCAACAATCAAGGATGTTTGATTAAGGTTGACAGTGATTACCTCACTCTTAGAGCATATTCGACAGGCTTAGTTCGAGGCTATGAAAGAGGAGCACCGGAAGAGTGATCATATAGTGGGTCAGGTGTCCTCTTTAGATTATGATGGTCGGGGATTATTGGCCCTTCATCGGAGAGTCTGGGTTCCATACTGCGGGGGTGTGCGGCAGACTTTGATGGAAGTGGCACACAAGTTGAGATTTTCTATTCATCCGGGAGCGACGAAAATGTATAGATACCTTCAGTTCAATTGTTGGTGGGAAAGCATGAAGCAGGATGTGTCCTGGTATGTGGAGAGGTGCTTGGCATGCAGGAAAGTCAAGGATGATCATCAGCGAGCTCACGGACAAATGGAGCCGCTGGGTGTTCCCATTTGGAAATGGGAAGAGATTACGATGGATTTTATCACGAAGCTATCGTGGACTGCGCGAGGGGTGGATTCGATTTGGGTCATCGTGGATTGATTGACCAAGAGTGCGCATTTCATTCCAATTCAGGAGAGAATTTTCACAGAGAAGTTAGCAAATGTCTATATCTGGTAGGTTGTGGCACGACATGGGGTCCCCGTCTTAGTAGTTTTTGATCAGGATGTTCGATTCACTTCCAAGTTTTGGAAGAGGTTCCATGAGGAGTTGGGTACTCGTTTGCATTTCAGCACAACTTTTCATCCGCAGACCGATGGTCAGAGCGAGTGGACCATCCAAACCTTGGAGGATATGCTTCAGGCTTCTGTGCTAGATTTTGGTGGTAGCTGCGATACGTATCTCCCATTGGTTGAGTTTTCTTACAAAAACAACTACCATGCCGGTATCAATCGACCTCCTTTTGAGATGCTTTACAGGAGAAAGTGTCGGAACCTGATTTATTGGGGTGAGGTTGGTCAACGAGTTATAGGTAGCCCGGAGGTGGTGCTTCGATTACTGAGTTGATCCAGCAGGTGCGCGGGATATTGCAGACCGAACAGAGCTGTCACTAGAGTTACACAGATAGACGCAGGTCATATTTGGAATTTCAGGTTGGGGATATGGTACTCCTGAAGGTGTCACCTTCGAAAGGTGTTATCCGGTTCAGGAAGCGTGGCAAGTTGGGCCCCAAGTACATCGGTCCTTTCAGGGTTATTGCCCAGGTGGGCAGCATTGCTTAACGCTTGGAGCTACCTGAGGAGCTTAGTCAAATTCACAACACTTTCCACGTCTCTCAACTACAAAAATGTTTGGTTGATGATTTCGCAGTGGTTCCTTTGGTGGATATTCAGGTGGATGAGCGCCTGAATTACATAGAGAGACCGGTTGTGATCCTAGAAAAGAAGACGAAGACTTTGCAAAACAAGGTTGTGGGTCTAGTGAATGTGCAGTGGCAACACCAAAAGGGGTCAAAATGGACATGGGAGCCTAAGAAGGAGATGAGAGAACACTATCTAGAGTGTTTGCGGAAGCGGACTTCGAGGATCAATTCTGATTTAAGTGTGGGAGACTTGTAACGCCCGATTCTCACGTAATTTCTTAAAATATAAAGTGTTTATTGATTATGTGGGTCGCCTAGTACGTTGGGCACAATCATGGTACGTTGGGCGTACCACGACGAACCTTAGACACGAGGCTTTCCCCCTAGTATGTTGGGTGTACATATGGTACGCTGGGCGTACTCGAGCCAGGGGCAAACCCTAAATTTTAGGTTTTGGACCCTATTTAAGCACCTTATGCCCTAAGTTTTCTCTCATTACTAACCACCATTGTCCCCAAATCATTATCTCGAAACACTAACCCCATTTTACAGAAACTTGAGTCTTGTGTGTGTTTTGGTGTGTGTGTTTTTGCATCTTGAAGAAGAAGAGGTCATTGGAGGAAGGTTAGTTTGCTTGGAGCTTAAAGATCCATAACTCTCTCCACCTTTTCAAGCTTCTGGAGGTATAAAGCTTCAAACTTTATGACTCCTTAGCTTAGATCTAGATTTGGGAGAATGTTTGGTATGTTTTGGTCCCATGGTTTGGTTCTTGTGAGTAGAAGTTACTCTAGAACATGTATTGGTCATTTGTTGGTATTTCTGGAGTTGTAGAATCATAAAAATGGAATCTTGATGGGTTAAGCTCAACCATGCATGAGTTGATGGTCTTAATATGAAGTCAGAGTGTTAGAAATGCATGTTGGGCCTATTTGAGCCATGCAAAGGCATCAAGTTGATGACTTTATCATTTAAGCCATTTCCCTAGTGCTAGATCTGCAATTTGGACGTTTGGACTTAAGCATTAAATTCTTGATCTAATTTTTGGCATTCTGAGGAGTACGCAGGGCGTACAAAGGCGTACGCTCAACGTAGCATGTTTGAGTCCCAATTTCCCTTATGTTCTATAAGCTTGTACGTGGGGCATAACTGGTGGTACGTGGGACGTACTCACCAGAACCCTTCTTGGGCCATTTCTTGGGCTTTATGTCTTTTGGGCTTGGGCCATGGCTTGTTGGGCCTAGGGTGGGAAGGGTTTCGTGATAAAATCCATGGTGATCTGCTCCCATTTCCATATGGAGATGGGTAGTAGTTGCATCTTGTCGTGGGGTCTTTGATGTTCGGCCTTGACCTTCCGACAAGTCAAGCGCCGCTCCACAAACCATGTTATCTCCTTTTTCATACATGGCCACCAATAACTCAACTTCAAATCCCTATACATCTTTGTGGCCCCTGATGGATCAAAAACTTTGACTTATGAGCCTCTTCTAGAACTATCTGCCTCACCCCACCAGTAGTCGGAACCCAAACTCTACCACACCGAGTTAACAAACCCTGACTATCTGTCACGAACAAAGGAATCTGCCCCTGATCCGCCCGACCTTCCAATTCTCCTTTTTCAATCCCTCCACATGAGCATCATTGATCAAATCTAGTAAAGGAGAAATGATAAACATTTTCAGACACATATCCTCGATAAGGGAACTTGTAGCCTTACGAATCAAGGCATTAACCACCATATTGTCCTTCCTAGGGTGATACAAGATCTCACAATCATAATCCTTTACCACATCCAACCACTTCCGTTGTCGCATATTCAAGATCGGCTGATCCATCAAGTACCTCAAGCTCTTGTAGTCAGTGTAGATCATACACCTAACCCCATACAGATAATGCCTTCAAATCTTGAAGGAAAAAACTACAGCCCCCAACTCCAAATTACGCGTAGGGTAATTCTCCTAATGAGGTTTCAGTTGCCTCGCAATGTAAGCAATCACATGAACCCTGTTCATAAGAACATCTCCCAGACCTGATATAGAGGCATCACAATAAACCACAAAATTATCAATACCCTCGAGAAGCGCGAGAATCAGGGCCTCGCACAACCTCTACCTCAGTGTCTCAAAAGCCAACTGTTGATTGGGCCCCACCGAAATATAACATTCTTCTTTGTTTAGCGAGTCAATGGCACAATAATCTTGGAGAAATCCTGGATAAATCTCCGGTAATATCCCACAAGACCCAGGAAACTTCGAATCTCGAATGGGGTTCTCGGAACCTCCCATTGCATCACGGCCTCGATCTTGGCCGGATCGACCAATATACCCTTCTGGTTGACGATATGCCCCAAAAACTGCACCTCGCACAACCCAAAACTCGTATTTGGAGAATTTGGAATACAACCTCTACCTTCTCAGAGTATTCAATACCTCCCGCAAATGATCCTTGTGCTGCTCCTTGGTCTTGGAGTATACCAAAATATCATCAATAAACATCACCGACCGATCCAGCATCAGCATGCATACTCGGTTCATGAGATCCATGAATGATGTTGGCACGTTGTTCAGCCCAAAAGGCATCACCAAGAACTTGTAATGATCGTAACAAGTTCTGAAGGTCGTCTTCTGCACATCCTCATCACTGACCCTCATCTAATGGTAT
Organism: Lactuca virosa; assembly: GCF_052849685.1. Taxonomy (NCBI): domain Eukaryota; kingdom Viridiplantae; phylum Streptophyta; class Magnoliopsida; order Asterales; family Asteraceae; genus Lactuca; species Lactuca virosa. The sequence goes on along the minus strand of NC_136432.1, from coordinate 44,189,912 downwards.
CCTGATCGCAAATCAATCTTGGAAAACTAAGATGCACCCTGACGCTGGTCAAATAAGTCGTCGATCCTTGGAAGTGGGTAACGGTTCTTCACCGTTAACTTATTCAACTCCCGATAGTCAATACACATCCTATGTGAGACGTCCTTCTTCTTCACAAATAGGATAGATACTCCCTAATTTGAACTACTCGGCCAAATAAATCCCTTGTCTAGCAACTCCTAAAGCTCCTTAGAAAACTCCTACATCTTTGGTGGTGCCAAGTGATACGGTGCCTTGGTTATTGGGGCCACACCAGGAACTAAATCGATATGGAACTCGACCTGCCTCTCGGGAGGCACTCCTGGCAAATCCTCAGGAAACAAATCTAGTAAATCTCGAACAATGGGCACCTCACTCAACGTCGTGGTGCCCTCAACCCGAGTATCTGCCACATAAACCAGAAACCCAAAACAACCCTGCTGAAGATATCTCTTGGCCCTCGCAACTGAACAGAGAGCCGACCCAAATGAAGCTCCCTCGCCAGGAATAACCAGTTCTCCCCCACTTGGGGTTCAAACTCTCACCAGCTGGCGCTTAAAATCAATCATGGCCCCATTGGGGCCCAACCAGTCCAATCCGTTAATAACCTTCGGCCCGCATAAAGGAATCGACACCAAATCAGTAGAGTAATTCTCGATGAACAGGTTCAGGACATACCCACGATAAACCCTCGAAGCACTCACAGAATGATCATCAGCAATCTCAACCTCCAACGGATAATCCAGAATCCCAAAGGCATCACTTGACTTCTTGTTGAGCGTAAGAGATACAAAGGATCAGGTAGCACCCGAATCAAACAGAACATGATCAGTCGTACCATAGACTAAGAAAGTCCCTATAGATGATCAGATACAATATAAGCAAAAATAAGGAAAGCAATAAAGATAAAATGAAATTACATACCGGTTACCACATTCGGTGCTGCTCGAGCCTTATCGGTAGTTAGCTGAAATGCCCTGCTCTTCACAACAGGTGTCTCTGCCTTGCCCTCGCGACCATCGGTAATCCTCAAGGCGGCTGGTGCAGGCGCCACCACTGCCCCTCCTGACAACCTCGGATAATCGGCCTTTTTATGGTCTGTCTGGTTACAATGAAAACATATCAATGCACTCCAGGGGCAATACCTACTCATATTACCCGACTGACCGTATCTGTAACAACCCGAACTCGCTGATCGACATACCCTACTATGCTGCTTGCCGCACTTGCCGCAACGAACCCGACCCTAATGGCCCCTAGAATGCGACAAAGATGTCTTGGTCCTCTTATCCATGCCCAAGACAATCTGCACGACTGCACCTAATCTGGCTTGCGCTTCGTCCGAAGCTCCATCTCAATCTCCCTCCTGTGAACCCTCTCAATCATATCATTCTTGGTCTTGCATCCCGAAGAGCTCACGAACTCCCTGATGTCATCCCCCAACATTTCATGACATCTCGTCTTCTTTATCTTCTCATCTGTAGCGTACTGCGGAACCAAAAGAGCCCTCTCCCGGAACTTGGCGATGATCTCCGCTACAGTCTCAGTAGTCTGGAGAAGGTCCTAAAACTTCCTCGCCGACTGTTGCACCTCGATCGCCGGTGAAAACTCCCTCTGGAACCGCGTAACAAACTCCTCCCAAGTCATGGTTGCCGCCGCTGTAGTCCCCACGGCTCGTCCGACCTCATCCCACCAATTACGTTCTCGATTCCTTAGTAGTCAGGATGTAAACCATTCCTTTGCCCCATCCGAGCAAAAACTTGTCCACTGAGCATTCTCTATGTCAGCGATCCAGCGTTGGCTAGCGATGGGGTCCTTAGTCCCTAAGAACTCTGGAGATCCACAAGCCTTGAACTCCCTAAATGAGGAAGTTCGCGCTCCTAACTGACACACAACAATCTCGGTTCGAAAGGCCCTGCGCCACTCATCCATATGCTCCATAATCCCTTCCTTGATGGTACCAAACGTCACAGGAGTAGCATCCACTATATCGCAAGTGACCTCGGTCTCAATAAACTCATATAACCTCTCATCAATAGGTTCTGTGCTCGAGCCATAACCAGAAGCAAAACCTCCTCCTCGAGTGAACATCACCATACTCAAACTAAAATACAACATATAAACGATCAACATAAAACTTGAGGGAACTCTCACTATACGAGTCTCCTTAGAATCCCCAGGTCCATCCTTGTATCGAGTACGGATCTTGTGCTTCTAGTAGTATGGGCCTAATACTACCTTCCACACCTATCTATACCCTCCTCAAGAGCCATCCTGGTTCCTCTAAGTCACCACACTAAATCTATATACCAATCCTATGCTATACAACATACAAAATCTATTATGGTATTACCTAGGCTCTCCTAGGAATTCTCAATCTGACCGCCTCGACCATACAAAGAATCTCAATCAACACTGCCAGTTGCATTATGCATGCAATTTTATACACAAAATGGGATCACATAGACTGTCAAATGATGATTCTACCCTAAGTCCACAACCAAACAAGGAATATGAAATGAGGCTAAATTGATCATTATAGGGCTATGTGATCCTGATCGTATACAAATTTAAAAGCATACTTAACAATTAACTGAGCTAATATCTTGATATCAATTCCAAATAATACATGACATCCAATTTATCTTAGGCTATAAGGCACCACACAAATCAGGCAATTCTATCATACGATTCCTGAGGATATCCTTATCCATATGCTAGCATACAATTCAGATATCAGATATGCTAATCACAACACATAAGTATGGGTATTTTAGGAATTACTTACTTGAGCTCAGCTGATTGCATGCATCACACCACCCTTTTACTTGGTGAAATCTTTTTAGAAATTAAAATATTCTTTTAAAAATATTATCATTTCCTCAGTTCGAGTTCTTACACGCCTGAAAGTGTGCCCGAATCCCTCAAACCAAGGCTATGATACCAACTTGTAACGACCCAAAATCCATAAGTAAACATTTCATTTTTCAATTCATAAATCCAAACATCACATGTCTCGAAAACATCGAAAATATAATCATCACAAAATATCAGAGTAACAGAGATCATAAAATGTGGAAATAATGAGTGGTAGGATGTTGTGCCTGATGCAAAATGTAGGTTACAAAACATTGCACTAAGCGGAAAAATATTTAACAATTAAATGATTAGGGAACATGCAACCTAAGAAGGATCTATATCTTTCACATAAAGGCAACATATTATGAACTATCAAACTACACAATTTTCCTAATAAAATTTGAATTCATGAGTATGAATACATACCTTGTTGATTGTTGAAGTAAACAACCAAGAATCCTTTTGTTGATCTTTTAGAAGCAAGCACAACAACCGTCATGCCTCTAGTGGTTCACACCTAACACAAGAAAGAAGGATATTGAGGATAGAGGAGGTAGGAGATCAGAATTTCGGCCAACCCTTGGGGAATGATGAGTGCCAAAAATGCTAGGGGTTGGTTTCCTTATATAGTGCAACTTGGAAACCCTAGATAAGCCTAAACCAATATAATAATATTATATTGAATTGGTAATTATCTAGTTTCCTGATTATCCTCCAAGGATAATTCTAGAACCTCTAAAACCCTCCTAAAACCATCCAAGGCTCTAAGTAGGTTCTAGAATGCCTCTTGTTTAATTACTAAACAATTACACTTTAGTCCCTGCACTTTTAATTAATTTTTTAATCACAAAATTAATTCCAATTAATTTCTGATTAAATATTAATTAAATATTACTATTTCTAATTAATATATTATTCTCATAATATATTAAAAAATTATTTATTTAAAATTTTTAATCAAATAATAAATCAACCTCTCTTTCCAAAATCATCCTGTCCAATTGCTAGGTTTGAGGGTAACCCAAAAGAATTGTGCTACTATCAATTCAAGTTTATACCAATTATAGTTATGGGCTTAGACACCTAATCCAATAGTCACCCACTTGGATAAGTCTGTAACTATAATTGCCAGTATAACTTCTAAAACTGATCAGCAAATTGTAGCTTCCAAAAGCCGATTCCGAACTCTGACCCATTCCGTTACATATCCTAAGATAAGTGATCATATAATCCTCAGTTCTACAAGATATAATTCAGACATGAGACATGGAACATAATCAATCTCATTATTCAATACTTTGTTTCCCAATTTCTAATTTGTAATGACATAGAAATTCTAATCGAACACATCAATTTAGTCGTGGTCGGGCCCGACACTATACGTGAACACAAAATCACCGAGGGGCCCAAAGATATCGCTTTTTCCTGTTAAGGCAAAAAGGAACGAATAAACTTTGACTTATATGCTTGCACCATTTACTCATCAAATCATGCACAACCATACATTTTATTACATCAAGTTATTGATGCGTTTACATATCATCAATGCACAACTAACTTGAAACCATAATTCATATATCTCCGTTTCAAGATTATAAGATATTATCGTCTCAGAATTACTCGTGATAAATTCCATGAAGTACTTCTATGAGCGTGGGTTAATCCAATACTTAAATCTCCATTTCAAAGTACTCATGAACATTGCAGCAATACCATTGCTATGTCTAAAACTCTTTAGATAATCTACAATTTAATTCATGACAGTCTTAATTTACTACTTACTTCCAAAAGTACGAGCCACTGTTGAATTTGAATAAATCGAATTATTATGGAAGTAAAACATGCAAAATGAAACACAAAAATAAACAATTGACAAAAGGTAGTACACAAACTTATAAATAATTCTCCATTATTTAATCACCAAAAGTCAATTACATTTACTTTGTTACAAGTTTCAGCTAACTATCTAACGACTAAAACTAATATCATCTTTCAGACCAATTCTCCTAGCATGTTGAACGTGTTTAGCCCTACTCAGACCCTTTGTGAGTGGATCTGCATGATTTTCTTCAGATGACACCCTCTTCACTAGGAGGTGACCTTCTTCTACCCTATGTCTGATGAAATGGTATTTTCTGTCGATATGTCTTGATCTGCCATGATCTCTTTGTTCCTTTGTCAAGGCAAACGCTCCTTCATTATCATAGAAAATTTCCATTGGCTCCTTGATGGATTGAACAACTCCAAGGTCTCTGATGAAGTTCTTCAACCAAATTGCCTCCTTTGATGCTTCGCTCGCTACTATGTACTCTGATTCACAGGTAGGATCAGTCGTTGTCTCTTGTTTGGAACTTTTCCAAGTTACCGCTCCTCCATTTAAGGTAAACACCCAACCAGATTGAGAACGGAAGTTGTCTCTGTCTGTTTGAAAGCTGGCGTCACTATACCCAGTTACTCTCAATGTATCACCGCCTCCAAGTACTAGGACTCAGTCCTTAGTCCTTTGTAGATACTTGAGAATATTCTTAACTTCTATCCAATGAGCTCTTCCTAGACTTCCATGATAACGACTGACCATGCTCAAAGAAAAGGCCACATCGGGGCGATTACGTGTCATAGCATACATGATAGATCCAACAGCAGAAGCATATGGAACTCTACTCATTCTGTTATCTCAGCATTGGTACTCGGGCTCTGAGTCTTACTCAGTTTGGTATTACTCTGGATAGGCAGTTCTCCTTTCTTGGAATTCTCCATACTAAAACATTTTAGCACCTTTTCCAAGTATGTAATTTAACTAAGTCCAATTAGTCTTTTACTCCCGTATCTCAGAATTCTTATCCTAGAATATAAGTAGTCTCTCCTAGATCCTTCATAGCGAAACACTTTCCAAGCCAAGACATAACCTCTTGCAAAGTTGGAATGTGATTTTCTATAATAAGTATGTCATCAACATACAATGCCAGGAAGGTTACTATACTCCCACTAGCTTCGAGATATATACAGGATTCATCTTCACTTCTAGCGAAACCAAAGTCCTTGACTTTCTCGTCGAAGCAAAGATTCCATCTGCAAGAAGCTTGTTTCAATCCATAGATTGATTTCTCAAGCTTACACACTCTATTGGGAAACTTTGCATCAACAAAACCCTCTAGTTGACTCATGTAAACATCCTCAATCATCTTCCCATTAAGGAAAACGGTTTTGACATCCATCTGCCAAATTTCATAGTCATGAAATGCAGCTATGGCGAGCATTATCCTAATAAATTTTATATTAGCCACTGGTGAGAAGGTCTCATCATATTCAACCCCTGGGGTCTGAGTAAATCCCTTCGCAACCAATCGAGCCTTGAAAGTTTGTACCTTTTCATCTATGTCGGTCTTCTTCTTGAAGATCCATTTGCACCCAACTGTCTTACTGATAGGTTTTACACAAAATAACATCCTATGTGCTCATGCAAACCCTAAAGCTTGGAACTAGGCTTCTCTATTGTACATGCAATTCATCCAAGACTTTCAAACCCTAGATCTAGTGTATATAATTCGAAATTGACATAACAAAACAGATCTAGATGATTACCTCTTCTTCAAAGCTTGAATCTTCTTTTCCTTGGAGCTTAGAGTCACAAATGTCACTCCTCTAATGGCTTACAAACACCACAAGCAAGAGGATGATCTTGGAGAGAGGTTGGAAGCTCTTGAAGTCGGCTCTGGTACTCTTAGAAGTAGGTTTGTTGATTTCTGAAGCCTAAAGGGTCTATTTATACTTGTTTTGTTAGGGTTTCAGTCAAAACCCTAATTGGATAGCTTAGGCCTTAAGCAGTCCAAAGAACCTTCCAGAATAAAGGCCGTGGACGAAATTAGATGGGCTTCCACTGTAATTTTCGTCCACCCCTTAAATCAAAAATGATTCTCAACCCAAATCAACTATCACACAATTGACAGTTCCAGTCCCCTTTATTTAATTAATCTCTTTTAGCTACATAATTAATTTTTAATTAATTCTTGTCTAATATTAATTTAATTATATGATTTCTCCTTTAATATATTATTCATATAACATATTAATAAATCATAATAACCTCTTTATTCATAAATCACCCTATCAAGTTGCTTTAGGTGAAGGCAACCAAAAAGGACCATGCACAACCGGTTCAAGTACTTACCAAATATAGTTACGGGCTTAGACACTAATCCAACAGTCTCCCACTTAGATAAGTCTAGTAACTATAAATGCAAGCACAATCCGATTAGCAATCATAGCTCTCAAAAACGCTGTCAAACTCTGATCTTATCAGTAACCTGTCATCTAGATAAGGGATCGTATAGTCCTCCGTTCTAGATATCGTGCAGACAAATACATGGAACATAGTCATACTTATTGTCCAGCAGTTGTTTCTCGATCTCTGATTCTTCTGACATAGAACTTAATTGAACACATCAATTCAGTCCTGACCGGGCCCGACACATAAGTCAAAACAAAATCATCGAGGGGCCCTGATATCGCTTTACCCTCTGTAACGCCCGCAGATTCGGGCTAGTCAATTTAGAGACAATAAGCATCAAAAATGAGTTTTTATGGAAGATTATTTAGAAGTAGAAATCTTAACCAAATGGTAGTATATGTTACAAGGGTTCCGTACATATAAAGAACGCCGAAATCCGAGTTATAACGAAGAAGTTATGGTCCGTCGAAGTTTTACGGCAAAACCGACACGGCACCGGGAGACGTAAATAGTGAATTTATGATAGAGGACTTTTTGGCATTATTAATCTAAACAAAAGTCGTAGAATATGTTAAACCGAGAGCGTCCACAAAAAGAACGCCCAAATCTGACTTCGTATGAGGAAGTTATGAATTTTCTAAGATTTGGCATAGCAGTGCACGACCCGTAACTCGAATTTTAGATCGAGCGGTTTTTGGCCTACGCGACCTAAATGAGAGTTGAATATCTCATTAATAGGAACTCAACGATAAAAATACAGACGAAAACGGAGTCCGTATAAAGGAGTTACGAATTTTTTAGTGTCATTTAACAGTATAATTTCCTCCTACTGTTAAATTTAAGATCGGTTGAGAATTAGCGGACGGAGTCAAAATGAAAGTTATAGATCTTATTTTTACCTACGTGTGGATATAAAGAACGTCAAAAATGGAGCTCGTATGCAAAAGTTACAGATTTTAGAAGTCGGAAGTGTGCTGTGCGAAAATGGGTGACGTGGCACAATCTTGGCCATTGCTTTCTCCCCAAGTCTTGCCACCAGATGGTGACATGTGGCACCAAGTTCAGCCATATTTCACCCTATAAATAGAACCTCTCCCACCCTCATTTTCTTCACACCTTTCCCATTCTTTCTTCTCTCTATACTCTCTCTAAACCTCCCAAAACTCCCCTAGCGCTAGAAGAAAGCCCCTGAGCGCTCGACGGCTCCAAGAAGAAGAGCTTTCTGCTTGGAAGTTCTTCCCCTGCAGAGCCCGGCTTCTAGCCAAACCCCCTCGTAGGTTTCATCGAAGGAAAATAGAATCGTTAAAAGTGAAGCGTTGTCCGAGTTTGGAATCATCACTTTAACAAGTGAGTGCATAGTTACTTTCATCTTACACATAGATATGAAGTATTTTATATAAATTACGTGCTATGTGTATATAACCTGTATACTTGCTATCTATGCTGGATGAACGATTTTATACATGTTTTACATGATTTAAACTGTATACGTATTTTATATCTACAAATATGTTGGGTATAACATGGGTAGATGAAGGATGAGAGATAAAAGATGATATGAGTGAACATTGGCAGCTATGGACTTAGTGCCTATTGAATAAACGTTGGTAGCTATGGACTTAGTACCTATTGGATAAACGCTGGTAGCTATGGACTTAGTACCTGATAGATAAACGTTCGTAGCTATGGACTTAGTACCTATTAGATAAACGTTGGTAGCTATGGACTTAGTACCGGTTTGATAAACGCTGGTAGCTATGGACTTAGTACCTATTGGATAAACGATGGTAGCTATGGACTTAGTACCTGTTAGATAAATGTTGGTCGCTATGGACTTAGTACCTATTAGATAAACACTGGTAGCTATGGATTTAGTGCCCGATGAATGAACTTTAGCAGCTATGGAATTAGTGCTTTACGAACGAGCATTGGCAGCTCTGGACTTAGTGCCTGTTATACAAACCCTGGAATTAATGGACTTCGAAATGAACAGATGCAGGATAGATGATTCTTAGGGTAGATCCTTAAGAGTAAAGAAGATAACGGGGATGGGTAATTGGGTTGATTGTTTGATGTTTAAACATAATAATTAGATTATTGTGGGTTGAAAACCCTATGTACTCACCAGGTTTCCCAACCTGACCCACTCAAGCTTATTTGTATCACAGGTGTTGATATGAAGCTACTTTACACTGAGAGATTTAAAAGAGATGTAGATCACTAGTGTAAATGAATGTAAGTTCTGTTTATGCTTATGTTTCTGTATTAACGATGACATCCCAATGTTTTAAAATGAATAAAATACATTTCTTCAGAAATGATTTGATAACGTATTTATCATGTTTTTCTGGGAACAAATTCCGCAACATTTTTTACTAAAAGGGTACTCTGATTTTTATAAAGCATAAACAAAATCGGTCTTTTCTGGCCGTGAAAATGGGGATGTCACAGTTGGTATCAGAGCATTAGTTTAAGCGAACTAGGAATAAGGATTTATTTCTAGACTTAAACTTAGAATTCTAAGCGATGATCGTGAGGAGTGTGTCTAATATATTTTAGGAAGTACACCTGAATAGACACAAGCACTAGGTTAATTTGGGAAGATGCCTAAAATGCTTTTATGTGCTAAATGATTTGTGATGCTTTATGCTATCGTTTGATCGGATCTATGGTCTGTTGCCGACCAGATCTGGAAATTTTATGTGCTCAGGTTTCTAAACGTTTAATTACGATATTAGAATTGGCATGTAACTTTTTGGAGTAATAAGGAGGAATACGCGTCTAAATCTTTCTCTATCTATATTCTCATCTCGATACACCGAACGCCTGCTTTGGTGTATAGAATTTTATGATAAGAACTCATAGCAGACTGAGCAAATGGAGGAAATGAGAAGGCTTACGATATTGAATGATACCCATCGGAAGATATTTTAAGAGTGATATCTTGCCTTTAGAATGCATCTAATAAATAATACGTCTAGTACCGGAGAAGTGCACTTTCGATTAGCAGAAAGAAAGATTTTTGGTATAATCCATGAAGTTATCCCATCATATGGAATTTCCACCACCAACCGAGTTGAAACAGAATTTATGATTGAATATACACATGGAGGAAGTCCCAGTAGAGTCTAGGGGAAATTTTATGATTGTTTGGACACATTTTTATGTGTTAAAATTGTTTTTGTGATAGTAACTTGGAAAGCTGCGAGACAATACTTGGGACAAGTATGAGTAGGCGTGAATGGTAGTAGAGACCTATACTACCGGAAGCACATGACTCACACTTGGATCATGGAAAGTCACAAGGTTACCAAGAAGCTAGTAATTGATTTCGTTTTATTCAAGTATGTCGTTACCATTGTTTCGGTAATGACTAATAAGATTGTTGTTACTCCGACCCTAGTGGTCATATCAAATCGAGTCTGACTAAGACGAGTATGTTACGTGGATCAGAGAACCAAGTTCGATGTAGCATCTGACTTAAGCCAGAAGATTGAAGTGAAAAATAATTGAGGCGATCAATAGAGGTATCGCGCTAATTGTTAAAGGAGTTGGTAGCTAGAAATGTTGCATACTAGAATGTGATTATGTCACATTAGAACATGAAGGAAGGAGTAGTCAGTTCTGGAATTTGACTCTAAAAGACCTGAGTCTAAGCGTTGCAACATACGATGAGAGGTCATTAGAACGTGACCCATCGGTCTATTGTGGAAGTGAAAATAACTTATCTTAAGTTTGTTAAGAAGAAGAAGGAGTCTCCAGTAAGGATCGAGACCATGACTTGAAGGTCATAATTTGGAGTCTAGCGTGAGATAGGGAACATGTGCAAGATCAAGCACCGCCTGCAGTCAAGGACTCCAAGAGTTAGATACTCATTCGAAGTGACATAGAAGTTACAGTTATTACCTAGGATGAAGAGATAACGTATGGAGTCATTATACAAGCCCTGTTTCGTTGATGATTCTGGGACGTAATCATCCTAAGGGAGAGATAATCGTAACACCCGCAGATTCGGGCTAGTCAATTTAGAGACAATAAGCATCAAAAATGAGTTTATATGGAAGATTATTTAGAAGGAGCAATCTTAACCAAATGATAGTATATGTTACAAGGGTTCCGTACATATAAAGAATGCCGAAATCCGAGTTATAACGAAGAAGTTATGGTCCGTCGAAGTTTTACGGCAAAACCGACACGGCACCGGGAGACGTAAATAGTGAATTTATGATAGAGGACTTTTTAGCATTATTAATCTAAACAAAAGTCGTATAATATGTTAAACCGAGAGCGTCCACAAAAAGAACGCCCAAATCTGACTTCGTATGAGGAAGTTATGAATTTTCTAAGATTTGGCATAGCAGTGCACGACCCATAACTCGAATTTTAGATCGAGCGGTTTTTGGACTACGCAACCTAAATGAGAGTTGAATATCTCATTAATAGGAACTCAACGATAAAAATACAGACAAAAACGGAGTCAGTATAAAGGAGTTACGAATTTTTCGCTGTCATTTAACAATATAATCTCCTCCTACTGTTAAATTTAAGATCAGTCAAGAATTAGCCGACGGAGTCGAAATGAAAGTTGTAGATCTTATTTTTACCTACGCGTGGATATAAGTAAAGTAAAAAACGGAGCTCGTATACAAAAGTTACAGATTTTAGAAGTCGGAAGTGTGTTGTGCGAAAATGGGTGACGTGACACAATCTTGGCCATTGCTTTCTCCCCAAGTCTTGCCACCAGATGGTGACATGTGGCACCAAGTTCAGCCATATTTCACCCTATAAATAGAACCTCTCCCACCCTCATTTTTTCACACCTTTCCCATTCTTTCTTCTCTCTATACTCTCTCTAAACCTCCCAAAACTCCCCTAGAGCTAGAAGAAAGCCCCGGAGCGCTCGACGGCTCCAAGAAGAAGAGCTTTCGGCTTGGAAGTTCTTCCCCTGCAGAGCCCGGCTTCTAGCCAAACCCCCTCGTAGGTTTCATCAAAGGAAAATATAATCGTTAAAAGTGAAGCGTTGTCCGAGTTTGGAATCATCACTTTAACAAGTGAGTGCATAGTTACTTTCATCTTACACATATATATGAAGTATTTTATATAAATTACGTGCTATGTGTGCATATAACCTATATACTTGCTATCTATGCTGGATGAACGATTTTATACATGTTTTAAATAATTTAAAATGTATACGTATTTTATATCTACAAATATGTTGGGTATAACATGGGTAGATGAAGGATGAGACATAAAAGATGATATGAGTGAACATTGGAAGCTATGGACTTAGTGCCTATTGAATAAACGTTGGTAGCTATGGACTTAGTACCTATTGGATAAACGCTGGTAGCTATGGACTTAGTACCTGATAGATAAACGTTCGTAGCTATGGACTTATTACCTATTAGATAAACGCTGGTAGCTATGGACTTAGTACCGGTTTGATAAACGTTGGTAGCTATGGACTTAGTACCTATTGGATAAACGCTGGTAGCTATGGACTTAGTACCTGATAAATAAAAGTTCATAGCTATGGACTTAGTACCTATTAGATAAACGTTGGTAGCTATGGACTTAGTATCGGTTTGATAAACGTTGGTAGCTATGGACTTAGTACCTATTGGATAAACGCTGGTAGCTATGGACTTAGTACCTGTTAGATAAACGTTGGTAGCTATGGACTTAGTACCTATTAGATAAACACTGGTAGCTATGGATTTAGTGCCCGATGAATGAACTTTAGCAGCTATGGAATTAGTGCTTTACGAACGAGCATTGGCAGCTATGGACTTAGTGCCTGTTATACAAACCCTGGAAGTAATGGACTTCGAAATGAACAGATGCAGGATAGATGATTCTTAGGGTAGATCCTTAAGAGTAAAGAAGATAACGGGGATGGGTAATTGGGTTGATTGTTTGATGTTTAAACATAATAATTAGATTATTGTGGGTTGAAAACCCTATGTACTCACCAGGTTTCCCACCCTGACCCACTCAAGCTTATTTGTATCACAGGTGTTGATATGAAGCTACTTTACACTGAGAGATTTAAAAGAGATGTAGATTACTAGTGTAAATGAATGTAAGTTCTGTTTATGCTTATGTTTCTGTATTAACGATGACATCCCAATGTTTTAAAATGAATAAAATACATTTCTTCGGAAATGATTTGATAACGTATTTATCATGTTTTTCTGGGAACAAATTCCGCAACATTTTTTACTAAAAGGGTACTCTGATTTTTATAAAGTATAAACAAAATCGGTCTTTTCTGGCCGTGAAAATGGGGATGTCACACCCTCTTAGGATAAAGGAACAGATAAACTTCGACTTATATGCATTTACCATTCACAAATAAAATCATACATAACAATGCGTTTTATAACATCAAGTTACTGATGCGTTTACGCATTATCAATGCACAACCAACTTGCAAACAATAAACCATATATCTAGGTTTTAAGACCATATGATAATATCGTCTTGCGATCACTCGTGATAAATTCCATGAAGTGATTCCAGCAAGCGCGGGTCTAATCCAATGCTCAAATCAAACTCATAAGCACTCATGAACGTTGCAGCAACCTTTGCTATGTCTAATACACTTTAGACAATCTACACACCAATTCATGACAATCTTCTTTCATACCTACTCCCAAAGTATGAGCGACTGTGGAACATTCGAATAATCTTGTTATTCAGGAAGTCAAAACATGCAAAATGAAACAATAGGTAAATAATTAACATAAGATAATACTTTACTTATAAATAATACTCTTTTATTTAATCATCAAATGTCAATTACATTTATCTATTACACGTTTCTAACCTTATCTAATCTAAACTAATATCGTCCTTCAGCCCGATGCTCCTAGCGTGCTACATGTGCTTAACCCTACTCAGTCCCTTCGTAAGGGGATCTGCTGGGTTATCCTCCGACGATACCCTCTTTACTACGAGGAGTCCTTCCTCCACCCGATGTCGAATAAAGTGATATTTTCTGTCAATATGTCGAGATCTGCCATGATCCCTCGGTTCCTTGGTGAAGGCAACCGCTCCTTCATTATCACAGAAAATTTCCATGGGCTCCTTTATGGCTGGCACAACTCCAAGGTCTCCAATTAAGTTCTTCAACCATATTTCCTCCTTTGACGCTTCGCTCGCCGCTATGTACTCTGATTCGCACATTGAATCAACTACGGTCTCCTGCTTGGAACTTTTCCAAGTCACTGCACCTCCATTTAGGGCAAAGACCCAGCCCAACTGCGAACGGTAGTTGTCACTGTCGGTTTGAAAACTGCCGTCACTATACCCTCGCACCCTTAAGTCATCACTCCCACCGAGAACTAGAAAACATTCCTTGGTCCTCCGAAGGTACTTAAGAATATTCTTGACTGCGGTCCAATGTGCTTTTCCAGGGTTCCCCTGATATCTGCTGACCATGCTCAAAGCGAAGGCCACATCAGGGCGAGTACAAGTCATAGCATACATAATTGAGCCAACTGCGGAAGCGTATGGTACTCGGCTCATTTCTGCTATCTCGACTTCGGTACTCGGGCTTTGAGTCTTACTTAACTTGACATTACTTTGGATTGCTAACTCTCCCTTCTTTGAATTCTCCATACTAAAACGTTTTAGTACCTTGTCTAAGTAAGTATTCTGACTAAGTCCTATTAGTCTCTTACTTCTGTTTCTCACTATCCTTATACCCAAAATATAGGCAGCCTCTCTGAGGTCCTTCATATCGAAGCACTTCCCAAGCCAGGATTTAACTTCCTTCAGGGTTGGGATGTCGTTTACTATGAGTAGTATGTCATCGACATACAATACGAGGAAGCTTACTATACTCCCACTGGCTTTGACATATACACATGATTCATCCTCCCTTCGTAGAAAACCAAACTCTTTGACTTTCTCATCGAAACAAAGATTCCATCTGCGAGATGCTTGCTTCATTCCATAAATGGACTTCTCAAGCTTACACACTCTATTAGGGTGCTTCGCATCGACAAAAACCCTCTGGCTGAGCCATGTAAACATCCTCAGCCAATTTCCCGTTAAGGAAAGCGGTTTTGACATCCATCTGCCATATTTCATAGTCATGAAATGCTGCAATGGCCAGCATCACCCTGATAGACTTTGTCTTCGCAACTGGTGAGAAGGTTTCATCATAATCAACTCTAGGAGTTTGAGTGAAACCCTTCACAACCAATCGTGCCTTATAGGTGTGTACATTCCCATCCATGTCGGTATTCTTCTTGAAGATCCACTTGCACCCGACCGTCTTACGACCTGGCACATTGTCAACCAAATTCCAAACTTAGTTGTCATACATGGACTGAATCTTGCTGTCCATAGCCTCTTTCCATTTTGCAGAGTCCGGGCCTGCCATGGCTTCCTTGTACCTGTTAGCTTCGTCCAAATTCACTAGTGTACTATCACTAATAAACGTATCACCCTCACTCGTTATATGAAAACCATACAACACGGGCAGAACACTAACTCTACTGGAACGTCTAAGAGGTAAGGATTCGTCAATCGGTTCAACCGGAGTTTCCTCCTCGGGTTGAGTGCTAGTGTTGGAGGTTCCTTCATCGCTCGACTCTTGAAGCTCTTCAAGATCGATTTGCCTCCCACTGTCCCCTTGGCTTATGAGTTCTCGCTATCCGAAAACCCCTCTCCTCGCAACGAAGACAACATTGTCACTCAGTCTATAGAAGAGATATCCAAAGGACTTTTGCGGGTAGCCGATGAAAATACATCGCTCACTACGAGGTTCGAGCTTGTCGTGAGTCTCTCGTCTTACGAAAGCCTCGCAACCCCAAACCTTGATGTGTGCCAACGAGGGAGCTTTCCTTGTCCACATCTCGTGAGGTGTTTTGGTGACCTTCTTCGTAGGGACTAAGTTAAGGATATGGGCGGCAGTCTCTAAGGTATACCCCCAGAATGAGATAGGTAGCGAAGCACAACTCATCATGGAACGAACCATGTCCAGCAAGGTTCGATTACGCCTCTTAGCCACACCATTCAACTACGGTGTCCTAGGTGGCGTCAATTGCGAAACAATTCCGCATTCCTTGAGGTAGTCGTGGAATTCAAGACTTAGGTACTCTCCACCTCGATCAGATCGAAGCATCTTGATTTTCCTGCCCAACTGATTCTCCCCTTCTTGTTTAAACTCTTTGAACTTTTCAAAGGTTTCTGACTTATGCCTGATTAAGTAGATATAGCCATATCTGCTATAATCATCGGTAAAAGTCACGTAGAAGCGGCACGCATCCCTTGTGGTGGATCTAAATGGTCCACATACATCTGTATGTATGAGGTCCAATAAACCCTCACCCCTCGCACAAGTGCCAGTGAAGGGTGACTTGGTCATCTTTCCAAGTAAACAAGATTCGCACACGTCATCGTCCCTAAGGTCCAATGACTCCAATACTCCATCCTTTTGGAGTTGGGTTATGCATTTCTTTTTGACATGTCCAAGACGACAATGCCACAAGCATGCTTTATCCAAATCATTGGAAGAATCAATACACAACACATCATTTCCTAAATTATCTACAACCATCACAGTTTCATATATTCCATTACAAGGCAATGCTTCAAAATAGAAAACACCGTTAAGATAAGCATTAATAGAACCCTTTTCATTATCAAATGAATATCTAAAACCCTGTCTATACAAACCATGAAATGAAATGATGTTTCTTGCCATATATGGCGAATAACAACAATTATTTAAATCTAATCCTAATCCACTACTTAGCACTAAAGAGTAAACTCCGATCTTGGTGCCAGGCAACAATCTTCTGTTCCCCATGATCAAGTTTATATTCCTATGCTCCACATCCCTATTTCTTCTTAGGCCCTGCAAATCAGAACAAATGTGAAAACCACATCATGTATCAAGAATCCAAGAAATAGCATGTGATGAATCATTAGATTTAATAGTGTAAATACCTGCGTAGGATGGCTTGATCTTTCCATCCTTGATGTCTTGCAGATATTTCAGGCAGCTTCTTTTCCAATGCCCTATTTCATGGCAGTGATGGCACTCTGCCTCCTTGGGGTTGGAGTTGGGTTTAGCAGAACCAACCTTGGTTCCACTAGAAGAGGAGCCATTTTGGGACTTTCCCTTATGGTGGCACTTTGAGGGAGCCTTCCTCTTCTTTCCCTTTCCGTGCCCAATTGCCAAGACTGGGGCAGTAGCAGGAGTTGGAGTTGATGCAACATATTTGTCTTTGAGGTTGCTCTCAGCAGTCCTCAACAAGCCCTGAAGCTTGCTCAAAGAGACCTCCTCCTTGTTCATGTGGTAGGTCATGCGGAACTGGCTATAGCAGGGAGGCAAGGAGTGAAGGATGATGTCAATTGCTAGCTCTTCATCAAAGTTCACATTCAACTTTAGCAGACGATCGACATATCTTTGCATCTTTTGCAGATGAGCGGTAAGGGACTCTCCATTACCCATTTTGGTAGTGATCATCGAAGTGATGATCTCGTACCTTTCTTTCCTAGCGCTCTGGTGGTACTGGTCCAGCAGATCTTGATGCATCTCATAGGGGTACATGTCCTCATAGGACTTCTGGAGTTCTGCAGTCATAGTCGCCATCATGATGCAATGGAATTTCGTGGCATCACGCTCGTGGGCCTCAAAGACCGCGATCTCTTCAGCAGAGGCAGTGTTGATGTCAATCTCCTTAGCTTCTCATCGAGGACATACTCTTTGTCCTCGTAATGAGTGACCATTCGAATGTTGCGGATCCAATCATTAAAATTGGACCCGTCAAAGATCACTCTCCCACACAAGTTCATGAGTGAGAATGAGCCAGAGGAAGTTGAACCAGAAGCATTGTTGTTGACGTTCGACATCTGAAAAGGAAAAAGAACAAAGTTTGGTTAGAAATGAATCCCCAATTAAACACCTAAATGAGAAATTAGGGCTAGGATCCAACAACATTATTTACAAATTAGAAGAGGGATGCCGTAATCTAACAAGTAAATAATTTGAAGGTAAGTGAATGACGATTCACTAATTTCCACCATGAAAAACAAATTAAAGCTAAGTTTTAAATGTATTAAAAACTCCTAGATCTTTTGAGATTCATTGAACTTTTCAATGGCATGTTTAAATCTCGATATGCCCCTCGAGTTTGTGACTGGGATGCCGAGGATCACAAAGCGGGTGTGAATAACCATGCAAATGAACATGGTCCCCTCATTGTTACAGTCACCTATTCGATGTGCCGGTTAACCACACACGCTCCATCGAACTATGACAAACAATGATTCACCCTTTGCCACCTTTGCTTAGAACCCAATTAGTGTGCCGGTTAACCACACACGCTCCACTAACGTCTTATCAAGGGTACAAAGTGTAATTTCATGGAATTACATCAAGTCACTTTTGCCTAAAGTAACTAAGAATGAGAATTTAAAAAAAAACATTTAGTTACTTTTATAATTTCATTATACTTTTAATAAGGAAAGGGGTTGCCCTATCCTACCCGTTTGGCTAACGACCCTCCACCAATCAATGAAGCGGTGGGTGAGAGTAGACACCCATTAAATGACCATTTTATAGGCCATAACCTTATACCCCCCCCCCCCCTTATAGATCGACTTCGTGAATGAGGTCTACTAACGGTAAGACTAGCATTTAAGTTATATATATATATATATATATATATATATATATATATATATATATATATATATATATATTAATCTTATAATATTATAAAGTATAAGGTTGAATTTTAAACTTGTAAAATTCTAGGGTTTGAAATTTAAATAGTTCAAATTAAACTTTTAATCAAAAATTTAAATTTCAAAACTTGAGGGCAAGTTTTGAACTTTTCAAAACACATATGATCAAATAGCAAATAACTTAAAATTAAACATTTAATTTAATGATTATCTAAATTTGACCTAATCAATTTAAGATAATTCATCAAATAATTTAAATAATCAAATATTATCACATAAGGAATTTATTGTTCAAATAAATGGTAATTATCTTAGTTTTGGAAAGGATAAACATATAACAACAATAAAATTCGGATTTTATTAGTAAAAAATGATTTTGGTAATTATCCTTCAGCAAAACAGCAAGAAATCCCGAAAATCCCTCTGTTTGACGTCCCGACTCGCCGAGTCCCCTTATGGACTCGTCGAGTTCATCCTACTCGTCGAGCCCACTATGGGACTCGCCGAGTCTGTCAGTCAGGGGGCCAAAAAATCGATTTTAAAGCATGAATGAAAAACACAAAACATCAATACAATAGAAGCCAATCAAGGCTCTGATACCACTGATAGGTTTTACACAAAATAACATCCTATGTGCTCATGCAAACCCTAAAGCTTGGATCTAGGCTTCTCTGATGTACATGCAATTCATCCAAGACTTTCAAACCCTAGATCTAGTGTATATAATTCGAAATTGACATAACAAAACAGATCTAGATGATTACCTCTTCTTCAAAGCTTGAATTTTCTTGTCCTTGGAGCTTAGAGTCACAAATGTCACTCCTCTAATGGCTTACAAACACCACAAGCAAGAGGATGATCTTGGAGAGAAGTTGGAAGCTCTTGAAGTCAGCTCTGGTACTCTTAGAAGTAGGGTTGTCGATTTCTGAAGCCTAAAGGGTCTATTTATACTTGTGCTGTTAGGGTTTCAGTCAAAACCCTAATTAGATAGCTTAGGCCTTAAGCAGTCCAAAGAACCTTACAGAATAAAGGCCTTGGACGAAATTAGATGGGCTTCTACTCTAATTTTCGTCCACCCCTTAAATCAAAAAGGATTATCAGCCCAAATCAACTATCACACAATTGACAGTTCCAGTCCCCTTTATTTAATTAATCTCTTTTAGCCATAGAATTAATTCTTGTCTAATATTAATTTAATTATATGATTTCTCCTTTAATATATTATTCATATAACATATTAATAAATCACAATAACCTCTTTATTCATAAATCACCCTGTCAAGTTGCTTTAGGTGAAGGCAACCCAAAAGGACCATGCACAACCGGGTCAAGTACTTACCAAATATAGTTACGGGTTTAGACACTAATCAAACACTTACGACCTGGTACATTATCAACCAAATTCCAAACTTGATTGCCATACATGGATATAATCTCGCTGTCCATTGCCTCTTGCCATTTGGCTGCCTCATGGCCTACCATTGCTTCCTTGTAGTTAGCCACTTCATCCTAATTTACTAGTGTACTATTACTGATAAACATGTCACCGTGTGTAGTAATATGGAAACCATCGACCTCATGTGGCATTCTAACTCTAATGGAATGCCTAAGAGGTAATGACTCTTCAACTGGTTCAACTGGAATTTCTTCCTATGGTTGAACCCTAGCGTCTTCATAGGTTCCTTCATCGTTTGATTCTTGAATCTCTTAAAGATCAATAGTACTCCCACTGTCCTATTTGCATATGAGCTCTCTCTCTCTCTCTCTCTCAAGACTCCTCTTCGTGTTACAAAGACCACGTTCTCACTAGGTCTATAGAAAAAAATACCCAAAGGACTTTTGTGGTTAGCCGATGAAAATACATCTCTCACTTCGAGGTTCAAGCTTGTCATGAGTCTCTCGTCTAACGAAAGCTTCACAACCTCAAACCTTGATATATGTCAACGAGGGAACCTTCCCTGTCCACATCTTGTGAGGTGTTTTGGCAACCTTCTTAGTTGGGAAAAGATTAAGAATATGGGTAGCAGTCTCTAAGGCATACCCCCAGAACGAAATTGGAAGAGAAGTTCGACTCATCATGGAACAAACCATGTCTAACAAAGTTCGATTGCGCCTCTCAGCCACACCATTAAGTTATGGTGTCCTAGGAGGTGTCAATTGTGAAACTATTCCACATTCCTTGAGGTAGTCGTGGAACTTGATACTAAGATACTCTCCGCCTCTATCTGATCGGAGCATCTTTATCTTCCTGCCAAATTGATTCTCGACTTCATGTTTAAACTCTTTTAACGTTTCAAAGGTTTCCGACTTATGCTTGATTAAGTAGATATAACCATATATGCTATAATCCTCAGTAAAAGTCACATAGAATCAATTAACATCCATTGTGGTGGATCTGAAGGGCCCATACACATCTATGTGTATGAGGTCCAACAAAACTTCATCTCTTTCACAAGATCCAGTGAAAGGTGATTTTGTCATCTTACTCAAAAGATAAGATTCACATGCATCATCTGACCTTAGGTAAAATGATTCCAACACTCCATACTTTTAGAGTTGGGCGATGCGTTTCTTGTTAATGCATCCAAGACGACAATGCCACATGCATGCTTTGTCTATACCATTAGACGAATCCATTTGAAATACATTATTGCCTAAATTGTCTACACACATCACAGTTTCATACATACCATCACAAGGTAAAGCTTCAAAATACCATTTTTATAAGCAGAAATAGAACCATTCTCATCATTAAAAGAATATCTAAAACATTGTGTAAACAATGAATTAAAAGAAATAATGTTTCGTGTCATTTCTGACGAGTAGCAACAATTCAACAAATCTAAACTAATACCATCACTAAGCACTTGACTATAAACTCCAATCTTGGTGAAAGGTGAATATCGCCTATTCCCCATGATTAAGTTTATTTTACCGTGCTCCAGTTCCTCACTTCTTCTTAGCCCCTGCAAATCAGAACAAATGTGAAATCCACATCCTGTATCAAGGACCCAAGAACGAGAAGATGATGAGTTATTAGATAAGATAGTGTATATAACTATAGAAGTTGGCTTCACTTTTCTATCTTTAATGTCTTGCAGATACTTTGGGCAGATTCGTTTCCAATTCCCTTTGTCGTTGCAATAGAAGCAAGTGGCCTCTTTGGGATCAGAGACAAGAGGAGTGTTACAACGTAAATTTTCAACCAAAATTTTCATTTTTAATACTCATAAAACATGTGTCTCATCATTAATTCTCAAAATAAATCAACAAGTTTTCAAAACAAATATTCAAATCCAGGATCCACAAACATAGCTCTATAACAAGGGTGTGTGTGTATAATCACACCGGTGCCTTCCCGCGATCCTCTCAGGTATCTAAAACACATAACACATAACACGGTAAGCAAGAATGCTTAGCGAGTTCCCCAAAATACCACATACAACAAAGCAGCCACTCGAGGCTATACTCTATAAGACCCTCCGGTCTATGTGTCTCAGCAGGACCCTCCAGTCTCGTAGCTCGTTGGACCCTCTGGTCCAGTCTAGCTCGTTGGACCCTCTGGTCCGGTATGATTGAGAACCCTCTGGCCTCACAGTTCGTTGGACCCTCCGTTCCGGTCTAAGCAACGAATAATATAACATACAATACATATCACACAACCATACATAACTCAAGCAAGCACATAAGACCCTCTGGTCACACATAGTTTCCACTCTAGGTAAAGTATAGTGAGAAGACTCACCTCGTAAGCTAGTAAGTAAAAGCCTCGTGCTCGGGAATCCTCGATCTAGCCTCCGCCTAATCACAAGGATAATATCTCTAATTAATACCCTCCTCATACTCGACTACACCACTCATTTGACCAACCCTAAAGTCGACATAAGTCAATTCCAGTCAATAGTCCAATTTGACCAGACTCGCCGAGTGCACTCGTGCGACTCGTCGAGTCCCATCGATTCTCAGTAATCTCATGAAGGTCCAGCTCGTCGAGTTAACCCCTAACTCGCCGAGCTATCGCATGATTGAGTTCATCGGGACAAATCCTAACCGGCTCGTCGAGTCGGCTCATCAACTCGGCGAGCCCGTTCGGTCTCAACTTGTATTTAGGTGATTTCAAGTCAGGAAACTCTGTCACACTCTAGATCTAAGCTCTCCAGGCTTGAATATCACGTAAAGCCTCGAGCTTTACGTTCATGCATGGCACTAAAGGGCTAAAAATGCCAATAACAAGCTTGAGAAGAAGTCTCTCATTCAAGGGGCTATCATGGCTGAATAAAGCAGGGGACTTTCGACTCTAGGGACCTCACAAGGTCCAGATCTGATGTCTATTTCTAAGAAGGTTCTCAAAACCTTCAAGGTCCCCAAATTAAGATGGAAATGAAGCCCTAACTCTAAAACCATGAGATCTATCCATACAAGAGAAAAAGGTACGAACTTTATACCTTGAATAGAAGCTCCTGGATGTCTAAGCAGCAGATCTAGAAACCTCTTCGCAATCCTTGCTTGGAATCCTTCTTCCCTCTACCAAAATGCACCAAAGGTCTCAAACAATGGCTCAAAACTCTCTCAAAAGATCAAGGGGGCGATTAGGGTTTCTCTCAGTGAAAGGAAACAGATGGAGAGCCGCAAATGAGGCTATACTTATCCTTATATAGGCCCCAAACCCGGGGATTTAGGGTTTCAACTCACAGCGCCTACTCGACGAGTCTACTCCCGGACTCGTCGAGTAGATCATTAAACCCACGTGGCCATCCCGACTCTACTAGGCGAGTTGTAGCGCCAACTCGTCGAGTAGGTCAATGAATCCTCAAAAATAAATACTTAAAATAACATACTTGGGAATCCGGATGTTACAATTCTCCCCCACTAGAATCAGACTTCGCCCTCGAAGTCATGCTCTGCGATTAACTCTGGATGCTGCTCCCGCATCTCTGTCTCCGGCTCCCAAGTCAAATCGGACCCTCGCCGATGCTGCCATTGGACCTGAACCAGGGGCACTTCCTTGTTCCTCAGAACTTTCACTTTTCGATCCAAGATCGCGGTCGGCCTCTCAATAGAATTCATGCTCGCATCTACCTGAATGTCCTTCAGTGGTACCACTGCCGTTTTGTCGGCTACACACTTCCGCAATTGGGATACGTGAAAGGTGTTATGGATCTGACTCAACTCCGCAGGTAGCTCTAACTGGTATGCTACCTTACCCACTCTGGCGGTTACTCTTAACGGACCAATATATTGAGGCCCCAACTTGCCCCGCTTCCTGAACCGGATCACCCATTTCCATGGGGAAACTTTCAGGAGCACAAAATCTCCGACCTGAAACTCAAGCTCAGATCGTCGTCTATCCGCGTAACTCTTCTGACGACTCTGCGTCGTCAATAACCTCTGTCTGACCTGCTGAATCTGCTCGGTCGTCTTCAGCACTATCTCGGTGCTTCCCATAACTCTCTGCCCCACCTCTCCCTAGCAGATGGGAGTGCGACACCTTCTCCCATACAGGAGCTCAAATGGAGGCATACCAATGCTCGAGTGATGGTTGTTGTTGTAGGAGAACTCAGCCAGGGGTAAATAAGTGTCCCAACTCCCTCCGAAGTCCATGACACAGGCGCGCAACATATCCTCGAGCGTCTGAATTGTCCGCTCGCTCTGTCCGTCCGTCTGCGGGTGATATGCAGTACTGAAATGTAAGCGCGTGCCTAGCTCCTCGTGAAATTTCTTCCAAAACCTGGAAGTAAAACGCACGTATCGATCTGATACAATCGAGATTGGCACTCCATGCCGAGATACCACCTCTCTCACATAAATCTCGGCTAACATCTCTGCAAAAGAGCTCTCACTAATAGCAAGGAAGTGAGCACTCTTTGTCAATCGATCCACAATCACCCAAATTGCGTCAACTCCAGGTGTCGTCCTCGGTAACTTGGTAATGAAGTCCATAGCGATATGTTCCCACTTCCACTGGGGAATCTCCAGAGGCTGCAATGGACCATGTGGACGCTGGTACTCTGCCTTGACCCGTCGGCAGGTCAAGCATCTCTCAACAACCCACGCAATATCCCTCTTCATACAAGGCCACCAGTAATCCCTCTTCAGGTCCAAATACATCTTGGTGGCCCCGGGATGGATCGAGAATCTCGATCTGTGCGCCTCCTCCATCAGTATGCTACGTGCTCTGCCCGTATAGGGCACCCAAATCTGCCCTCTAAAGGTCATAAGTCCTCGGCTATCCGTCACAAAATCGGATACCTGCCCAATCACCCGCTCCCTCTTGCGGTTCTCCGGTCTCACAGCCTCCGCCTGGGCCTCTCGAATGGTATCTAATACCGGAGTCACCACTGTCATCCTCATGCACACATCTCGAATCAGGGCATTCTACGCCTTGCGGCTCAGGGCAGCAGCTACCACGTTAGCCTTGCCCGGATGATACAGGATCTCACAGTCATAATCTTTTAGCACATCCAACCATCTCCTCTGATGCATATTCAGGTTGGGCTGATCCATCAGATACTTCAAGCTCTTTTGGTCCGTGTATATGGTACACCGAACCCCATACAAATAGTGGCGCCAGATCTTGAGGGCGAATACCACTGCCCCTAACTCTAAATCGTGGGTGGGGTACCTCATTTCATGAGGCTTCAGCTGCCTCGATGCATAAGCTATCACGTGCCCTCTCTGCATAAGCACCGCACCCAATCCGAATATAGACGCATCGCAGTAAACCACAAAGTCCTCTATCCCCTCAGGAAGGGCTAACACCGGGGCTTCGCACAATCTCTGGCGAAGGGTCTCAAACGAGGTCTTCTGCTCAGGACCCCAAGTAAAAGCAACGCCCTTCCGGGTCAATATGGTGAGAGGAACGACAATCTTGGAGAAATCTCTGATAAATCTCCGGTAGTAGCCGGCAAATCCCAGAAAACTCCTGATCTCGGTGGGGGATCTCGGCACCTCCCAACTCATGACAGCCTCAACCTTGGCCGGATCGACCAAAATCCCATTCTGATTAACGAGGTGCCCCAAGAACTGGAACTCTCGTAACCAGAAATCACACTTGGAGAATTTAGCATAAAGCCTCTCCGATCTCAATACTCCCAAAACCTCTTTAAGGTGCTCCTCGTGTTTTTCCCTGGACCTCGAGTACACGAGAATATCGTCAATGAACACGATCACCGATCGATCCAGCATAGGCCTGCACACACGGTTCATGAGATCCATGAAGGCTGCCGGTGCGTTGGTGAGCCCGAAAGGCATCACCACAAACTCGTAATGCCTATAACGAGTCCTAAAGGCTGTCTTCTGAATATCCTTCTCGCGTACTCTCATCTGGTGATACCCTGATCTCAAATCAATCTTGGAAAACCAAGATGCACCCTGCAACTGATCGAACAGACCGTCGATCCTCGGAAGTGGATAACGGTTCTTGACCGTCAGCTTGTTCAACTCCCGGTAATCAATACACATCCGGTGTGAACCATCCTTTTTCTTGACAAAAAGGATCGGTGCTCCCCACGGCGAGCTACTCGGCTGGATAAATCCCTTTCCCAACAGCTCCTGAAGCTGCGAGAATAAGTCCTGCATCTCTGGCGGCGCAAGGCAATAGGGTGCCTTGGCGATAGGTGCCGCCCCCGGAAGCAAATCAATACGAAACTCCACCTGCCTCTCGGGAGGTACACCTGGTAACTCCTCGGGGAAAACGTCCGGAAACTCACTCACTACCGGAACCTCAACGACAGAACTCGGTCTCTCCATGACATCCCGCGTATCTGCCACATACGCCAGAAAATCCATGCAACCCTGCTGCAAGCTCTGCCTCGCTCGAGCAGCCGAACAAAATGTTGACGCAGATCGGGTACCCTCGCCGTATACGGTAAGTACTCCCCCACTAGGGTTCTGGATGGTCACCATCTGACGCTCACAGTCAATCAGAGCTCCGAATCGGCTCAACCAGTCCATGCCCAGGATGACATAGACATCCCCCATCGCGATAGGTACCAAATCTATTGGAAACTCGACTCCAAAAATCTCAAGCACACATCCCCGGATAACATCAGTCGCAAGAACATCATGCTCATCAGCTATGGAGACTCTCAGCGGTCGACTCAACGCCTCTCGTCGGATACTGATATGGCGACTAAATGTTAACGATACGAAGGACTGACTCGCACCCGAGTCAAACAACACCATAGCAGGTACATAACTCACAAGAAAAGTACCTATGCACATCACAAATAAGCACCATATATATAAACAAAAGAATAAGCAAGAGATCACATACCAGCCCCAACGTCGGGTGCTGCGCGGACCTCCTATGCTGTCAACTGGAAGGCTCTACCGCGATCCTGCGGTGCCTCAGCCTTCATCGGCCGACTCTCGGTAGCTCGAGTAGCAGAAGGCGCAGATCCCTGCGCTTATCTCTGAAGCAACTGCGGGCACTCGACCTTCCTATGGCCAGTCTGGTTGCAGTGGAAGCAAACCGAAAATCCCTTGGGGCAATCCCTCGTGATATGCCCCTCCTTCCCGCACTTGTAACATACACCTACTCTGCACAAGCCATCATGACTCTTGCCGCACTTCCCACAAGTGCGGCCCTTCTGACCCCCTGATCTCGAATCAGCGGGCTTCGCCTGTTTGGCCGCCGACTGAGACTGTGCTGGCCGCCTATCCCTCCTCTGAGACTCCGCCTCCTCCCTGGCCTGAGTCTCTAGCTCAGTCTCCCTCTTCCGAGCATTTTCCTAAAGCTCGGAAAATGTTCGGTATGTCGAGTTCGCCACGAACTCACGAATGTCTCTCCTCAGTATGCTCAGATATCGGCTCATACGTGCCTGCTCAGTAGACACGTGCTCAGGGAAAAACAACGCCCTCTCATGAAACATTTGTGTGATCACAGTCACAGACTCAGTCCCCTGCTTGAGGGACAAGAACTCATGGGCCAACCGTTCCCTCTCCACCGCGGGAACGTACTCGTCTAGAAACATATCAGTGAACCTCTCCCAAGTTACTGCAGTAGTAAAGTCAGCTGTCACTAACTTCCACCAGTCCTTCGCTCCTAAGCGAAGCTAGTTCAGCGTGAACCTCACCCTCAAATGTTCCGGGCAGGAACAAGTGTAGAAAAACCCCTCAATGTCAGAGATCCAACACATGGCAACAATCAAGTCCTGAGTCCCGTCAAACTCCGGTGGCTTCGTGTTGTTGAACTCTCGGTACAGCAACGAGTCACCCCCCTGTGGCTTGGAAGCAGCGACAGCTGCAGTAGCGGCAGCAACAACTGCCTCGGTAAGAGCAGCATATCTCTCATCAAACGTCTCGATCAGGGTGGTCTTAATAGACCCAAACATCTCCGGTATCTCTGCTCGAATGGTTGCGGCCACCTCCTCGTGGATCAACCTGCGAATCTCCTCGTCACTAGTACCACTGGTACCACTGCCTCCAGCACTGTGGCACGTACCCACCATGATATCTCTGAAACACAACACAAATAATCAGAGACTCGACCGAGATTACCCACACTCGATCACTCGCTCCTACTCGACCTCTAGCACCCTAAGGATTCTTACTTGGGTTGCTCACTGATCCGGTGTTTCCAATAGTACGGGCCCAATACTACCTTCCACACCGCATCTGTGTTCATCCCAAGTCCTCCTCCTAGGATCCTAGCCCACAAGTACCCTATATCTCGTCATACATCAATTACTATCATAGAAGATCTTTCATATACTCATTCCTGCTTCCTATTTGCACTCAAGCAATTCATAGATAGCAAACCCCTAGGCTAAGGCATCACAAATCAGGCCACTCTAGTCCTAAATTATGAAATACCTAGCCTACTCTCTAGCATGCATAACATATCTCATAATAGCTCGTAGCACATAAAGTAACGGTATTTGGGAAATCACCGTTCGGGCGCTGGCTGATTGTACACACTGTTATTTCTCCACTTTCTTTTTAAATCTCTTACTCGTTTTTAGAAAATCGATTCTTTTGAAAACTTTTCTCAAATCCTCAGTTTGAGTCCAGACATACCCGAAGGTGTATCCGAATCCCTCAAACCAAGGCTCTGATGCCAACTTGTTACAACGTAAATTTTCAACCAAAATTTTCATTTTTAATACTCATAAAACATGTGTCTCATCATTAATTCTCAAAATAAATCAACAAGTTTTCAAAGCAAATATTCAAATCCAGGATCCACAAAGATAGCTCTATAACAAGGGTGTGTGTGTACAATCACGCCGATGCCTTCCCGCGATGCTCTGAGGTACCTGAAACACATAACACATAACACGGTAAGCACGAATGCTTAGTGAGTTCCCCAAAATACCACATACAACAAATCAGCCACTCGAGGCTATACTCTGTAATACCCTCTGGTCTATGTGTCTCAGCGGGACCCTCCAGTCCCGTAGCTCGTTGGACCCTCTGGTCCGGTCTAGCTCGTTGGACCCTCCGATCCGGTCTGATTGAGAACCCTCTGGCGTCATAGTTCGTTGGACCCTACGGTCCGGTCTAAGCAACGAATAATATAGCATACAATACATATCACACAACCATGCATAACTCAAGCAAGCACATAAGACCCTCTGGTCACACATAGTTTCCATTCTAGGAAAAGTATAGTGAGAAGACTCACCTCGTAAGCTAGTAAGTAAAAGCCTCGTGCTCGGGAATCCTCAATCTAGCCTCCGCCTAATCACAAGGATAATATCTCTAATTAATACCCTCCTCATACTCGACTACACCACTCATTTGACCAACCCTAAAGTCGACAGAAGTCAATTCCAGTCAATAGTCCAATTTGACCAGACACGCCGAGTGCACTCGTGCGACTCGTCGAGCTATCGCATGATCGAGTTCATCGGGACAAACCCAAACCGGCTCTTCGAGTCGGCTCATCAACTCGGCGAGCCCGTTCGGTCTCAACTTGTATTCAGGTATTTCAAGGTAGGAAACTCTCTCACACTCTAGATCTAAGATCTCCAGGCCTGAATATCACGTAAAGCCTTGAGCTTTACGTTCATGCATGGCACTAAAAGGATAAAAATGCCAAGAACAAGCTTGAGAAGAAGTCTCTCATTTAAGGGGCTATCATGGCTGAATAAAGTAGGGGACTTTCGACTCTAGGGACCTCACAAGATCCAGATCTGATGTCTATTTCTAAGAAGGTGCTCAAAACCTTCAAGGTCCCCAAATTAAGATGGAAATGAAGCCCTAACTCTAAAACCATGAGATCTATCCATACAAGAGAAAAAGGTACGAACTTTATACCTTGAATAGAAGCTCCTGGATGTCTAAGCAGCAGATCTAGCAACCTCTTCACAATCCTTGCTTGGAATCCTTCTTCCCTCTACCAAAATGCACCAAAGGTCTCAAACAATGGCTCAAAACTCTCTCAAAAGCTCAAGGGGAGATTAGGGTTTCTCTCAGTGAAAGGAAACAGATGGAGAGCCGCAAATGAGGCTATACTTATCCTTATATAGGCCCCAAACCCGGGGATTTAGGGTTTCAACTCACAACGCCTACTCGGCGAGTCTACTCTCAGACTCGTCGAGTAGATCATTAAACCCACGTGGCCATCCCGACTCCACTCGGCGAGTTGTAGCGCCAACTCGTCGAGTAGGTCAATGAATCCTCAAAAATAAATACTTAAAATAACATACCTGGGAATCCGGATGTTACAAGAAGCATCAGAACTGGACTTACCTTTGGGTCCATTGCTTAACGACCCAGCTTGAGACTTTCCCTTCCAGTTCTATTTTGGATGAAGTTTCCTCTTTTTTCCTTTCCCTTGACCAATGTACAACATGGGAGCACTAGCAGGAGTGGAGGCAATTCGTTTTTCCCTTCATCCATGCTTCAGTTGTTCGCAGGAGGTTGTGCAATTGAGCCAAGGTGGTCTCATTGTTGTTCAGATGATAAGTCAAGATGAACTGATCATAACAACTAGTCAATGAGTTCAAGACTATGTCAATAGCTAACTCCTCATCAAAATGCACATTCAACCTAACAAGGCGATCCATGTATCGTTGCATCCTTTGCATGTGGCTGCTAACAGACTCTCCCTCTTTCATTTTGATTGCTATGGGGGACTTTACCACCTCGTACTTTTCTTGACGATCTCGCTTATGGTACTTTTCCATAAGGTCCTTGTTCATCTCGTACAACCAGTAATACTCATAGAATCTTTGCAGCTCAGGATTCATGGTGGCTACCATGATGCAAACAACTTTTGTCGCATCATTGTAGTGCTTCTTGTAGGCAGCTAGTTCTTAAGGTGTGTCATTCTCTTCGTTAATTTCATTCAGTTCTTTCTCAAGGACATACTCCTTGTCCTAGAAACGAAGGGCCATTTTGATTTTGTGCATCAATTATTGTAGTTGGTGCCATCCAATGTCACCTTGGAGCAGATGTTCAACAACGAAAAGTTATGGGAGGAGGAGTAAGAACCAGAAGCATCATTTGAAGTAGACATCTGTAAAAAGAAGGTAGTTTTAGTTAGATAATAATAATAATCCTTAATATAGAAACCCAAAAATGAAATATTAAGGCTATGATCCAACTATATATTTCACAACTTAGAAAATGGATGTCGTAATCTAATTGTAAATTATATAAAGGTAGGTAAATGACGATTTACCAATTCCACCATTTGAAAACGAAATTTGAATGAAAAGTTAAGTGAAATTCCTAAATGTTTTGAGACTCATTGAAACTATTCAATGACATGTTTAATCTTAGATTATGCTCTTCCATTTGTGAACTGGGATACTGAGGATCACAAACAATATGTGAATAACCATGCAAATTTGCTTGGCACTCTCGATGTCATTTATCACCTCATTTTAATGTGGCGGTTAACCACACGTTCTCCATTAATCAATGATAATTTTCGATATGCCCATTATTACTCTTTATAGTCACTATTAGTGTACCGGTTAACCACACGCGCTCCACTAACTACTATAAAGTATAATGTGCAATTTCATGGGTTAACATACAACTTCACATTTTTCCTAAAGTAACTAAGATTGAGATTTTTTAATAAAAAGAGTTTAGTTACTTTTAATCACGTTGTACTTATTAATGAGAATTATTTGTCCTATCAAACCCGTTCGGCTAACGACCATCTACCATACAAGAGAGCGGTGGGTAAGAATGCATACCCAATGACAGTCATTTTATAGGTCGATTCCTTAAACTCCACTTATAGTATGGCTTTGTGAATGAGACGTACTAGCGGTTTGACTGACTTATTCTTATACATATAGTAATTATTAAACTTTTAATCTTATATATAGTATACGGTGTATTTTAAAACTTTTCAAAATACTAGGTTTATAATAAATTTCGAAAATTTATATAATTTAAATTTAATATAAACCAAATAATATTTGACATTAATTATTAGGATTAATTAATATCTAAATCAATTATTTACACACTTAAAAACATAATCATATTAATCAATAAAATAATTAAGCAAGTCAAAGATTTATCTTCTAACTTATAGGCTTTTATTTTATCATCAAATATTCAGCAAATTCGGATTTGGAAGATATTTAAAGCAGATAATTATCAAATAAAACCAAATTAGGCAGATAATCTCGAAAAAATTGGATCTGATCAGATCTCACGTCGTGAGATGCAACAAAATAAAATTTTTTAGTTTTGATCGATTCACCAATGTGCAATCACATGAAAGATAGCCATAGGCTCTGATACCACTGATGCAAAACGTAGGTTACAAAACGTTGCACTAAGTGGAAAAACATTTAACAATTAAATGATTAGGAAACATGCAACCTAAGAAGGATCCATGTTTTTCACATAAAGGCAAATACTATGAACTATCAAACTACAAAATTTTCCTAATAACATTTGAATTCATAAGTATGAATACATACCTTGTTGATTGTTGAAGTAAACAACCAAGAATCCTTTTGTTGATCTTTTGGAAGCAAGCACCACAAGCGTCGTGCCTCTAGTGGTTCACACCCAACACAAGCAGGAAGGATATTGAGGAGAGAGGAGGTAGGAGATCAGAATTTCGCCCACCCCTTGGGGATTGATGAGTGCAGAAAATGCTAGGGGTTGGCCTCCTTATATAGTGCAACTTGGAAACCCTAGATAAGCCCAAAACCAATATAATAATATTATATTGAATTGGTAATTATCCAGCTTCCATATTATCCTCCAATGATAATTCTAGAACCTCTAAATCCCTCCTAAAAGCATCCAAGGCTCTAGGTAGGTTCTAGAATGTCTATTGTTCAATTATTGAACAATTACACTTTAGTCCCTACACTTTTAATTAATTCTTTTAATCACAAAATTAATTCCAATTAATTTATGATTAAATATTAATAAAATATGACTATTTCTAATTAATATATTATTCTCATAATATATTAATAAATTATTTATTTAAATTTATTAATCAAATAATAAATCAACCTCTCTCTCCAAAATCATCCTGTCCAATTGCTAGGTTTGAGGACAACCCAAAAGGACCGTGCTACTATCAATTCAAGTTTATACCAACTATAGTTATGGGCTTAGACACCTAATCCAACAGTGTCATCACGTCCTGCCCTTCCCTTTTGTATCGGGATTACCTGAAACCAAAAACATTATGCAAGCACAAAACTTAGTGAGCTTCCCCAAAATACCGCACACACCATACACATAAATATAACAACACGTGGCTATGTTAGGTCCGTAACAATCCCCACGTCCGTATCAAACCTATGTAACAAAAAATGGCTGTGTCGGGTCCGTATCAACCCTGAGTCCATAATGACTCCAAGCCTAAATTGGCTCCATGCATAAATCATACAATCACATAAGTAATAGTCACATAATGACATACATCCTACACATACAAGTCAGTGGGTTGGCCTTGGTGCCTTCGACCCACAAGTGTGGTAAGAAGACTCACCTCTAACTGAATATAACTGAATCGCACACTCAAGTTGCTACTAACACGACTCCTCACACTAAACATAACCCAATAACAATCCTAATTAATAATCAGGATTAATCCATAAACAAAGGTCTAATTCATCCTTTATCAATCTAAGGGTAAAAGTGTTGGATAAGGTGTCTAAGTCCATAACTTATTTGGTATATACTTGACCCGACCCGGCATGGTCCATTTGGGTTGCACTTCACCCGAACTAGTTATGGATAATTTTATGAGAGTTGTATACTTACGGTTTATTAATATATTATAAGTTATAATATATTAATATAAAGTCATGTTACTTAATTAGTTTTAATCTTGAATTAATTATGAATTAATTTAGTGATTAAAAGGAAGACTAATTAAATCATGGGCTATTATATTTATATGGTGTGGGCTAACACTCATTTGGAATGGGCTAAGCTTATATGGAAGTCCATGGATGATCCATGGAGCTTTTACCCATGGATCCTTGGAAGAGGAAAAGACATGGGTTATTAGGGTTTCACCCTAACCATGTACACTATATAAACAAGCTTATGTTGCATGAAAAAGACACTAATGTGTGTGTAAGTGTGGTGGCCAAAATCAAGAGTTAGTATACTCTCTCATACATTTTCCAAGTTTGTGGTGATTTGTGATTTCCATTTGAGGCATTCACATTATTGGTGCTTGGCTCTCAAACTCCAAGGAATCAACAATCAACAAAAGGTATGTAATTCATCTAGTTCTTTTATGGTTAAAAGTACCCCATGCCATGCTAGATAGGTTATAAACCTTGGAAAATAATATTTTGCATGTATCTTAGACAAACATAGATCCAAGGTTTAATAGGGTTGCATGTACACTTAGGAAGTGTTAGAATGCTCAAAACCCTACAGTGGTAGCAGAGCCTAGGCTTGTTTGTTTGATACTCGATGCAAAATAGTGGAAAAAGTCGAATTTTTTTTGCTGTCTGCCTGATGAACTCGCCGAGTCCATGGGGGGACTCGCCGAGTTCATGTGTAAACTCATCCTACTCGGCGAGTAGGTTCGTGCACTCGGCGAGTAGGAGCCTCAGAATGCAGATTTTCGACTTTTGCTGCTGGAAATGGACTAGAAACATTACCCTAAACTGTTTTGGTGTTTTAAAACTTGTTTTAGTTGGTGTAATGGTTGTTCTAATCCATTTACAATAGCTTATATCAAAATTTCATGCTTTGTATGTGTTCATATAATTCTTGAAACTTTGATGATCATGTTCATGTTCTTATGAATTTAGAAGATGATAGGAATTATTTGCTGAATTGTTTAGGATTAATTCTTGATCATTTATGTGTTTTAATGGAGTCCATAATTTGTCCTCAAGTTATGGATATCCAAAGGTCACTTCTTTTAAACACACACTTAAAACACATAAGTTACATGGAAATGAAGAGTCTTCATTTTTATGAACCTTTAATTCATAAGTTATGAAATGAAAAGTTTTGAATAGTTTCAAAACTTGTCCTCAAGTTTTGGAATTTGTAAAGTTACACACACTTTAATATACTTTAATTCCAAACCCTTAGAGTTTTAAAAGTTAAAATTCAACCCTTATACTATTTATAACATTAATGGTTAATTATTATATATATGTATAAGATTAAAGTCGTCTTACCGCTAGTACGCCTCATTCACGAAGCCAGTCTATAAGGTGGGTATAAGGTTGTTGCCTATAAAATGGCAACTTAATGGGTGTCCACTCTCACCCACCGCTTGCTTGACTGGTGGAGGGTCGTTAGCCGAACGGGTAAGACAAGGACTTATAAATTCTTATTAAAAGTATGATGAATATTATAAAGTAACTAAACCTTTTATAAATTCCCAATCTTAGTTACTTTAGGAAAATGTGAATATGGTGCTAACCCATGAAATTCACACTTTGTACCTTACCAAGTCGTTGGTGGAGCGTGTGTGGTTAACCGGCACACTAACTTGGACTAGTAAGGATCACGAAGGGTGACTTAATGTTTATCATAGATCGGTGGAGCGTGTGTGGTTAACCGGCACATTGATTAGGTGATAATATTAAGGGTACCAAGTGAATTTGCATGGTTATTCACACCTTGTTTTGTGATCCTCGGCATCCCAGTCACAAAACTTGAAGGGCACAATCGAGATTGAAACATGCCATTGAAAAGTTCAATGAATCTCAAAAGAATCTAGGAATTTCAAAAACCAATTAAACCTAATAATTCATTTCGTTTTCATGGTGGAAATTGGTGAATCGTCATTCACCTACCTTCAAATATATTATAGCTTAGATTACGGCATCCCTCTTCTAAGTTATAATATATTATGTTGGATCCTAGCCTTAATATTACATTTGGGTGTATTATTAAGGATTCGATATATCTAATCTAAACTTGTTTTCTTCTTTTCAGATGTCTTCCAACAACAAAGCTTCGGGCTCTAACCCTACTGGCTCCTTTTCCCTCATGAACCTTTGTGGGAGGGTCATCTTTGACGGTTCCAACTTCATGGATTGGATCCGGAACATCAGGATGGTTACTCGTTACGAGGACAAGGAATATGTCCTCGATAAGGAGCTAAAGGAGCTTGATGAGTCCACTGCTACTCCTGAGGAGGTCGCTGAGTATCAGGCACATGAAAGAGATGCCACCAAGGTGGCATGCATCATGATGGCTACCATGACAGCTGAACTCCAAAAGTCCTATGAGGACTATTACCCTTTTGAGATGCATCAGGATCTGATGGAAAGGTACCATCAGAGTGCTCGTCAAGAGCGGTATGAAATAATCTCCTCCATGATCACTACCCGTATGAAGGATAGCGAACCAATCACGAGCCACATGCAGAAAATGCAAAGGTATGTGGACCATCTAATGAAACTGAATGTGAACTTCCCTGAGGAGTTGGCAATTGATATCATTTTGCACTCCTTGCCCTCGTGTTATGATCAATTTCGTATGACATACCACATGAACAAGGAGGAAGTCACACTCAGTAAGCTTCAAGGACTTCTGAAGACTGCTGAAAGTGGTCTTAAGAGTAAGTCGGTTGCTACTCCTACTCCTACTACTACCCCTGTTTTGGCTATCGGGCAAGGCAAAGGGAAGAAGAGGAAGCACCCTTCGAAGGGTACCAAGGGAAAGTCCCTTGAAGGCTCCTCATCTGGAACCAAAGGTGGTTCTATCACTCCTTCTGCCATCCCTAAGGATGCTGAATGCTTCTACTGTCAAAATAAGGGGCACTGGAAGCGAAACTGCCCAAAGTACTTGCAAGATGTCAAGGATGGGAAAGTGAAACCATCCCATGCAGGTATTTACACTATATTGTCTAATAACTCACCATATTCTAATTCTTGGGTTCTTGATACAGGTTGTGGTATTCACATCTGTTGTGACTTGCAGGGCCTAAGAAGAAGTGAGGATGTGGAGCACGGAAAGATAAACTTAATCATGGGGAACAAGAAGGTTGCACCTGTTACCAAGATTGGAGTTTATACTTTGTTGCTAGATAGTGGGTTAAAGTTAGATTTGAATAAATGTGTGTACTCGTCTGAAATGGCGAGGAATATTATTTCCTTTCATGCTTTGTACAAACAAGGTTTTACCTTTTCTTTTGATAATGAAGTTGGTAGTATTAATGCTTTCTTTAATAATATTATTTATTTTAAAGCATTACCTTGTGATGGTGTGTATGAAGCTGTATCGGTTGTAGATAATTTAGGAAATAATGTATTATGTATTGATTCTTCTACTAGCTTGGATAAAGCATCTTTGTGGCATTGTCGTCTTGGACATGTAAGCAAGAAACGCATAGGCCAGCTCCAAAAGGATGGAGTCTTGGATTCGTTCGGCCTCAAGTCGGATGATAGTTGTGAGTCTTGTCTACTTGGAAAAATGACAAAATCACCCTTCACTGGTACTTGTGCAAGGGGTGAGGGTTTGTTGGACCTTATACATACTGATGTGTGTGGACCATTCAAAACCGCCACAAGGGATGCTAATCGCTATTATGTGACTTTTATTGATGATTTTAGTAGATATGGTTATGTCTACTTAATCAAACATAAGTCAGAAACTTTTGAAAGGTTTAAAGAGTTTAAACAGGAAGTAGAAAATCAATTGGGCAGGAACATTAAGATGCTTCGATCCGATCGAAGTGGTGAGTATCTTAGTACTGAGTTCCTCGACTATCTTAAGGAGTGTGGGATTGTCTCACAATTGACACCTCCCAGGACACCACAGCTGAATGGTGTAGCTGAGAGGCGCAATCGAACTTTGTTGGACATGGTTCGCTCTATGATGAGTCGAGCTCCGCTACCAATCTCTTTTTGGGGGTATGCCTTAGAGACTGCCGCCCACATCCTTAATGTAGTCCCTACAAAGAAGGTTGCCAAAACACCTCATGAAATGTGGACTGGGAAGGTTCCCAATCTAGACCATATCAAGATTTGGGGTTGCGAGGCTTTCGTGAGGCGCGAAACTCATGACAAACTCGAACCTCGAAGTGAAAGGTGTATTTTCATCGGCTATCCACAAAAATCCTTTGGTTACCTCTTCTACAGACCTAACGAGAATGTGGTCTTTGTGGCTAGGAGAGGAGTCTTTCGAGAGAGAGAATTTATAAGCCAAGGAGACAGTGGGAGGCAAATTGACCTTGAAGAAATTCAAGACTCAATTGGTGAAGGAACCTCAAACACTAGCAATCAACTTGAGGAGGAAATTCCTGTTGATCCAGCTGACGAGTCTGTACTTCCGAGGCGTTCCACAAGGGTTAGGAACACACCTGAGTTTTATTATGGATTTCATATTACTATGGAAGGTGATACATTTATCAGTGACAGTACACTGGTAAATCTGGATGAACCTAACAGTGTCAAGGAAGCCATGGCAGGCCCAGAGTCTGCTAAATGGAAGGAGGCTATGGACAGCGAGATACAGTCCATGTATGACAATCAAGTTTGGAACTTGGTTGACAATGTACCAGGCCGTAAGACAGTCGGGTGCAAATGGATCTTCAAGAAGAAGACCGACATGGATGGGAAGGTGCACACTTATAAGGCTCGACTGGTTGCGAAGGGGTTTACTCAGACTCAGGGTATTGATTATGATGAAACCTTTTCACCAGTAGCAAAGATTAAGTCTATTAGGGTTATGCTAGCCATTGCTGCATTTCATGATTATGAAATATGGCAAATGGATGTCAAAACCGCTTTCCTTAACGGAGAGTTGGCTAAGGATGTTTACATGAATAAGCCAGAAGGTTTTGTCAGTGCAGAGTACCCCAATAGAGTGTGCAAGCTTGAGAAATCCATTTATGGATTGAAACAAGCATCTCGAAGTTGGAATCTTTGTTTCGATGAGAAGGTCAAAGAGTTTGGTTTCTCAAGAAGTGAAGATGAGTCCTGCGTGTATGTCAGAGCTAGTGGGAGTATAGTTAGTTTTTTGGTACTGTATGTGGATGACATACTACTCATAGGAAATGACATCCCAACCTTGCAGGAGGTTAAGTCCTGGCTTGGGAAGTGCTTTGCTATGAAGGACCTTGGAGAAGCTACCTATATCCTAGGGATAAGGATATTAAGAGAAAGGAGTAAAAGACTAATTGGACTTAGTCAGAGTATCTACTTGGATAAGGTGTTGAAAAGGTTCAACATGCAGAATTCCAAGAAAGGAGAATTACCGATCCAAAGCAATGCCAAACTGAGCAAGGCTCAGAGCCCGAGTACAGAAGATGAGATAGCTGAGATGAGTCGATTACCTTATGCTTCCGCTGTTGGTTCGATCATGTATGCTATGACTTGTACCCGTCCTGATGTGGCCTTCGCTTTGAGCATGGTCAGCAGATATCAGGGGAACCCTGGCAAGGCTCATTGGACTGCGGTAAAGAATATTCTCAAGTACCTGCGGAGGACTAAGGATTGGATCCTTACCCTTGGTGGGAGTGATGACTTGAGAGTAGTAGGGTATAGTGATGCTAGCTTTCAGACTGATAGGGATAACTTCCGCTCTCAGTCGGGCTGGGTCTTTACCTTAAATGGAGGGGCAATCACTTGGAAGAGTTCCAAATAGGAGACTGTAGCTGATTCGACTTGTGAATCAGAGTACATAGCAGCGAGTGAAGCGGCAAAGGAGGCGATATGGCTGAGGAACTTCATCGGAGACCTTGGAGTTGTACCAGCTATTAAGGAGCCTATGGAGATTTTCTGTGACAGCAATAGTGCGGTTGCCTTAGCCAAGGAACCAAGAGATCATGGCAGATCCCGACACATTGATAGAAAATATCACTTCATAAGACACAAGATAGAAGAGAGACTCCTCGTGGCAAAGAGGGTATCGTCAGATGAGAACCCTGTGGATCCCCTTACGAAGGGACTGACGAGGGTTAAGCATTTGCAGCATGCGAGGCGCATCGGGCTGAGGGACGATATTAGTTTTACAGATTAGATAATTTTTCTAAAACTTGTAAAATGTAATCGACGTTTGATGATGAATAAAATGTGTGATTTATTTATGAGTAAAGTGTTACTATCATTGTCAATTATTTACTATTGTTTCAGTTTTGCATGTTTTGACTTCCAGAATAATTAATTTATTCAAACTTCCACAATCAGTCATACGTCGGAAGTAGGTATGAATCAAGATTGTCATGAATTGGGTTTGTAGATGGCTAAAGGTGTTTAGACATAGCAATGGTTGCTACAACGTTCATGAGTGCTCATAAGTTATGAGTATTGGAATAAACCCAAAATACGACCCAAAAATTTTTGTTTTAATATTACTAAAAATCACATCGTCGAATGTCAAACATACTAAGAACCATAAAATGAGTAACTCAAAATTCAAGTAACTGTGTCAAACAAATACTGT
Source organism: Lactuca virosa (assembly GCF_052849685.1). Classification (NCBI taxonomy): domain Eukaryota; kingdom Viridiplantae; phylum Streptophyta; class Magnoliopsida; order Asterales; family Asteraceae; genus Lactuca; species Lactuca virosa. The sequence continues at coordinate 44,149,279 of NC_136432.1, read as the reverse complement.
ATTAATCATATCAAAATATCTGAATAAAACTCCCAGGATAAAACTGAAGTTGTGGTGTGTGCCATGCCATCATCCCGAGCTCTTCCCCTTACTTGCGGAAGTACCTGAAACCAAAAACTGAAACTGTAAGCACAAAGCTTAGTGAGTTCCCCAAACTACCACATACCATATAATGACATGTAAGCAAATACTGGGCCCCGCCCACTGCATCGGGCCCCGCCCGACATCGGACCGAAATCCGGAACTAGCTTGGGCCCCGCCCACTACATCGGTCCCCGCCCGGCATCGGACCGAAGTCCGGAACTAGCTTGGGCCCCGCCCGGCATCGGACCGAAGTCCGGAACTAGCTTGGGCCCCGCCCACTTCATCGGGCCCCGCCCGACATTGGACCGAAGTCCAGAACTAGCTTGGGCCCCGCCCACTACATCGCCCCCCCCCCCCCCCCCCGACATCGGACCGAAGTCCGGAACTAACTGAACATAGCATAGCATAATCATAACTACTGGCATAAACACATATACTGCATACTGCATCGGACCGAAGTCCGGAACTCATGTTACAAAAACATGCTTGAATCACAAAGACATCAAGCACACTGAACTACTGCATCAGACCGAAGTCTGGAACTACTGCTAACTAAACGGGCCGGCATTGTGGCCGTAGACCCGTTCCTACTGGAAGGAAACTTACCTCGTAATGCTGGCTGCTGAGGTGCTAAATCTGAGACTGTCTGACTGCTGCTCCGGAACTCCCCGGCTACAAATCCCATAAACACTAAATCAATTACAGATAACTAATCTCAGGGTAAAACGACTATTTTACCCGCTGGTCAGAGTCAACTTCCTGGTCAAAGTCAACTTCCTGGTTGACCAGACTCGCCGAGTTGGGCCGCCAACTCGCCGAGTCCCTTTCATACGTTCTAGTCCTATACTCGCTTCTACTCGTCGAGTTTGGCAAAGACTCGACGAGTTCCTATTCGATACATACAACAAGTCTAACTTCATCCGACTCGCCGAGTTGTATGAACAACTCATCGAGTTCTCCTTCATCATATGAACACGTCCAGTCTGCGACTCGCCGAGTCGTAATAACAACTCGTCGAGCCTGAAGAACAACTCGTCGAGTCCCAAGCATGTTATTACTATACAGTCGATTCTAATCGATTTCAGTGCTTCCAAATCATATATCTGAGCTTCTAGGACTGGTTTTACACGTAAAGTTTCCAACTTTACATGCATGCACAAGGGTATGAGGCTAAAATACCCAAAATCATCAAGTACTAAGCACCCAGGGTTTGGAACAAGGCCATGATTGCATAAAGGTGGCTATAATGAGCTTCTGGAGTTCAATAAAGTCCAGATCTAAGGTTTCCATCCAAAGGAAAGTCCATATCTAAAGTTTTGAATCCTATAAGGCTCCATGGAAGACATAACAAGCATAAACGAGGGTTTAATGGAGGAATACACAAGGTAATAACTTTATTACCTGAATGAGAAACAGATGGAGGCTAACTCTTGGATCTCCTTTCTCTTCAATGGACCTTCTTTCCTTCCTTCTCTTCCAAAGCTTCCAAACTAGCACAAAACGCACTCAAGCTCAACAATGGGGGCTAGGGTTTACAGGGGAAATGCTCTAAGGGTGCTGGAGGCTGGGGTGGGAGGCTATAATGACGTTTATATAGGGTACAAACCCTTGAAATTAGGGCTTCATCCAGACAGGCAGACTCGCCGAGTCCCTTCATATGGACTCGCCGAGTAGCCAACTTAAATTGCGTGATCATCCCGTCTCTACTCGACGATTCGGGCTACAGACTCGTCAAGTTCCCCTTAAGAAATGAAAATTACTTTATTAAAGCACATACCAGGAATGGGGCGTTACAATTCTCCCCCACTTATCTTAGACTTCGTCCTCGAAGTCTGCTGTTGCCGAATCTACAAATATCTCTGGATAATGCTCCCTCATCTCTTCATCGGTCTCCCACGTCCACTCTGAACCCTTTCGGTGCTGCCACTGCACCTTCACTAGCTGGACTACCTTGTTCCTCAAGGTCTTCGTTTTCCGATCCAAGATCGCAACGGGTCTCTCAATATAATTCAGGCCGCTATCAACCTGAATATCCTCCAAGGGTACAACTGCTGACTCGTTTGCCAAACACTTCCTCAACTGAGAAACATGGAAAGTGTTGTGGATCTGGCTAAGCTCTGTTGGAAGATCCAACCGATAAGCGACCCGACCCACCTGGGCCAAAACCCTAAACGGACCAATGAACCTGGGGCCCAACTTGCCCCTCTTTCGGAACCTGATAACACCCTTCCAGGGAGATACCTTCAGGAGGACCATATCGCCCACCTGAAACTCCAAATCCGAACGTCTCCTGTCGGCGTAACTCTTATGCCGACTCTGCACAGTTTGCAGTCTGCTACGGACCTGCTGGATCAACTCTGTGGTCTTGAGTACCACCTCTATACTCCCCATGACTCGCTGACCGACCTTACCCCAACAAATCGGGGTCCTACATTTCCTTCCGTAAAGCATCTCGAAAGGAGGGCGGTCAATACTGGCATGATAGCTGTTGTTATACGAAAATTCCGCTAACGGAAGATACGTATCCCAACTGCCACCGAAATCTAGCACACATGCTCGAAGCATGTCCTCGAGAGTCTGAATCGTCCTCTCGCTCTGTCCATCCGTCTGAGGGTGGAAAGCAGTGCTGAAATGGAGACGAGTCCCCATCTCGTCATGAAATCGCTTCCAAAACCTGGAAGTGAACCGAACGTCTCGATCTGATACTACTGATACGGGCACTCCATGATGTGCCACTACCTCGTGCACATAAATATCGGCTAGCTTCTCGGCCGATATGCTCTCCTGAATCGGTATGAAATGGGCGCTCTTGGTCAACCGATCCACTATGACCCAAATCGAATCAACTCCACGTGCGGTCCTGGGAAGCTTAGTGATGAAATCCATAGTGATATCCTCCCATTTCCACACGGGAATGTCTAACGGCTGCATCTTGCCGTGGGGTCTCTGATGTTCCGCCTTGACCTTCCTGCAGGTCAGGCATCTCTCCACGTACCAAGCTACGTCCCGCTTCATGCAGGGCCACCAATAATCGGGTCGAAGATCTCTATACATCTTCGTCGCCCCTGGATGGATGGAGAACCGAGACTTGTGGGCCTCATCCATCAGTACCTGCCGTACTCGGCCCACAATCCTCTCACACTTCTGCCTCTCCTCTTTCAGGCCCTCTACCTGTGCCCCTCTGATCTGCTCCAACAGTGGAGTAATCACTGTCATCCTCAGACAAATATCCCTGATCGGGGCGGCTGCCGCCTTGCGGCTCAGGGCGTCAGCCGCTACGTTGGCCTTGACCGGGTGATAAAGGATCTCACAGTCATAATCCTTTACCACATCTAACCATCGACGCTGCCTCATGTTCAGATTCGGCTGATCCATGAGGTACCTCAAACTCTTGTGATCCGTGTAAATGATACAGCGGACCCCATAGAGGTAATGTCTCTAAATCTTGAGGGCAAACACTACTACCCCCAACTCCAAGTCATGCGTCGGATAGTTAGCCTCGTGAGGCTTCAACTGTCTGGAGGTATAAGCTATCACATGGCCTCGCTGCATTAAAACCGCTCCCATACCTGTGATCGAAGCATCACAGTAGACTACAAAGTCCTCTACTCCCTCTGGCAGGGTAAGAATCGGCGCCTCGCACAATCTCTGTCTGAGGGTCTCAAATACTGCCTGCTGCTCAGACCCCCAGCGAAACACCACCGACTTCTTGGTCAGTCGGGTGAGCGGAACTGCTATCTTGGAGAAATCCTGAATGAATCTCCTGTAGTACCCTGCCAGTCCTAGGAAGCTCCGAATCTCAGTCGGAGATCTCGGGACCTCCCACTGCATCACGACCTCTATCTTGGCCGGATCCACTAGTATACCCTTCTGGTTGACGAGGTGTCCAAGGAACTGCACCTCGCGCAACCAGAACTCGCACTTGGAGAACTTCGCGTAAAGTCTCTCCCTCCTCAGCGTCTCTAGCACCTCTCTCAGATGCTCCTCGTGCTGCTCCTGAGTCTTGGAATAAACCATGATGTCATCAATGAACACTATCACAGATCGATCCAACATCGGTCTGTATACGCGGTTCATGAGGTCCATGAATGCGGCTGGAGCGTTGGTGAGCCCGAACGGCATCACCACAAACTCATAATGACCATAGCGGGTCCTAAAAGCGGTCTTCTGCACATCCTCATCCCTGACCCGCATCTGGTGATATCCTGACCGTAGATCAATCTTGGAGAACCAAGATGCTCCCTGAAGCTGGTCAAACAAGTCGTCTATCCTCGGGAGTGGGTAACGGTTCTTCACCGTTACCTTGTTCAACTCCCGGTAATCTATGCACATACGGTGCGACCCATCCTTCTTCCTCACGAAAAGGATCGGGGCTCCCTATGGTGAACTACTCGGCCTGATGAAACCCTTGTCTAGCAGCTCCTGCAGCTGCGTAGACAACTCCTACATCTCTGGAGGAGCCAGTTGATATGGTGCCTTGGCTATCGGAGCCGCACCCGGAACCAGGTCAATCCGAAACTCGACCTGTCTTTCCGGAGGTATCCCAGGTAAGTCCTCTGGGAATACGTCTGGGTACTCTCGTACTACTGGTACATCATCAACGGTCGCCTTACCCCTCTCCCGGGCATCTATAACATAGGCGACGTACCCTGCACAACGCTGCTGAACATAGCGCCTCGCTCTCGCTGCTGAACACAGAATCGGTCCGCGCTGTGGCCTCTCGCCCTGAATCACTAATTCTCCCCTACTGGGAGTGCGAACCCTCATTAGCTGCAGCTCACAATCAATCACTGCCCCATTGGGGCTCAGCCAATCCATACCCACTATAACCTTATTCCCTCGCAGGGGAATGGGAACCAAGTCCACTGAAAACTGCTCATCAAATAACTGTAGCGAACACGCCCTATGTACCCTTGCGACCCTGACGGTCCTGTCATCAACTATCTCAACCTCGAGTGGACAATCCAGCTCCCCCGGAGCTCTACTAAACCTCTTGCTAAGCGCAAGTGAAACAAATGATCGGGTAGCCCCCGAGTCAAACAATATTGTCGCTGAAATGTCGTTCACTAAGAACGACCCTATATGAAAATATATAACCATGAGAAAACAATCGGTATCAATAAAGAGGTAAGAGAAAATACATACCCGTCACCACATCAGGAGTCGCTCGCGCCTCCTCTGCTGTCATCTGAAAAGCTCTACTCTTCGCCACTGGCGTCTCACCCCGGCCCTGGCGGCCGTCTGTAATCCTCAAAGTAGCAGAGGCAGGTGCTGCCACCTTCCCTGCTGCTGCTAAACTCGGGCACTGGGACTTTTTATGTCCCCTCTGATTGCAATGAAAGCAAATCAGATCTGATGCTGTGGTGGTGGTGGTAGTAGCTGTACAGTCTCTGCTCATATGCCTAGTCCGGCCGCACTTAAAGCAACCGGGACTCCCTGCCTTGCACACCCCATCGTGCACTCTCCCACACTTGCCACACCGACTGTGGCTCTGCTGTCCTCTAGGTCTGTGATCCGATACCTTGGGATTTTTGCCCGAACTCCCTGTGCCAGATACCGCCTCTGGCTTCCTCTTCTTCTCCATCTCTAAATCTATCTCTCTCTCACGATCCCTCGCAATCATATTATTCAGCGTTTTACAGCTGGACCGGCTCACAAACTGGCGGATATCACTCCGCAACATCTCGTGATAATGGGCCTTCTTCATTTCCTCATCAGTTGCATACCGAGGAACGAGAAGAGCCCTCTCCCTGAACTTGGCGGTAATCTCCGCCACTGTCTCTGAAGTCTGGGTGAGATCCTGAAACTCCCTAGCTAACTGCTGCACCTCAATAATTGGTGCAAAATCGGCTCTGGACCTGGTAGAAAAACCAGCCCAGGTCATCGCATCAATAGCTGTGTCATCTCCGATAACATGCCCAATCTCCTCCCACCAATCTCGTGCCCTGTCCTTCAGGAGACAGGATGCTAGTCTGACCTTGTCCCCCTCGGGACATCTGCTGGTGCGGAATGCATTGGCGACATCCGCCAACCACCTGGTGCTCGTAATGGGATCTCGCGCCCCATGGTAATATGGAGCTCCACAAGCCCGGAACTACCTGAAGGTGAGCGTGCGCGACCCCATCATAGCCGCCACCTCAACACGGAAAGTGCTCAACCTCTCGTCCATCAGCTCTAAAATACCCTCCTTGATCGAACCGAAGATCACAGGAGTCTGCTCAAGTACGGTGCGAGTAATCTCTAAAGAGAGAAACTCCATAGTCTGCTCGTCCAACTACCCGGCCTCCGGGCCTGATCCTGATCCCTCTCCGGCACCTGAACTGTCGGCTGCTGGTCTAGGGCGTAAAACCACCATTCTGAAAACACATCATGACAAACGTCAGAAACACTGATATATCTCGAGGGATCGCTACTACTGCAAGTTTCCTGGTCTCATCTCAGCTTTCCTTGGTTCAAGTACGGATCCTCTTCTTTCAGTAGTACGGGCCCATACTACCTTCCACATCTATCCGTACTTTTCTCAAGTACTGCCTCGACTCCACCAAGTCACTTCTACTGCTACTGATCTCTGCTACTCTCATCCTAGGCTTGCCCTAGGGAAATCTCTGACTCCACCCAATCCAGCCCTCAGCTGTTGAAGGCCTCCTTGTAATGCCAATTAGCCATCGCCTGAATACCATCACATGTGACGAGGCTCAGATAATCCTTCGAGTAAAAGACTCGTCCCCACAACGGTTAGACTCAGACAAGAGCTGGGCAATAGGGCCAAATCCAGCACTCTGAGATTATTCAACCCTGATCACATGTGACGTGACGTATTCACCTAATGGCTAACTCCCATCACTCAGAGTCCTATAAAGCACAAAGCAAGCAACATTCGGACACAGGAAACTACTCAAGCAAATCTATTCTCATAACGAGAAACTGTACTAGCATACAATGCTAAGCTCATACTATCAGGCATAACCTAAACAGGCTATCCTACTACTGTCTACTTAATACTAGCATGCAATTCTCATAAAGCTGAAACACATATAGCAAGCACATAAGCATCCTCCTAGATCCTTAGTCCTATTCTAGCATGCTGTTCTACTGAAACTGAAACTGATAATCATAACATAAACTTGTATGGGTAATTTGGGAATACTTACTTGAGCTCGGCTGATTGCATGCACCACACCTTTCTTCTCTTTTCAAAGTTCTTTTCTTTCTAAAAATTCTTTTTGCTTTTCTAAAACTCTTTTCTTTTTAAGTTTCTTTTTGCTTTTCTAAAACTCTTTTCTTTTGAAAACTTTATACCACTTCCTTAGTTTGAGTTCAGACACACTCGGGAGTGCGCCCGAATCCCTCAAACCAAGGCTCTGATACCAACTTGTAACATCCCAAAATACGACCCAAAAATTTTTGTTTTAATATTACTAAAAATCACATCGTCGAATGTCAAACATACTAAGAACCATAAAATGAGTAACTCAAAAGTCAAGTAACTGTGTCAAACAAATACTGTATCAATCATATCAAAATATCTGAATAAAACTCCCAGGATAAAACTGAAGTTGTGGTGTGTGCCATGCCATCATCCCGAGCTCTTCCCCTTACTTGCGGAAGTACCTGAAACCAAAAACTGAAACTGTGAGCACAAAGCTTAGTGAGTTCCCCAAACTACCACATACCATACAATGACATGTAAGCAAATACTGGTCCCCGCCCACTGCATCGGGCCCCGCCCGGCATCGGACCGAAATCCAGAACTAGCTTGGGCCCCGCCCACTACATCGGGCCCCGCCCACTACATCGGTCCCCGCCCGGCATCGGACCGAAGTCCGGAACTAGCTTGGGCCCTGCCCACTTCATCGGGCCCTGCCCGGCATCGGACGAAAGTCCGGAACTAGCTTGGGCCCCGCCCATTTCATCGGGCCCTGCCCTGCATTGGACCGAAGTCCGGAACTAGCTTGGGCCCCGCCCGGCATCGGATCGAAGTCTGGAACTAATTGAACATAGCATAGCATAATCATAACTACTGGCATAAACACATATACTGCATACTGCATCGGGCCGAAGTCCGGAACTCATGTCACAAAAACATGCTTGAATCACAAAGACATCAGGCACACTGAACTACTGCATCAGACCAAAGTCTGGAACTACTGCTAACTAAACGGGCCGGCATTGTGGCCGTAGACCCGTTCCTACTGGAAGGAAACTCACCTCGTAACGCTGGCTGCTGAGGTGCTAAATCTGAGACTGTCTGACTGCTGCTCCGGAACTCCCCGACTACAAATCCCATAAACACTAAATCAATTACAGATAACTAATCTCAGGGTAAAATGACTATTTTACCCCTGGTCAGATTCAACTTCCTGGTTAAAGTCAACTTCCTGGTTGACCGGACTCGCCGAGTTGGGCCGCCAACTCACCGAGTCCCTTTCATCCGTTCTAGTCCTATACTCACTTCTACTCGTCGAGTTTGGCAAAGACTCGACGAGTTCCTCTTCGATACATACAACAAGTCTAACTTCATCCGACTCGCCAAGTTGTATGAACAACTCGTCGAGTTCTCCTTCATCATATGAACACGTCCAGTCTGCGACTCGCCGAGTCGTAAGAACAACTCGTCGAGCCTGAAGAACAACTCGCCGAGTTGAAGAACAACTCGCCGAGTCCCAAGCATGCTATTACTATACAGTCGATTCTAATCTATTTCAGTGCTTCCAAATCATAGATCTGAGCTTCTAGGACTGGTTTTACACGTAAAGTTTCCAACTTTACGTGCATGCACAAGGGTATGAGGCTAAAATACCCAAAATCATCAAGTACTAAGCACCTAGGGTTTGGAACAAGGCCATGATTGCATAAAGGTGGCTATAATTAGCTTCTGGAGTTCAATAAAGTCCAGATCTAAGGTTTCCATCCAAAGGAAAGTCCATATCTAAAGTTTTGAATCCTATAAGGCTCCATGGAAGACATAACAAGCATAAAAGAGGGTTTAATGGAGGAATACACAAGGTAATAACTTTATTACCTGAATGAGAAACAGATGAAGGCTAACTCTTGGATCTCCTTTCTCTTCAATGGACCTTCTTTCCTTCCTTCTCTTCCAAAGCTTCCAAACTAGCACAAAACGCACTCAAGCTCAACAATGGGGGCTAGGGTTTACAGGGGAAACGCTCTAAGGGTGCTGGAGGCTGGGGTGGGAGGCTATAATGACGTTTATATAGGGTACAAACCCTTGAAATTAGGGCTTCATCCAGACAGGCAGACTCGCCGAGTCCCTTCATATGGACTCGCCGAGTAGCCAACTTAAATTGCGTGATCATCCCGTCTCTACTTGACGAGTCGGGCTACAGACTCGTCGAGTTCCCCTTAAGAAATGAAAATTACTTTATTAAAGCACATACCAGGAATGGGGCGTTACACATGGGGGATTTCGTGACCATTTATTAAGGTCCTACGTCCGACGTACCTATCCCGTACGCCCAACGTAGGGACCAATTTTGCTATTTTTAAGGAATAAATGCTAAATGAAAATTACCTAAAACACTGGTGTTACCTATTATTATGCATAGATGATACACTAAAAATAAATTACACGTAATTATGAAACCGTAAATATAAAGAACGTTGAAAACAAAGTTCGTATGCAAAAGTTACGAGTTTTCGAAGAAAACGAACAATCAAATAACAGTCAACGGCCTGTAAGCATAAAAACGAAACTTCAAGTGTTTCGTTTGACGTGTAAACTATGAATTTTCAATCATGAACAATTTTCTCATAAACATCATTCAATCTAGTACTTGATTCTAACTCTAACTCATTTTGCCCGAAAAACTCAAGACAATGCAATACAGACATTCCCGTCAACGAATCTTCGAACGATTCGTTAGGTTATGTATGCGACTCATCATAAAAACATATTAACATTTTACGGAACAAGAAATGGTCTAGTGTTTGATTTAATCACTAACTTTTTCTTTTCGTGACAAACCGACACTTTCGCGAATATAGTTGAATCGCGACAAACGAGAATCCCTGTTAACAAACTTTCAATCAACTCGTTCGCATAGTTGCACAAATTGTTAGGTAAATATTTTCACATATTACGAAGTGTAATTTCGAAATGTACTTTATGGGATTCAACCTTTTTTCGAGAGAAATCAGATTTCCTCAGCCTGTTGCACGCGTTCGAAAACGCGCCACACAGTGCGTTCCTGTCCACACACCTCACCAACAAATTATGGCCATTAATAAAAGGGCTGAACTATCTCTCCAACCATCCCTCTCCCTTTCTATTCCATCCTTTCTCTCCATTTTTTCGGCTGATGAACCACCGAGGACCACCGCCGGTGCTACCGTGGGTCGTCGCCTTCAGTCGTCGAGTTGCCACCTGCAGACCCTTTCTTCCGATCAGACCTACGACCCGTGACCAGCTCCCTCTGGTAGCCTCTCCGACATATGCAACAAGCATTTTCGAAGCCGATAGTCCGTCCGAAGAGATTCCGGCGACCAACAACCATCGTCGGGGACCTTTTTCCGACCACTTTTTTCCGATGAAGTTTTCCAACAGCCAACCTGTTGGTAAATTTAGTGTTATCAATATATTTTGGTGTAATTATTATTAATAATAAGATAGACCGAGTTCAATTTACCAACCGAGCTAGGAGGTGCGCAGTGCACACTCAGAGTGATAAATGTGTGCTCGGGAATACGGGGGTCCAGGGGCAGCGCTCCTAGGTGCAGGGTTCTAAGGAGTTGCGCCCCTTGCGGGGTCTAGGGGCAGCGCCCCTAGCGGGGTATAAGGGGCAGAGCCCCTGGCGATGGTTCCTTTTAACTACTTTCCCTTTAGTATAAGAACTTTTCTATGGTTCCATAAAAAGGGTTGGAACTTACATACATGAAAATCATATATTGATTTGTTCTATCTCTCAAGAACACAAAAAGCAAGGTATTTTCTGTGTTTCTGATTTAGAAGTGGCCTAACTTCTAAATTGAAATTCTTTAGATTACCCAAGTATATTGATATTCTTAAGACCCCAAAATTTTAACACAACCACCTCTGTCTCGATCATTTTCCGGCCAAACTTCGACAAAACTTTTGTTCGACTAAATTTCAGGCGTTTTCCGGATTTCGCGACAAATTATGATATTTAAAACACACTTTGAAAGTGAGTTTCACGACCCCAATGTCAAACATTTTAAAGTTTTCGAGGGAGAATACATGCCTAAAACTTTTATTTATTTTTATATAAACTTAAGCTATTAGTTATTGTTTATATAAAACTGAAACTGTAATTTATCCGTTATTTAAACTCATGTTTATATAAATTGATATTTAAATTGCCGAAACTTTGTTCACATAACTTACACGGTAGTTATACATTGTCAAAACTCTGTTCACATAACTTATAGAATAGTTATCTGCAGTCAAACACTGATTATAAAGCAATAGTATACATTGTCCAAAAATTTCCTGGTAACTTTGACATTTAAAGTTAAGGCCTATACATGTTTAGACGTGTTAACTCAATGGTTTATATGAGACATTTTCATCACACAAATTGTAATACTTAGCAGAACCCTGACTTATAACCATTAAATGTTAAGTGAATGAGAGAGTTATGTATAGATCTATACGAGTTAACAGCCATACATGTGGTTGCTAGCTACAATCTTGATGAAAGAGTCACACCGGGTGATAACTGTCTACACATTTACGATGTCTGATGAAGCTTCGGGAGGGGCAACCCAACTAGTTAGGAGCTCGGTTATAGGGACTCATTATAACGTTGAGAACAATATAAATACATTTATATATAGGTTGAAATAGTACTTATATACAACATAAACATTACTTTTTGGTTTAAAAAGTACACACACACACACACACACATATATATATATATATATATATATATATATATATATATATATATATATATAAAAAAGTTTAGAAAAAAACTTATATACATCAAACATACTTCTGGCTTAAAAATACATATTTATATATAAGTTAAGAAAACACTTATATACAGTAAACACCTACTTTTTGGTTAAAAGTACTTATGATACAATTATTACAAACATGTGAACTCACCAACATTATGTTGACGTTCTTTCAAAGCACATGTATTCTCAAGGAATTAAGAAGCTGGATGTTACACACACTTGGAATAATCTTGGGATTACAGTCTACTTGTCACTTTGTTGTGTTTTTATAGTTGTCTAATTGTTAAGGCATGCTTAGTACTTTAAAATTTCATGTACCTCTAGACTAGAGATGATGTAATTTCCTTTTGAAGCAATAAATGTATTCACGTTATGTTATATTGTTGTATTGTTCTATGTATGCAAATGATTGTGATTCGTGATGTCGTCTCATCGCACGGTGCTTCCGCCGCAGGTTGGGGTGTGACAAATTGTCATTTGTAGTTTTTGAATTTTAAAATAAGAAAATCCCCATTTTTAATTATTATCTAGTTTAATTAGTGGTAGAAATTTCAAATCTGAATCATACCCGTTCCCTAAGTGTTCGACATTCTAGTCTAACCATATCTATACTAATATACGGTTAGGTACACTTATATAAGATGTGTAGCGGTCATGAGTTGTGATAAAAGCTTTTTATAAATTTAAACGAATGTATAAATTACACATCTAATTCATTGCGTAGTTAAAAAAAAGGTTTGTCGTTTATAAAAATATGTATCAAGTTGGCTGAATAAAATTATGTCGTTATTTGATTGATGAAAATAACATCAACCTATTTGAATCGTCATTGAAGTCACAAAAAAAAATTGTTTTTTACTATAATTATTTTAAGTTAATATTTATATTAAATAATGTATTATTATGACTTTTGTCTATCTATTAACATGTTTATACATTTTGAATATATATATATATACACACTAGAATACTGGGCAATTTCCGACGGCCATATCCGTCAGCCAATTTCCGACGGAATACCGACGTAATTAGGTTTGTCTAGGGGTGTAAGTGAGCCGAGCTACTCGTGAGCTACTCGGGATCGACTCGTTAAAAGCTCGACTCGAGATCGAATTAAACGAGCCTGAGCCGAGCTCGAGCCTAAATATAAGGCTCGTTTATATATATATATATATATATATATATATATATATATATATATATATATATATATATATATATATATATATATATATATATATATAGACACACACACAGACACACACACACACACACATAGATGCTCGTTTAGGCTCGATTTGACTCGCGAGCCCACTAAATTGTTCACGAGCCGAGCTCGAGCTTGGTCAGGCTCGAGCTCGGCTCGACTCGTTTACACCCCTAGGTTTGTCATAAAAAGTCCCGTCGATAATTATTTGTGACGTAATACCGACGGAATTTCTGACGGATTTCCGACGGACAACGACGCCCATTTGTTGGATCTCTTTGACCAAATTAACGACGCAATATTGTCGCTATTGTGTCAGTATTCTGTCACTAAAATTAGGGTTTTTATGTTTGTTACAGTTCCGTCGGAATTCCGTCACTAATTTCCGACGGAAAATTTCCATCACTAATATACGTAGGAAAACACCCTGTTTTCTAGTAGTGTATAGTTTTAGGAGGATGTATACGCAATTTTAAAAATTGTAAGGACATAAAAGTAATATTAAAGGGGTGTACTATGAATGAAATTTTGCCTTCTTATTTTACCAAGAAGACGTCTACATAATTAAAAAGATGTGATCCCATGTTTGCTCCAAGAAAATGATACACAAACCTTTTTAGGTCTGCTATCTTTCAAAAAACAAACAGTCTACCAGAAGAAACCTCTACGCGTTATCTGGGAACCGTACAAAAGAGGTCAGAATCTTGAAAAAAAACACCTAAGACTCCTTCATTTACATGTTGCATCAAAATTGTGCGAGTGTATGTGACTTGTAGAGGATTGCATGCAAATATACATTGTTTCTTTACTATGTTACTTGTAATGTATTTTTACAGGTTTTGTAAGATTGATTTTACTTATGGTGGTTTATGATAGTTGCATGGTTTTCATAATGTTACTTATAATTATTATGAGTCTAACCATTTGTGTCTCAATAAGCTTTTCTAGTTCTACATACTACATTGACCATGTTTCATGTGACAAATTATAATTTTGGTCTTAACGAGTTTTATGGAAAGACATTTTAGCTTTAGAATGAGATTTAAGATAGTTTGATAATTATTTTAAACCATATGTCTTTGTTATTGATTGGACATATATTTCTAGTGTTTAAACTCATTTTCTAAATCTAGTCACATAATAGAAATACAAACATATGATATCTTAAAACAAAAATATAAACATTAAACATACGTTATGAAAGTGTGATTACAAATCTAAACTTGTATTTGCCATATCTATGTAAACTTTTAAAAATACCTTAAGAGGGTGTTTGAAATTGCTTATTTAAAGTTATACTTATTTATAGAAATGTTTATTAACTTATCCGGTATCAAAATGAAATAAATTGATAAATTATTTTTCGTGTTTGACAAACTTTTATTTTATGTGTAATAATGAAACAACTTATCAAAATTTTGTTGAATAAGTCAACAAATGAGAATTGACTTATCAAAAACTCTTTATTTAAGTCAATAAATACTTATGAAATTCTTTTATCAAAATACAAAAAACTCCTTATTATAAATTAATAAGTATTTTAAATAAATAATTCCAAACATCCACTAAATACTTAATTATTTTTGGAATGACTAATTAGTGTCTAGAATAAGATTGAACTTATGATATCTTTGTTTTTTTTTTCGGGTTAGTTAGATGTTCACCAAGTTAGTAAATTCGTCTATGTCTGGGTTTGAACTCAAAACCTCCTGTCTAAAAGGCTTTCACCTCTACCAAGTGGGCTAGTCCTACATTGGCTTATGATATCTTTGTTAGTCAGCATAGGTTAAATTCAATTTTAAATATTAAATTATTAAGCAATGCGGTGCGATATAGTACGCTATGAAGAAATAGAACTAATGAACTATTGAGGTGTGGGGGAGAACGTGGGCCTCCGTGTTTATTCCGCTTTTGTTCTATAGTCATTACATATGCCAGATTTTTGAATTATTATGATTGGGCTGGCCCAGAATCTTGTGTGCTTTTAGTGTATCTACGACTAGGAGATAAATATAGAAAAACATTTAAGAAAAATATAATTAAATAATTATTAATTTGTTTCATACAATATTTATATCAAAAGTTATATACCGGACGACAAATCGATCATACTGAAATTGGCTATAAGCTAAAAGTTGTTTATCCGTTATAAGTAGTTTACATTGGAAAACTGATTTTATTTGACTGTCTTTTGAAATTGATTGATTATCCAATAATAGTTCAAGGTTAATTATCTAATCCCGTTCATTTAACAAAAAGAAAAAAAAAAGTATTTCCAAACCGATTTTGATCGGTTCAATTTGAAATTATTCACAACAATACAATGACATATGTTTTTCAAATACGTCGTATCAACTTTGACAATTATCTCTACATTGTGCAATACTATCATTCTTTTAAAAATGATCATGGTTACCAAATCAACAACCATTTTATATTTTTTAATATAATATTAATAGTATATAAATAATAATTATTTAGTTATAAATTAAAACAAATATAACTATAAATAAAATAAAATAAAAGTAACTATTAAAATATATAATAACTAAATAATATAAAATATATAATTAATTTATTAAATATTATATAGTTGAATTTAATTTGATTTGAAAATTTATAGTAATTATGTACGTATATTTATGCCCCACTTATGAACTTAAAAGCCTTTCTAAATCTGAAATAAAAGACCAAAGAGCTTCTAGCCTATCGGTATCCGGTGTTGCCCTTCCTCCTTGGGGTCGAGGGTTCAAGTCTCGTGAGAGACATAGGTGAAGATTTAGGTGTTATATAGGAGTAGAATAAAATAGATTTGCTGTTCCAAAAAAAATCTAAATAAAAGAACCAATGTGGCTTTCAATATTTTGTCTTTATTATTATTATTATTATTATTATTATTTCTCTTTTTTTTGTCATTTTATTGTTTTTAAAACCTTTTTTATTAGATATATTTTGTCTTTTTTTTTCTTTTGTCTTTTTGTCTTTTTGTTATTATTATTATTATTATTATTATTATTATAATTACTATTATTTAAAAAAATGATTATTATTATTATAATTACTATTATTTAAAAAAATGATTTGATTAGATATCTCTTTAGTAGTCTGAATGAAAAAAATAACACAAAGATAGTCTTAATGAAAAAATAACACAAAGATAGTCTGAATGAAAATAGTAAAATATGAATAATCCGAACGGAAAAATAACACAGAGATAATCTAACGGAAAAATAATACAAGGATAGTCAGAACGAAAAAAAGTAACACACTGATAGTCTAAATGAAAATAAAAATAACACAAAAATAATCCGAACGAAAAAATATATTTTTAATAATAATAATAATAATAATAATAATAATAATAATAATAAGGACTTATTAAAGATAATGAAAACAAAAATAACAAAAATAAATAAAAAAACACAAGGATAGCCCAAACGAAAAAAATTAATATTATGTATTTATTAAAAGTTATAAAAATAAAAATGTAACAATAAAAACAAAAAAGAACAACAAAAAGACAAAGGAAAAGAAAAAAAAATAAAAAGGAGAATTTGGGGATCTATACAAAAACCCTGAAAAATATCATGAGTGACTATGCTTGACAAAACCTCCTATAGCTCTATATCACAAGATGAACTTGAAATAAAATTATAGATGTAATATGTTAATGTTACTAATATAATTATAAAACTTACTGTGTCAAAATAATATAATTTTTTTGGGAAATCTCCAATAAAATCCTAATATTTTAGACCAGTTTACGGTTTAGTCACAAATTAAATTTTGTTTACAAAAAAGGACAGAATACCGGCTAAAACTTCGGAATAACCCTCTGTGGCCGGTTTCGCAGATTTAGCCGGTATTTCGGCTTTTTTCGTTAATTCGTCAAAATATTGAGACTTTTTCGTTAATTCAGCTAAAACTTCGGAATAACCGTTTTATCAATATATAAAAAATGGTTTGTTTTTTAAATGAGTGTATTTTTTTCATTTCTTTTTAAACAACATTATATATTCAGTTTTAAAGTCACGAAATTTATAAAAAAATATCTATACAATCCAAAAAACTAACAAACTTCATAAATTTGTCTGAAAAGCTTTACCGAAGATAGAGTCCACCATGATTGTAAGATGAAATTCATACAAAAATATTTTATATTTTCTTTTGATTTCAACACTGATTTAAGTATTGAGATAACCACAAAACATACATAATAACACTAATCAGGTATACTTAAATCTATGGGATAACCTTTCTCGTTAATACACATTTTCTTTTTCATTCTATTGGTTGTTTAAAACCTTAATCCATCTGGCCTCTTTCTCCCTCTGTTTCTTTCTATCTATTGCAAAAATTGGGACGGATATGATAAGGGATACATACACACACCCCTCAAATAGATATTTGTCTTTCCTTTTTATGTACACACACATATAAAAGTTTCTTATCTGGAACGTATGTGTGCGTGTGTGAAATGAGGTATCAAAGTTCAAACGAATATGTGTTTTGTGGTCTATCCAAGGCAAGACTAGCTGGTACCAAGAAGTTACTACTATCCTTCGCAAATTGAGGTACGAGTTTAACATGAGCGTGTTGAAGTGCATGATTCAATATTTTTCGTGTTAATCAATTTATTTTCGTGTCAGGTTGATTGGTTTAGAGCATAGACCTTAGAAGTATGTCGTTTCGTGCTAGATTAAAGCACTAAATAAATTGAAAGAGTACAACTTGGAGAGATGGATAAGAAAAGTGAAAAACATAAAGGAGTAGTAGTTTGAGACGCGAATGATTGAAATTCACAATAAGTTTAAGGGTAATTGATCAATTAACGAAAAAGCCCCAAAATTTTGATCAATTAACGAAAAAACCCGGAATACTGGCTAAATCTGCGAAACCGGCCACGAAGGGTTATTTCGAAGTTTTAGCTGGTATTCTGTCCTTTTTTGTAAACAAAATTTAATTTGGGATTAAATAGTAAATTCGCCCAAAGTATTCGGACTTTATTGGAGATTTCCCTAATTTTTTTAGTAGAATAATCTATGAATATGTAAGTATTTAAATGCAGTGGAACCTATCTACATTCATTTGACCGATTCGACTAACTTCATACATTTTGTTTTTAATTAGGTTCTTTACTAATTGACGGGCTCGAGATAAGGAGGTCAATAAGACCAAATGGGGATAAAAATAGTCTCCCCGTTCTAACCTCCGAATTTCTCCGTTTATCTTCCTCCATTTAACCTTATTTAACTCTTTTTTTTCTTCATTGGTTTATTTCTTTTAACCTTACATATTATATTAGTCATTTAATCACAAAACATACATTACAGTACTCTAAGTTTAATAAACTTTTTTTTATAAATAAAATAGTTGAATATATGGTAATTATTTTGGGGATCCCCACGGGGTATTCAGGACGAAACTTACCGCCCCCACTCCCATTCTCGCCCCTGAAAACATTGTATAAAACTCCCGTACGAAAATGGGCCCCCACAGGATCGGTTCTCACGATGATTTTTGACATCCCTAATTGGAGAGAAATTATAAGCCAAACTAATATCTTATATAAAAAAAACAAAAATCAAATTTACATCTTTTATAATATAAAATAGATATAAAATAATATTTTTATAGTAGATGAACTACAACTTTTTTCTTTTGAAAAACAATATAATATACATTGTTTCTTTACAATGCTTTTATTACGATGTTACTCATAATGTACTTTTATGTGTTTCTCAAGATTTTTACTTATGGTGATTTATGACAAGGTTTTTACAACATTAATTATAGTATTATTAGTCTAACAATATGTATTTAAATAGGCTTTCCAATACAACGTACTATATAAATGTATGTTTCAGGTGACGAATTATTGCTTTTGTCTTATGGAGTTTGTGAAGAGACATTTTAGCTTTAGATTGGGCTTCATGATATTTTGACAATTCGTTTAGAAGTAATGTCTTTGTTATTGGTTGGATATTATTAGTGAGTTTTGTAAAAATAGCTTATGTTAGAATATGTTTTAAAATAATTTAGACTTTCAATATATTTCTAGTGTTTAAATTCCGTTTCTAAAGTTTATCGCTATTTTTTAGAAAGCATACAATTGGTAATACATTTCAAGTCCATGAAATTAAATATTGTCATATATTTTCTTTTTATTTATCTTTCTATCTATGTAAAATAATGACAACTATTATATTTTAAATAAATTAATATTTTAAGATATTTGTCATCTTTTGACATGGATAAGAAGATAACTAGAAAGAAAAGTAAGAAACTATTTAATTTCTTTAAGTCCAAACATACTTTAGTTAGTTGCATAATACAACTATAAACCTATGATGTTTCAAAATAATAATAATAACATTAAACATCCATTTTAAAAGTGTGATTACAAGCCTAAAATTGCCTTAAGATATCTATATGTTAACTTTTCAAAATATTTTAAATATTTGATTATTAAGCAAAACGGTTATATACTTCTATATTTCAAGCAACGGCTCAAGAAATCAAAGTGTGGGGGAGGGTGGGCCTCCATGTTTGTTTGGCATTTCTTCTTTAGTCATTACGTTTGCCAGATTTTTTGAATTATTATGATTGGGCTGGCCCAGTATTGTTTATCAGATAATAACCCAACGATAATTATGCAATTTGGTTAATAAAAAAATAGTACTAATAAAACCGCTTTAGAGTTTAGATCGGTTCAAATTCTTTTTTTTGGGTAAAATCTATATTTTCATGTATACCGTTTATTCAATTTGAGAATTTTGGATTTTTGATATACCATCCGCAACAATACAATATCATATGTATTTTAAATTTGCCGCGTCAACTCTGACAATTATCTCACTAAAATACCAACATTCTTTTAAAAATGGTTATCATTATCACATAAACAACTATGTTATATTTTCCAATGTTGTAAAAGTCGTTAGACGTTGCCAAGTCGGTCGACTAACAATTAGGTATTAGATGGCCTAGTCGGAGACTAATCGGAGACCCTAAAATTTAAATCCGTTACATTTAAAAATAAATAAATAGGTCTAATATCATAAGAAAGGACGTAAATACCACTAATATCGTAACAAAATAAGTTAATATGACTAATACAACATTAATCATTTCTCAAATAGTTTTTTTATTGAGATTAAATAAAGTATTGAAAATTCACCAGCTTCTACATATTCACTCATTGTCTATGTAGGCATTAATCGATAAACACATTCTAGTCGGCCGTGTAGTACCTAAAGACGAATTGAAGATTAACCGGGACCTAATTGAGATTTTTACAACACTATTTAGCTCAAAGACAGAGAAGGCAAGTCTTATTATTGCAATGTATGAAGCTACCCCGCCCACACAAAGACGTTAGCCAGGCATGGCATCTTTTGTGCTTCCAAGATAACTTCAACACGTCGTGATGATCCTAAATGTCTGACAATACTTCTCGATAATGTTTGCGTCCCACTGGAGAAGCTGGAGATAGTGCAGAACAAAGGAAGAATGGCTGAATTGGATAAAAGGGCTGAGAGAAACAGCTTGAATGCATCCGAAATGGAAGAATGGGTTATGCTGCCGACTAAACTCACTGAATTGGAAAAATTGGTGAGCATGGACATCAAACAAAAATCGAGAATAAAATGGTTGATTGATGGCGATGAGAATTCTCGTTTTTTCATGGGTTTGTTAATAACCGTAACAGAAAAAATCACATCAACGGTCTTATGATAAATGGTGTATGGTCAAATCAACCGGGCGAGATGAAAGCAGAAACCCTCAGGTTCTTTTCCTCAAAATTCAAGGAAAGATGGAAGCAAAGACCAGAGTTCAGAAGTTCTAAATTCAAGATCATTTCAGCTGTTAGCAAGGAATTTTTGGAAGGAGAGATCTCGATTGAGGAAGTGAAAAGGGCAGTTTGGAATTGCGGAAAGGATAAGGCCCCAGGACCGGATGGTTTCACCTTTAATTTTCTGAAAAAATACTGGGAAGAGTTGAAGTTGGATATTTTAGCATACGTAAAGCATTTTGAACAATGGGGAAATTTCTCACCAGGATGCAATTCCTCTTTTATAACACTTGCGGCGAAGGTAAAAGACCCACTTTCTTTGGGGGATTATAGACCAATCAGCCTTATTGGTTCCTTGTATAAGATAATAGCAAAACTCCTAGCCACAAGAATTAGAGCGGTATTGGGGGAATGTATTGATGAAGTACAAACAGCTTTTGTAGAAGGACGTAACATCCTAGAAGGCCCTCTCATTGTAAATGAGATTTGCTCATGGGGGAAGAAATCCAACAAAAAGGTGTTACTTTTCAAAGCTGATTTCAACAAGGCCTTCGACTCGGTGAATTGGAACTTCCTTGACTCTATGATGCAACAAATGAATTTCGGAATAAAATGGAGAATTTGGATGAAGGGATGCCTAGAGTCAGCTAGGGCATCCGTTTTGGTGAACGGCTGTCCAACGGCAGAATTCCAACTTGAGAGAGGCGTAAGGCAAGGAGACCCCCTATCTCCCTTTCTTTTTATATTGGTTATGGAAGGATTAAATATTGCGTTAAAGGAAGCAGTATCAAAAGGAGTTTTCTAGGGAATATCTATTCCTAACTCTACTATTTAGCTCTCTCATTTATTTTGTGCCGATGATGCCCTTTTCATTGGTGAATGGTCAAAACAAAATATAAAGAACTTAGCAAGGATACTTAAGTGTTTTCAAGTATCCTCCGGGTTGAGTGTTAATTTCAATAAGTCGAAAGTTTATGGTATAGGTGTTGATCCTCATGAGGTAGAAAGACGGTCGTCACCTTTGGGATGTGAGCCGAGCTCAATTCCTTTCACGTATCTCGGGGTTCCTGTAGGCGCGGATATGAACCGCAAAAAATCCTGGAAGACAATGATTGAAAAAATTAACAACAAACTTTCTGGATGGAAATCAAAGACTTTGAGTTTTGGGGGGAGGGTGACATTAGCAAAGTCAGTCCTGGGGAGTCTTCCCTCTTTTTACTTATCAATTTTTGCAGCTCCCTTGGGGGTTATCGAAACCATGGAGAGAATAAGGAGAAGTTTCATATGGGGAGGATCAAATAACACATCAAAAATCCGATGGGTGGCATGGGAAAAAATCCTTGCTCCAAAAGAGGTGGGCGGACTAGGTCTCGGGTCCATTAAGTCACTGAACTTAGCATTATTATCAAAATGGAGATGGAAATTTTTCCATGAGAGGTGTGCATTATGGTCAAGGATTATAAAAGGTATTCATAAAATTGACATGCAACTCCCATCCAGGATGTCATCCAAATATATATGTGGTGTGTGAAAAAACATAGATAATTGCAAAACTGCACTTGAGAAATTGAATATTGCAGGTTCTGAAGTTATTCGGCGAGACCAAGAGGGAACAGGATGGGAATCGGATTTTAAAATGGATGGCCAGGTTAGTATTGCAGCCTTAAGGGGGAGGATTGATCGGGCATGCCATATGATTCCTGATGGAGTATTTCAATGGAACAAATGGATACCCATCAAAGTAAGCTGTTTTATTTGGAGGGAAAGATGGGACCGAATTCCAACTGCAGTCGCTCTTTCTAAAAGGGGAGTTCAAGTCCAATGTTTACAATGCAGTGCTTGTGTATCCGGAATGGAATCAGCGGATCACATGTTACTGGAATGTCCCTTCGCTGTAGAAATTTGGAACCGGATTTGGGAATGGTGTGGTATCAAACCTTAACGATGTTCTAGGGTAAAGGAGCTGTTAACTGTCACGACAATATCTGAGAAATGTCTAAAACGAAAGAAAACATTGCATTCAATCATTTATGGTGCACTATGGGGTATTTGGAGAGCTAGAAATGAGAGAGTATTTAACATAAAATTCGCTCCCCCGGAATTGGTGTTTGAAGGAATTAGATCAATGGTTCATGTTTGGATCAAGCATCCTTATGGGAAAGGAAATTTTATTTGGGGGGAATGGCTAAAAACTTCTTTTTATTTTCTGTAATTCTCAGCTACAAAGCTGAATTGTAATCTAGCACCCTTTAGTTTCTTGCTAGAGGGTTGCTTTTAATAAAATTTGCCGGTTCCAAAAAAAAACATGTTATGGTTTAAAAAGTTCTATTTATTTATTATTATTATTATTATTATTATTATTATTATTATTATTATTATTTTTGCATTTTAGGGGAACAAATTGTTAATTTACCGATTGAATTGGTCTATTTATCTGTTTTAAAATATTATCCATACAAGTCACAATACACATAAGTAAGTGAGTCAACTCTAAGTCAAATCGATGACCATGTCACTGAGTTGGGTCGACGTGGAATACTTGGGCCGTAAGGGTTACTACTTACTGTGTACCCTCCCTTGTGACATAAAAGGAGGGGAAAATTGGTTGAAACCCTAAATCTTCATCCTCTTTTTCCACTAAACGATACCGACAATCTGACAACCATCCCTTTCACGTGAATCACGATGGCTACCCCACCACCACAGTCACCCGAATCGGTATCGATAAATTCAAGAAACTGTCTCAACTTTGACGATGTGCATACTATTTTTTTTGTGAATGTGGAGCTCAGATTGCGGAACAAACTTGAAGTGGAGCGTCTGAAAGAAAATGGGTCGAGATTTGGTCATAAGTAGGGTGGATCTACTTTCATTGCATCATCGGTTAGAGCAGATGGAGAAGAAGCTGCACTCCGTCACTGTATTGGTGGTCGGACTGGTGTTTGTCATATTTGGGTTTCTGGTGGCGAAGGTTGTTGATGTTTTGAAGAAGTGATCTGTTCGTCGTTGTGGTGTTTGTGTTGATCAGGTAGTATTGTGTTTGTTTTAGGGTTTATCAGTTTATATGTTTGTATTAGGGTTTATGTGTTTCATATGTGTTGTTGTTCAGTTTCATTGGTATGTTGATTTTCATTTTGTGAAAGTGGATGAAGAGCTGTGTATACACGGGAAATTTTGTATAACTAATGTGTGTAATCCTCTTTTGTTAATGGAAAATATGTCGTTATTATAATCTGACTATCTTATTTAATATATTTGTTTGGGTTGTTTAGTATGGTTTAAAAATTAAATTATGTTTTTTTAAGACAATAACCCTCATCAGTACTGTTAGTTAGTGCCAAAGAGGGGGGGGGGGTAATTTCATCCTTTCACATTTTACCCTCGAGTATATACAGATTTGAGACACAGATGTGGGCATTTTTATCTTTATTTGCTCTCTTCTTCTTGTTTCCTTTCAACTGACCTTACTAAAATGAAGGGATCGATGAAAACAGCGGCATGCTCATGTGGATTTGATGCAATAATAAGAACGTCAACTACTTCGTCGAACCCTGGTCGACTCTTCTATGCTTGCCCCAAAAAGGTAAAATGTCAATTGCATTTTAATTCCACTGTTAACCTAGATTTACATAATCGTTTTCTGGGTTTTGGTAACATACTCCTAAAACTTTTATTATTAGGGTCCTGGTGATGGGTTTATATGTTGGGCAGACAAAGTGGCGACTACGAACACAAGTGGTGATGAACAGTTGTTTACAACTTTGGTTAGGTCAAATAAGAAGCTTTAGTCGGATGTTAGGAAGCTGAAAATTTGGTTATTTCTAAGTTGGGTTGTTTTCTTTGTCATATTAGTCTATAAGTTGTAATGGATTTTTCTTGTTATGTTTAACATTCTAATTTCATGTTTCCTGTTATGTTTAACAATGTATGTGTAATGGATTTGAAATCGTTTTTTTATTTAATGAAAATGCTATTGTGTTGTGTGCACATTACACATACAATTGTTTATCTTTGTGATATAAGTGTCCATACAATAAGATCCAACATGTAACTTACAATATAAACAATTGCACCCACATACAAATACAATAATATACAACATACAACAATTGTACTAGCAATGTGACCACGTTATAATACAATAACATATAATATGCTTCATATAACCATGCACATCCATTACATTCATACATGGAAATGAAAACAAACATATTAGTCTAACAACCAAGTTTCGTTCATAACATTCATCAAAGTTAAACCAAACCAACATAGTAGTCTAACAAGCAAACTTAAATCAAACATCATACAACTAGTTTTCTCTAATCAACATCCACTGGTTGTTCACCTGAATTGCCTTCTCCATTTTTTCCTTCAACCCTTTTAGCCAATTTTTTCTTGATAATCCTCTCAGAAAGCTTCCTTTTATGTGTACCCGTTGTTTTTGCTTTCTCTCCAAATCCTGCAACTTCATTTGATTTTAAACCACTACTTCCTCCCCCCCTAACATCTTTACTACTTGATTTCTTTTGCTTCACCCTGAATTTTTTGGGCTTATCAACTTCTTTAGGTTTCTCAACTTGAGGACATGTAACCTTGTTGTGACCAACTTGTTTACACACACTGCATATAATTTTCTTCCCTACCTTTGACACAGTGTGCCTAGTACTCTTTTCACTTGGGTCCTTCCTTCGATTAAATTTTGGCTTGCCTGGCATTTTTCTCCTCAAAGGTGGCAGTGGTGGTATGAAATCAATGCATGGCCACATATCGCTACCATTCATCCCATGCATTGTTTACTTGTAAGTGTTCCTGTAAATAGCTCCAAAGAACATGGGATCCACATAACTTCCAACATCTCTGTTTAGGTAGGTGATTGTTGCAACTGAGTGCACACACCCATATCGATTTAATTTCCATACTCTACAAGAACATGTATTCTTGTCAAAATCCACCACAAAATACTCTGTCGAGTTTCTTGTCTCAAACTGGTTTAAACTAGCTGGTAAAACCTGCCAATATCTAATAACATTGTATAGAAGTTAGTCAATGTTTAGTAATGTTGATGTTAGTCAAGCATTTTTTTTTACCTTTGAGCTTTTTTCAGTTGATTAAGTAATGTTGTAATTACTGGACAAGATTTAAATTCAGGCCATGAACTGCCTTTCATGCTCAAATGAAACCGCTTTTCCATAACATACAATCTAATATCTTCTAGAATTGTGATGATTGGTTTTTTCCGGGCATCTCTTATGGCTTTGTTTAAGCTCTCCGAAAATCCATTTTCTACTGCATCACACATCCCGCCCTCTTGAAAGAAAGCTCTACACCATGATTGTGGGTTCTTCTCCATTAGATATTCAAAGGCTGAAGGATTAAGAAGTTGGATTTCCTTCATTGTTGCATTGAATAAAGGCTCAGTAGATGCCTTGCATGCCTTCCATAACATCTTCTCATAGTGTACTCCAGAGAAACTTTTCCTGAAGTTGGCAAGAATATGCCTTGTACAATGTCTGTGTTCAACAATAGGCAAAATCTCTTTCACAGCCTCTAATAGTCCCTACACATAAAGAGTTGAATTAGTAAAAAAAATACAACTAAAATTCAGTTAAAAAGATAATACAAGTAAGGCACATACCTTATGTTGATCTGACATCAATGTAAATCCAAAACCATTTTCCATTCCTAAGTCTTCTTTTAAATTCTCCAAAAACCATTTCCAATTCTCTTTGTTTTCCACACAAACAATTGCCCATGCAATTGGGAATATATGATCATTAGCATCCCTGTTAACTGCACATATCAACTCTCCAGTACATAACCCCTTCAGGAAACAGCCATCCAGGTTTATTACTCTTCTCCAACTATGTAACCAACCATGCTTTAGTCCCTCAAAACATACATAAAACTTACTAAAATGTCTTCCCATCTGGCATACTATTGACATCCATTTTCACAGTAGATCCAAGGTTTGATCTTCTTATCTCCTCACCATATCACCAAAGCTTTGCATAGTGCTCAACCAATGTGCCTTCAAGTAACTGAATAACATGCTTTTTTGCTCTCCTATACTGACCCATACTCACATCAATACTAAAAGTTTGTTTGACCTCTTCCCTAAGAAGCCTAACACTCATTTTTTGTTTATGTAAGAACTCAGTTGTGAAATGGCTGCCAATCCAAGCATAGCTAACAATTGAACCCAATTTGAAATTTCTTGCACAATTATGCTCATCCATTAAGGACTTAATCTAGAAAGAATGTTCTTCACTCATCCATGAAGCCTATAGTCTAAACTCACACTGCCCAAAACAACATTTAACTAAAAGTCTTCTACTGTCATTTTTTTTGTAGCACAACTAATAGCCATTAGCAACAACATAATTACATAAAATATGCTTTAACTGTTTTCGACTATCAAATCGCATACCTAAGACATGTATTTGTTTTTTCCAATGCATATTTTCATTATATGTAGTTACCTCCTCAAGATTTGCCTCACTGTCATCCATCTTAACATATGGATCCTCATGAGGTGGACTGATTGGGGTTGAATGCACCTTGGGGAGTAAGTTTCTCAAAAACACATCATTCATTGTCTTAGTCATTGGAATTCAATCTATATGTTCAACGTCATCGTGTATATTACCTTACAGTTCATTCGGGTCATTCTGAACAGCTCCCTCAACATACACTTCTTCATTAACTTCTGCTACCCCTAAATGGTTGTCTTCCACGCTGCTTACATCAAATTGCTCATCGATAATCCATTGATGTACATTTACACCAAAATGATCCATGTATACATCCACGACACAAGCAACAACATACCCAACTTCGATGAACTCCAGGTAGTCTATGTCATTAGCTAATATCCTCAATCCATCATGAAACTCCATTTCAGGCATGCAAAAATAAACATTCACACACCTCTTGTTTGTATATCTTTCAATTAACCCTACAAACTCGTTCATGTCCATTCCAACAATATCGACATCCTCAAACCTTTGATCAGCTCCATCCGTATAACTAATTACTGGGTACCTAGTAAAAAACCCAGCAAAGTGAACATCGATCTTCATATAAACGTCAATGGTATCGAGACTTTAGGGGAACAGTAAGACAAAAAGGGGAAGAACAATACAACGACTGTTCTTAGTCAAAAGATTTGTAAGGCAAGCTCATTTAACGATAAGGTGACGTGGAATCTTAGTTGGCGGATTTTTTAGATGAGGTGGGCTTAAAACCTGCTGATTAGGACGGGGTTTACCGGCTCACCCCTTTAGTTTGAACATAATGGCTTTAAGAATAAGTAAATTAACAGTTCGTTCCCCTAAAATGCAAAAAAAAAAAAAAAAAACAATAGGGACCTTTTAAACCATAACATGTAACATGGTTGGGCTACAGTGACATTTACCCTTTTCAGTTAGGCTTCAGGGTTTTTTCGGTTTTGAATTTTTACGATAACAAATATGTGATTAATATTAAAATGATATATTAAGAGTCGAATGATACACTCAATTAGTAAATTATAATTAAAAAAATGAAAGAAGTTGGGCAATGCGTGATGAAAAACTATGTAATTAATAGAAAATTATGTGTGTGGCTATATATATATATATATATATATATATATATATATATATATTAAGTAAGTCCCCAAAATCGCTTGATGTATCAATCCGATCCACTTGATGGTGCCGAATCCCAATCAAGTGGATGATGCAAGATGAAATGGAGAAGAAGAAGAAGAAGAACTAGATGAATCTTCAATGTATTAATGATTAGAATGAAAAACAATACACAAGATCCACACACTTCTCTCTACTTTCTCTCTCTAGAAATCCAAGATATGAATGAATACTCCTCAAGAACGGCCCTTCCCCTCCTTAGACACCCTAGTCCCCTTTAAAACATGCCCCTAATGACTCTATTTATACTTAAGGATCCAAAATACAAAGCCTAAACCGAAAACCCAATTGCTTGACCGAAACACATGAGTTTTCGGTCCAAGCTACAACAAAACCCAAGAAGGTTTTTGGTCCTAGACGAAAAAAAATAAATGCTTAGAAAAGCAAAGTATAAACCAAATTTTAGACCCAACAATCTCCCCCTTGGTTTATAACTTTCTTTTCTTTTGACCTAACAAACTCCCCCTAGGTTTGTAGCTTGCTTTTCTTGTCAATCTTCACACTGTGAGCTTGGCTTCAGCGTTTATCTTTGATTTCTTCACAACTTCAAGATGAACATATGAATTTTCAATGTGAATAACTTCTTCTTGAATAGTTGGGCTTGTCTTCAAAAATTTGACTCTGAACGCATATTAGGTGAGGAGGCTTCTTGTAAAGATTCTTGAAAATCAGCACTTTCAGCTTGAGAATCTTCAGAGAGAATAACAGAGAACGAATCTTCTGGATCACTTCAGCAGGTACATAGATAGCAGCAAATTGATTAAGGAGGCTTCAATGCAATCTGTCACATAATCTTCAAGTACACTTGACCTTTCTTCGGGGGTTGAAAGATTGTATGTTGAAAGAATAATCTTCATTTCTTGTTCCTTCGAATGAGTATTCTTTAATGATCATTGTTGCGCGACAGTTGTTCAATGATGTAACCTTGTCTCAGAAAGATCCGATACAGCCTCCTTGAGTCTCTTCTTCCTTTGAGTTCGCTTTTTAAGACAAACAAAACTTTGAGATAAAAACAAAACTTAGCACACAGAAGAAATCACTAAGAAGTAAAAACCAAAAGTAAAATACACTCAAAAGTCAAACAAAAATATTTTTGGATTTTTTGATTTTTTGGAAAAGAAATAAAAACAGAAATAAACATATTTTTGGATTTTCTTAATTTTCTGATTATTGTTTGATTTTTTTTTAAATTTTAATTCTCCTGCTAAATTTGTGCATAGAGGAAAACTATGAACAAATTTAACAGAAACAAAATTGATAACTAAATTTAAGACTGATTTGGGATCAAAGTTGTCAGACAATTCAATATCGTTTATCAGCACACACCTGCATGTCTAGATCTGGTCAATCACCGGTATTGTGATCCACTTAAACACAAAGGATATTTGACAAATTGGACAAATTATAAGTGACAATTCATTGTGATATATATTCCTAAATGGACCATTTGGCTGACGACGACCAAGGATATTGTTGTCCACTTAAATTAAGCAGCAAGATCTACAAACAACCTATTAAATGGTTCAATTTTTAGGTGTAATAGAATGTGTTCCTCACTTCATGATATACCCCGGTAATCAATAACTTCCAAAGAACTCTTTACTTTAGGTGAGTAGACAATCATTAAGAGAGAAGTCAGATATAGAAATGCATATGTTGTATCCCAGGTCGGGTGTCTTCCAATCACTCAGAGGGAACAACATATGACTAACATAGATACAGGGTTAGAGAGATAGTAGGGTGCATATTTTGTGTCCCAGGTCGGATCTTCCGATCACGCAGAGGGGACAACATATGACTAACAGATAGAAAGAATTGCATAGATAAGAAGATGCATAGAGATAGAGCTGCATATGTTGCATTCCAGGTCGGATCTCTTCCAATCACACAGAGGAAGCAACATATAATTGACAGAAAGAAAGCAAGAAAATAATTTCCTACAAACCTACTTTATCAGAACCCCCAGTCACCCTATCGGTACCAGAATTAAGGATATGAGTCCGTACATCAAGGAAATGTTAAGCCACAATTCTATATACATATGACTTTAGTGTATCCTGCAGGTTCCCATGTTTATCTCACTGCTCAATCTACTCGAGCATCGTATTGTCAGTCCAAATAAAACTATCTAAGTCCATACTGTCAAGTCCTTTCATTTGTCAATCTACGTCTAGTCCTTTTGAGCCCTTCGTGTATACCAACACATTGAACAAAAAGTCTAGACATTTCAGATTCAGTGCCTTACACTTGTTTAAACTACCCGTTGCCACTCAATCTTGATATCACTTCCCAATAATACCAACAAACGAAAAACCATAAGTACATATTTTTGGAATTTTGTTTTATAATTTTTTTTGTATTTTGATTTCTCCCCCTTAATTTGGGCATGGGGAAGAAAGAAAATAAAACAAAAAGTGCAAATTTAAGAAATTGTCTTTGAAACGAATCATTGTAAGAAAAACTCATGAGTATCGAGAAGAAAGCTCAAACCGTAATTCACCAATGGAAGTTGCAACTAGATGATCTGAGAGCAGCACATATATTTCAATCTCGGAATAGGTCCAAAAATTCTTCACATCGTTAAGCACAAACCCCACTTGTGATCCTCTTCTTTCTTCTTTTCCCACAAAAGACACATACTCTCAAACAAAGTTTTGAGTGTTGTACAGTTGAGGGATGTCCCTTATCATGTGCTTGGAACAGCCACTATCAACAAACCGAAGTCTGATGATATGCCTCCATAGCTGTTCCAGCACATAGAGCGAGATCAGTTGGTCTTTGGAACCTAGTCCATTTTGAAACTGGGTTGATCTTTGTCATCAACGCAATGTACTCTCTCCCATGACATATCCTTCTTATTACAAACAGAAGATGAAGAAATGTTAGAATCATTTGAAGATTTGGGAGTGTGAACCTTCAGTACCCATATGTAGTCGGGTTTAACCCATTTCTTGTTCGATCGGTTGGGTCCCTTATCGCTTGCTTTGGAACTTGAAGTCGATCGCCGAGATGACTTTGATCCAACCGGTCTTGGTTTCACTGGAGCATCTCTTGAATTGGACTTCTTGGCCGATGCTCCCTTCTTGACCTTGGGAGTTTGATTCTTGGCCTTTTACACGTTCCAGTCACCATTGTTTGAACCTGGCCTCGAATGGTTTCTTTTGGAAAATCTCCCTCTTGGCGCGTTCTGCCATCCTTGAGCATAGTAGGGAACATATGCGCGATTTGGACAATTTCTGGCAATGTGTCCAGGTGTTCCACAGTGAAAACATGTATGTTTCTTCACGTAGTAGTTGTTTCTTCCTGCCCCCTGGTGGCATGCCCTTGCCTTGTCTCTGATTGTTCCCACAAGCACACTTGCAGCAAGCAGTCTGTTTCACTTGTTTTGGTGGCATGTATTTACCAACAACAGGTTGATTATAAGTAACTGAGTTAGAAGCAACAGATTCAGAGTTCAAGGAGACATTAGTTTGACATTCAGCAGAATTTGCAGAACTAGAATGAGTTCTGTTCTCCTTGTCCTCATCTTCCACTACTTTACCTACACATGAAGTAGAATCATTAGAATCCTTCCCCTCAACACTCTCAGTTGGCCCGGATTGTTCAGTTTTGACTGAAGCTGGTACAGGGGGTTGGCCATACTGAATGGGTATTTCTTCCTCATTGGTCTCAAGGGGTGTGGTATAGTTGTCATTAAAGGGATGTGGGACACTGTGATACCCTAGACCTTTATTTTGATTATCTTTAAACTTTAACTGTTTTTCAATCATCGATGCAACTACCTCACTTGACACATCAAATTTCATAAAGGTAAAATCTGCATCTTTATATTTAGCTTTCAATGTATCAAGTTCAGCAGTCAAGTTAGGAAGCTGTTCCTTAACATATTTATAATTCGCACATTTGTTGCTATATTCCTCTTGAAGTTTTCTAAAGTCCTTGGTTTTGGCCTCTAATTGTTCTTTTAAGGGTTTTTGGACCTTTCTAAGTGTATATCCTTCATATTTAAAGTCCTCATTTTCCCTTTTTAATATATCAATTTGATCACGAAGAAACTTAATTGTAGCTTCAAAAGATTGAGAACATGAAGTTTCATTACCCTTGGTGATTGAGGAACTCATTGTTTACCAAAAATACCCTTTGACTAAAAACCTCAAAAGTCAACTTTAAAAGTCAAATTTAAAAAATCAAACTTAAAAAGTGAAACTTAAAAGTCAAATCGAAAAACCAAATTGAAAAGCCAATTGTGAAAACTTGAAGGTTAAACGAGAAAGT
Organism: Lactuca virosa; assembly: GCF_052849685.1. NCBI lineage: Eukaryota > Viridiplantae > Streptophyta > Magnoliopsida > Asterales > Asteraceae > Lactuca > Lactuca virosa. The sequence continues at coordinate 44,116,287 of NC_136432.1, read as the reverse complement.
CAAAGTTTAAAGTCAAAGGTCAAACTTGAAAGTCAAAGTCAATTTTTAAGGTCAAAAGTCAAACTAGTAAGTCAAAAATCGAAAGTCAAAGCTTTGGACCGCAAACAAAACTTCAAAATTCGAAAAATTGATTTTTGGGCCAAAAATGTCAAAAATCCAAAACTTGGACCGAAAATGCGAAGCTCCTTGGTCTGGACCGGGAAAACTCGCTGCTGACCGAAAAAGGACTGTTGACCGCAAACATGGACCGCAAACCAGGGAACCGAAAACCTGCAAGGACCAAACACGTGCGAGGCTGCTCACCGCAAACCCTCGCACCCGAAAACCGTTTTCGATCTCCGGACGCTCCACCGAAAACGCTTCGGACACGCTCCACCGAAATCGCTTTCGGCTGTAAACAAGCTTCCGACCGAAAACTCCTCGGAACAGACTCCTCCTTGTGCGAAAGTGGCCACTGGATCTCGCAATTTTACGTCAAAAAACACGATTTTCACCTTTTTAAGCACAAAACTTGATCAAAAAATCATTTTTATGAAGAACACGAAGAAAAACACCTAATATTTATTCGAAAACTAATCAAAAACGCAAAAACCTTCAAGAAAAAAAAAATCCAAAAACGCTCAAGATCTTGCGAAAATAATTGATACAATCCAAGCTCTGATACCAACTGTAAGTCCCCAAAATCGCTTGATGTATCAATCCGATCCACTTGATGGTGCGGAATCCCAAGTGGATGATGCAAGATGAAATTGAGAAGAAGAAGAAGAAGAAGTAGATGAATCTTCAATGTATTAATGATTAGAATGATAAACAATACACAAGATCCACACACTTCTCTCTACTTTCTCTCTCTAGAACTCCAAGATATGAATGAATACTCCTGAAGAACGCCCCTCCCCTCCTTAGACACCCTAGTCCCCTTTAAAACACGCCCCTAATGAATCCATTTATACTTAAGGACCCAAGATACAAAGCCCAAACCAAAAACCAAATTGCTTAACCGAAAACACATGAGTTTTCAGTCCAAGCTACAACAAAACCCAAGACGGTTTTCGGTCCTAGACCAAAAACAATAAATGCTTAGAAAAGCAAAGTATAAACCAAATTTTAGACCCAACATATATATATATATATATATATATATATATATATATATATATATATTATATGTAAAAGATAAAATAAGAACACGTAAACGTTAAGAACCATCTGAGAACCCTTTTCATTAAGGGTATTCATGTCAATTCAATTATTTACACTACATACAAACAAAATACTACAAATTAAAGACCAGTTTCATTTGTATCACCAGTTATTCAAACTCAAACAGTCTTATATATATATATATATATATATATATATATATATATATATATATATATATATATATATATATATCATTCTCTCTTGCTTCCTACCGCCTCTCAGCACCACTGCCACCGTCAACACCAACGTCATTAGCAGAATATCACCAACGGAAGACCATAACTTTCAGATATGGTACTGACGCTCTCAGATCTGGAACCGACACCTTCAGATCTAGAACCACCGCCTTCAGATCAGTAAACAACACTTCCAGATCTACAATTTTCCGATGTCACTATAATCTGATCAGATATGTTGTTTTTGGTGTAATTTTTTCGTCGATGACCATGCGACATCTGGTTAGATTTGGCCAGATCTGATGTGTTTGGTGAAATTCCAGGTATAGATCTGGTGTGTACGAAGCATTTCATGGTAGCCACTGGTGGTTACACCACCGCATCAGATCTATTCCACCATCATCATTTCCTTACCTCAGACGGCCGAGAAACTTATCAACTAGCATCAAAATTTTAGATCTGAAGTCAAAGATGCATCGATTTCTTAGATATGGTTAGATCTGCTTAGATCTGATGTGTTTGGTGCAATTTCAAGCATAAATCCTGTGTATACGAAGCATTTCATGGTATCTAGTGGTGGTTCCACCACCGCATCAGATCTATTCGACCATCACCGCCCCTTGCCTAAGATCGCGGAAAAAGTCACCAACAACCATCAACCTTTCAGATCTGAAGTCAAATATGAATCGATTTATCAGATCTGATGTGTTTGGTGCAATTCAGAAATAGATGTGGTGTCTATAAAGCATTTCATGGTGGCTAGCAATGGTTCCATCACCAAATTAGATCTGATTTGCATGGAGCTTATAGCTCTTATTTGTATGTTGCTTATAGATCTTACATGTGTGGTGCACACAAGGTGTTTGATGAAATGCTTCAAAAAAATCAGATATGTTTTTAAACTGTGAATACTATAAATTAGAGTCCTGAAATGTTTTATTAAATTGTGAATGAGAGTCCAGAAATGCTCTATTATACTCTGAATTTGTGTTGTGCATACTTTGTATAAGTGTCCTAAACTGTTTTATTGAATTGTGAATAATGTTTTTGGAATGTAAGTTTTAAGTTTAGAATATATCTATGAATGTATATTTTTTATGTATTAAACTGTGAATTTTGTGTATTAAATGTGAACTGATTGTATTAATTTGTGAATTGATTGTATTAAGCTGCAATGTTTTTTATGTATTTTGTGTTTGATTTGAAATATGAGATGAAAGAAGCAATATACACACATATGGTTTTCTCTAATTTTGAATAAAGTATCTAAAAATTAAACTATGAATATTAAAGAAGATAAACTTAAAAAAAAAAAAACACTAGCCTTCAGATATCAAGGTATAAATATAAGTTTTTAGGTTGAGAATATGGTTGTTAATGTATAATTTTTATGTATGAAACTATGAATTTATTGTATTAAATGTGAATTGACCACATTAAGCTATGAATTAACTGTATTAAGTTGTCAATTAACTGTACTAACCAGTGAATTCTGTGCTTTAAACTGGAAAATTATTATATTAAATGGTGAATTTTGTATATTAAATTGTGAATTCACTGTATTAAGCTGTGAATTTACCGTATTAATTTGTGAATTGACTATCCATGTCTAAAGGTATAAATGAAAGTTTTAAGTCAAGAATATGACATTTATGTGCATTAAACTGTGAATTTATTGTATTAAGCAGTAAATTTTGTGTATTAAATTATGAACTAACTGTATTAAATTATGAATTGTATTAAGCTGCAAATTTTTTTATAAATTTCGTGTTAAAATATAAATTATTTAAGTATGAATTTTGTAATAATTTTCTTGTAAATATATATATTTTTCTGTGTTGCATAAATATGTAAGAATATGGTAGTTTTATAATTGTTTTGCATAAAACTCTAAATAAGTGAATTAATATGTTTATTAAACCGTGAATGTAGTATTTAAGCTATCAATACATTATTTTATATACATGCAGAGCTGATTTGGAAGGAATGATGGTTGCAACGGTGACACAGGTGGTTGGTGGCAACATGTTGTCATGGGTGGTGATGGCAAAGTTTGAGTTTGACTTCTTTGAATTTTTTAATTATTGTAAAATAGAATGTATTAAGCTGTGAACTTTATGTATTAAACTATAAATGGACCGTGTTAAATTATGCAATAAATATATATTGTGTTAAAAATATGAATGAAAATATTAAACTGTAAAAATTACGAATTTGCCCTTTTCTTACCAAAAAATAAAAAAAGATTTTTACATGTTAGCTAAGCATTCACATGTTTAATAACTATGAAATGAGGGTTCTTAGAGTTCTTAATCTTTTTGGGTTCTCATTTGAACCGCTCCCTATATATATATATATATATATATATATATATATATATATATATATATATATATATATATATATATATATATATATAGACACACACACACACAGGGAGAGAGAGGAAGAGAGTTATGATCCTTTGTATACTAACAATTATTGTGTAAATGTGTAATTCAATGTGAGCCAATCATTTCAAACATCTGGATAAGGGCATAATAGTAAATAACATAATAATCAATTAATTATATTTTTATTTAATCCTCTAAATTAGATAATTGACTAATTTACTAAAATTATCTCTACTCCTTCTCTCTTCACTCTTTATAGAAACCATTTCTTTATCTATTTCTCTGGAATTCATCTTCACGCTCTAAACATAACTACCAGACATCACTATCATCACACATCACCAACACTAGTTATCATCATCATCATCATGTTCTTGTTCACATTCATATTCTCCACATCGCTACTAATATCTTTCTTAATTATCCTACGTTTGAAACCCTACAAATCATATTTTTCCCCTAAATTTCTCCCCTTACAACCATCAAACAGTAAAAAAAATGGTTTATTTTCTAAATTCATGTAATGCTAATTTCACAAAAAAAAACCCAAAACACTTATAGATTCTACTAAAACCTTAGGAAACCAAAAATGTATTCTTTTATTTTTTAGAGTTGTTTATTCTGATGAATTATGTCGTGGGGCTTTTTAAGATGGATTTATTTAAGGTGAATTCCAATCTGGTTTATTTAAGTTTAGGAATTATATGGAGGGTTGTGATCAAAGCGAGGTATTTGTTTGTGCGATATTATGGGAGACAACATAGGATGTGTTAAGTTCTTGGTAAATTTAGTGATCGCTCACTAGGTGTTCGATGTAATGCTAATGTGAGCATTTGTCATATGGTGGAAATGGGAAGTCACCAACATGATTTAATACCATAAAAAGATGAAATTCAGAGACAAACATAGAAAATTTATACTCTGTAACTTATCCAAACGAGTTTGTAGGAGTACGAAGTTGAAGTTTCCGTGAAAATGTGGATATACATTGTAATTTACAACTTTAAACACCTTTTTCAGCCTTTTGCATTTGTTTTAAGAATATGTATTTGGAAGTGTTTAAATGATGGTCAACTTTCTCTTTCTTCCACACATACACCTTAAAGGTCAAAAAAACTATTACAAGCCAATAATATCTATTAGTTTTCACTTTAGAAAGACCATTAGTGATCATGTTTGGAATACTTACAGGTGCAAGATTATTACCATTAAAATGGAAATAAAACAAGCCTCAAAGGATTAGTTACAAATGTATAATTGTATACAGTATACATAACCTAATAAAGATAATTTTTTGATGCATATGTAGACAGGTTTGGGTCTTCTTGGAGACTCGTTTACCAAAATTTCATGGAATTCTTGCATGTTAATTGGCAAAAAGAAGCATATTTAGGTTTGTTAAGTTTTTTTATTTTTCTGTTATTCTTTCAAGAATGATGTGTAATCTTTTTTAAGAATGGTTAAATTTTAGTAGATTTTTCATTGTTTTATTGTTATTCTTTGAATAACGATTAGAAATTAGTAGATTCTCAACTCTTTCAATGTAGTTTTTTCAAGAATGTATTCCAAGAATCATGTTCTCATAAAACGTTAAATGTTTTGTGAAATTTACCTACTGTTCTTATGAGAATGTAAATTTTTACGTTGTAATTGATTTGTAACATATAATGTAGGTACTCGATCCTTAAATAGTTTTGAACTAAAAAAGAATGAAAAGCCCTAAATTTGAAGGTCACGACGTGAAAGGTAGAATTTCACGGCATGACTTCAGTATGAGACACGTGGCCATTTTAAGGCTCATGACGTGAGGGTTAGAGCCTCACGACGTGAGTTTAGGAAAAATCCTAATCCTGTGTTTTGCTCCCTATTTAAGTGAAGTGGGAGGCTAGGGTTTGCACACCCTCAGCCTCCATCACCTCCTTCCTTCCCAAAACGTTCTTAGCCTCCACTGTTGATCTTAAGAGTTTTAGTGGTTTTTGGCTCTTTGAAGGAGAAGAAGAATCCTTGAGTGCATCCTTTTGGCCATCAAGCTTCTACCTCTTCATTCTCCAATGCTTTTAGACCTTTGTAAGTCCTAAAGCTATTGCCTTTATCTATTATGTGTTTTGGTCAAAAAATCGATCAAGTGCAATTCAACCAAATGGTATGAGAGACTGTGGTGTTAATGTCATACGACTGTAGAATAGTGATCAAAGTGAGTAAAGTGAGTTACAAGTAATGCCCTTGATCCTTTATAGGATCTCCAACATAAAACCTTAGGAAGTGATAATGATCACCTGCCTTGTTGCTTTTTATTGATTTTAATCTGAGTTTATAGAGATGATGAAGATAATATGAGTACAAGTATAATGGTAGAGCTAATCATGTGTGTAGTGTGCGATTTACATGTGTTATTTATAGTCTAAGCTAATTAACAAGAAGTCTGAGATTTCTGGGATCCTCCTTGAACAAGTATTTTCACGTTGTTTGACTTGGTATTCCTGGGTCTTAAGCTTGGATGAAGTGATTCTACATTGAGAATGAGTCTTGTGTTGAGTGATTCTACACATGTGAGAAAAAAGAAAGAAGAATATAGCCTTTATAAGTGTTAGAAAATATTAATGATAATAATCAGGATCTTGGGATATGTTTAAGGATCCTGAGACTTCAAGAATATTAAGGATCCTAAATATGATTCTGGGATCCCGCCCCTAACAATTGCCCCTAAATTATACCTGCAAAATATTAACTTTAATTTTCAAATATTTAAAGGTATAATTTAAGAAAAAATAAAACAGATAAGAAATTTGAATTTCAAACCCTAATCGGATAGGTTTTATCCATTCCATAAGCATCATTGCTTAGTCAAATCACGTTCTCTCTCTTCTGTAACTTAGGTTAAATAGTGGTAACCGAATTAATTTCTTTTACCTTCCCCAATAATTATTTCGATCATCTTCGACCACTTTTACCGCTAATTTGTTTCTATTGTTTTCCTTTTGTTTTCCTCTTTTTTTTTATCACGGGCAAGAAGGCGACTCGTTCTCGTGCCAACATTACTACCCCTCCCGAGAACGACTTCATTGATAAGGGGATCCTGACCTATGATGAGGTCTGCTCCTTTGACAATTAAGACATGCAGTCTATGAAAGCCAGCAAAGCGTTTCCTTCTGATGTAATCTCCAGGTTCTTCGAAGCTTCTATTCAGCCTGATTTAGTTTCTCCTTCTTGGGTATGCTTCCCTGAGAATCCCTTTTCTTTGGGTCTCAAATACCCTTTTTCGAGCATTGTTTCTGATTTCTTCCAAGCCACCAAACTTTCATACATTCAAGTCATGCCTATTATATGGAGGATTTTATTCTGGATTGACCGAGTGAATCGTTCCCACAATCTAGACATAGGTCTTGCCGAGTTGGCTTATGTTTACCAACTTTCTACTTTTAGGAATTATCGTTATCTACTTAAGGATAAGACCAATAAATCTCCTCTTATTCTGAAAACAAAACACAATGACAGATCCTGGAAGGAAAAGAAATACTTTTTTGTGAGGCGTGACTCTATTGTTGATGGGATCTCTTGCCCAAAGCTTGGGTTGAAAAGGGTAGGACCTATTTATTGATCTTAAGGATCCAAGGATTTACTCTTCTTATTTTGTTTATTTTGATGCAGTTTTCAAGTTTGGAAAAGCTTTTTCTGTTGCTAAAGATACCGAGGATAAGATCACAAGTTTCCTCACTTTATCTGCAGACGTCAGATCATTCAAGTTTGAGTTTCCCAACCTTAAAGAAAGTTCATCTACTACAACTTCAACTTCTTAGTGTATTTTATATGTTTTGACATTAGGATCCTGAGCTTGTGAGGATCCTTCACACTATGTAGGATCCAAAGCTACTTGTTCTAGTGCTCGATTTGTCCTATCTGAGCTTGAAGATGACATGTCTAGCGGTCTGCTTGTGGTAAAGAAGGAAAGTACCCCTCCATATATTCTTCCTAAGAAGACTCAGCTTGATCATGATGTGAAGACCCCGACGTCTCACAACAAGAAATCGTCTGATGTCTGGGATCTTGAGAATGTTGGAATATATGAGGCGTTGAGGAAGCTGATCTCCTTCTCCCAATCTGTAAGCATTCTCGTGTTCTTTTTGTTTAATTTTATTATTCACTTACATTTGCCCTTCTCAGGTCACTGAACATGTCTCTCGCTCCCATGAGGATCTCAAGGATAAGTTTGCTCAAACAGAGCAGGCGTTGAAGGAGCAGGAAGGAATCAACAAGGAGCTCCTGCAGAGGGTGGAGAAGCTGTCTAAGGAAAAAGCTAAGAAGGAAAAGGAGCATGTAGCTGAAATGGACGAGGCGATTGCGGAAATGAGGATGAGCACTACTGTTATTCTCTAGGAGGTGAAGATCAAGCTTGCGGAGGATCTTGTGAAAGCGGGATCCTGGAATATGGCCGAATGGCGTGAGGTGTGACATCCCGAATTTCACGGCCAGAAAAGACCGATTTGTTCATGCTTTATTTGAAAATCAAAGTATATTTTTAAAGAAATATGTTGCGGAATTTGTTCCAAAAAATATGATAAAGAATTTATCAAAGCATTATCAATGAAATTTATTCTCATTATATTAAAAACCTCAGGATGTCATTGTCAATACATATCAAAAGCATAAACATAACAACATAGGCCTTACAACATTTATTTATATCTATTGGCCTATAATCCATAATCCCTCATCAAGTCATCACAACTATGCTCTTGTGTCACTACCTGTAATACAAGAAACTAAGTGGGTCAGGCTTGGGAGCCTAGTGAGCACATAAGGTTTTCAACACAAAATATTTAAGTTTATTAGTTTCATCACATCAATTAGGGATGTTATTCGGGTCGGAACCGAACCGAACCGACCCGAACTTGAATAAACCGAAAACCGAATAAGGGTAATTGTATGAACCGAAAACCAAACCAAATAAGCAATACGGGTTCGGTTCAGGTATTATTCGGTTCGGTTCGTTTCTGGCCCGAATAACCCAAATAACATGTACAAGATGATTAAGGAGCTGAATAACCCAAATAACATTTAAAATGTTATTATAAATATTGTATTATGTATGACTTTTGTAGCTTATGATTTCATAACAAATCTTTTAAAGAAACGAATTAAAAGATTGAGTAGTAGATTAACACATTCAAATTTGAATGAGTAACATACATAATAACACATTGAAAGATTGAGTAATAGATTAAGATACAAATACTTACTTGAGTTTCTTGATTTGGAACCCAATTTTCCATGACTTGAATGGAGTTTGATCACACTAGAAACTAGAAAACAAGGATGAGGAGACGATTATTTTTTCCAGACGAAAGGGCCGACTTTTTTTTTCTTATCGTGAATGGACTTTGAAGTTTGAACTTTGAACTAGTGATGATCGATCAATGAGTCCAGGTTATTGCAAGTCGCAAGGGCAACAGCCGCAACTGTCGATCAAAGAGTAATGTCGCAAGGATGAGAAAAACCTCAATCGATCAAAGAGTAATGTCGTCGACTCGTCGATTTGGTGTAATACGCTACTGTCGATTTGGTGTAATACGGATGATCGAATTCGATTTCGTTGATTTTTTTTGGTGTATTACGTGGGTTTTGTTAGGAAACGATCGATAGAAAAGAAGACTGAATAATCAATCGTGTTAGGAAAAAATGTGACTTTTCATATTCGGTTAGGTCCTTTTGGACCGAATAAGCCCTTATTCGGGTAACCCGGACCGAATAACCCGAAAACCGAATAAGCCTTATATAGATACCCGAAAACCGAATCGAATTGCTTATTCGGGTCTAATTCGGTTCGGTTCGGTTTGGGTTTTCGGGGCAAATTCTCATCCCTAACATCAATCAACCCGATTACCCATTCCCTTTATCCTCACTTTCTGTCCGCAAATCATCTAATTCAAGGGACCTAGCCTAAGGATTTTCATCGGGATGGACACTACTGCTAAGGGGGTTCCTCAGCAATAAATATCCATAAGGAAACCATGAGGGGGACGGAGTACACCAGTGAACACATCGTTCACAAACACATACACGTTGCGAGCCTGCTAGCGTTCCACTGGACTGTCTAGAATAGTCTGTGGTCGTCATCTATACTCCGCTAGATGACTGGATCATCATCAACATTGAGACCTCTCATCATTTTATCACACATCAACTATTTCATTTACCCATGTTTTACCCAACATTTTCGTAGATATAAAATACATATACAGTTTAAATCATTTAAAACATGTATAAATCGTTCATCCAGCATAAATATCAAGAACACAGATAATATGCACACATAGCACGTAATTAATATTAAATACTTCATATCTATGTGTAAGATGAAAGTAACTATGCACTCACTTGTTAAAGTGGTGATTCCAACTTGGACAGCGCTTCGCTTCTTAACAATACAATTTACTTCGACAAAACCTAGTATTATTACCACTAGATTTTAGTCTAATATCTATCACGACTAATTATGAGCATTATTATTTTATAAGTGTTAAACAATACTTTTCAACCACTATGTAAAGACAGGGGTCAAACATGAAACACCGGAGGGCAGAACCATTTTGGCATTAGAGCACTTCTGAAATCCAACAACCCTATGCGACCCTTCAAACCAGATTCCCCGTACCGCGAGTAGTTAAAAACTATTATAATAACACCTTTTTATATCATATTTTATAATATATAAGTTTATAATAATGATAATAAATTTAAACCTAAGCTATACTTAAAGTAGGGTAAGAATTACTCACTTACCGGGAGGTTTGCTAGAAACCGGGCTCTGCGGGGGCAGAACTTTCCGAGCCGAAAAGCTCTTTTTCTCGAAGCCTTTTGGCGCTCCGGGGCTTTACTCAAACACTAGGGAGGTTACTAGGGCTTTGGGAGGGATTAGAGACAAGTTAGAGAGAGAGAGAAGTGGGTTTTGGTGTGAGAAGAATGGCTGCCTTCGCATGCTATATATAGGGAAGTTGGGACCTCGGTGCGCAGGGTGATCCTCGGAGGAGCGCAACGCGTTCCGGTGCGCAGGGCGTACCTGCTTATGCAACACATAGGAGCGGACAGATGTTTCGGTTCGGATGGGACGACGTGGTTGCTTTCGGACCAAGCATGCGAACGCGAGGCGTTCCCTCTACTTGCGCGGGGCGTTCTTTTGAGCAGTCTCGCATTTGACACTTCCCTCTTCTAAAATTCACAAATTCTGCATACGAGCTCCGTTTTCAACGTTATTTATATCCATGCGTAGGTAGAGACGTACTCTACAACTTTCGTTTAGACACATTCGGCTAATTTTGACTTTATTTTTAAAGTTATATTTTTAACAGGCCGGGACAGGAAAAGTCTGTTAAAAATTCATAACTTTGTCATCCGACGTCCGTTTTCATCTGTATTTTTATCGTTGAGCTCCTATTAACAAGATCTTCGATTCTCGTTTAGGTTGCGTCGGTTAAAAATCGGTTGATCTAATATTCGAACTCCGGGCTGCACACTGCTATGCCAAATCTTAGAAAATTCATAACTTCCTCATACGAAGTCAGATTTGGATGTTCTTTTTATGCATGCTCTCGGTTTAACGTATACTACGACTTTCGTTTAGATCGCTAAGGCTAAAAGGTAATTTATCGTAAACTCACTATTTACGTTACACAGCGTCGTGTCGATTTTGTCGTGAAATTTCGACATGTCATAACTTCTTCGTTATAACTCGGATTTCGGCGTTCTTTATATCTCCAGAATCCTTGTCACGACCACTAAAACTTTCTTCATAGATATTAGATTTATCTGTTATTTTATTTTCGACGCTTATTTTCATTCTTAATTTATTATATCTTATAAATAAGTATAATGCACATAAATATCACATAATTCACATAATATTCAAGTAATTCCTCTTTATTACTTCAAAGTAAGTTACAATTGTTGAACCTAACTATTACATTATCACACTAATGCTTAGCCTAGAAACACGGGCGTTACATGAGGCCCTGGGCAAATTAACTGGAGAGCCTGTTATTTCCAGTCAGGATCCTGCATTGCAGCCAAAGGAAGGAGGAAAGAAGACGGAGGTGGATTATGGAGGTGGTGATCATTCTGCACCTTAGATTTTATTTAGTTAAAAATAAATTTTAATATTTTGGATATGTAAGACAATATTTCACTTTTTGTGGGGTTGGTGGGCAACCCCTTTCTACTTTACGCACTTTAGTAGTTGATGCTGGTATCTTTTTTGCTTGTGAGGTTGATTTGTGTGGTTGTAGCGACAAGATTTTTGAGGATCCTTACATAATCAAGGTCCTAACAAGTTCACACCTTATAGGAACTCTGAACAACATGAGAATAGTTGATAATAAATTTATGATTTTAAAGTAGCTAAGATCTTTTAAGATAATAAACCTTTAAATATTACGTAGGATACATTTTTTTAAAGGGTAGATAGAACCTGGTGCTCTCTAGGGATCATAACCTTAGGAGAAATTTGAAGTTGTGATCTTTTAGTATGATCTTGAAGTTTACGTATGAAAAGATCCTTCCTTTAGGAGTTCATCATAGAAGATTCTTATTAGAATATTACTTAGTAAAATGGGGAGGATGCATGTTTGTAATGCTACAAGCCTTAGACATTTCTTTGGGAAAATCTCATCTTATGAAAACATGACAAGGTTTATGTATCTTAGAAAACCACTGGGGAAAATCCCAACTTAAGACAACACGTTAGTGTTGTAAATCTTAGGAAATTATTGGGGAAAATCCCAACTTAATATAACACGTCAGTGTTATAAACCTTAGGAAATTACTGGGGAAAATCCCAACTTGAGATAACACGTTAGTGTTATAAATCTTAGGAAATTACTGGGGAAAATCCCAACTTGAGATAACACGTTAGTGTTATAAACCTTAGGAAATTATTGGGGAAAATCCCAACATAAGATAACACGTCAGTGTTATAAACCTTAGGTTTAAATTTCAGGATCTTAACATATGTTCAAAAATAAGAGGGTTTCCAAGTCACTGAAGCATGGAATGATCCCCTATTTACATCCCACAGTTAGCTTTTGTGCGTCCAAGCGAGGTGTAGAAACCTTAAATCATACGAAAGAGGCAATTAACTCTTTAAACCTTAGAGGGGATTAAGTACCCTTAATCGTAGGAGAGATGATCAGTCTCCATTCATAGTTACTAGGATACTTGTGTATTATCATAGAGTGATGTATCCATTGGGATCCCTAAGTGTTAGGATCCTTGTGTGTCAAGACCCTTGAGTTCCTGTGCATAATAAACGTTAGCTTGGGGTGGGCGTTATCATGGCTAATGCCCGTCCGATGCTTAAGTTAGTAATGGGTTTTAGAAGAGTAAAAAAAGAATCAGATAAAAGTAGAGGGTAGAGAGAATGTACCTTGAGTTCGTTAGAAGTTATATATGCAACTTACATGAAATATATATTCAAATGAATGAAATTCCAGGATCTTGGAAAAATGCTCCCTTCAAGGATAGCTAGCCAATACACCCCGTTTCCAGATTTTGTATTGATGAGATATGGTCCTTCCCATTTAGGTGCCAATTTGCCTACACTGGGATTCTTAGAGTTTTGGAATGTCTTCCTAAGGACCAAGTCACATACCTGAAATCTTCTGACTTTGATGTTCTTGTTATACGCTTTAGTGATCCTTTGTTGATGAGAAACGATGCGGATCCTGGCAAGATCCCTGAGTTCATCGATAGTGTCAAGATCTTGGGCCATGATATTATCATTGTTTTCTTGATCCTGCAATTGGTATCTTGTTGTTGAGATCACCACTTCAGTAGGGATCACAACTTCTGTTCCAAACACTAAGGAGTATGGAGTTTGGCCAGTGGCTGCTTTTGAAGTGGTCCTATCTGCCCACGGGACGAAAGGAAGCTCTTCTGCTCATCTTCCTTTCTTCTCATCTAACCATTTCTTCACGTTGTTGAAGATGATCTTTTTGCTGGATTCAGCTTGAACATTAGCTTAAGGATAAACAGGGGTGGACGTTATCATCTTAATTCCCCAACTTGTGCAAAAATCTCTAGTCCTCTTACTTATGAACTTAGATCCATTATCGCATGTGATCTAGGCAGGGATCCCAAATCTGGCCAGGATATTAAGTTTGATAAATGAGACTACCTCCTTCTCTCGTACATGAACAAATACTTCAACCTCTATCCATTTCGAGAAGTTTTCTGTCATCACTAGCATGAACACCTTTCCACTAGGAGAGCCTTTGGTAGCTTGACAACTATATCCATTCTCCATTTCATGAATGGTCAAGGGGAAATGATAGGATGAAATGGTTTTGTAGGTTGATGAAGGATGTTGCTATGTCTTTGACAAGAATCACATTTTTGGGCATGCAAGAAAGCATCATTTTTCATTGTTAGCTAGTAGTATCCCATCCTTAACACCTTTGAGCATAAGGATTTGACCCCAGTGTGGTTGCCACAATCTCCTTCATGTATATCTTTTAGGACTTCTGCAGCCTCGTGATCCTCTAAGAATCTAAGGTATGGGCCTGCCATGGATTTCGTGTATGGTTTTCCTTGAATCATCACAAATCGTGAGACCCTCATCCTGAATGCTTTGTCACTTTTCTCTTCTCATGGGATTGTGTCATTTTTGAGATATTATACAATGGGCTAGATCCACGATTTGGAGTGTTGCGGAGGATCCTGAATGTAGAGATCTTGACAAGTAGGACCTTGAGGAAGTGGTTGACGGTCAGGATCCTTGATTATTGCTACGTTGGTTGTTTGATCATGGTCATTAATATCTGGTTTGTTGGAGGGATCTTCTATCGCTGGGATCAATATATGGGTTATAGGGATCTTTACTTCTGGAGGGATCCTAGGTTGGTTAGTGCGTCTGCCTCAACATTTTATTCTCTGGGAACTTGGTTTAGGCTGAAAGCTACGAATTTGGAGGGCAACTTTTTGAAGATTTGGAGGTATAGTACTAGTCTTTCGCCTTTTACTGCATAGGATCCATTAAAACGATTAGTTAATAATAAGGAGTCAACGAATACCCAAAGATCCTTGATCTGAAGATCCTTGGCCAACTGTAATCCCATGATCAATGCTTTGTATTCTGCTTAGTTGTTGGTTGCATCAAATTCACAGCTGACTGTCTGGGGTATGATGTCCCCCTGTGACGATTTTAGTTTGATCCCTAGGCCCATTCCTCTGAATTTTGAAGATCCATCAGTGAAGAGTGTCCATCTTCCCATGCTTTCTTCTTTTTGGAGTTCCTTGCTTTCCAACTCTGCTTTAGGTTGTAGATCATCACTAAAATCAGCCACAAAGTCTGCTAGTGCTTGTGATTTTATTGCTGATCTTGGTTCATAGTTGATGTCATATGTGCTCAGCTTTACAGATAAGTTTTCCATCCTACATGACATCTTTGGTTTCTGCATAACATTCTTAGTAGGATAATTAGTTATTATATGTATAGTATGTGTTTCAAAATAGTGTCTTAATTTTGTGGAAGCAGTTACTAATGCACGTATTAGTTTTTCAAGATGGGAATACATGGTCTCAGGATCCAAGAGACTTTTACTTACATAGTAGATGGGATGTTGATATCCATTAAGATCCTTGGCTAAAATAGCACTTACTTCGTTAGAGGATACTGAGAGGTATAGGAGGAGTGGTTCCCCATCTAATGGTTTCACCAACAACGGTGTCGAACTTAAATAATTTTAATTTCCTGAAAAGCGTCTTCGCGCTCTTTGGCCCACTCAAACTTTTTGTTTTTCTTCAAGATGTCATAGAAAGGTTTGCACCTTTCTGAGGATCTTCAAATGAACCTGTTTAGTGCTACTATTCTTCCTGTTAGTCTCTGAATATCCTTTGTTGAGGATGGGGATCTTAAATCGATGATGGTTTTTATTTGCTCTGAGCTTGCTTCTATTCCTCTTTTGTTCACCATGTATCCAAGGAACTTGCCTGATCTCATTCCAAAATGGCATTTGGAAGGATTCAGCTTCATGTTGTATTCGGCTAGTATGTTGAAGGCGCCTTCAAGATCCTTGAGGTGATATTCAACTTTCTTTGATTTTACCACTATGTCATCGATGTAGACTTCCATGGTGTCCCCCAGTTTGTCCTTGAACATCCGATTAACTAGCCTTTGGTACGTTGCACCTGTATTTTTCAGACCAAATGGAATAGAAATGTAGCAATATATACATGTTGGGGTTATGAATACGGTATCCTCCTGGTCAGATGGTTCCGTTTGAATTTGTTGGAACCTTGCTGATGCATCCATGAACGTTAGCAGATCATGGCCAGCCGTAGCATCTATCATGGAATCTATGTGTGGCATGGGGGAAGGATCCTTAGGGAAATCCTTGTTAAGATTTGTATAATCCATACATACTCGCCATTTCCATTCTTCTTTTGTACTACGACCACGTTGGCTAGCCACCTTGGGAACTTCACTTCCTCGATCATCTTTATCTTGAGAAGTTTTTTTACTTCTTCTTGGATGATATGATTTCTCACAGGCACAAACTTCCTTCTTTTTTGGTGTATTAGTCTGAAAGAAGGATCAATGTTAAGTTTAATATTTTTGTCTATACTTGTCATATCCCCATGCTTCCAGGCGAATCTTTTGCTTTTATCTTTTAGAACTTGATTAGGTCTTGATTGATCTGTTCTAGTATTGAGGATCCTACGAGGACCTTGGATTCAGGATCCTCGAGGTTCAGGGGCATTTCCTTTACATCCTGCTCTATTTTTTCTAGCACACCTTGTGCCCCTACTTTAATTGCTATGCTTGTCATGGCACCGTTGAAGATTTCATCTAGGTCTTGTAGCACTCCTTGGATTCTTTTTGATCACCTGGATTCTTTTTGATCACCTGGGGATTCTCCTTCGACAAGGATCCTTTTGAAAAAATAGTTGGCGATGTAATGAATGATCACCAGTCCATCGTGGTGGGGATCCTGGACGTCCGTTCTATTTGTTTCGTCGAACGTAATCTTCTTTTCATTCGTGATTGACGTATTCTTATGAGGACTTTCTTCTTTCTCGATTTTTGACACTTTGGCTTGTCTTTTTGCTACGGAATAAGAGGTACCACAAATGTTAGATCCTCCAAAGATCACATTGATTACCTTGGCGTCCATAGGAGGGGATCCTGGTTTTCTAGGATCTTATGAGGATCCTGGTCCTTTTCTTTGGATCTTTATTTTCTTCTTCCAACGATCTCCTTGAGGTATCCCTTGCTAAGCAGATAACCGATCTCCTTTCTGAGGGCTATGCAATCTTCCGTAATGTGACCAAAGTCCTCGTGGTATGCGTAACATTTGGACTTATCTTTCCAGGCGGTGGACTTTTCTCCCTTTCTTGTTCATCTTGCTTTGTCGCCAAGATCCTGCATAGCTAATATTAAACCTGAAATATCCACATAAAAACAATAGTCAGTGATCTTAGGAAATTATTCTTCCTCTCCTTCATCTTCGAGGGCATTGATCCTATGACGATCAAGTTTGGAATAAGGTTTGGATTTATAGGATCTTTGGACCGAGGAATCATCCTTCCTATTGGGGTTGTCATATGAGTTTGGTGGGTTGCTCCTCTTTTGGATCTCCTTGTCTTCTTCGATCCTTATGAACCTTAGTGCTCTGCTCCTTACTTCATCCATTCTTTTGCATGGAGTCATTACAAGGTCTTCATAGAAAGGGGAGTCCTTCTTTAAGCCAATTTTGAAGGCGTCTACGACAGTCACCATATCGATGTTGGGGATACTTAGAGCTTCCCTACCAAACCTGTTCACAAAATACCTAAGGGGTTCTTTAGGATCCTGAACCACCCAATAGATATCACTAGTGATCTTTTTGAATGTTCTGCTACAAGAAAATTGGTTGTTAAAAATATTAACTAAATGTGCAAACGAAGTAATATAGTAAGGAGGAACATTTAGTAGCCATTTCAAGGTTGATCCTTTGAGGGTCGAGCCAAGACCCTTACATAGACAAGCTTCCTTCAAATGTATGGGAATGGGGACGATCTCCATTCTTTCCCTATATTGTACCACATGTTCTTCAAGATTTGTAGTCCCGTCGTAAAGCTTCATGTTGGGAGTTTGGAAATACTTTGGGACTTCGGTATCAGCAATCACCGGAGCAAATCCTGAGATCATGTGGCTCGTTGGGGAAACTTCTGGTATAGGTTGGACCACCCCGGGCACACTTGAGATCATCTTCCTTAACTGCTGAAGTTCCTTGGCCGTGACCGGGTTTATTCCTGCATCAACATCCATGGCATTAGCATTAAAAGTATTATTATTTATGGATTTACCAGGATCCTTGTTATTGGGAGTAACAAAGGTTTTGTCTGGATTCTGGATCATATGAGCTTCCTCTTTTGGAGCTTCACCCCAATTGGGAGCAGGGGCCGGTGTTGAGGATCCTATCTCGTGACAGTTTCCTGAAGATCCTGTATTGTCAAAGTTCAGGATCTTGGGCTGC
Source organism: Lactuca virosa (assembly GCF_052849685.1). Taxonomy (NCBI): domain Eukaryota; kingdom Viridiplantae; phylum Streptophyta; class Magnoliopsida; order Asterales; family Asteraceae; genus Lactuca; species Lactuca virosa. Next base: position 44,098,005 of record NC_136432.1, on the reverse strand, counting down.
AAGATTAAGGGTACTGCTTCTTGGGGTTTGTGGATCTTTCCCCTCATTCTTTCCATTTCCCTAGTTACCGTCCTGTTTCCTCTTGCTGCTGAGTGACTTGTCTATCCAGTATCTTCATCATAGCAAAGATCTCGTTATTGGAAATCAGTACAGGAGGATCCTGAAATCCTTGGGTAGCGACCGGAGAGGTGTTTTTCTTCGGTGCCTCAGAAGTTTTCTTGGGAGCTCCGCCTGGAGGTGGAGGAAGGTTTTTAGAGGAAATAGAAGGAATGGAGAAAGAGGATAAGGTTGGTTGGGTAGACATTATTCTTAAATAATTGTGAACACCACGGCCTCACAGTGGGCGCCAAATTGTTTTGGTCAAAAAATCGATTAAGTGCAATTCAACCAAATTGTATGAGAGGTTGAGGTGTTAGTGTAATACGATTGTAGAATAGTGATCAAAGTGAGACAAGTGATTTACAAGGAAAGCCCTTGATCCTTTATAAGATCTCTGGCATAAAACCTTGGGAGGTGATAACGATCACATGCCTTGTTGCTTTTTATTGATTTTAATCTAAGATTACAGAGACGATGAAGATAATATGAGAACAAGTGTAATGGTAGAGCTAATCGTATGTGTAGTGTGCGATTTACAGGTGTTATTTATAGTCTAAACTAATTAACAAGAAGTCCGAGATTTTTGGGATCCTCCTTGAAAGTATTTGCACATTGTTTGACTTGGTATTCCCGGGTCTTAAGCTTGGATGAAGTGATTCTCCATTGAGAATGAGTCTTGTGTTGACTGATTTTGCACATGTGAGAAAAAGAAAGAATAATATAACCGTTATAAGTGTTAGAAAATATTAATGATAATAATCAAGATCCTGAGACTTCAAGAATATTAAAGATCCTGAATATGATTATGGGATCCTGTCCCTAACATTACGCATGCTAGATCTTAGATTTATTCCATTCTTTTCATGTTTGGTTGGGATAGCATGAATGGGATCCATAAATTTAGCAACTTTATGGATTATTGAGTCATTTTCTCTAGAATATAGTTCAGATATGAGATTTGGTGTTGGTTTAGACTCCAAGCATGAGTCTTGATCCCATTTTTTTGTTCTTAATGACCTAGCTAGTGTTTAAGTCACACATTGGACATGCATGAATGAAAAGACATGATTTTTATAGTCTTTAGGGTTGGGGAAGACCCTCTGGAAAGTCTCAAAGAGTGGCTTAAGGGATTAAGATCTTAATGCTCAAAACTGTCCAAATGCATTTCTCACAACATGAGCATTAGCATGTCACGTCGTGAGGTTAGCTGGTCATGACTATTTTGTCTTTAATCAGTCACGACGTGACCTCTAGGTGGTCATGATGTGATCGCAGGCTGGAGTTGACCAGGGTTAAATTTTGACCATGGTTGACTTTTTGGACCAAGGTGGACTTTTGGGTTAAAATAGGGGTTTAAGGGTGTAGGCTAATAGGGTATGAATTTATTATTGTTAGGTGTCTCGTTACTCCTGTCTACCATGTATGAGAAAGCTGTTGTGTTTTAACTGCTATCAGCGAAGTGAGTCTTCTCACTACTTATACATGTGTGGTATTTATGTGTATGACCAGATGGGTCTATTTGTTGAATGTTGTTATCTGTATTGGACTGCTGATATCTTTGGGACTGATGAGAATCCCTAGGGTTGCTGATAACCCCTGAAACGTGATGTTGACCCACAGGGCGTGCTGGTATCCCACTAGGATTGCTGATAATCCTCAGGGTTGCTGATAACCCATAAATGTTTATTATTGTTGTGATGTATGGATATTTTGGGAGGGACTCACTGAGCTTTATGAAAATTTTAGTCAAAAACTTGGGGTTTTTTCAAGTTGGTATCAATGCCCTGGTTTGAGAGATTTAGATGAACATCTGTGGGATTCCAGACTCAAACTAAGGGATTGAGAAGTATTATGAAAACTTTTTTACAAAAAGAAAAAATTTCCAATTAAAGAAGTGTAGGAAGTAGGGTGTACAATCAGTGAGAGCTTGAAGTAGTGATCTTCCAAACTATCCATAACTGTGTTATATGCGGTATTATAATTGTTGTTATCGAAATGATAGAAATGTGATGTGTATATTTAATGCACTAGTTTTTTATTTATAATTCCTAGTTTATCGCATCTAAACCACACCTTATAGGCAGTGAACCAGATCAAGTATAGTATAGCTTTGATAAGCAAGGGTGTTGAACACAAGGGGAGCGGTAATGAATTAATTTAGAATGTTTGATTATAGGTTACACAAAATACACGAAAGCAGTAAAGAAAGGTTTTATGGAATTACATCTCAAACATTTGATTAAACAATAAATCTCGATAAACTGACCGAAGACAAATCTCTTTAGGTACTTTAGTTTAGACAAATTACATCTTAAAATCATAGATAATTGCACACACAAATTTATTTATTCATGTTCACCGATTTCTAAAATGATTAGGTTCATGCTTACTATTACGAATCCTTTAGCAAACAAGTCAATTCAAGCAGTGATCAGTTGATTAAACTAACATGTTTCCTAGTGTTTAGTTCGAATCAAGCAAGACTTGTAATAATAATTAATCAAATTGGTTGGTTCAATTAATCATATGTGGTTGGTCATCACACATGCTCACACATTAATTTACTTATTTTCTAATTAACCCTAGGTTATGTTCACAACACTAGGCTTACAATTTTGATGGTCATCAAAATAATAAGAGGCAAACAATCAAATAGATGTTCATACAACTCAATATACTTAGTAATTAACATAAAATAATTATCATTAACATATAAGGATCTTTTAACAAGCTTAACAAGATTAATTAAACACGAATAAAACAATCCAAATAGCAATTCGTCCACAAAATCAAGAGTTCATCTAATCATAAACACAAAGCAAAGGGTTTTAACACCCAAATCAGAAAGTAAATACATATAGAATCATATTGAAATGCTAATCTTGGTCGGAACAACGAACCACATGATTACTGACATGAATCTGCTCTCCAATCCTTCAGATCTCCGCTCCTGTCAGCTTAACGGCCTTCCAGCCGCCTCCTAGACCCTCAAAACGGCTTCTTGGGGTTTATATAGGGTTGAGGATATCTCATTAGGGCTAATTTTTGGCTCTATTTATAGTTTTCAGTGTCAACTTGACAAGTTTGGACACAAACTCGGCGATTTCTTCATTAAAATCCCGTATTCCCCAAGTCAGCGTCAAGAATCGCGAAGCTTCTGATCAACTCGTCGAGTTGGAGGACTCAAACTCACCGAGTTCGTTTGGAATCAACATTTTCTCAAAACACGAAAGTCGTTCGAAATTGTGTATAGTTTTCAGAACATTTTGAATCACGTCAATCGGAGTTACGAGTCATGAGATATGGCCAAAAAACTGACAAGGGGTCAAGCTGTCCAACAACATCCTTATTTCTTCAAAATCCAAGATCCAAGCTTCCAATTGCCAATTCCGCTTCCTTTTCCTTCCGAGCATGTCTTTGTTGCTGAAATGAGATTTTAAACTAATTAAGTACCTTTTGTTCATTATTTGAGACAAAAACAACATAAAGTATTAAGATAATGCATGAATTTTATAACTAAATATGCCCATATAAAAATGCATGCTAGCTGGTAGGCTAAGGATCCCTTAGGAATTGTAGGATAAAGTTGTTTGATTGTATGATGCCTTATAGCCTAGGAGATTTCTTGTGGATGCCTTGCTAGGATTGAAACTAAGATTGCTGATTGTTTTGCATATACTGCATGATTATATATAATTAGGATTTTATAGCCTTAGAATACTTGGTTTAGCCGTGTTTCCTGTTCCTTTTATGGTTGTAGATTTAGGGTGGAATATCTTATTCGAATGTCTATTGAGTATGAGTTATGTATAATTGGTGTATGCGGGGCCATTGGTGGGATTAGAGGAGACTTCTGCAAGGCCGAGCTGTAGCTGGGAGAAGTCTGGGGAGAGTACCTAGGAGTTAAGATGTAGCATTTTAGAGCATATTAGTGTGAGTGCATAGATACAAGAGGAGCGGATTTATTTCTTGATATTTAGGACCCCGGGATGAAGTCTAAGTCAACTATGGATAGGTGTGGAAGGTAGTATGGGCTCGTACTACTGAAAGCATAGGATCCGTATGCGATTTTGAAATAATCTCTAGTGTAAAAGGGAGATTTCTTATGATATTCATATTGTCTATATCTGCTGTATCAGGTTTTGACATTTTTCTTGTGTATTTCAGTATGGTGTTCACTTGAGGTTCATGCTCTAGCGGTTTAGAGAGACAGGGTGTCAGTGATGATGAGATCCGTATGATCATTTCCACGGAGGTGGCCGCGACAGTTCTGGAGTCCATCCCGAAAGTGGTTGGTTTTATCAAGACCGCGATGATCGAGTTGTTCGATGAGTGCTATAACGTTGTCACCGAGGTTGCTGCTGCTGCAGCCACCGTAGCAGTCGTCGCCGCGAGACTACACGGGGGATCGATGTAGTACCGATAATTCACTAATATGAAGCCCCTGGAGTTTGACGGGATCCAAGATCCGATTGCGGCCATAACGTGGATTGAATATGTTGAGGGATGTTTTTATACCTGCTCCCATCCAGATGATCTAAGGGTCGCTTTGCGTTGAAGCTACTTCGCCTAAGGGCGAAGGATTGGTGGAAGTTTGTGACCACTGGCTACACACCGACAGAGCGGGCTACAGTGACATGGGAGCGATTTGTAGAGATGTTTCGAGAGGAGTACGTACCCTTAGTGGAGAAGGAGCAGTTGGCGTAGGAGTACTTAACGCTCCGACAGACGACCGAGTCGGTGACTGAGATCACCAGGATGTTTCACAAGAGAGTTTTGTTCTTCCTTGAGTACGTATCCACTGAGTAGGCGGGGATGACTCGATGCATGAGTGTGCTCAGGAGGGATATCAGAGAGTTTGTGATGAACACCCAGTACGGATCATTGGCTGAGCTTCAGTCCAATGATAAGAGGAGGGAGATTGAGTTGGAGATTCAGACGAGAGAGTTCGAGGTGGAGGTATAGAGGAACGAGAGGAGGTCAGTCCAGTCGCAGCCGATGGCTAAGCGGGTAAAGCCCACCGATTCTAGGTCAGGAGGTTACAGGAGCCGTACTTGCAACAAGTGCAGTAAGGTTCATGAGGGTTCCTGTCGGTCGGGGACAGTATGCTACCTGTGTGGCAAGGAGGGGAACTTCATGAAGTAGTATCCAAAGGGGTTGCGAGTTTATTTCAATTGCAACCAGGCGGGCCATGTGAAGGCTAAGTGTCGACTTCTTGCGGCGAAGCCGGTTCAGACTCCTGCTCCCACTACCATGCACATCATTGATGGGCGTCAGGTCAAGGATGATGCCCCAAAGGCCAGGGTTCGTGCTTTCCAGTTGACTGTAGAGGTGGCCAGAGCAGCACTCGATGTCATCGCTGGTATGTATCTGTTTTATTTTCCTGCTGAATTATTTGATTATTTATACTTATGATATGATTCTATTAGGTACATTTCTTGTGAACTCTATACCTTCCTTGGTATTATTTGACTCATGTACGAGTCGGTCTTTTGTATCTACATCTTTCTGTAGAGATTTCAGTGTTCCTCGTGAGGCCTTAGCGCAACCTTTGAAGGTTTCTATAACTGCCGATCGCACGGTTTCGGCGATTGAGGTTTACCGGGATTGTGTATTGGAGATTTTTGGTGTCGGGTTTCCAATTGATCTTATCCCTATTGCGATGGGAGATGCCTACGTGATAGCATGTATGGATTGGCTGAGTCGGTTTGGGGCACTGATTGACTGCGAGAATCAGTTAGTGAAGATTCGCGACCCCAGTGAGGGAGTGCTGACCATCTACGGGGAGGGTACCAGGGTTGGATCCTCCTTTTGTTCCGCCTCCAGGCGAGACACTGTCTGCAACATGGATGAATAGGATATATAGCGTACGTGGTTGACACGCGAGATGGGAAGGAGATGTCAGTTTCTGATGTCCCTATCGTGAGAGAGTTCCTCGATGTTTTCTCGGAGAAATTGCTTGGCGTGCCTCCCGAGAGGCAGGTTGAGTTCAGGATCAATCTGATCCCTGGCACCGTCGCGATTGTGAAGGCGCCTTATCGCCTTGTGCCACCATAGATGCAGGAGTTATCCTCAAAGTTACAGGAGCTGTTGGGGGAAGGGGTTTATTCGGCCTTGTATCTCTCCATGGGGAGCACTGATCCTTTTTGTTAGAAAAAAGGATGGTTCTCACCGAATGTGCATTGATTATTGGGAGTTGAAAAAACTGACAGTGAATAACCGGTATCCATTACCGTGGATTGACGACCTTTTTGATCAGCTGCAGGGGGCATCTTGGTTTTCCAAGATCGACTTGAGGTCCGGTTACCATCATATGAAGGTTCGGGAGGAGGATATCCCGAATATGGCTTTCCGCACTCGCTATGGGAATTATGAGTTCGTGGTGATTCCCTTCGGGCTCACTAACGCACCGGTAGTGTTCATGGATCTCATGAACCAAGTGTGTAGTCCTATGTTGGATCGGTTAGTAATTGTTTTCATAGATGATTTCTTGGTCTATTCCAAGACCAAGTAGCAGCATGATGATCATCTGTGTGAGCTTCTAGGAGTGCTTCAGGGGGAGAGGTTGTACGCCAAGTTCTCCAAGTGTGAGTTTTGGTTACACGAGCTCCAATTTCTAGGGCACCTCATCAACCAAGACGTAATTTTGGCCGACCCGACCAAGATTGAGGCGGTTATACGATGGGAAGTTTCGAAGTCTCCATTTGAGATTCGGAGTTTCCTTGGACTGGTGGGGTACTATAAGAGGTTCATTAGAGATTTCTCCAAGATTGCGGTTCCTCTCACCAGATTGACTAGGAAGGATGCCACTTTTCATTGGGGGCCTAAGCAGTAGGCATCATTTGAGAACCTTTGGCAGAAGCTCTGTGAGGCGTCGATGCTTACCCTTCCGGAGGGAGTTGATGATTTTGTGGTGTATTGTGACGCATCGATCATGGGTCTGGGCGTATTACTGATGTATAGGGGGTATGTGATCGCTTACGCTTCGAGGCAGTCGAAGCTTCATGAGGTGAATTAGCCTACACATGATCTGGAGTTGGGGGCAGTGGTTTTCGCCCTCAATATTTGGCGTCATTACTTGTATGGGGTCCGTTGTACTATTTATACGGACCACAAGATTTTGAGATACCTGATGGATCAGCCAAACCTTTATATAAGGCATATGGGATGGCTTGATGTAGTGAAGGACTATGATTGTGAGATTTTGTGCCGCCCCGGTAAGGCCAACGTGGTGGCCGGTGCGATGAGTCGCAGGGCGGTTAGTACTCCGATTCGAGAGGTGTGTTTGAGGATGACAATAGTAACTCCAGTATTAGAGATGATCAGGGCTGCTCAGATGGAGACCATCAAGGTAGAGAATCGGAAGAGTGAGCGGGTGATTGGTCAGATGTTAGCTTTTGATTATGATGGTCGGGGGTTACTGACATTTCATGGTAGGATTTAGGTGCCTTACTCGGGTGGGACCCCGAAGATTTTGATGGATGAGGCAAACAAATCGAGGTTTTCCATTCATCCGGGTGCAACAAAGATGTACCACGATATGAGATATAGTTACTGGTGGCCATGTATAAAGAGAGATATAGCTTGGTTCGTGGAGCGTTGCTTGACCTGCCGGAAGGTCAAGGCCGAACATTAGCGCCTTCACGGAAAATTGCAGCCCTTAGAGATACCATTGCGGAAATGGGAATAGATCACCATGGATTTCATCACAAAGTTACCAAAAACAACAAAGGGGTATGATGACATATGGGTGATTGTTGACTGGTTGACGAAGAGTGCTCATTTTTTGGCCATTCGTGAGAGTTTTTTTTGCGGAGAAATTGGCAGAGATTTATGTATGAGAATTGGTTGCTCGCTACAGCGTGCCCTCCTCAATTGTGTCAGATCGAGATGTTCACTTCACTTCCAGATTTTGGAAGAAGTTCCACGAGGAGTTGGGTACCCATTTGCACCTTAGCACCGCCTACCATCCGCAGGCGGACGAACAGAACGAGCAGACCATCCAAACACTCAAGGATATGCTACGATCATGTGTCCTAGATTTCGGTGGGATTTGGGACTCCTACCTCCCTTTGGCTGAGTTTTCATATAACAACTATCACGCCAACATTAGTATGCCACCCTTTAACCGCCTCTATGAGAGAAAGTGAAGGACCCCAATTTGTTAGGGAGAAGTTGGTTAGAGGGTCATGAGGAGCACAAAGATAGTGCTCAAGACGACGAAGTTCATTCAACAAGTTCAGCAGAGATTACAAACAACCCAGATTCGCCAGAAGAGTTACGCCGACCGACGCCGATCTGAGTTAGAGTTTCAGGTCGGGGATATGGTGATTCTGAAGGTGTCGCCTTGGAAATGCGTCATCCGATTCAGAAAGTGGGGCAAACTGGGTCCCAGGTTTATTAGTCCTTTCCGAGTGACAACCAGGGTGGGCAAGGTAGCCTACTATTTGGACTTACTGGAGAAGCTCAGGAAAGTCGGGTCTCGATCACAGGGAACAAAATTCAATTTATTAAATTAACTACTTCTAATTAAACTAAGAAACAAACTTTAATTGGGGGGGGGGGGGGTTACTGATTTTTCAAGATCAGAAGAACTTTACTATCAGTTAGCAATTAACAAGCAAAGAAAAGAAATTAACTTCAAGAATTAAAAGAAAATTTCTGCCTAGATCCGATTTCACCTTCTCCCATGGTTGATTTCTAATGAATGGATTCTATTGATTACCAATTTACTAGTTATTATGATCAAATATCTAGGCCTACCAATTTATGAATGACAAATCAATAATCATGCACAAGTTAAACACCAAATTGATATTAAGTACAAATTGGACTATGAATGATATTAGTTACTTTCATATGATCAAGTTAAGCAACCAAGCACAAATTAAGATTAATTATGCTCTCTAACACAACTAAAGTTACTAGCTTTAATTACTTAATCTAATATGTGATTAATCCTAGATCTAATTATTTAATGATCATAAACAATTAGAAGGCAAATTCATGAAATTAATATGATTAATTAACACACGCAATATGATTTATAAGCAATATATACTAGAACTAAACATGTTAGGGTTTATATATCAAACACAAGTAAAATCAAATATAATCATCCAAATATCAAAATCAACACATATGGACCAAGTTCATCTTCACCAAATAGAAGTAAAAGGTATTTAGCCTCTCGTTGTAGCAGAAAAACACAATAAATCCATGTAAAATAAGCTAGAAATAAGTATGATAAGCAAACCAAGTAGATCAATGCTGAATTCGATATTTTAAATATTCTTCAATCCTTGAGCTTCACTTGAATGTCGATCTTCTTTTGGGTTTCTAAGGGTTCTTAGTCGCAATTATCCTCAGAAAACTGATTGCATGCCTATGGATTCGACGTAATGTTCGAGATTTTATAATTGTCAAAATCTGATCACCACGTCACAGTTGACCGCCACCACGACGTGGTCCTCGTGTTTATCCCACAATTGCCAAGTCATCTGATTGGTCGCTAACTTTCCATTCACCACGTCGTGTTGGAGATCAGCACGACGTGGTCTTAAGTCTTCTTTTCTTCTTCTTTTGTTTTAGGTTCCGTTTCCTGCTTCCAGCTCCTTGTATGCTTCCTTTTTGTCCCGAACAAGTCTTCGCTGCTACAAAACATAGTTGAAACATAATAAGTATCTTTTGTTCCAAAATAAACATAATTGTAGCTAAAAGTATTAGAAATATGCATGAATTATATAGTTAAATATGCACATATCATGTAGTGGCAGCACCGTAAGGGATCAGAGTGGACCTGTGAACCCGAGGAGGAGATGCGTACCCATTATCCTGCTTTGTTCGAGACTGAGGACTTCGACGGCGAAGACTGATTCCAGTGGGGGAGAATTGTAACATCTAATGCAGGTACTCGATCCTTAAATTGTTTTGAACTAAATAAGAATGAAAATCACTAAATTTGAAGGTCATGACATGAAAGGTAGAATCTCACGACGTGACTTCAGTCTGAGACACGTGACCATTTTAAGGCTTACGACGTGAGGGTTAGAGCCTCACGACGAGTTTAGGAAAAACTCTAATCCCATGTTTTACTCCCTATTAAAGTGAAGTGGGAGGCTAGATTTTGCACACCTTCAGCCTCCATCACCTCATTCCTTCCCAAAACATTCTTAGCCTCAATTTGTTGATCTTAAGAGCTCTTTCAGTGGTTTATGGCTCTTTGTAGAAGAAGAAGACTCCTTGGGTGCATCCTTTTGGCCATCAAGCTTCTACCTATTCATTCTCCAGTGCTTTTGGACCTTTGTAAGTGCTAAAGATATTGCCTTTATCGATTATGCATGCTAGATCTTAGATTTATGCCCTTCTTTTCATGTTTGGGTGGGATAGCATGAATGGGATCCACAAAGTTAGCAACTTTATGGACCATTTAGTCAATTTCTCAAGAATATACTTTAGATCTGAGATTTGGTGTTGGTTTAGACTCCAAGCATGAGTCTTGATCCCATTTTTTCTTCTTAATGACCTAGCTAGTGTTTAAGTTATGCATTGGACATGCATGAATGAAAAGCCATGATTTTTATAGTCTTTAGGGTTGGGGAAGACTCTCTGAAAAGTCTTAAAGAGTGTCTTAAGGGATTAAGAGCTTAATGCTCAAAGCTGTCCAGATGCAGTTCTCACGACGCAAGCATTAGCATGTCACAACTATTTTGTCTTTTATTAGTCACGACGTAACCTATGGGTGGTCACAACGTGACCGTAGACTAGAGTTGACCAGGGTTGACTTTTGACCATGGTTGACTTTTTGGACCAAGGTGGACCTTTGGGTCAAACTAGGGTTTTAAGGGTGTAGGTTGATAGGGTATGACTTTATTGCTGTTAGGTGTCTCGTTACTCCTGTCTACCCTATGAGCGAGAGCTGTGGTGTTTTAGCTGCTATATTCGAGGTGAGTCTTCTTACTACTTATACGTGTGTGGTATTTATGTGTATGACCAGATGGGTCTATTTGTTGAATGATGTTTTATCTGTATTGGACTGCTGATATCTTTGGGACTGTTGAGAATCCCTAGGGTTGCTGATAACCCCTGAAACATGTTGTTGATCCACAGGGCGTGCTGGTAGCCCACTAGGATTGCTAATAATTCTCAGGGTTGCTGATAACCCATAACTGTTTATTATTGTTGTGTTGTATGGATATTTTGGGAGGGAATCATTCAGCTTTATGCTTACAGTTGTGGATTTATGTGTTTCAGGTACTTCAGATGATCATGGAAAGGCGAATGTATGACTGTAGACTCCGACATGCATATCCTTTATGATTTTTACATTTTGACACTCTGATTTGAGATGATTGTATTGATACTCCTAGGATATCTGTTTTGAATTTTTAGAACACATGTAGGTTTTTGCTAAAATAAAAATGAAAATTTTTGTTGAAAATTTGGGGTTGTTTCATGATTTAAAACTTTGTATAAAAATCAAAATTAGATTATATCATAGCCATTTAAGAATAAAAACGTATTATATTAATAATAAAAACGTATTCGGTAAAGAATGCAAACGTATTCTGACCAGAATGCAAACATACCTTATATTCTTTTAAAAAATTAAATTTGTTTTAACGTAAATAAAAAAATGTGATAATCATAATTAAAATTCTCAAAAATTTTAAAGTAAAAGTATTAATTATTCCTTGAAATCCGAAAAATTCTTTATTTAGCTTCATCTTAATTTACTAAAATACCCTTAAAGTGAGATTTGTGTTATTATATGGTGCATGTTATTCAATTTTAATAAAATACACCCAAAGAACCTAGCCTTTCATTTTTTTATATAATGGTCGGAATTTAGTTATTCATTGACACACTATTTGGTAAATATAAAGGATCCTAGCTATATATATATATATATATATATATATATATATATATATATATATATATATATCCGATAAGAATTTTTTTCGTAAGAAGGTAAGAAGTTTTTTTGTTCTGCATATTTTTTTGGCGAACAAAACAAATGAATCACTAGATGAATAAAAAATAACATGATTTACAAAAAAATCCCGAAGAAACATATCGATGATTCATTTTTACTATAATTTTGTTGATATTCACTAAAATTGTCATAAAAGTGAATTTGTATTTAATTTACTCAAAAATGAATCATGAATGTGTTTTTTTAGTAATTTTTTTATGTGAATCATCTTATTTTTTTATCATCTAATGATTAATTTTGTTTGTTTGCTAAAAAAACATGTATATAAAAAATTTCTTACCTTCCTACCAAAAGTTTCATTTTAATTTGATCTTGGTTATATATATATATATATATATATATATATATATATATATATATATATATATATATATATATATATATATATATATATATATATATATATATATATATATATATATATATATATATATATATATATATATATATATATATATATATATATATATATATATATATATATAGGGTCTGGTTCTGGTGAGGACTCAAAAAATAGTTGTGTGTTTGCATGCGACCCACGTCCGTCGTAACGAATACGGACTCGGGGATTTAATCACGTGCGACAAACGTCTATGGAACGTCATTTAAGTGAGTTTTTTTTCGTTTTTTATTTATTTACTTATTTTATTACTTTTAATTTTAAAAAAATTAAACAAAAATATGCTTGGTTTTAACATTATTTATTTTTTTTTCGTTTTTTTTATATTTTTTCGTTTTAAAAAAAAATATTTTTTAACAAAAATTATTTATTGCTCTATTTTTTTTAATATCTTTACTACATATTTGAAGATACTAGTGTTTATTTTTTTTTATTTATTGTTTTTTTTTAAACTAAATATTGGTTTAAGTTTTTAATGTTTAACAATTACAAAATTAAAAAAAAAGAATATTAATGATCATAATATTTTCCGTTCATACTTTTTTTGAATCATATTATTTTTGGATCATAAAATTTTGAATCAAATTATTTTGAATTAAATCATTTTTGGATCATATCATTTTGGATCAATAATATATTCAATTAAATAAAGTTTTCGTTCAAAAAAAATTATGGATCATTATATATTTTGAACCATTTAATTTTAAATCACAAACGATATAATTAAGGATTATAAAATATCTGAGTCTGAATATTTTTAGATCATAAGAAGTTTTGGATATAAAACAAGCTCATTCAAAAGTATTTTTGAATCATAAATATTTTGAATTATATTATGTTCAACATTTTTTTAAAAACTAATATTTCTTAAAATTAAAAAAAAATACTTCAAAAACTTATTTTTGAATTTTTTTACAAAGTCGCTAGTGTATTAATAGAAGTATCCTTTAAATTTTTTATGATTTTTAGAGAATATTTTTTTATGGGTTTTGTTTTTATAAAAAAAATAGAAAAATATATTATTTTTTTTTCAAATTTTATGATTCTGCTCATTTTTAAGAGTGTTCATTTGGATGGATCGGTTTTATCCGATCCAATCAAATGAATCCAAAATAATTTCGGTTTTCAAAACATGAATCCGAATAGTCCAAACTAAATTCAAATCTGATCCAGTTATAATTCGGTTGGATCGGTTTTTATAATTCGGTTTTCAAAAACCAAAACATTTTAAAACGACTTATAATTATAATATTATCTAAATTTTACAAAAGTAGCGGGAACAAGTTATTTAGTTGTGATTTCAAATTTATAAACAACTACTCTGTAGATATATTATAGTTAACTATTTTATGCATAAAAAACTTTTGAGAGATAATACATATTGATGTTTTTTTTATCGGGTGAAACGTTTTGAACCTATTTGAAAAAATAAATTACAAAATTAATAGATAACTCCAGATATATATTATAAATAAATAAATAATAAATATTTATTCGGTTTTTTTCGACTATTCGATTCTTATTTTATAAACCAAAACCAATCCGAAATCCAAAATAATAATTCGGTTTTGTTGAAAACCAATCCAAAAAATCCGAATATCCGAACCAAATAGTCCAATCCAAATTGTCCAATTGGACAATTCAGTTTTATCAAAATAGTGAACAACACTACTCATTTTGTAGATAATTAAATTTTAAGAACTTTGGTTTTTTCAGATTTTCTTTTCAATGAAAAAAAAATTATGGCCAAAAAACGAATTGGGTGGAAAAACTCAAATCTCCACCTTTTATTTTTTCTATCATCCGACAAAGATTTTTCCTCGCAGTCCTTACTTATTTTTAGTTCTCACTCGATCCAACTTATATATATATATATATATATATATATATATATATATATATATATATATATATATAGGGAAGGGTTATTTGGAAAACAAAAAAACCCTAAAAAAACCCCAAAAATCATTAAAATGCATAAAAAAAATACCTAGAGATCACAAAACTTTTTTTTGACATTTTTTATGAAAAAATCGCAGGTTTTTAAAGAAATTCGTTGAAAAGAAATTTGAAAAAAAAAAACTTTTTTTTAAAAAAAAAAAATTTGATTTTTAATTTTTTTTTCAGCGAATTTTAATAAAAAGCTGGGATTTTTTATAAAAAAAATTCAAAAAAAAGTTTTGTGATCTCTAAGTATTTTTTTTATGCATTTTTATGATTTTTAGGGTTTTTTGTTTTGCATAGAACCTAAACCTATATATATATATATATATATATATATATATATATATATATATATATATATATAAGTTTAATAGTGAACCATTATTAATCACAGAACTAAAGAATCAATTTAAAGCGTCATAATTTAAAACGATCAACAACAAAATATAGAGTTGTAGACTTTTACAATGGACGCACATATATCGAATTATAACAAAATTTACTTCATTTTTTTCGTTTAAATTTTTTTAGGCCATGTTTTTTATCCAAAAAAACCGAATATACTATTATTCATGATTTGTCGTCCTCTTTTCACAGAGTTCCATATTTATATATAAAAATGATTTTTTTTTCTTCAAAAAAACTCAGTTAATTTCTTTGTTTTTTCGAAAAGTTAAGGCCTATTTTTTATCAAAAAAATTCAATAAATATATCAAAATTCATATTTTTTTGGTACTCTTTAAATATAGATTTATATTGATATAAAAAAACGAAATTTTAGTACATATTCACATTGTGAATCTGCTGCCCAGATTCACAATGTGAATAATAATAAGTCATATTCAGATTTTGAATGTTGAGATTGAAATATTTACAGTTTAGAGTCACAATGCGAATCTAAACTAACCGAAGTTTTTTTTTTTTTTTTTTTTTTAAATCGTTGATGATGTTTAGTAATAGAGGACAAAAAATTGAGATTTTTGGTGTAATTTTTTTTTATAAAATTAACTTAAATATTGGAAAAAAACAACAGAACGCAGTGAGTTTTTTTCGAAAAAAAAAAGTTTGTTTTTTATATATCAAATGCATCTTTATGAAAAGAGGACGAAAAATCGTGGACAATAATATGTTCCTTTTTTCCAATAAAAGACGTGGCAAACGAAAAAAAGGGGTGAGTTTTTTTGGAAAAAGGATGAGTTTTATGGTATAATCCGATGTATGTGTGTCCAATTTACAAGTGTACATCCATTCTCTTGGCCGTTGATCGTTTTAAATTTCGACGCTAAACGATTAGTTCCTTGGTTCCTTATTAATAATAGTTCTGTATTGAACCTCATATATATATATATATATATATATATATATATATATATATATATATATATATATATATATATATATATATATATATATATATAGGAGTAGGATCAAATGAGAACACCAAAAAGGTTGAGAACGCGAGAACAAAGTATATTCATTTGTGGAAAAATGATAAATTTTTACGCATTTAATTTCAATTGAAGAGAAAAAACATATTCATGTTGATTGTGCGTAAAAATTTATTATTTCTCTACAAATGAATACGTGGAATCACTAATGAATATACTTGTTCTCGCGTTTTCAACCTTTTAGGGGTTTTCATTTGATCATTTCCCTATATATATATATATATATATATATATATATATATATATATATATATATATATATATATATATATATATATATATATATAGAGAGAGAGAGAGAGAGAGAGAGAGAGCGAGGTTCAAATGTGGATTGACATCTATTAATAATGGTTCTGTATTGACACCTATATATATATATATATATATATATATATATATATATATATATATATATATATATATATATATAGAGAGAGAGAGAGAGAGAGAGAGAGAGAGAGAGAAACGGGATCGAGTGCGGACTCTTTTTAAAGTGAGGACCCGTGATGACACCTTAAAAAAAATTGAAAAAAAATCTAAAAAAAAATACAAATCATAAAATCAAGCATAGTACTACATCGGAGAGAAAAAAAATCAGAAAAAAAATTGGATCATTATATATATATTAAATCCAAGGGACCTTATGAATAGTAATCTTTTTTGCTTTAGGTTTTTGCCACAAATGTTTGTTGAATTTGACATTTTTAGTCCTCGAAGTGAAAACTCTTACATTTTTAAGTTTTGATTAAGTTTTTATGCCTGTAGATTTTTGCCACAAATCTTTAGTGACTTTGACACTTTTCGTCCTTGCAGTCAAATCTTTTATATTTTGATGTTTTTGCCATAATTTTTTAGTGACTTTGACACTTTTATATTTTGACATTTTTAGTCCTCGAAGTGAAAACTTTTACATTTTTAAGTTTTGATTAAGTTTTTGTGCCTATAGATTTTTGCCACAAATCTTTAGTGACTTTGACACTTTTCGTCCTTGCAGTCAAATCTTTTATATTTTGATGTTTTTGCCATAAATTTTTAGTGACTTTGACACTTTTCAACCTCGCAGTCAAAACTTTTATATTTTGACATAAAAAACACAAAAAACCTCCTTTAGACTTTTGCCACCATATTTTTCCAACTTTGGCAACTTTCACATTATAACCACAACATTTTTGGTTTTTTCTCCATCAATGTTCTTTATTTTGGTTGTACACTTTTGACATCTACTTTTAGGGGCTGTTGGTTTTCTCCCTTATTTGTGACGATTTACACTTTCAATACATCTTTTAAAGTTTGCCGATATTTAACTTCTGTGTCATAGTCCAAAAGCGGCGGAGCCGCGTGTCCTTTTCTAGTTAAAATTGAATCATGTATCATTTTTATGATTCAACTTTTATGATCCATGATTCAATTTTAATGATGCAATTTTTTTTTCCAATTTTTTTCTCCCGGATATAGTACTATGCTCGATTTTATGATTTGTATTTTATTTTAGATTTTTTTTCAATTTTTTTAAGATGTCCTCACGAGTCATCACTTTAAAAAGAGTCCTCACCGGAACCGAACCATATATATATATATATATATATATATATATATATATATATATATATATATATATATATATATATATATATATATATATATCCCCTATTCTAATAAATAAGAGCATTTTTGCCACGTGACATTCTCTTAGCCCCCTCCAGTTGATTTTTCCTGCTCCTATCATCTAACTGAATTCCCCATATTCCCCTTGCACTATTTATTCTCAGCATTCTGTTTTATCCGAAAATAATGCATTTTTGTTACTCAGATACGTTATCCTCTTATTTCCTGCAAGTTCTTTAAAAACGGAATGTCAACAAACAATCTTCAATCTTCAATAACAAATAAACTAATATAAATCCACATTTACTATATGTAATTATCTTTTATTTCCAGTAGGTTTTTTTAAAACAGAAAGTCAATAAACAATACTCAATTACATATAACTCTATATAAATACCCAAAGATACATTTTTTAACGTAATTTATCTAAAGTTTTAATAACAACATATTCGAATATCTTGGTTAAATATTTGGATTACTTCACAATTCCCTTCATCCTTTCATTCACATATACAGAAGAGCAGCAGGAGCAGAAGAAAAAAAAAACAGCGAACTTGGCATACATTCTACGATTAGGTATGCTTAAATTTTCTCACATCTTTTCCATGTTTATAGTGCATTGCTAGTCTCCTATTTCTGGTGTAATTGTGCTTCTGTTTCAATTCCGATTCATTTAAGCATTGTTAATCTGATTGAATGTTATGTATTTTTAGCGGAAATTCTAACCTATAGCTTCATTGAGGCCAGTGATTTTCATCTACAAATTTTAGAGTGTATTTTATTGTTTGAAAATGGATTCCATAACTTATACTTGTCAAGTACTTCTACAAGTGCTTTGGATATATAAACGCATATGTTCATTATTCAAGCGAAAACAAGAGTTGGGGGTCGTTTCTGTTTGACTTCATGAGTTTAATACAAATATGATCATTTCATATTTATATTGTTAGGATAAAATCCTTAATGATCGATAAGATTCAAAAACAGAAAACAAAGAAGAACACGACAATGAATCAAAATGTGCTTAATGATTCAAGCTTCACAGCCTCAGAAGAGCTCGACAAAGAACTTCTACTGTAGAGGCGAGATTAGGGTTTACAAAGATTTCCAAAGATAAAAACGTTAACAACCTACAGTGCATGCATACACTATAAATACATAAACCCTAATAAATGAGACGGCTGGACAGGCCCAAAACCGTGTACATATTGGACTAAATATTATAAGCCCAATGACGCAACATCTAATACCCAACAATCTCCCCCTTTGCGTCAATTGAGGCGAGAGATGCTTCACTGCTGAGTCTTCTTAATTGTCTTGAAGAGTTTTGGTATCACAGCGAGTAGAGTACTGCGAAAGGCGATATACCACCGAATCATATCATTGAAGTTCTTCTTCGCAGCAGCATCATTCAGGCTACACTTGTTAATGATCTCCAAAATGTGTTCTAAGCAGATCGTGGAGAACAAGTGTCTGTCGGGTAAAGCGAAGAGGCATTTTTGGAAAGCTCCAGGAGTACCAGTCCCACGCTGAAACATCACAGTCATGTGGTATGTATCAATCTTACCCATACACATTTCGCTCATATCACTAGCTTTTCCAATCGGTTTGACAGTGGGCTTTCATTTCAGAACACCAGCTATTTCGACATCAAGCTTTGCCACTTCATCTATATATGAAAACAACATTCACTTTAGGTGAGACAGAATGGGTTCATATTTTTGCTCTTCAGTCAGCAGGAGGTTGAGCAACAAAATCCAATCATGAGGATTAAGATTGGACAGATCAGCAAGTGTGAATTCGTGCATAACATTTTATAATCCTCTTGTTGCCTTGTTTTCGCATCTAGAACAGATTCGCATTGAGCTATTGTTGCTTGACTCGAAACGAACCAGGACTTGTAGTTCCAATCGGCCCGCATCGGAAATCCGATTGTACTTGGATTCGCAATTAGTTGATTCGCAATTGGAATTGGGTTGGGATACATACTCCACTCGCAATTGGAAATCAGATTATACTTGATTTCAAATGTGAATGTGCTTGGATTCACATCTTGTGCTCGGAACGAATGTGTAAATTGGAGTTATTGTTTGATCGGAATTGGTATCTTGGCTTTCGTCTACAAACATACGTTTGAGCCGCCATTGAAAGAAGACTGGAGCATAATGCAGTCGTGTTCTTTTAATCAGACGACTAAATGGGGATGACGAGTTAAGTTATATTTTTGGCCCCTGAAACTTCAACGTTTTGATACTCCCTGTTGTTTTCACAGCTTGGTGATTATGGACTATTTCCAGAAACTATTACAAATGAAGGGGAATATGATGCGGATTTATTATTTTAATCCCCTAACTTTCAGCAATGTGACGGTTTCAACCCATTTTTTCGAAAAGCTTGCAAATTTAAGGGCTGGTGAACAGTTTTGGATTTTTTAATGCACACATTTTTTCGTGAACATAAAATTAAGGATTCCATCAAGTCTTGGCGGTTCGGAAAGTCGTTTTTTGTGATAACGTCAAATTTTTTCGACTATTTCAGATTTTATACTTCATCGTTTATATCATTTTGTCGCGGGGGAGTACAATAATTTTTTATCCATTCAAGATCATTCTCATGAACATTTGAAGGCTTTATAATAACGTTTTTTAGTATAAATCGGGGGAGAATTTGGTATGGCCATTCGAAATTGGATTTGTGACTTTTCAAATTTGAAGATTTTTGATAAAGCTTGTGGTAGAATTATGAAGGTAGCTTTTACAGTAGCAGTTCTTCATCGAGCTCTTCTAAAGCTTTTATAGAGAAGTATCCTTTACAGTAGTAGTTCTTCATCGAGCTCTTCTAAGGACTTGTTATATCTCCGACTTCTAGTATTTTCTCGATCAAGTGACGTTACGAATCTTAAAATTTGCGTTGTTACATGATATTTTTTGGTGGCTTATATCATTAGCTTATTTGAAGATCATTGTGACTTGGAGAGGGAGTTATTCAAAGACAATAAGTGATTTGGTTTCTTAATTCTAAAATGGGTTTTTATGGCGGGTTTGGCTTGATTGAAGATCCTTGGGATTACATTAGAAAATGAAGTTTAAAGATATTACTTCAGTGCTTGGTTTATATATCCTAGAACCCGTTTTTGAAGACTATTGAAGAATCAAGATTCGTGGATTGCTTCAAATACTCCTTGTCGAGAGATGATTTCTTATTTGCTAGATGTTTGGATTGGAAGTTGAAGCCTTGTCATCCATTCCATACTTTGAGGGGGAGATTGTAGGGTTTCAAAGTACTCTATGGATTATGGCAATGGGCCCCCTTGATGAAGTGAAGGTTAAAAGCCCAAGACTTATCTTTTCCCTATAAATAGTCATGTATTATTTATAATTAGGGTTAAGAGTGACGCAAAATGTAGCCGCTACGTTGTGAGGTTTCTTATGTAGAGTTAGATTATTTAGTCTATTCTGAAAGTGTAATCTATTCCTCATGTTTGAATAAATCGAGTGATCATTCGACATATCTTCTTTATTTGTGTTTGTTCTTATTTTCCGCATCTTGTTCATCAAATCACAATTAGGGTTTTTAATCCCAACATATATGATGCAAATTGCTTTAACTAAATGAATATTAACGAAACCACTTATTGTTATAATTTTTATAAACATAATATATTGTGTTTTTAACATGTTATTTTCCTGACTATGGTACCAAAAAAACACAATTATTCCGAATTACACTTATGTACTTTCATTATATGAATCAATAGCAGGAATAATTTATTGGCTGTCAATTTTGATTTCGAGTAAGTTTAAAAAAAAAACATTACAGGGGCATAATTATCGTTTTAATCTGATTGAATGTTATGTATTTTTTTTTTTAAAAAAATAGTTTATTGGAATCAGTAGCAGGAATAACTCACGACATACAAAGCCTACACAAGTTATATTTATTTCTGATTAACTTTTACCTGATTTGAATGCCTTCCTATTTTTTTATGATTTTTGTCATATTGTTTTTGTTCCAAACAAACAACTATTCTGAATTACACTTATGTACTTTCATTATATGAATCATTAGTAGGAATAATTTATTGGCTGTCAATTTTGATTTCGAGTAAGTTTCATTAAAAACATTACAGGGGCATAATCGCCATTTTAATTTATCAGATATGCTGCGTTTTTTCTGTTTATCAAGCTAAAAGATTACATTTAAATAGGTTGCCGATATGATTAAAAATCAACATCATGTAAATATTGTAGAAAATTATAAGTACTACATGGAAAACTTATTTGTTTATATTGCAGTGGTATAATGGTCACTTATTAAAAAAAATTTATCCCTTCTATTTTTTAGTCTTTTATTCGCTGCACAACTTATAATCATTAACAATATAATTTTCTTATTCTATTTTTATGTTTTTTTCTCTATTTTGTCTAATTTCTTTTTTGTTGTTCTGTCTTTTATTCACAAACTTACAACAAAAAAAGCAAGGCAAAAATATTGGTTGAGTAAGGCTCATATTGACCACTGATATTAAGTAAAAAAGACAAACCAAAAATGGGAAAATGGTCTTTTTTTTTAATCAAAATGGGACAAAATACAATGATGTTTTATTAAATGATTACAAATCAAAAAGTTATTAAAAAATACAATATTACAATTCATAAGTTTTCTAAATTAATGAAATATTATTTTATTACATAATTAAATTTTAGATTCTATTTAAAATTAACACCCGTGGGCTCCACGGGTTTTAACCTAGTATATATATATATATATATATATATATATATATATATATATATATATATCATACCTACTTATAAAGCTAGCATTTTTTCTTGAATCTCATGCATTTGAAACCCCCTTTTTTAACTTCCTCAAACCACATTCATTTGAAACCCTCTTTTTTAACTAATGCAGCTCAAAAGTTTTCTTAATTATGATTTAACACTCAAAAGTTTTATAACTTATATTATGTTTAATTAGCATTTAGTGAAAATTTTACTATAAAAAGGTCAATCTTTTGTGTCTTTTGTGTTATATAAAATCTTAAATGTAAGAAGGATTTGAAGATATTATGATTCAAAAGTTTTCATATAGTTGAAGCATTCACGATCCAAATATGATGATTTCGAGAAATGGGTTATGTCGCATCGATGGTAATTGTAATATTATTTTTTTCTTTCAACCAAAACAAATGAAACTTTTCTATTCTTTCTTTATATTCAGTTTCTCATTTAATATTTATATGTGATTTGTGTGTATTACTCAATCTTGAATGTGACTCTCCAAACATCAATGTTTTGCTTGGAATATCTTTCTGATTCTTCTTTTTCAAGAAAAATATTTTAATTGCAGGTTAGTGAAGAATTGTCATCAAGTTTCTATGGTTGAATGGTGTTAAATGAAGAAAGAAAATTCATAAAATGGATATAGGTTTTTTTGTTTGAGCAAAGTTGACGAATGTTAGTTTGTTCTTTTGATTTAAATGTATGTTTATGTTACATCTTTATTTATATATTCAACCACCCAATGCTCTTATTTATTTGATTGTAGCTTTTCTATTTTGATTATCTTTACTTTCTATTATTTTTTTGTTAGGTTATCCTACACAACATATTTAAAAGACAATATTAGAAAGATAACATAATTTTGAACATTTGATATGTAATTATGATATACTTATCATTATATGTTCTTCATATTAAAGTAATTTATCCATATTACTACGACAAGAATTACATATGACATTTACGAATATATATATATATATATATATATATATATATATATATATATATATATATATATATATATTATATGTGATTTGTTTAACATGTATATGCACCTATGTATGTTATAAATTTATAATTAAATATCTTTATGTTTAATAATTGAAGGGATTAAAATGATGCATCAAAACCAATTATTTATACGAATATAATAATAATAATAATAATAATAATAATAATAATAATACATTTCCAAGTACCGCATTCATTTGAAACTCACACTACAACTCAAGAATTTTCTAATTTATGTATATTTATTAGTTACAACTCAAAAGTTTTTAACTTATGATTATTAATTAGTAATTACTAATAACTTTTTATTTTCTTTTCTTTTATAAGGTTGTAAAGTTTTTCTCATTAAAAACATTAATGTATTTGAAGAGATTTGTGATTTAAATATGAAGAGTTAATATAAATGTTATAATAGATGTTTTAGTGTTTTTATGTTATTAAAAGTTATAGTGTTTATTTTTCATATTTTTTATTATTCGTTATATATATATATATATATATATATATATATATATATATATATATATATATATATATATATATATATTAATACAAATGTTATAATAGATGTTTTTCTATTTTTATGTTACTAAAAATTGCAGTTCATATTTTTGTTCATACGTTTTGTTACCCGTTATATTATCATTCATTTGATATATAATTTACACAATTTTAAACGGTTTATAAAATTATCAAATAATTGTATATATCACAATGACTTAAAAATTAAACTATAATGTTTAATAAAACTAATATGTTAACTATATGTTTGCTTTACTACTAACATTTTGTTTCAAAGTAGAAATATTAAATAATAATTTGGTAAAAGTTATTATTTTAATTATATAATTCTATTCTCGCGCAACGCGCGGGGAATCACCTAGTATATATATAAAGAAAGCATTTTTTTCTTTCATCACATTCATTTGAAACTCCCATGACTTTTCAATTTCTTTCTAATAATGATTATAAATTGGTTAATAAGGTTAAATAAATATCAAACCTAAAGTGTAATCATATATAAACCAAATTTCAATATTAAAAGAATATTTTTACTTCTACTTATAAAGTTATGTTTTTAACTTTTAACATATTATACTTAATCTATTAGTTTTAATATGATGTTGTATGTAAACCATTATCATTTTAAAGCTACAACTTTTGAACAATTTGTATAAAATAGTTAAATTGTTAATTTAAATATAACATTACAGGTCAACTTAAATATAAATTTTAATTCAATTTAAACAACCCACATAATATTTTGTAAATAGTTAAAAGTGATAAATTGCAGTGTCTTTCTAATAATGATTATAAGTCGGTTAATAAGGTTAAATAAATATCAAACGTAAAGTGTAATAATAAATAAATTAAATTTCAATATTAAAATAATATCTTTACTTCTACTTATAAAGTTATGTCTTTAACTTTTAGCATATAATACTTAACTTATTAGATTTAATATGTTGTTGTATGTAAACCATTATCAGTTTAAAGTCACAACTTTTGAACAGTTTGGACAAAATATTTAGATTGTTAATTTAAATATAACATTACAGGGTCGACTTTATAAATTTCAGTTGCTTCTAAAAAACCCAAAGAATATTTTGTGAATAGTTAAAATTGATAAATTGTTGTGCTAAATGCAAAAACTAAATTGTAATCTCAATTTAACTAAATTATTTCCTAAAGATATTTTTATAATCGTTAAAAGTTTTCAAATAAGTAACTTAAAATAACCTATAATAACAATAGTTAAAAATAACTCTATATAAATTATTATATTGTTACCTTTAAAACAAAAAACAATGTTTGATGTTTTAAATAATTACAATGATAGAAATTAGAACGTTAAACAAATAAATATTAAAAAAGTAATTAACAATAACAACAACTATAAATAACATTAAACCATATATTATATTTAATTTTATTTATGAGTAACTCGCAGGTAGAGGTTATTCAAACGATTGAAATTATGCAGTTTTAACTTTTAATAGATGTATTAATTCATAATAATCAATACATTATATCAACTTAGTATACGAATTATTATATCAAATTTAACAACGTTATTGTTATATTTAAAAAACATATATTTATAAAGATTTCAACTATATGGGTGTTTCTGCGCAGAATGCGGGCATTCGACTAGTGTATATATATATATATATATATATATATATATATATATATATATATATATATATATATATTGCGCGATGATTGTTACTACCAGATGAGCTATTAATTCTTTTGTAAACCATTTAATAATTCGAGTTGAATTTCTAATATGTAAAATAGTTCGCCGGCTCTCATTTGTGCGTCCTTCTAATTCTAAAATATCATTAATACGCTTAATTATAAAACAACTCATGACCTAGCTCACTTGGTCCCGCGATTTCATGTTTAAGTTTTAAGATAAAATATAATGTTGATCATAAACGTAGCTTTATTTTGACAGGGACTACTACTTAATACCCAAACCTACCTATATTAAATGGCATGTCTATAAAAACCATGGTGACATAGCTACATTGAACACATCTCGGTCACAATATTTTTCCAATCCTTTGTTTTCTTCTTAACAACTGAAAATGAAACATATAACATGGGTGACACTTAACCTAGTAATAATAGTGATGTTCTTGTTCCAGGCTGTGGTCACATGCAATGCACGTGCTATGGGGAGTACTCAGAAGCTTAGGGTTCTTGCAGCCAAGTACAATGTTACATCCATTCTGGTTTTCGGTGATTCAAGTGTCGATCCTGGTAACAACAACAATCTTCCAAACACATGGCATAAAGGCAACTTCCTGCCTTACGGGAAAGATTTTAGTCATTCCCTTCCAACGGGAAGGTTCACCAATGGCAGACTATGCACTGATTTCATTGGTAACTTTTAATATAATTTTCATGTATGAATACTTGTAGCACACGTTAAATCGCCATTTCACCATGCATTGATGCTTGCTGAAGGTACCTTCTACTGTAGGTACATTTGCTGAATATCATGCTTTGTTGTTTGTTTGTGTGATTGCAGCTGAGGCTTTAGGTTACAGAAACATAATCAAAGCGTATTTGGATCGAAACCTGATGGAAGTAGACCTGTTGCATGGTGTTAGTTTTGCATCAGGTGGTTCTGGTTATGATGATTTCACTGCAAAGGTCACTGTAAGTGACATGCTTCGAAATATAAACCTAGGCGTGGACGTTCCATTTATTTATGGATATATTTTTGCTATAGTTTTTATTTTAAGAAGTTATATAAAATATGGTCAGATGGCCATGCTCAAAGTTACTCAGAGTATATATAAATTAACGCATATGAAATCTTCTAAATTAGTTTATTAAAGTTAAGGTTATATTTTTAATGATGTAAGTTTATATTTCTATGTAACTTATTAAAATTTTCAAAAAAAAAAAAAAATGGACCAAAATTCTTGTGGGTCACCAACTCGATCTGACGCAAATTTGGTCAGATTAAAATAATTTTTCTACTCGTTAATTACAGAGCTTTACAAAAATCAATTGATACACGCCCACTCATGCATATTAAATTAACACGGAAATGTGCTAAAGTGGCGCTTTCTTTTACTAAGGTTATTTGGTAGATTACGGTAAAATATGTAAATGACAAAGGATATTTTAAAGATTCAGTTTTTTATTGTATAATTGATAAAAGGTATATTTTTAAGAATTAAAAAAACTTAATAAGCTAATAGAAATGTTAGTTCTAAGATTAATTTATATGTTTATTAAAAATGACATCTAAATGCTTGAAAAATAGATTAGCTTATAAGCTAGTTGTAACATATCAAATCTAGTTATATTTAATAATATCGATTTTGCATTTATTAAATCCAAAACTTGATTGTAATTTTAATAATTTCACATCTGGCAAATTTTTCTAAGCTAAGATGCATATAACAATCTCCTTATGTTAAAGAAAAAGAATGGAACACGAATGGTAAATTTTATTTTCCTAAAAGTATGTATATGGTTAGGTTATTTTAAAAATTATAAATATTGTATTAATATAGAGTAAATTACACAAATGGTCCCTATGGTTTGGGGTAATTTGCGTGTTTGGTCTCTAATTTATTTTTTTAACTCGGAAGGTCCATACAGTTTGTTTTTGTTATGCATTTGGTCCCTTCTGTTTGTTTTTGTTACACGTTGGGTCCTTATCTTACCTAAAAAGACTATTATTTAAATAGGGAAAAAAGGTGGGGTAGGTAAGATAGGGTGAGGGAGGTGAGATTGGAGGTGTGTTTATTTAAATAAATCAAAAAATCAATAGCAAAATAGTCTTTTTAGGTAAGACAGAGACCAAACGAATAACAAAAACAAACAGTAGGGACCTTCCGAATTAAAAAAATAAGTTAGGGATCAAACACGCAAATTACCCTAAACCATAAGGACTACTCCTGTAATTTACTCATTAATATAAGAACAATTTGTAAGCATCGGATAAAAATATAAATATTTTTTTTTATGAGAGAATCAACAATAAACACCAAGTGGGGAAATGGTCACCATGTTGCATCTTGTTATAACACCAACTTTTTTCCATTTTATAATTTATTTTTTATTTATTTTTTCGATTTTTTTTAATTTAGACAAATATTTTTTAAATATAACATAATAAATAAAACATAATGTTTAAAAATTATAAATAACATACAATAAAAAACAATTTTTAAAGATTAAAATTAACATAGAAATTAAACTACACATAACATCCAAATTCCAAAAAAAAAAAAAAAAATACAACGCTATTCGTTATCGTTATTGTTACCATAGAAGATATAATCCGCCAAGTCCTCTCGAAGTTGTCTGTGTTTATTTGCGTCCTGAATGTCAACAACTCGATGCAAATACTCTGTTGTTCCAGGTTGAAAATGAACGTGTCTGGGCTCCGTTGGGATATAGTGTGCTATATTTCGCCCTTTATCTTCTACTACCATGTTATGTATTATGATACATGCATACATGATATATCGTAGAGTTTCTAAATCCAATGGTCGTACTGCATGTTCAACTATATGCCACTTCGCCTTCAGCACTCCAAAAGCATGTTCCACATCCTTACGTGCTCCTTCTTGTCTTCTCTTAAAAAAATTTGTCTCGTTCTTCAACCGGGTAGCAGAATGCCTTCACGAATGTAGAATACTGAGGATATATTTCATCTGTAAGGTAATATCCATATTTGTATTCTTTTCCATTCACCGTGAAATGAGCATCCGGGGCCTTTCCATTCAAAAGATCGTCGAATATTGGCGACTGATCAAGAACGTTGACGTCGTTGTTGGAACCCGCAACCCCAAAAAATGCATGCCAAATCCATAAATCTTGAGAAGCAACAGCCTCTAAAACCAACGAAGGTGATCCGTGATGACCACTTGCGTATTGCCCTTTCCATGCTACCGGACAATTTTTCCATTTCCAGTGTGTGCAATCAATGCTTCCGATCATTCCGGGAAACCCATGGCGTTCTTTATGCGCCGCATACAATTCTTGCAAATCATGCAACGAAGGTTTCCGCAAATACATGTCTCCAAATGTTTCAACAACACCCCTTGACAATGTATACACACTCTCTCTTGCGGTTCTTTCGGACATTCTCATATAGTCGTCTATGGTGTCGGGTACCTCCCCCATAGCCATCAAACGAATGGCCGCAGCACATTTCTGCAAAGTTGTAAACCTTCGTCTACCTCTAGCATCATATCTCAATTGGAAAAATTCATACCTAAATATATATTAACTACAGTTTAAAAATATATTGTATATGTTGTAAAATCAAAGAAACATGTACTAGATTTTTTTTTGTATAAAAGTATAGTAAAGAAGCGATACCGGCTTTCCAAGGCGTTGGCGATCCGTAGGAACACATTCATACTCAAACGAAATCTTATTTTGAAGTCCTTCGACCCGTATACACAATTATCCGCAAAGTAATCGCGATATAGATGCTCGTGTCCTTCCTCACGATTTTTGTTTAACATCGCACGTCTTGTTAGTAGCGGGGCTGGGTCTGGTTGTAGTAGCTCGTTACTATAATACTGATACATCATCCTGAAGAATATATCGTCATCGGAATCATCGGATGAGTCGAAAGGATCCATAATTTTTTTTTGAAGATAATTGAGATTTATAGAGAGAAAGAGAGAAGTTATGTGTTTAAAAAATTGTTTAGATATAATAGGTATTTATATAGGAAAAAAATAATTATTTTTAAAGTTTTTTTTTATTAAAATAACCGTATTCAAACGGTTTCAAATGGTTAACGTTCGATTTTTTCTCGTTTCATCGGGTGGAGACGGCAACGAGAAAAGCCACAACGAGATAGGGGGGGGGGGGGGCGTTGTGCACCTCGTCGTGACGCCGTTTTCAGCCTCCACGTAAGCAATAATGAGAAACGCGAGACTCACACCGTATGCTCTTATACTAATGAAAATCTCTAAAACAATTATTTTTTACTCCTCCGTCTCATATTTATTGTCTAGTTTTGACTTTTGGAATTTTTATTTTCCAACTTTGACCTGAAATATATTTTTATATATAATATTTGATGCAAAATATATGAATGGATTGTGTTTAAAATGTATTTTTATTGTTATAAGTTTCATCAAGTAATTTATAAGACAAATACAAATATTAAATATTTAAGGTAAAAGTTATAAAATCAAAAGTTTAAAAATCAAAAATAGACAACGCATAAGACACGAAAAGTAATATTTATAAATCAAAATAACAAAAACATAAATTTAGAAAATATATCATGTTATCTTGAAAAAAAGGATTAATATTTGATATAATAATCACTATCAAAATTGAAAGATGGTAAAATTAGTTATATTTATAATAATTAATCATAACAATAATTAAAAATAATAAATAAATAAATAAATTTGTGCTTTCTTTTATTTTTTACAAACCCCAAATAGAAATCATGATGTATAGATGTTTAATTGTCTAAATGAATTAAATAATGCAATTGTTAAAATTAATGATAAATAAAAAAAATAAAAAATATTTTTAAATTTACAACATGTTAGTAAAAACGATTAATATGATATAGTTTAATATATATCTTAATCTTACCATCTATTTACAATATTATTATATAATTAAAATATTATAATGTTTTATATTTTTAATATAAAAACTATTGTTTAATAATTAATGACGAGGACATTATTATTTTTTATAACATATATTTGTTAATAGTTTAATTATATATTTTTATTTAAGGTAATTTGAAGAAATTCTACTAATATTTTAATATGTCAACTATCAATAATTTTTGTGGATATAATTAACTTATTTGATTAAATCTTAAAATAAATAACTTACAAGCAAAAAAATATTTGTCGAACCGAATCAGCACGGCGATTTATTTGAAAAGATGATATTACAAATACATACATTTAATATAAATGTTTATGGCAAATAAAATATAAAGGATAATGGACCTCTGTGTATTTATTCATTTGGAACTTTTTTTTTTATCTCAACCGAACAATTTATGAATCACAAACATCTTTTATCATCTATGTCCATATGAAAGAAAATAATCGGTGTGAAGTAACACAAAAGCAATCAACTATTGTAGACATAAAAGTAAATCAAAATAATCGGTAAAGTCAACAATATATATATATATATATATATATATATATATATATATATATATATATATATATATATATATATAGAGAGAGAGAGAGAGAGAGAGATATGTTCTATTGAAATTAAAAATAAAATAGAGATCTTGAAATTCAACCTCAGCCACGTATTTCACATCTACCGTCCTAACCCTCCGGCGTACCGGCGCGGCAAACCTGGTATAATCATAAATGATTATACAGCGCCACCCGTTCCTTTCTCTCCCGCCACCATCCCCACCATCATAACCGCCACCGCCACGACCATTACCACTACCTCTGACACCAGCCGACCCCACCACTGTCACCTCCGTTACTTATACCACCGCCACATCTGTCACCACCGCCTCCTCTGCCACCAACTGTTATAATAATTTATGATTACTCAATCTGTGAACAAACATATATGTATAATCCTATATGATTATACCTCTCTGCCATATAATCATTTATGATTAGGCATATCTCGTTGCTGCCGGTACGCTGGAGTATTAGAGCGGCAAATGAGAAATATGTGGCTGAGTTTAAATCTCAAAATCTCTATTTTTTTTTTAATCTGAAGTGAACCGTCCCCTATATATATATATATATATATATATATATATATATATATATATATATATATATATATATATATATATATATATATATATATATATATATATATATATATATATATATATATATAAGGAGGCAAAGAAATAAATAGTTTTATATCATATATAAGTAGGCAAGTAGCATCTAGGCTATAAAAATAATGCGGTTTACCCCTAAAGTTCACACTAAGGTTGGTTGCATATTCATGCTGAAATCGAACACACATATCTTTATTTTAAGAAATCAAGTACAAATCATGTGTGAACAAACTACTAAGTTCATATAAGTCATCAGTTATAAGTTGCTAATAGTTTAATCATGATTTTAAGTTGATTCAAGATTATTAAAACTTTGTTACAATATTGAGAAGACATTGAAATTAAATTATAATTACCATTTCCATAGAAAAATTAATGGATTGATGTTAAAACTGATCATTTTATTTTCTCCATGTAGAATGTTATATCTCTTCGAAAGCAATTGGAGTACTTTAAGGAGTATAAGATTCGTTTAGGGAAGCTTGT
The DNA here is from genome assembly GCF_052849685.1 of Lactuca virosa. Classification (NCBI taxonomy): domain Eukaryota; kingdom Viridiplantae; phylum Streptophyta; class Magnoliopsida; order Asterales; family Asteraceae; genus Lactuca; species Lactuca virosa. The sequence continues at coordinate 44,065,919 of NC_136432.1, read as the reverse complement.
TGGAGAAGAAACTTGTCATAGGATTGTGGGTAATGCTGTGTTCATTTTGAGCACAGGTACAAATGACTTTTTACAAAATTACTACATTGATCTACTCGATCCCATAGGTTTACCATCGCGCAATACCAACGTTTCTTGATCAATTGCATGGAAACTTCAATAAAGGTAAAACATCAATCTCTTTCTATTTTTAACATTTGATTAAAGGGAAGGAAAATTTAAGTGATCGACACTAATTGATTAATTTTTTTAGATAGTTACAAGTAAAATGGAGATTCAGATTCATGATATGATGTTTTAGGAAAATATTACGACATACCATGTACATGAGTCATATCAAATTACATGCTTATTAGTTTGTGTAACACTTATAGGGTTTTCTTCTGTATAATAAAATTATAGGAAATGCATTTATTAGGAGTAAGGAGATTGGCGGTTGTTGGGATGGAGCCATTTGGATGTATGCCTATGATAAAGACATTAAAGAATAGTGTTAAATGCGATGAAAATATGAACCAAGTGGCTCTCTCTTTCAACTTTTTGTTGAAAGCAAAGTTGTCATCACTCGAAGCAACATTACGGATGAGAAGTGTCTTCGTTGACATTTATGGTGTCATTCAAAACACCTTACAAAACCCATTAAAATATGGTAAGTGCCTATTTCTACATCTGCAAAGATTCATGCTCTCTGAAACATGCATGAAGACTTTCATTTTTTGTCGAGAAAATACACGAGAGAACTTAGTTGGACTTGTTTCTACGATCGAGACGTAGTAATAATAAACAAAATTACGTTCATCGTGGAATTTTCAATAGTTTGAATTTGATGTTCCAAAAGTTTATAAACTATAAACTTCAACATTGACAAAATGGAACACATTTTTAGTGTTTACGACATATTTTTTTTTTGTCTGTTTCTAGCTAACTCCTTTCGAGGCACGGTGCCCTTTTATATAAATTCTCGCCAATTCAATTCAAAAGGAAAAGCCAAACACGATAACTAATGATTGAAAGGATAAGCCGAATGAAGTTACCTTCATTGGTTTGTCATAGATTATTTTGAGACGTAAAGTTACATATAGTCTTTATATAATTAGATAGTTACAAATAGAAAAAATGGTTTACCAATAAATTATTATTATCGGAAAAAATATTGTTAATTACAACTAAATAATAAAGAGTGTTCATATATAGAACTTTATTAAATGCAAATAGATTATATATTTAATCTTAAGACACAATATAATATGGCTATTATTATAACGTATCTTCCCTAATTCATATAAATTATCAAATCATAGGTAAACATGTTATTCTACTCACAAAGTGTGGTACACAAAGCAATATAAGGGATACATATAAAATTTTCCTATAATATCTAGATTAGAGTATAATAATAACAACTAATTTTTAATAATGTTTGAATAGAAAACATTACACGATTTCTAAGTAAAAGTAAATTTATATTTAAAAATCATTAAGTATAAAAAAAATGACATGTAAAATCATCTTGGATTTATTATTTATTAATTGGATTTATTATTTATTAAGTTCAGTACATAGAATCATGAGAAATTTTTGAAAAATGTTTTTGGTCAAAATGAAATTGACAGGTTTTACTGAAACTGAAAAAGGTTGTTGTGGAGATGGATTAACAGAGTTCGGGACAAGTTTAAAGGGGCTGAATACATGTACGAATCATTCGAAATACATTTATTGGGATGCCGTTCATTTTACAGAAAACATGTATTACATCATCGCAGACGAGGCTGTAAAATCTATAATCGCAAGTCTTTAATTAGCACCGTATATGTTCATATGTCACTGTTACGCGTTTACGTCATTGGACACGAGGAAAGAACATGATTTCCAAGATCATTGCTACATCATTTTCAATTCGGTTTTAGTACTTTATTAATGTAGTACCACATGTTAATTATCTAAGTTCCATTATGTTCTCTTTCATTCATTGTTAAATAAGTTTTCTTGTATCTTATAAGTGGACACTAAGCCCTAGCAAATGTATGATTTTAGTTTTGTGTTTGAATAAATGTATAATTGTTTTTATGTGATTTTTGGTATTTTGTGAAAAATAAGATGTTGCATGAATCTCTTAGATATCATGTACTTCTTTTAAGAGTATTATCATGAAATCTATATGACAACATTTGTAAAGAAATATTATGATTTAGATGATGACAAACACTATTTTGATACTTAATTACTATATTTGTTGTAATTGTAATGAAAGTACATCAACTACTGAAGAAAATACATATTGAATATAATAATCAACATCGACTTATCCATCAATGGCCAAATATCAAACATCATGGCATTAGATAAAACCTTAATGGCGATTTATTGATGAACATGGCGATGAGAACCTAAACATCAATCCGAAGATACATATGATCAAAGGGATACACAACTCATAACTATTTAAGCTAGAAATTATATTACGAGTCATAGATTTGGCTAATGGAAAACATCATGTAAAACCTAGAATATTTTTTTATTTTGCGCTGAACAAAATTAACTAGTAGTTGAAGGCTTTATTTGTTGAGGCTAATGATCAATATTTGGTACATTTGCAGAAGGCCAATAACTGAAAAGACGTTCTTTAGATGAAAATATCCTGATAATAATGTACCTTTAAGCACAATACAATACATTAGTTGGTGGCTATCGGCTCAAGTGAGATATGAGCTGCTAATGTAGACCAATGTAGACGTCATCTAAACCTCTCTCTCTCTCTCTCTCTCTCTCTCTCTCTCTCTCTCTCTCTCTCTCTCTCTCTCTCTCTCTCTCTCTCTCTCTCTCTCTATATATATATATATATATATATATATATATATATATATATATATATATATTAGGTGTAAGACCCTTGTAGTATACGGATTAATTAAAAAAAATTAAATATAAATATCTAAACATTAAAAAAAAAATTAAAGTAAAATTTTGAAATAATTACGACGGAAATGATGAATAAGTAAGTAATTCAATCTATACTATTAAAAGAAAACTATTTACAATTTTCAAAGACTTCTTTAAATACAATATTAGATGTCTTATTGCTAAATTTATCGTCATTGTCTAAAATTAATATTTTTAATTCATCTTTGATTTTAACTCTAACAGTGCAACATACAACTACTGGTTATCTCAAAAACTCTGAAATTTCAAGAACAAATCCGAAATCCGATGAACAGTTTCGAAATTTCAAGTGACTTTTTTTACTTAAATCTAACAAAAAAATTAAACAAATACAGTGAATGAGAATCATATACAATTTAGCGCATGAAATAAGACATTAGATTGAAAAACTGTGACATTAAACACTTTGAAAGTATATATCGAACAAGAGTAGAGAAATTTTGTAACGTCCCAAATTCATGATAAATTTTTTTTATTTTTCAATTAAGTAAAACCATTGTTTCAATCAAAAACCCAGGTGATAAGAAACCAAGTATCAAATACAAATATCCCAAAAAAACCAATGTATCATAAATTCTCCAAAACATGTCATGGAAGGATGTGTACGATCAAGTATTCGCCTTGCCCCGATCATCTGAAGTACCTGAAACGTAACACTTAAACTGTAAGCCAAAGCTTAGTGAATTTCCCCCAAAATACCACCACACATAAAAAATAATAGTATGCATGTTGTGTCCACAGTCATCAGACTGGATTACCCCTGAGCCCACAACATGAGTCTCTCTTGGCTTTCAGGCCCACAACTCATGTTTGGATTGCTCCCAAGCCCACAACATAAGTTTGGCTTGCCTTCTTGGCCCATAACTTATGTCTGGATTGCTCTTTGGTTTGTTGGCTTCCTCATAGAGTTGTAATGCCTTAACAAGGTTCTAAAAAGCTTATCATGGCTCCACCATGGCGTGCCATGGCTCCAAGGCTTGTACTTACCGCCAAGCTTTACCAAAATGCCACATTAACTCATATATGTTTATAAAAATGAATAATAGTTGAAAATACATATAAAAATATTAATTATATACAAATTGCCGCCTTAAGTCACGCCTTAAAAACGACGTGGCTTGCCAAGGCTTGGAAAAGCTTGAGGCTTGACATTGCCGCCAAGTCACACCTTACGTTATTTAAAACCTTGGCCTCAACCCATCCGCACTATGTCAACATATGCAACAGATAATCATATCACAACAACATATAAAGATACAAATCTTAACAGATCACTACAGCATAACAACATCCTAAACCAGGGTACATAATTTACCGGGATGGCATTGGTGCCTTCGACCCACGAGTATAGTGAGGGAAAAACTCACCTCACAGTCTGAAAAGATAGTTGAACGAATCACTGCTCCAAATACTGCGTCTACTGATCACCTATACAAAATACCCCAAATGACCTAAAGTCAAACTTGGTTAAAGTCAATGGTCAACGGTCAATGTCAAAGTCAACTTCAGTTGGTCGCCACGTCGTGGCCTTCCTTGGCCACGTCGTGGTCACAATCGCAAAAACAAACAGATTTAACCCAGTCGCCATGTCCTGGCAGCCTAGGCCACGCCGTGGGCACTGGGCTCCCAAAAGCTTAACATATTAAGTCGATTTCTTTGACCCTAAGGGCTCTAAAGCCCAGATCTAGTCCATCTAAAGGTCCAAGTGGATAAAGCTTCCAATTTATCCCTTTAGACCCTGTAAGAGATAGAGATCTTATTTTCTAGTTCTTGAAAGAGCAAAACATAACTTGGATTAACTCATTAAGAATTAAATTATGAAGACTTCTAGTTCCACACTTCCAGAAACGTTTCTAACATTACATAACAACATAAAAACCCTTACTTTCCATACATGCATTGCATGTCTTGGACTTTATTAGGTCAAAATGAGGGTTTTTGACCAAAACTCCCATGCATGATACCAAAACTCAATATTACTCCAGATCCAAAGCATCAAAGGCCCTAATTTGCCCGGAGATTCATAAAGTTGCAAACTTTATGAGATCTCACTACTCAATAATCAAGAACATGAAGATTTAGGGACAAAACTCAAGATCTAATTACCTATCATGATAAAAATCGAGTCTTGGATATTTATAAGGGTCCAAAAGGTTCTTACAACAAAGGATGATGGCTTGTTTGCAGATTCTAAGCTCACTTCTTATTCTTCTTTTCTTCAATGGCTTCAAAAAGCACCAAAACAAGGTTTAAACAAATGAGTAGGGGATTAGGGTTTTCAAAATCTCAAAGAGGATGATTGAGGCTGAGGGTGAGCAAACCTTAGCCTCTCAATTCCTTTAAATAGGGAGCAAAACCCGAAACTAGGGTTTTGTCATTCGCCAGCTGCCATGCCGTGGCCATATACTACCACGCTGTGGCGGCCTTAAATTAATCTGTGGTTTTTCTTGAAGCGTCGCATCGTGGTGCCTTTCCCACGTTGTGGCAAATTGGAAATTGAATTACCTCGGGATTCAAATGTTGCAATTCTCTCCCACTTGATTTAGACTTCGTCCTCGAAGTCCGATGCTGCGAATAACTCAGGCTAGTGCTCCCGCATCTCAGCCTCAGGTTCCCAAATCCATTCGGAACCCTTCTGATGTTGCCACTGAACCTTGACCAATGATACCACCTTGTTACGCAAGGTCTTCGACTTCCTATCTAGAATCGCCACTGGTCTCTCAATATAGTTTAGATGATCATCGAACTTAATATCATCCAATGGAACCAGTGCCGAATCATCAAATACACACTTTCGTAGCTAAGAAACATGAAAGGTGTTGTGGATCTGTCTGAGATCCTCAGGCAGATCCAACTGATAGGCTACCCTGCCTACCCTGGCGATCACTCGAAACGGCCTGATATATCAGGGCCCCAATTTTTCCCCTCTTCCTGAAGCATATTACACCCTTTTAGGGTGATACACTTACTAAAACCATGTCGCCGACCTGGAACTCCAACTCGGATCGACGCCTGTCAGCATCTGCCGACTTTGAGTTGTCTGCAACCTCTTCCGGATCTGCTAGATAAGCTCTGTCGTCTGAAGGGCTACCTCGGTCCTTCCCATGGCCCTGTGACCAAACTCTACCTAACAAACTAGGCTACGTAACCTCCTCTCATAAAGAAGCTCAAATGGCAGTGTACTGATACTGGAGTGATAGCTGGCCGTCAGTCTGCGGATGATAAGAAGTGCTAAAATGAAATTTTGTACCTAGTTCCTCATGGAATCTCTGCCAAATCGATAAGTGAACCGAACATCTCGATCAGATACAATGGAAACTGGAACACCATAACGATCGACGATATCGCGCACATACACATCGGGAAATTTCTAGGCAGAGGATCTTTCCCGAATAGCTAGAAAGTGGGCACTCTTGGTCAGACAGTCCACAATAACCCATATTGCATCAAATCCCTTAGCCCTCCGAGGTAAAGTGGTGATGAAATCCATGGTGATATGTTCCCATTTCCACGTGGGAACCTCCAAAGGCTAAAGCTTGTTGTGCGGCCTCTGGTGCTCGACCTTGACCATCCGACAAGTCATGCACCTCTCAATATACCAGGCTATCTCCCTCTTCATGCACGACCACTAGTAACTAAGTCTCAAATATCGATACATCTTAGTGGCTATGAGGTGTATCAAAAATCTAGACTTATACGCCTCCTCCAATACAGTCTACCTGACCCTGCCAAAGTCTGGTACCCAAACCTGACCGCACCGGGTCAACAATCCGCGAATATCAGTAGAAAACATATCAACTTCACCCTTGATTCTCTCCTGCTTCTAGTTTTCCTTCTTAACTCCTTCGGCCTGAGCCTCCCTAATCAAATCCAGAAGCGGAAAATCGATAGAAATCCTCAAACACATGCTCCTAATATAAGAACTAGCTGACTTGCAGCTCAACGCATCAGCGACTACATTCGTTTTCCTTGGGTGATAAAGAATCTCGCAAACATAATCCTTGACCACGTCAAGCCATCTACGTTGCCTCATATTTAGATTCGGATGATCCATGAGATACCTCAAACTCTTATGATATATGTAGATGGTAGACCGGGCCCCATAAAGATAATGTCACCAAATCTTGAGGGAAAACACCACCGCCCCTACCTCCATATCATGTGTCGGATACCGAACCCCATGTGACTTCAGCTACTTAGAAGCATAAGTTCCAAGCTCCATTTTAAGCTCCAAACGCGCATCCAACTGCTCCCAAACCACTGCTCCACTCAAACTATCTGAAATTGACATAAAAACATGAGCAGTACGGGAATTCTTATGAATTATATGAGTTGAACATTATTTAAATAAATGAAATGCAAATGTACAAAATATGATACTAAATAATAATGAAAACTACCCTAAAATATGCATAAAATGACATCTAACAGAGTCCATGGCAGATTTATGTGTATATGTGCATGACATTATATGGTTATGTGTTTTGTGTATTTTTGGAAACTCACTAAGCGTGTGCTTACAGTTTTGTTGGGTGTTTCAGGTACTTCTGGTTCTAAGGCAAGGGCCTGACTTGATGGCGCATCATGCACTCTCCAGTATTTCTGCACTAGTTGTTTTGAATACTCTGATCTTTTGAACAATGTGTTTATGTAATGGAATTTTGGAAAACAAATATGAATGAGATTTCTAATTATTAAATGAAAAATTTTACCTGAATTTTTGGGCTGTTACAAGTTGGTATCAGAGCCTTGGTTTGAGGGATTCGGGCACACCCTCGGGTGTGTTAGAACTCAAACTGAGGAAATGGTAAACCCCTTTTCAAAAGAAACCAAACGTTAAAGTTTTCTTGAAAACAATTTTCGTAAGTAAAAAGGGGAGAATGCAATGCGCGTAATCGGTCGAGCTCAAGTAAGTGTTCCCAATGTATTAGCCATGCTATAGTTATATTTGGAAATTGATGTTGAATTGATTATTTGCTAAGTGTATGCTTTCAGAGTTGTACACGTCTAGGATTGCATAGCTCTAGAATGATGGATTCTTGTAACATCCCATTTATCAAATAAATAAATAGATAAAATTCATGAATGAATAGTAGCCCTAAAATCCATAATATTTAGTGGGGTGTTGGTTTTGGGGAGCCAAATGTTACAATTTGGATTATTTGGGGGCTAAAGTGTAATTTCGGGATTTATTTTGTAAAGATTTTTAGAAGACAGAGGGTTTTTGGTAAGTATTGGACTTATTATGAAAGGATTTTTAGAACTGAGGGTTGTTGGGTAAATTAAGGATTGGATTTGAAAGGGATTTCCGAGGCCAGGGTAGAAAGGGTAAATTAAGGACTTAGTTTGAAAGAAGAAAAAGAAGGAGGGACTGGAAGTGTCATTATGGCAGAAGGTTTGAAATGGGACGGGAGTATATAACCATCACCCATGCCCTCATAACCCTAACCCTAACTATTGCTACAGCCGCCACCCTTACACCCCCTAACTTCCGGCCGCCACCTCCTAGCCTCGTCGGAACCGACGAACGCCGCTACTTCCATGGACCGGTCGAGTTGTAGTTCCGTTCTCCGGCGACGATGCAATCCCCGCTTGTAACACCTGTTCCATGTATTGATTAATTAATATAATTTTTAGGGTTTTGTGCATGGACTCGACGTTGGGGTGCTCCAACTCATCGAGTAGAGACTATTATAAGGACGCGGGATTCGGGTTCTACTCGACGAGTCGGAAGGCCCCGACTCGAAGAGTAGGAGCTTTAAAGAGAAACCCTAATTTTTAGGGTTTGCACCCTATTTAAGGAACATAATCCGCCTCTTGTGGCCTCCCTTATCACCCTATTAGCCAGAGAAAACCCTAATTCGACCTTGTACCTTCTTGAGTGAGAGTAAGAGCTTTTGTTAGCAATTTTGGGGTATTTATGAATGATTCTAGAGCTTGAAGAGGAAGGAACAAGGAGGAAGGAACAAGGAGGGAAGCAGTAAATCCGACATCTACTTTGTATTGGCCATCATCTTAAGGTATAAAGTCGTCACCTTGATCTCTAGTTGATTAGATCCCTTTTCTTGGAAGTAAATGACCATTTTTTGGTGCAAAATGGATTCAAACTCAGATCTGGATGTATCACAAGGATATGGTTCCAGATCTGGACCTCTCTAGGTCCCCAATGACATAAAGTTGCTCACTTTATATAGCTTAGCCCCTTTCTATGCACAAAAACCTTGTAAGAAGCCTAGTTTCGATGTTATGGCCTTGAAGGGCCTTGCATGCACGTAAACTTTGCAACTTTACATGGTATGTGCACTAGGAGAGTTTGGATCTGGATTTTGTGACCTTAGATCCCACTGAAAAGGGCTGAACTTGAAAGAGACTAAAGGAACTCGTTGAGTCCCTTAGCTGACTCGACGAGTCGGGGTAGGGTTTGCTCGTTTCTGAGTTCGTGGATAGGTGCAGTGAAGGATTAGGGTTTTGGACTGAACGAACTTTAGTTTTCTGGACATTTGATGAACTCGACGAGTCACTAGGGTGACTCGGCGAGTTGATGCGGAATTCAGTGGAATGAAATCGGGAGGAACTCGACGAGTTGCTAGGATGCACTCGACGAGTTGAGGTCAACATGGACTGTTGACCTTGACAGTTGAACTTGACTTTGACCAGGGTTGACTTTGAGGGTAATTATGGGATTATGACAAGTTAATCACATGTTGGTTATAGGCAGTTGAGGAGGACCAGTGTGTCGGATACATCTGATCTTAGCTATTCAGCTCAGCATTCGAGAGGTGAGTCTCCTCACCATACCAATGGGTCAAAGGCACCAAGGCCGGCCCATTTTATGATATGTGGTATCCTAGCTAAAGTTGTATTATGTGGCATGTTAGTTGGTATGAGATAGGAAATATGCTAGTGGTATATGTGGTATGTTGTATGGAAGACCATGGGAGAGCCCATGACACTTGGATGTAAGACCATGTGGAGAGTCCATGGATTTCCTATTGAAGACAATGGGAGAGCCATGACACTTAGGTGTAAGACCATGTGGGGGAGCCAATGGCATCCTGGAGTAAGACCCTGGGGACGAGCCCATGACATCCCTATTTGTTGTATGCATGGCTTATGTGATATATATGTAGCTTCTTTAGCTAATATGATATATGTTATGTGGATTGTGTGTGGGGTATGCTCTGGGGAACTCACTAAGCGTTAGCTTACAGTTTGTGGATTTTTTTTCAGGTACATCTGAGCCCAAGGGCAAGGGCAAGGCTTGATGGCGCGGCGTGTACTCTCTCTCTGTTGTTATCATGGGACACTCTGATGTTTTAAAATAAAAATTGTTGTTGCTATGAATTTGAAAACAATTGTATTTGGGATTACATGATTGATGTAATGTGTTTTGGTTAATTAAAAATGAAAAATTTCTTTTGAAAATTGGGTCGTTACACCGCTCCACCTTCTTCGTATGTCCGTCACATTCGGCTGTCGTCGTCGCCGCCATGTGGCCGCTCCGTAACGATGGTGCTTTCTGGCCACCGCCTGCCGTCTTGTGGGTTGCCGAACTGGGGGAATTTTCTTGGCAAAGCTCATGGTTCGTGATGTGGATGCACATACGTGTGGGTTTTCTGTCGAGTGGAAGCTGTGAAGAACCACCATGGCGGCCAGCCATGGTGGCTGCCATCGATGGTGCCGCTGTTTCCGCTAGTGTTGTTGTTCCCGTCGCCATACGCCACCAGGTGGGTGGTTGGATTCATCAATCGAGATATATGTGTGTGTGGTCGTTTGTTGGCCAGGAACTGAGAAGATGACCACCATGGCCGCCATCCATGGTGGCCGTCGCTTTCTGCCGCCACCAGCCACCGTGAGATGTGGCTATGTGTGTGTGAAATGATGCTTTGAGCGTGTATATTTCAGTAGAAGTGGTGCTTAGGTGTTTCTTGGCCAGATTTCACGAGAAAAGCCACTACCACCACCGTAAGGTGGTGGCTGCCACCTTGTACCACCGTCGGCCACCACAAGGGTGGTTGTGCGTGAGTGTATGTGTGTGTTTTATTTTGGATATTGTTGTACAATTGTAATTAGTGGCCGAAGTAATCAAGGAAATTAATAACCACCACCGTGAGGTGGTGGTTGCCGCCGTGAGCCGCCATTGACCACCACTACCCGAGGTGGTAGAGGGTGGTGCCCAACTTAATTAATAACTAGTTAATCTAAAAACTTAACAAATGGATTACTTGGAACATGATTGGGTTGGAAACCCTAATTTGGCTTGGGCCTTGAGTTGGGCCTTTCTATTGGGCTACTGATGGGCCATCCAAGAACAAGCATATGGACTAGAATAAATGGTTGGGCCTTAGGGTAAGACCATGTAGAGGTTTGGGCCCAATTTGGAAAATTGGGCCATATGTTGGGCTTTGGTTCATTATTAGACTTTTGGGCCTTTGGATTGGGCATTGGGCTTGAATCAAGCTAAGTTGGGGGTAAAGTAGTCTTTTACCGCAAGCATGGATTCATGGTTATGTGTTGAAACCCAATTATTAATTGGGTGTTATTTTGATATTGACAGTTCGGGAATCTTTCATTCAGCAGCTAGAGTTTTATCCGCGGGACTTCAGCAGTGTGAGGTGAGTCTTCTCCTATAGGAACGGGTCTAAGGCACCAAGGTCGGCCCGTTTATGTATGATAACGTATGTCGGGGTTAGCCCGATGTAGATTATATGTTTTCGGACTTCGGTCCGATGCCGGGGCAAGCCCGAGGAATGTTTGTATGCTTGATGTCTTTGTGATTCTTGCATGTGTTTGTTATGTGTTCTGGACTTCGTTCCGATGCCGAGGCAAGCCCGAGGAATGTCTAGCTTATATGATATGTGTTATGTGATCCGGAATTCGGTCTGATGCCGGGGCAAGCCCAAGGAATGTTTATATCTTTAAGTTATGTGTTTATGATATGTTCTTGTTGTTATGTTACGCATACCAGACTTCGGTCCGATGCCGGGCGGGGCCCGATGCCGGACTTGTCTGATGTCGGGCGGGGCCCGATGTAGCGGGCAAGGCCCAATGTATGTTATTATGTGATGACATGTATGGTGTGTGGTAGTTTGTGGAGACTCACTAATCTTCGTGCTTACAATTTTTAGTTTTGGTTTCAGGTACTTCCAGTAGCAAGGGAAAGAGCTCGGGATGACTGCATGGCACACACCACGGTTTTTAGCCTGTGATATTTTACTCTGATTTGTTTGACGTGTGATTGATATAGATACACTATTTTGAAATTTGAGATATTATGTTTTATGTTTCGAATAATGATTTTTAGTAATTCTGGATTAATTAATGATTTTAAAATCGAAATTTTTGGACTGTATTTTTGGGATGTTTCAAGTTGGTATCAGAGCCTTGGTTTGAGGGATTCGAGCACACTCTTGGGTGTGTCTGGACTCAAACTGAGGACTCCGTATGAAAACTTTCAAAATAAAATCATTTTTATAAAAAAAAATTTGAAAAGCATTTTTAAAAGAGAAAAGAACTTTGAAAAGAGAAAAGGGTGTGGTGCATGCAATCAACCGAGCTCAAGTAAGTACTCCCAAATTACCCATACAAGTTTATGTTATGATATGATTATGAGAACTGCATGCTAGACTAGGGGTAAGGATCTAGGAATGATACCTTGTATGCCTGTTATATGTGTATGAGAACTGCATTCTAGATAGGGCTAAGGATCTAGGAAGGATGTCTTATGTGCCTGCTATATGAGCTTATTGAGTTGTATGCTAGTACTGATTAGTCAGTGATATGATGGCCGGATTAGAGTATGATTGATTATGTTTACTCAATGCTCGAATGCTGCTTGCTCTGTGCTTTTAGGAGTTGTAGTTACCTCTAACTAACTAGTAAACGGATATGTTAAGTTACATATTGTGAGGACTAAATAATTTCAGAAGGTTGGGTTTAGTTCTATTTCTCAGCTCTTGTTTGAGTCCAACCGTTGTAGGGTAGAACCTCTCATTCGAAGAATTATTTAGTCTTAGTGATATGTAATGGTATTCGCGAGCTAGTTAGGGGGGATAGCAGGAACGTCTTATGCAGCTGATGGAGGAGAGTGGATTGGTGTTTACCCTAGGGCAAGCCTAGGATGAGATTAGCAGAGAGCAGTAGTAGTGAAAGGGACTTGGTGGAGTCAAGGCAATTCTTGAGGAAAGTACAGATAAATGTGGAAGGTAGTATGGGCCCATACTACTGAAAGCATAGGATCCGTACTCGAATCAAGGAAAGCTGAGATGAATCCAGGAAACTTGTAGTGTGTGAGATCCCTCGAGTTATGATGAGTATTATGATGATTGTGATGGTATGTTACCGAGTATAGCGATGCTACGTGGTAGACCATATGGTAGTTCTGGTGCCGGCAAGGGATCAGGCTCGGACTCTGGAGCTGGGCAGCTCGATGATCAGATGAGGGATTTCATTCCATCTGTGATTACGCATAGTATCATTTACCAGACTCCTGTGACCTTCGATATGGTTAAGGAGGGCATTTGGATAATCTTGATGAGAGGTTGAGTCCATTCTGCACTGAGATAGCGGCCATGATAGGACGCATACGTTGATGTTTCAGGAGTTCAGAGCTTGTGAAGCTCCAGATTAACATGGGGCTAGGGACCCCGTTGCTAGCAGCAAATGGTTGGCAGATGTCGCCAACGCTTTTCGTACCAGCCGTTGCCCGAGAGGGACAAGGTCCGAATTGCTTCTTGCCTCCTGAAGGACAGGGCACGTGATTGATGGGAAGAGGTTGGTAGTGAGTTGGGTGATGATGCGGTCGATGCTTTGTTATGGGATGACTTTTCGATCAGATTCTGGGCAGAGTTTTCCCAGGCAAGTGAGGCACGACAGTTGGCGCAAGAGTTGTTGGATTTCCGCTAGACTATGGAGACTGTGGCAGAGATCACTGCCAAGTCTCGAGAGAGAGCTTATTTGGTACCGTAGTATGCAGCAGATGAGAAAATGAAGAAGGTAAGGTATTATGACATACTGCAGAATGATAGCAGGGAGATCGTGAGTATCTCGGGGTGTGAGACCCTGAATGATATGACTTCTAGGTCCCGAGAACGGGATATTAAATTGGAGCACATTGGGAAGAGGGAACCAGATCAGTTGCATATATGGAAGGGTCTCGGGAAGAGACCCAAGATTTCAGATCAGCTTTTGAGAGGTGAGTAGGGCCAGATTCAGTGCAGCACTTGCGGGAAACTGCACGATGGATTTTTTTTTTCACTCCAAGGGCTTGGGTAGGTGTATACTTGGGTTGTTTCCTTGTTTTTGTTAGGGTTATATCCTCAAGTGATGTCATATGCCATTTGCATGCCGAGAATTATTAGCGGGTATCGAAAGGTCATTTCCCTAATTGTGGGTTCGGAGTGTACACTGCCATCTTGGATTATGGTCGAGATCGGATTAGGGGTGTTCTGTGGAAGGTCTGCAGTTAGGGTTCTGCAGGATGGTTATCCAGCATCGACAAGATTCGGTGGTCTCAGTAACCGTTATTGATTGGCTAGTAATGGAGAACTAGTTGGTAATGGCTGGTTGTCATCGGATCGATCGTTGGAAGATAAGAAGGATTGAGAATTCTCCAATTTTCATGTATTGTGAACACTTAGTCGAATCTAAGTGGGGGAGAATCGTCTAGGGATCCAGAAGCAGGAGCAGTTTTGAAACTGGGACAAGTTTTGCATCCTGGTCAGAAAGAAGACAGCCCAAGCAGCTGTATGGAATGAGGATAATGTGAGTTGAAAGTTCGGAAAACTTTCCAGTATTGAGATCGCGTTCCAGGACTGTTTGATAGCCGTCTATTGGGCTTTGGTGATTGGGCTGCTGATGGGCCATCCAAGAACAAGCATATGGAATAGAATAAATGGTTGAGCCTTAGAGTAAGACCATGTAAAGGTTTGGGCCCAATTTGGAAAATTGGGCCATATGTTGGGCTTTGGTTCATTATTAGACTTTTGGGCCTTTGGATTGGGCCTTGGGCTTGAATCAAGCTAAGTTGTGGGTAAAGTAGTCTTTTACCCCTAGCATGGATTCAAGGTTTTGTGTTGAAACCCAATTATTAATTGGGTGTTATTTTGATATTGACAGTTCAGGAATCTGTCATTCAGCAGCTAGAGTTTTATCCGCGGGACTTCAGCAGTGTGAGGTGAGTCTTCACCTATAGGAACAGGTCTAAGGCACCAAGGCCGGCCCGTTTATGTATGATAGTGTATTTCGCGGTTAGCCCAATGTAGATTATATGTTTCCGGACTTCGGTCTGATGCCGGGGCAAGCCTGAGGAATGTTTGTATGCTTGATGTCTTCGTGATTATTGCATGTGTTTGTTATGTATTCCGGACTTCGGTCCGATGCCGGGGCAAGCCCGAGGAATGTCTAGCTTATATGATACGTGCTATGTGTTCTGGACTTCGGTCCGATGTCGCGGCAATCCCGAGGAATGTTTATATGTTTAAGTTATGTGTTTATGATATGTGCTTGTTGTTATGTTATACATACCGGACTTCGATCCGATGCTGGGCGGGGCCCGATGCCGGGTGGGACCCGATGCCAGACTTCAGTCTAATGCCGGGCGGGGTCCGATGTAGCGAGAAAGGCCCAATGTATGTTATTATGTGATGATGTGTATGGTATGTGGTAGTTTGGGGAGACTCACTAAGCTTCGTGCTTACAGTTTTCAGTTTTGGTTTCAGGTACTTCCATTAGCAAGGGAAAGAGCTCGGGATGACTGCATGGCACACACCATAGTTGTTAGCTTGGGATATTTTACTCTGATTTTTTTGACGTTTAATTGATATAGATACACTATTTTGACAGTTGACATATTACGTTTTATGTTTCGAATAATGATTTTTAGTAATTCTGGATTAATTAATGATTTTAAAATCGAAATTTTTGGACTGTATTTTTGGGATGTTTGAATTCTGCTTTATTCTTGTTCCTTGTTTGGTTATGGTTTAGGGTAAAAGATTTATTTGACAGTCTATGTGATTCTATTTGTGTATAACTTGCATGCATAAGGCAACCTGCTGTAATTGACTTAAGTTTCTGGTTCGGTAAGGATTGAGAAATCCTAGAATAGTCTAGGATTTGAGTTTATGTTGTATTCTATGGGCCATGTTATTGTGTTTGGGTGAATTAGAGGTATCAGGTATGGCCTTGGGGAAGGTACTGGTAGGTGTAGAAGGTAGTATTGGACCCGTACTACTGAAAGAACAAGACCTATACCCGAAACAAGTACAGACTGGGAAGCTCTAAGGAGTCCGGTGAGGAGGAATCCCCTCGAACTTCCTTATCAATTTATATTATGTGGTATTTTTCAGTTAAGGATGGTGATGATAACACAACGTTCGGGTTCAGGATCAGGATCAGGATCAGGTTCAGGCTCTGGTGCAAAGCCCATTGATGAGAGGTTGTGCAATCTCATCGCGGCTGAGGTTACTCATGGCATCTTTGACGCTACCCCGGTGATCTTTGGTACCATCAAGGAGGGGATCATGGAGATCATAGAGGAGCGGATCATGTCTTTTCGAGACGAGATTGTTGCGAGTCAGATTGGGGCTCGAGCTCCCTCGTTCTGGGAGTTCTAGGTGTTTGGTGCGCCTGAGTTCTTTAGGGTCAGGGACCCCATTACTACTCGACACTGGGTGGCAGACATGGAGAATGACCAGCACACGAGCTTTTTCCCCGAGGCAGCAAAGGTGGGGTTCGCATCTTGTATGCCGTGGGATCGGGCACGAGACTAGTGAGAGGAGGTTACCCGTGAGGTGGGATCAGCGGGTGTGGCTGAGATGACTTGGGAGGAGTTGTGAGGAGGTTTGATCAGGAGTTTGGACCGGCCATTGAGGTTCGTCGTTTGGTGAGAGAGTTTTAGGATCTGTAGCAGACTACATAGACTGTGGCAGAGATCATCGCCAAGTTCCGGGAGAGGGCACTATTGGTTCTGCAGTTCGCTGCGGATGAGGAGATGAAGAAGACGAGGTATCATTCCATGCTGAGGGATGATATCCGTGAGTTTGTAAGCTTTTCAGAGTGCAAGACCCTGAATGACATGGTGGATAAGGGTTGTTTTGGGTTTTTGGCTTATGTCTCGGATACGAGGGTGGAGACCACGTCAGAGATGAGTAGGGTACCTATTGTGCGAGATTTTCCTAATGTATTTCCTGAGGAGTTGCCTAGGGTGCCTCCCGATAGGCAAGTGGAGTTCCATATTGATTTGATGCCTGGTGCAGCTCCGATAGCCAAGGCGCCGTATCGTCTAGCTATGACTGAGATGCAGGAGTTGTCTACGTAGCTTCAGGAGCTGCTAGACAGGGGATTTATTCGTCTGAGCCGTTCCCTGTGGGGAGCACCGATCCTGTTCGTGAAAAAGAAGGATGGGTCACACAGGATGTGTATTAATTATCGGGATCTAAACAAGCTAACAGTGAAGAACCGTTATCCGCTTCCAAGGATAGATGACATATTTGATCAGCTTCAGGGTGCATCTTGGTTTTCCAAGATTGATCTTCGGGGGTATCATCAGATGAGGATCAGGGATAAGGATATACCGAAGACGGATTTCAGAACTCGTTATGGTTATTACGAGAATATTTGTAACGATCGAAGTTGAGGTAATTACTTTTTCCTCCCTTGAATGAAATTTCTTTGAAAAAAGGTCCCTACGTATGTTGGGCGTACATAGGCGTACGCTTAGCGTACTGGGGGAAGGCTGGTCGCTGGCATGCACCACATATGCGGGGCGTACGTGGCTCATGACAAAAACCCTAATTTCAGGGCAAGACCCCTATTTAAACATTTTTATGTTTCTTGGAGCTTACCCTAGTCAGCCTCCACAGTCTATTATTGTCCCAAAATCCCCAGATTCTCTTGAGAGTGTAGTCCTTGAGCTTAAAAGTGTTTTGGTGGCCATTTTTAGTGGGTTTCAAGAAGAAGAAGGTGGTGATCAAGCCTTGGATGTTATTAAGCTTCTAGATCCTACATCTAGTTCATCTTGAAGAACTTATGGAGGTAAGAAGTCGTAACCTTGCCATCTCTTTTGCTACTTTGAGTTAGGGTTTTGTTATGAAGTCCATTTTTGGTTCATGGACCCTCTCTTATGAATTAAGCAACTCCAGAGACTAGGAATGTTAGATCTAAGCTCCTTGAGCATGCTTGATGCATAAAGTTGCCATATCGAAGGTTGCATTGAGACCATGCATGAGTTTAAGGTCTCAAAAGTGGTCTTAATGGTAAGAATGACGTATTGGGGACTCATGTGGCATTCAAGGGCATAAAGTTGCCAACTTTATGCCCTAGGACATCTTAATCGACTCAGATATGAAGTTAAACGTTGAGATCTTAAGCATTAAGCACTTAATGGACTTTTTTGCATGGACTGTTTGTACGTCGGGCGTAAGGTTACATACGCTGCGCGTACGGCCAAAAGGTTGAGTACGTTGGGCGTATGCACCACAAATGAGTTGGGTTTCGTTAGGCTTGTAAGCTTATTGGGCCCTATTCAGCCTTGGGCCTGGTCCCATTCAGAGTTATTGGACTGTTGTTCTAGTTTGGGGCATTGATGTCATGATTGGGCCTTATTGGGCCATGTGGCCCATTGTAGTTTGTACTTTGATCTTAGGCCCATTAATGTAGGATAGAGATTTGGGATTTAATGGAGCGCCTTAGACTGAGATGTTGGGCCTTTGTCTAAGTTGTGGCATAACTCTAATTAGGGTTGTTTGTATATTGTTAAGTGTGAGACTTTGGGCTAGTAGTCGAGCAACTTTTGTGTTTAGCAGACTAAGCTGAGTCTTCTCACTATACCAATGGGTCGAAGGAACCAACGTCGGCCCATTACTTGATATGAAATTTCTATAGTTGAATATGTAATGGTTTGTTATTTGGTATGTAATGATTTACGTGAAGACCATGGGGGGAGCCCATGGTACTTGGTAAGACCATGAGGGGGAGCCCGTGACACTTGGGTATAAGACCAAGGGGGTAGCCCATGACATCCCGGTTGAAGACCATGGAGGGAGTCCATGGCAGATTTATGTGTATATGTGCATGACATTATATGGTTGTGTGTTTTGTGAATTTTTGGAAACTCACTAAGTTTGTGCTTACAGTTTTGTTGGGTGTTTTAGGTACTTTTGGTTCTAAGGGAAAGGGCCCGACTTGATGGTGCAGCATGCACTCTCCAGTATTTCCGCATACTCTGATCTTTTGAACAATGTGTTGATGTAATTGAATTTTTGAAAAAAAATATGAATGAGATTTCTAATTATTAAATGAAAAATTTTACCTGAATTTTTGGGCTGTTACAGAAAGCTTATGTAGTCTTTGCACTTTAGACTAATACATTTAACCAATAAGGGTTGAGGTTAAGTTCATTTGCTTAAGCATATGTTTTTCTTTTATGTTTTAGTTTGAGAGAAAAAAGTGAGATATGGAAAAAAGAAAAAAAAATGAAAAAAGTTGTGAAAAAGAAAAAAAAATAGAAACAAGAAAAAAAACATTGTGTGAATAAAAGTTTGCAAAGTATGTAGATCTTGAAGAAGTGAAGAATAAGACAAATTGCCAAGGGATTATTTGAGTTGTAAATTTTCTTTCAGTGTTATTTTATCATATGTATGCTTGGGAAATTAACAAAAATTATCTTGAGGTTAAAAAAGTTTTCTGAGGATGTATTCAGAGGGATGCAGAAATAAGTGTTGTTCAAAATAAGTTGGGAACGTTTATGAGGATTGTGAGTATTTAGGACATGGGAAGTAATTAGGGTCTAGACACAAATATATTCTTTGAGGCGAGACATGATTTGCAAATTCAAATTGGGTTATTATATGTGATGTTGGTGGGAAAAGTTTTGATATAGCATAATAACAATATAGTTTGCTTGAGGACAAACAAAAG
Organism: Lactuca virosa; assembly: GCF_052849685.1. Lineage (NCBI taxonomy): Eukaryota > Viridiplantae > Streptophyta > Magnoliopsida > Asterales > Asteraceae > Lactuca > Lactuca virosa. The sequence goes on along the minus strand of NC_136432.1, from coordinate 44,046,059 downwards.
ATAGGTATTTTGATATGACCTTATTTAACTATATATTTTAGGCAATTATCTTAATATATTTTATTCAAATGTTAAATTTTTTGATATATGATACTTATATGCTTGAAAATGTTAAATTACAGTTAAAATGAGAGATGGGATGCAAAAGGAGGAGAATAGAGCTGAAAAAGACACAAAAATGATGTTGCTAGCAGCTTGAACCCTCATCAGTGTTTTGACCATATCTTATGACTCGTAACTCCGATCGAAGAAATTCAAATTGATGTGAAAACTAGACAAAATTTCGAACGGCTTTCGTGTTTTGAGAAAGGTCTGATTCCCAGTGATCACACCGTGGAAAAGCCATCTCCACGGCGTGGCAAATCTAGTTTTTACGTGGACGCGGAGTTTCAATCTCCCATGGCGTGGCAAGTTGTTGGCTATGCCATGGAGCCAAAAAATCTATTAAAGAACGGTATTTTCAACCCTAATCGGTGTGCAGCCTTTGGAGGGCTATAGGTGCGACTTTTACTTCGTTTTGAAGTCCAGAAACCCTCCACGGATTGATTTTGAAGCTAGAGATTCAGTTGGAGCACGAATTTGAAGATTCAAGCGCTAATACATCTAGATTTCACTTCGGGTTTACATGGTGATCATGTATTGAAATCTTTTGGTGATGTTTTTCTGCTTTAGTTTACTAAATATGATGTAAAAACCTTTACTTTCACTAGATCTTGATGAACCCTCATTGATATGCTTTGATTTCGTTAGTAGGATTAATTGAGTTTGGTTTTTACTTGTGTTCGATTGATTGTTTTACCTTTCATGTTGAAGTGATCATTTTTATTGTTTATTTCTAAGTATTATTACGATTAGATGATTATTCTATCTTGAGTACTTGAATCATATGAATTTATGATCATTAGGTTTGTATGACTGGGACTTTGATCATAAGCCTAGGGTTAGGTAATATTAATCGGCGACTTTAGTTGTGTTAGAAAGCATAGATATCCATGATATGCTTAGATTGATTGTTATGACCATTGACGAGAAATCACTAGATTATTTTGTTCATAGTTGGGATATATTTAATAAATTATGTGTTCATTAATTATTAGTACTAGGAAATCCAATCAAGATAACTAGTCATATTACAATTCGAAAATCAATTCATTAATCCATTGCACTTCTTATAAATCAAACATAAAAACTTAGAGGATTCGAATTTTAGTGAAAGTACTTCTAATCTTTTGTTTTAATTGAGTTCTTTATTTTGTTTGATTAATAGAGCGTTAAAACCAGTTTAATTTAGTTTACACAAAAACCACCTTTTACTTTACTGTTATTAATTTAATTAACATTTGAATTATTTGATTTAAATCATCACGTTCCCTGTGTTCGACACCCTTTCTTACCATAACTATATTACTTCACGACTAGTACACTGCCTATTTGTGTTTAAGACTAGTTGAGATTAAATAGGCATTTATAAAAAAAAATAGTGCAATAGCCACAATTGTGTCCTTGACCCTGTCAAACTTTGGGGTGTTCGTGTTCCTGAAGTCCAAATACTGGAATGATCCTTTCCCCTGAACCCCCGTAGCAGCAACAACTACAGTAGCTGCAGCAGCAACAACGTTAGCCAAAATGGTGTACCGCTCATCTAACAGCTCAATCACACCGATCTTGATAGACCCAAAAACCTGGTAGATGGCACCCCGGATATCAGTAGCCACCTTAGTGGCGATCAAATCACGAATGTCATCTTCTGACAAACCTGGCCTCTCCGGGCCGCCAACTCCTGAACCAGACTCTCTCGTGTACACCATACTGAAAATGACCCAAAAAATATATCACAATTGCCCCATTTCATACTCTTACAACCATCAGGGAAATACTAAACCCTCGGGGTTTGTGACTTCCTTGCTATGCGTACGGGTCCTGTTCTTCCATTAGTACGCGCCCATACTACCTTCCCTATCTACCCGTATCTGTCTCAATGGATCATCACAAACTACCAGAAAACAAATCCAACTAGGATACACACACATCCTATACTTACTCTCTCAAGAGTGCCTAATCACTCCTGAAGCTGGCCTACTTCAACTACACTCACTCGTGAAACTTCCACCAACTATGAAGTCGCTCGTGCATGCTAATCATACATCATGTTAGATTCTATAGACAGTCGAATACTTGATTCTACCCTAAGCACACAACCAGATAAGGAACAGGAAATAAGGCCAAATCAAACATTCTCAGGCTATAAAATCTTAGTTTTGTACAACTATGATGCACACACTAAGCAACTACATTAATGATGTCAATTCCATCTAACATACAAGGGATTCTTCTAGGCTATTACGCATGACACATCAGGCAATTCTAGCATGCAATTCCTGAGGGTCCATAGCCTACAACTATCATATAATCATCATAACAAAATAAAAGTATGGGTATCTTGGGGCATACTTTCTTGCTTCGGCTAATCGTACACATCTCATCCTTCTTTGGTTACCTTTGAGAGCAATTTTAAAAATAAATTAAAAAAATCAATTTTGAAAACATTACCGATCTATAGTTTAAGTCTGGATTCACACCAATGCTCATCCAATTCGCTCAAACCAAGGCTCTGATACCAACTTATAATGTCCCAAATTCACGATAAAAATTTTCATTTTTCAATTAAGTAAAACCATTGTTTCAATGAAAAACCCAGATGATAAAAAACCAAGTATCAAATACAAATATCCCAAAAAAACCAATGTATCATAAATTCTCCAACACATATCACCAAAGGATGTGCACGATCATGCCTTCGCCTTGCCCCAATCATCAAAAGTACCTAAAACATAACACTTAAACTGTAAGTCAAATCTTAGTGAGTTTCCCCTAAAATACCACCACACACAACAAATAACAATATGCATGTTGCGTCCACAGTCATCAGACTGGATTGCCCCTGAGCCCACAACATGAGTCTAGCTTGCCATTCAAGCCCACGGCTCATGTATGGATTGTCCCGAGCCTACATCATAAGTCTCGCTTGCCTTCTTGGCCCACAGCTTATGTCTGTCTTGCTCTCGGGTTTTTTTTTTCTTCCGCACAGAGCAATAACGCCTCAACCCACCCGTACAATGTTGACAGATGCAACATATAATCATATAACAACAACAGATAAACATACAGATCTTAACAGACTACTACAACATAGCAACATCCTAAACCTGGGTACATAATCGACTGGGTTCGTATTGGTGCCTTCAAACCACAAGTACAGTGAGGGAAAAACTCACCTCACATTTTGAAAAGATAGCCCACCGAATCACTTCTCCAAATACTGCCTCTACTGATCACCTATATATATATATATATATATATATATATACATACATACATACATACATATATTACACCATATCTTAATATTTTTAGTAATTTTTATGCTCATTATAGAACAAAATATGCTTAATCTATTATATGTTGTGTTGTAGGGGTAAAAGACATGCTCACAGCAAAAAGGAAGCTGGAAGCTGGATCAAGGCTAAAATGAAGAAAAATCCCATTCCCACGACATGGTAACATTACCATGCCATGGTGTTTTGAAGTTTCCCATCGAACCTCGAAGACTTGTGGATTACGTGATAAACCCGAAGACCACGTCGTGGTGGGGTTGTCACGATGTGGTGGACCGACTTCGAGAAAAATATAAATAGATGGCACATTCCTCCGTAAACTAGACTTTTGCTGGAGCTTTTGTCGATTTTGAAGGCCAAGAACGTACTTTGAAGCTTGGAGTTGCAGAAGATCGATTAGAGGCTTATATTTGAGAGATTTGAGGCAAAACGTCTTATTAACACTTTTTCTTCTTGTGTTTAATCATGAATAACAAGTTGAACTTCGTTCTTATGTGTTTACTTGCTGATATCATGGGCTAAAAACCTATGACTTTCGTTTCGTTTCGATTAGTTTTCTTTTTATGGTTTGATTTATGGTTAGGATATTGCTTAGTTGGTTATTTGTTACTTTAGCTTATTAAAGAACCTCTTTATTCTTACTAGAACTTATTTGTTGTTTATTGTTGAGTTTAATTTAGTTTGCATGACCATCATTCTTGATTAAACTTGAATCTTATATCTTTGTGAATTGCAAAATTGTAGGACTAGTGTTTTGACCAAAACCTAAGGTTAAATAGAAAAGTGGGTAAGTAATTGTAGGAGCTAATATATGACGACCAATCATATATTAAATTGATTTAATGAACCAAATTGATCAATCCATTATAAGTCTAATATAACTCGCACCGAACACTAGTAAATTTGTTAGTTTATCTGCCTGATCACCGTATGAATGAACTTTTTTTTCTAAAGGATTAGGTTAGTGAACATTAACCTGGTCATCTTACGAATCGGTAACCAACGAAGAATTAATCCATTGCACATCCATTAAATCAACCATAATAGCAAGTATATCGAAGCTAAACGAAAGTCTCTCAATTATCTTGGCTAAAATTGTCTTTTGTGTTTCTTGCTTTTAATTTTAGTTTTTGTTTCATTAGTTGATAGTTAGTTTAGTTTGATTAATTAAGTTTCTAGTATTGCAAAACTAGAGAAAACCCTTTTCCTTTATTAAATAGGAATTTAGGTAATTAGTAGATAAATTAGCTAATCATTTTGTTCCCTGTATTCGATACTCGACTATTTGTGCTATTCTATTTTCAAATAGGTACATTGCCTTAGAATTAATAATAAGTTACATTAGTAGGATTAAACTAGTGCATATTTATTTCCGCATCAAGCTTTTGGCGCCGTTGCCAGGGAGGGGTCCATTTTTAGTTAATTTGAATCTGCTATTTTATTAGGCATTTTTTTTTGTCTATTTTCTTTTAAATTTTCTTTTTAGTTTTTTTCTGTTTGACTTACCACGTCGTGGTGTCGTAGCAATTTAATTTTTGTTCTTTTTACGCATTTCATTTGTTTTTGTTTCAGTGATTTATGACCCTAGGATCAAAAACGCCAATCATACCACCGTTTGACGATCCTGAGTCAGCATTCCATAAGAAGAAGACACACAAACTCGGAAAATCAAGCAAAAGGACTCTAGAAAGAGAATTCGAAAGTTTTGAGAAGACTCCTAACAAAAAGGAATCAGGCTATGAGCCAGAAAGTAAACCCAAATCAGACAAAGTAAGCGAAGCCGAAAGCGAGCCAAAAGCCAAAATGACGGACATTGCTGACATGACCATGGAGGCATACAAGAGACGGATGTGTGAAGACATCGGACCGGGACTTGTGCAACCCACAATTCACAACACCGTTAGCTTTGAACCAAAAGGACACATACTTGCTCAATTGAAATACATACCATTCTATGGGAAGGACCACAAGGACGCCTACAAGAACATTGATGAGGTCAATGATATCGTCGACTACTTCAACATACCAAACATACCACGTGAGACAGTTTTGCTAAGAATGCTCCCCGTTACTCTTAAGGATGCATCAATAGATTGGCTGAAGGCACTCCCACCGGGCACATAACAACGTGGGTACAAATGCATGAAGAGTTCATACAACAATTTTGCCCACCATCAAAAGTTTCCAAGTTGAAGAAGGCTATTGCAAATTTCGAGCAACAAGCGGGAGAGTCATTGTATGAGGATGAATAAAATGGATTTTCTATGATGGGGTAAACATAAAAACTAGGCAACTCCTTGATTCTCAAGGGCCACTCACAAAGAAAGCACTGGCCATAACAAGGAGCTAATCGAGGAATTTTCCAAACATTCAAGAGAGTATCATAACCCTCGACAAGATGTGACTAGGGGAATCGTGAATTCTGCTTCAGACGACATGGCAGCGCTCTTAGCAATGTTGCATAACATGGATAGGAGGATGAATAAAATGGATCGAACAATCCATGCAATACGAATGGTTTGTGAAAACTGTAACGGGCCACATTTAACCAAGGACTATGATCTTGATGAAAATGGAAACTGAAAGGCCCAAGCATGCTATTCGAGCGGTGATCATTATGACGAAGACTGAAGAAAGCCCAAAAAGAAGTGGTTACCTTATGATGAGTACAAGAAAGCCAAGGAAGAGAAATATGAACTAAAAGGAAGAGGCTTTTACCAAAAAGAGGAACCGGCTCCCGAAAAGAAACCCAATTTTGAGACAATGCTTGCTCATTTTGCTGCCACATCAGAAAAGAGGCACGAACATACCAAAGAGTACTTAGAAATCAGCAAGCTGCAATCAAGAACACTGAGCAACAAATTGGGCAACTATCAAAGCAATTCAATGAAATATTACCAGACACACTTCCACAAAACACCGAACAAAATCCAAGAGGAGCTCACATCCAGGCCATTACAACTAGAAGTGGAAAAATTGTTACCCACCTGACTCCTATTAGTAGCAATAACCTGGATGATGAGCAGGAAGGGCGAGAAGCAAGTCAAGATAAAGATACTGAACAATCACCACGACATGGCGAGCACCTGAAAACAAAACTGCTGAACCTGTTAATCCATACCGCCCACCACTGCCCTTTTTGAGCACCGCCCGAGCCTTGGTATACATAAGAGAATCTAAACTCACTCTTCGAGTTAGAGAAGAAGCTGTAACTTTCGAGGTTAATAGAGTAATAAAACATTCAAGAATAGGTGATGATATGTCTTTTTTAGTAGAGATGAAATTTTGGAGAAAGAACTTGGAGGATGGAAGGAAAAGGAAATTGAGGGTACATGGTTCTACAAGAAGGTGATTTTGATGCTGAACATGATTTGCAAGATATAGAGAAGCTATTTGAAGAGAGTGAGTACCATGAATTGAAAAAAGCAAGTGAAGACCCACCACGACGTGGTAATAACAACACGCCGTGGCATTCTGAATTTACTCGATCTGACGAAAAAAACTGTGACACCACGACGTGGCAAGATGCCCACGTCGTGGTCTCTGAATAAAAACCAAAAATCGAGTTAAAAGCTTTTCCCGAACATCTGGAGTATGCATTCTTGGAAGAAAATGAACAAAAGCCAATCATTATAGCACCTGATCTCACACAACACGAAAATGAAAGCCTAGTTGAAGTACTCAAGAAACGAAAGAATGCCATAACATGGAAGATCACCGATATCGAGGGCATTAGTCCCTTATATTGATCACTTAAAATCAATTTAGAAGAGGGAGCTAAACCAGTGGTGCAATGCCAAAGGAGATTAAACCCGAACATGCAAGAAGTAGTCAAGAAAGAGGTAGTCAAACTCTTGGATGTCGGTATTATTTACTCAATATCGGATAGACAATGGGTGAGTCCGGTGCACATGGTACCTAAAAAAGGAGGCATGACGGTAGTGACAAACAAAGAGAACGAGCTTATTCCTACGAGAACGGTAACCGGTTGGCGTGTGTGCATTGATTATCGCAAGCTAAACAATGCCACATGTAAGGACCATTTTCCTTTACCCTTTATTGATCAAATGCTCGAAAGATTATCCGGTCACCTTTATTACTGCTTTTTAGATGGTTTTTCAGGAGACTTTCAAATCCCTATTGATCCTCAAGACCAAGAAAAGACCACGTTCACTTGCCCAAGTGGGACCTTTGCTTATCGGTGGATGTCATTCGGGTTATGCAACGTACCAACCATGTTCCAAAGATGCATGATGGCTATTTTCCACGATATGGTTGAAAAGTTCATGGAAGCATTCATGGATGATTTTTCTGTTTTTGGGTCTTCTTTTGACGATTGCTTGTCCAACCTAGACTTGATACTTGCTAGATGTGAAAAGACCAACTTGGTCTTAAATTGGGAGAAGTTTTATTTCATGGTTAAACAAGGGATTGTCTTGGCACATAAGGTCTCCAAATCAGGGATAGAGGTGGACCGTGCAAAGGTTGACACTATAGCTAAATTGCCACCACCAAAAAACGTAAAAGGGGTAAGAAGTTTTCTTGGCCATACGGGATTCTACCGCCGATTTATAAAAGAATTTTCGAAAATTACAAGGCCATTAACCCAACTTCTTTTGAAAGATGCCACATTAGACTTCTCAAACGAATGTCTTGAAGCCTTTCAATTGTTGAAATAAAAATTAACCAATACCCCGATCATGATTGCCTCGAACTGGAACCTCCCATTTGAGCTCATGTGCGATGCTAGTGATTTTGCGGTAGGAGCGGTCCTTGGACAAAGGGTTGATAAGCACTTTTAACCTATATATTATGCAAGCAAGACACTAACCCCGACCCAATAAAATTATACTACCACCGAAAAAGAACTTCTTGCTGTTGTTTACGCTTTTGACAAATTCCGCCCTTACTTAGTTTTATCCAAAACTATTGTCTTTACTAACCATTCTGCTCTTAAGTATCTATTTGCTAAGTAGGATGCTAAGCCAAGATTGATCTGATGGGTGCTACTCTTGCAAGAATTTGACATCGAGATTAGGGATAAAAAGGTTATGGAAAATGTGGCGGCCGATCACCTCTCGAGACTGGAAAACCTGGAAATGGAAAAATTACAAGAACACAAAATTGGATACGATTATCCTGAAGAATATCTAATGGTAATCGCAGGGGAGGTGTCATGGTATGCTGATATAGCCAACTATTTGGCTGGTGATTATCTTCCAAAAGGATTGACTCAGCAACAAAAGAAGAAATTATTTTCAAAAGTCAAGTACTACTTTTGGGATGAACCATATCTCTTCAGAAGCTGCACGGATGGTATGATAAGAAGATGTATATTTGGGAAGGAAAGTTTGGAAATTTTGAAGCATTGTCATAACGGCCCCACCAGAGGACATCACAGAGCACATTACACGGTGAAGAAAGTATTTGATTTGGGATTCTATTGGCTTACAGTTTTCAAGGATGCCACCAAATTTATTAAAGAATGTGACTCGTGCCAATGATCGGTAAACATTTCCTCCCGAAACAAGATGCCCCAAAATAACATCCAAGTTTGTGATGTTTTTTTTGTTTGGGGTATCGATTTTATGGGACCATTTCCGATTTCTCAAAGGAATAAGTACATACTAGTGGCGGTTGACTATGTCTCAAAATGGGCGGAAGCACAAGCCTTACCCACAAATGATGCTCGTATGGTATTAAGATTCCTTAAAATATTGTTTTCTCGTTTCGGTGTACCAAAGGCTCTAATAAGAGATCAGGGAACTCACTTTGCAAATGAACAACTAGCCAAAGTGTTACAAAAATATGGTATATACCATAGATTTTCAACACCCTACCATTCGCAAACAAGTGGGCAAACCGAAGTCACAAATTGGTCGTTAAAAAGAATTCTTGAACGATCGTTTGGTAGCAAAAAGAAGGAGTGGTCGGAGAAGATAGATGATGCATTGTGGGCATTTCGAACCACCTTTAAAACACCTATTGGTAGTACACCATATAGGTTGGTCTTTGGAAAGAATTGTCATTTGCCGGTAGAAATTGAAAATAAGGCGTTTTGGGCTTTGAAGATTTTCAATTTTGAGTTGACAGAATTACGACCCAATCGTCTAATGCAAATGAATGCCCTAGAGGAATTGAGAAATGAAGCATACACAAACTCTTTAATCTACAAATACAAAACAAAGAAATGGCATAATGCTAGGTTGAGAATGATGGGTTTTGAGCATCCTAACAACCTTAAGGTGCACATACAACCCTAAATGCTTTGGAACTATGTTTTCTCTATTATACATGCAAAGTTGATTTCCAAAGCATTGTCCTATCTAGCATGCAATTGTAGGTTCTTATACAATAAAAACTAGATAGAAATACATACCTTTTCTTATAGTTGATTGCTTGGAGCTTTAAGAGCCTAGCACCAATAATGGGAATGCCTCAAGTGGAATCACAAATCACCACAACAATCTTGGAATACTTGAGAGAGTATAACACACACTATTTTCGGCTATGCTCATGACACACACTTCTAGTCCGAAAATTGTAGCCTTGGTGCTCTTTATATAGTGAAGAGTGATTAGGGTAAACCCTAATACCCATGACTCTTCATTTACTTAGGATCCATGGGTTAAAACTCCATGGACTATCCATGGACTTCCATGTAAGCTTAGCCCATCCTAAATAAACGTTGGCCCATACTATATAAGAGTCCATATTTAATTGGTCTTCTTTTGATCACTAAATTAATTCTAAATTAATTCTTGATCAATACTAATTAAATAATATGATTTCATATTAATATATTATAACTTATAATATATTAATAAATCATAAATAGACTCTTCTCAAAAGTCTATCCATACAAATTGTTCCGGTGAAGTGCAACCCAAATGAACCATGCCGGGTCGGGTCAAGTACATACCAAATATAGTTATGGACTTAGACACCTTATCCAAAAGAGAGAACGTAAGGATTTTCAAGAAGGTCAAAAGGATCTCCTTTTCAACTCAAGAATGAAGCTTTTTCCCAAGAAATTACCGACACGTTGGGACGGGCTGTTGTTTCAGAATATATTGACTGTTTTTCTTCCTAATTCTAAATTGGTTGTTTGGAATGGTGTTCTACATTTCTTGTACAGAACATGAAGGTTAGGGGTCGCCGAAATCAACCACAAGGGGGTCGTCCCAATTTCCCGTGGTACTCTTTCCCAAATGTGGTAGCTCCCGAGGTTATGGTTCAATGGAACGAGAAGTCAGCTTCGTTGAAAGAAAGGAAAGTGCATATACCTGCGGAAATTAATTGGACTTGGATGTAATAGGTTGGTTGGTCGGAGTCACTTGAACCTTATCTACAAAAATCTTTTGACGGGGTAAAAGGCCGCTTTGTTTGTATGGCTTGGAGACGCCTTTTCGGCATTCATGAACCCATGTACAAGGAATTATGTGTGGAATTCTTGGCTATTGTGCATTTCCGCAAGAAAAAAGGAGTCCATGATAGAAAAAACATCACTTTTTGCTTAGGTGGAGAAAGAAAAGAATTGAGTTTGGCGGACTTTACTATGAGGACAGAGCTCTATTTACCATCCGAAGTACACACTGAATCATACATTTAGTTTATTGCTCAATGTCTCACTTCAAATGACGAGTTCAAGGAAGCCAACTATTGGCCCAGTATCGCCAATGGAGTGTACCAATTAGGAAAACCTCAGGAAAGTGATATCCGGTCTCCTCAACCAAAGGCAGTAGGGTGACAAAGTCCTGAGTTTGGATGTATTTTATCTGTGGAGCCTCATTTCTCTGGGGGTGCTTACCGATGTTCCTTGGCATGTTGCTGGTCTTCTAGCAAATCGGGCATGAAAGGATCGTCGGGGGTCACCTTGTTATGGTGGCATGTTGATCACGAGATTAGCTAAGTCGTTTGGGGTTCTCCAAAAACGGGAAGCCTTTATGCTAACGGTGGAAAATAGTAAACCTTTTGGTCCACTTCTTTACAAACAGGCTAATATTGTGGTCGACAATGGGTTTGGAAACTTCTGCATTCCGATTGACAATCCAAGAGACCGAGCAAGGAGGAGAGTGAGACAAAGGCCCAACTATGCAGAAGAAGAACCCGCCTGTGATTCCTAGCGAGGATGAGCTGTCAATGGATCCTTATAATGTTGCTTTCCGTCGTTATCAAGACAACTTGGAAAGAGGAGTTAATTACACCAATATGCACCTCGACTTTTTGATGCAACACATGAACATCCAACGCCCGAGTGAGTATCCGGTCTAATGCCCCTACATCCCGACATGGGACGAGCTTTGGGCGGAACAACATGGAAGAGCCGGTGGAAGTGGAGTAGGAAATGATGATGAGTGAATTATCCTTTTAATTTGTTTGAGTGGATTTAAGACAATGTTAACTTTTATTTGTTTGTGTTTGGTTTGTTTAATTTTCTATTTTCTAGGATGATGGTAGTTGTAGGATTTAAGTACTTTGTTTTATTTGTTTCCTTGTTATTACTGCTTATTGTCTCTAAATTTCCCAAAAGTTCGAGTTTGATGAGAGGAGTATATTTTGAGAGGCTTTGATGAATTTAAGTGAGGGGTTAGGAATGCGGCGAGAGAGACGAATTTGAGCATATCGAGCGTTTATTTGATCACACGAGCTGATGAGTCATATTTCCAGTAGTTCATATCATCATTAGTGACCAAGTTATTGAAGAATTCTGCTGTTGAAATGCATTATTTTTGCAGTTTTACACACACCACGACATGGTCACAATAACCACGACGTGGTGTCATTACAGAATACGCAATTTATTTGCCACCCATATAACACGACGTGGTCTACCTACCACAACGTGGTGACTGTCTCAAGTTCAATTTTCGAGTCTTTTTCCTACACCTAATGAAGTACAAAATGTCCAAGTCTCAAAGACAAGTTCCATAACAGTCTACCACTTCCATATTTCCACATATTGGCGAGCTATTCTACACACAAGCAACACGATCGACCCTACAACTTCTATCCCAGGGGAGTCTGTTCCTTTTTCTCCCTCTTTAGTTTTATGTTTTTCATAGCATGAAATGGGGACATTGCATCAAATAAGTGTGGGGGTAGAGGGTTAACTACATTGCATTAGAGGTTAAGCATTTGATTTTTGACAATTTTTTTTTTGCATTATCATAAAATTGCTAGTTTTTACAATATGCAATCATATAAACTTGAAATAATAGTTTAATTTAGGAAAATCTAGCAAATTAATTTTTTTTTTGCTAGTATTGTGTGGGATGATCCGATGAGAGCCCAAATATTTACCTAAGCCAGCACATGTTATAGTGTATTTGTGGCTTCCCATTCTTAGTGAAAAGTCATGAGATATGAAAGATAATTTGGTAGTTTGTATGATGTAATAAGTTTTGCAGCATGTACCTGAAATCCATCCAGTAGAACTTATGTAGTCATTGCACTTCGACTAATACCTCTAATCAATAAAGGTTGAAGTTAAGCTCATTGCTTAAGCATGTAGGATTTGAGTGAAAAAAAAGTGAGATATAAAAAAAAGAGAAATTACAAAAAATTGAAAGAATTTTGGAGTTGTCAAAGTATGAAAATTAAAAGATCAAAAATTCTAAAGAATCAAAAAGCTGAAGATACCAAAAATCAAATAAGAAGGTGATGAATTCAAAGAAATTGGAAAGAAAATATCAAAAAATAGAAGAATTCCAAGAGCTCCATTGTGGTATCAAAATTGTAATTCTTTCTAGAATTTATGTATGCTTGGTAGTTTAACCAAAAATACCTTGAGGTTAAGGAAAATTTTTGAGGATGGATTCGGAGGGTTGCAAAAATGAGTGTCGTTTTAAGCTAATGGGTGAAGGTTCATAATGATTGTGAATATTTAGGAATGGAAAGTTTTTAGGAATTATAGACACAAATACACGCATTGCGGTATTGAGATAATGATTGGGTTTTAAATGGATTGTTTTATGCAATATTGGTAAGATAAAAATCAGTTTGCTTGGGGGCAAGCAAAGATTATGTGTGGGGTATTTGAAGCAAAGATTATGTGTGGGGTATTTCGATATGTGCATATATATATATATATATATATATATATATATATATATATATATATTACATCATATCTTAATATTTTAGTCATTTTATGTTCATTATAGAACAAAATATACTTAATCTATTATATGTTGTGTTGTAAGGGTAAAAGACATGCTCGGAGAAAAAAGGAAGTTGGAAGCTAGAAGCTAGGAACTTGGATCAAGGCTAAAATGAAGAAAAGCCCCATTCCCACGTCGTGGTGACATTACCACGCCGTGGTGTTTTTAAGTTTCTCGTCGAACCTCGCAGACTTGCGGATTACGTGATAAACCCGAAGACCACGTCGTAGTGGACTTGCTACGACGTGGTGGACCGACTTCAAGAAAAATATAAGTAGATGGCACATTCCTCCGAAAACTACACTTTTGCTGGAGCTTTTGATGAATTTTGAAGGCCAAGAACGTACTTTGAAGCTTGGAGTTGCAGAAGATCGATTAGAAGCTTGGATTTGAGAGATGTGAGGCAAAACATCTTATTAACACTTTTTCTTCTTGTGTTTAATCATGAATAACAAGTTGAACTTCGTTCTTATATGTTTACTTGCTGAAATCATGGGCTAAAAACCTATGACTTTTGTTTGGATTAGATTACTTGTATTTTTATGGTTTGATTTATGGTTAGGATATTGTTTAGTTGGTTATTGTTACTTTATCTTATTAAAGAACCTCTCTATGCTTACGAGAACTACTTTTTTGTTTATTGTTGAGTTTAATGTAGTTTGCATGACCACCAATCTTGATTAAACTTGAATCTTATGATCTTTGTGAATTGCAAAATTGTAGGAGTAGTGTTTTGACCAAAACCTAGGGTTATATAGAAAATTGGATAAATAATTGTAGGAGCTAATATATGACGACGAATCATATATTGAATTGATTTAATGAACAAAATTGATCAATCCATTATAAGTCTAATTTAACTCGAACTGAACACTAGTAAATTTTTTAGTTTATCCGCCTGATCACCGTATGAATGAACTTATTTGCTAAAGGATTAGGTTAGTGAACATTACCCTGGTCATCTTAGGAATTGGTAACCAACAAAGCATTAATCTGTTACACTTCCATTAAATCAACCATAATAGCAAGTATATCGAAGCTAAACGAAAGTCTGTCAATTATCTTGGCTAAAATCGTCTTTTGTGTTTCTTGCTTATAATTTTAGTTTTTGTTTCATTAGTTGATAGTTAGATTAGTTTGATTACTTAAGTTTCTAGTCTTTCAAAACTAGAGAAAACCCCTATCCTTTATTAAATAGTAATTTAGGTAATTAGTAGATAAATTAGCTAATCATTCCATTCCCTATTTCCCTGTGTTCGATACCCCGACTATTTGTGTTATTCTATTTTCATCTAGGTATAATGTCTTAGGAGTAATAATTAGTTACATTAGCAGGATTAAACTAGTGCATAATTATTTCCGCATCAACATATAACAGTGTAATGCCCGGGATTGTCAGGTATTTATGTTGCTTCCTATTCAAGTTATATTATTGTATATGTTTGGGTTTTATGGGTTGGGGCGTACGCTGGGCGTACAAGGTGTACGCACAGCGTACATAAGCGAGGCACGAAGCTGGAAGTCCCCATACGTACGCAAGGCATAGACTGGTCAGATGCAAACCCTAAATTTTAGGGTTTTCACCCTATTGAAGCATCTTATATCCCTCCAAACCCTTATCCTCTCAACCTCCGGTGCCCTCAAAGTGTCCAACTCGAACCCTAACCCCCTTGCATGTATCTTGAGCTTACTTTGAGCATTTTAGTGTTATTTTGGTGGTTTTAAAGAAGAAGGAGCTTGAAGAAGGAGCAAGGACTTGAAGAGGGCTTGTAAATCCAAAAGTTTGGCATCATTTCTGACCCATTTTAGGTATAAAGCTTTGAACTTGATCATTGCATGCTTAGATCTAGTTTTGGGGTGTTTTATATCACATTTTGGTCCCATACTTGAGGTCCTTCGAGTTTTAGAAGATTCTGTCCAAATGAGCTGTCTTTTTTGACTCTTGGAAGTGTTTAGAACCATAAAAATCAGATCTTGATGGTTTAGCCTCAACCATGCAAGTGCTAGATGGCCACTAAGTGAGCTTATGGACTTAATGTGTGTCTTAATCCCCATCCATGCATGCAAAAGCATAAAGTTCATAACTTTATGGTTTAAGACGTTGTTAGGAGCCTAGATCTATGTTCTGGATGTTAGGACTTAATGGATTAAGTCAAAAGAAGGATCTTCGGGTGACTGGAAGGAACGATGGGCGTACCCCCTGGTACGTTGTGCGTACCGGGTCAGCTTCCCGCTTCTGGTCAAGGTCAGCGTACGCTGCGCGTACTCGTACAGTGGGCCAAGGGTTGTTTTATGGGTCGTGAGTGTTGAGCTTAGAGTTAGTGGGCCTCAAACCAACATTTGGACTGAAACCCTTGGGCCTAGGATTGGGATTATTTTATTGGGCCTTATTGGGCCTTAAATCCTAATTAGTTGGGTTTAGACATTTATTATGAAAGTTGGGCCTTGGGAGGAAGTGGCCCAATAGGACAAATATTAAGGAACCTTTTCCTTATGTGGTAGAATTGGGCCTTTGGAGTTATATTTGGATCCAATAACTAATTAGGAAGTTATTGTGCTTTAGGGAGAGGAACCCTGAGTCATCCGCAGAGTACGATTCGACATTCATAGTTAAGGTGAGTCGCCCTTCGTAGAATCTGTGGGTCGAAGGAACCAAGGCTGGCCCACTAGAATTGATATAGCTTAATAATTGTCTTTGTGATAATTACTAAGGTGGTATGTATTGTTTGATGTTTATGTGAGCTATGCATGATTTTATATGGTAGTGGTAGGGGTGAGATAGACCCCGTAATCGGTTGGAATAGGACTGGAGGTTAGGTCGGGCACCCAGATATGCCTGACAAAGGTAGGTCGGGCACCAGATATGCCTGGCAGGGTAGGTTAAGCACCCAGATATGCTCAGCAAGGTAGGTCGAGCACCCAGATATGTCTGACAATATGTTATGTTGTATGTCGTATGGTGGGGGAAACTCACTAAGCGTTGTGTTTACCGGTTCAATTTTTGTTTCAGGTACCTCCAACTCGAAGGGGAAAGGGCCGACTTGATCACATCGCATCACACTTTTATTTTCCGCATTCGAGATTTTGGAATTTATACTCTGATGATGACTTTCTATGTACTGTCTTGTTTGTACAACTAAAACTATTTTGTGTCCTCATGGTTTTGAAACACAATGTTGTTCGTGTTATGATTTGATAAACTTAAAAATGAAATTTTTGGGTCGTATTTTTGGGGATGTTACAAGTTGGTATTAGAGCCTTGGTTTGAGGGATTTAGACTTACTCTCAGGTATGTTTGAACTCAAATCGAGATTTGA
This sequence comes from Lactuca virosa, assembly GCF_052849685.1. NCBI lineage: Eukaryota > Viridiplantae > Streptophyta > Magnoliopsida > Asterales > Asteraceae > Lactuca > Lactuca virosa. Next base: position 44,029,184 of record NC_136432.1, on the reverse strand, counting down.
CAGATTTTGTAAGAAAAAAATTCTTTTAAAATAGAAATAAATAAAGAATGGAAATAAAAGACGAGATGTGTGATGCGTGCAATCGGCCGAGCTCAAGTAAGTTTTCCCCAAGATACTCCTACTTGTTATCTGCTATGAATGGATTTATGAATATGTGAATTGCATGCTAGTTAGGGCTAGGGATCTGCTCAGCTTCTGCATGATAGAATTCTAGGAGAGATGCCTTGTATGCCTGTGATATGAGCTTGTATGCTAGTGCTGATTAGTCAGTAATTCGATGGCCTGGTTAGGTTATTCTTGATTTTGATTACTCGATGCTCGAATGCTGCTTGCTTTGTGATTTTAGGAGTTCTAACTAACTTCAACTAATTAGTAAACAAATACGCTAAGTTACATATTACAAGAACTAAATAATTTTATAAGGTTAGATTTTAACACTATTGCGCAGCTCTTGTTTGAGTCCTAACCGTTGTGGTGTGAGATCTCTCATTCAAATAATTATCTGGTTTTGGTAATATGTAATGGTATTCGCGAGCTAGTTAGGGGGAGTTAACAGGAGCTTCTTCTGCAGCTGATGGTGGAGAGCAGGATGGAGATTACCCTAGGGAAAGCCTAGGATGAGATTAGTGCTGAGACCGATATTAGTGAAAGGGACTTCGTGGAGTCAAAGAAATCCTTGAGGAAAGTATGAATAGATGTGAAAGGTAGTATGGGCCGGTACTACTGGAAGCAGATGATCTGTACTCGATTCAAGGAGGGCTGCGATAAGACCAGGGAACTTGTAGAATTTGTAATCCCTTGATATATGATAAATATCCTGATGGTTGTATGGTTTGTTTCAGCATGATGGTGACACGTCATGGAGCAGGAGGTTCAGGATCTGGGTCCGTTACGAGTTCCGAACCGATTGATGATGGTCAATGAGAGTTCATAGCATCTGAGATTACTAGAGCCATCCTCGATGCGACCCTGGTGATTTTTGGGTCGATCATGGACGACATCATTTAGCTGATGGAGGATCGTCTCAGGGCCTTCAGGAGCGATATGGCGGCCAACCTGTCTGGAGCCCGCACACTCTCCTTCAAGGACTTCAGGGGATGTGGAGCACCAGACTTCTCGAGGGTGAAGGACCCCATTGCAGCTAGACGATGGATAGTGGATATCGAGTGTGCTCAGATAACCAGCTTCTTCCCTGAGGGGACGAAGGTCAGGTTTGCCACGGGATGTTTGAGGGATCGAGCTAGGGACTAGTGGGAGGAGGTTGGTTATGCACTGGGAGGCCAAACCATTGAGTCCATGACCTGGTCGGATTTTGTGACCCGGTTTCGAGCCGAGTTTGCACCCGCTGTGGAGATACAACAGCTGGCCAGGGAGTTCCTAGACATGAGACAGACGAATGAGACTGTGGCGGTGATCATTGCCAAATTCAGGGAGAGGGCCTTGTTGGTGCCCCAATACGCGACTGATGAGGAGATGAAGAAGACGCGATACCACGACATGGTTAGACCAGATATCAGGAAGTTTGTTAGTTACTCGACGTGCCCGACACTGGATGACATGATAGCCAGGGCACGCGAGCAGGAGATTGATATGGAGCATATAAGGAAGATGAAGGCGGATTCTAGGCCGACGAGTGGGGTTTCTTTGAAGAAACCCAAGGGATTCGACTCGAGGTCGAAGGGCCATCAGGGCCGGAGCTACTGTGGGAGATGCGGCAAGCCACATGAGGGAGCTTGTAGGTCGGGGAGCTCAGGTTGCTATAAGTGCGGCAAGACCGGGCACTTTAGCAAGGATTGTACCACCCCCACTCTTACCATTCAGACATCTGACATGATTTTCTTTCATTGCAATCAGAGGGGCCAAAAGAAGGCCCAATGCCTGAGTCTAGCATCAGGAGTGCCAGTGGTGGCACCAGCTCCAACGACCCTGCGGATCACAGATGGCCGTTAGGGCAAGACGGATGCTCCAGTGGTAAGGAACCGAGCCTTTCAGTTGACCGCCGAGGAGGCGTGGGCCGCACCAGATGTGGTGACGGGTATGTTTCTTTCCCTTAACTCTTATTTTATGTTAATGTATGTAACATCCCGATTTCCGAGAATGAGATTTTGAGGATTTCAAGAAATTAAAGAAGCCTACTCGACGAGTTGGAGGCCCCAACTCATCGTGTAGGGATTAGTCAGCCCGCGTGTTTTATGAGGTCTACTCGACGAGTCGGAGGAGCCCGACTCGACGAGTAGGAGCTAGAAAATGAAACCCTAATTTTTAGGGTTTGCACCCTATTTAAAAGACCTTAAGTCCTTTCCTCCATCCCCTTACCACCTCTTGACGGCCAGAAGAAACCCTAATCAGTCTAAACCTTGTTCTTGAGTGTTTGTGAGATTTAAAGAGTGATTTTGGTGCATTTTGTGAAGAAGGTTTGAAGTCTAAGGAGCTTGGAGCAAAGAGAAGCTTGTGGATCTGACTCTACTTCATCTTGGCATCATTTTGAAGGTAACAAGTCGTTACCTTGACTTATCTTTAGCTAGATCTCTTCATGCAAAGGTTTAGGGCCATTTATAGCATATTTGTGAGTTAATTCGGGTATTGGGCATGGTCTAAAGTTGTAACTTCAGATCAGAACTCCTCTTGGTCCCTATAGTCATAAAGTTATCAGATTTAGCAAGAATTGGCCCTTTTCTTTGGGTTAAACCTTTCCCTTAGCTTGGTTTTGGCATTTAGGACCATGCATGTACGTAAAGTTTGCAACTTTACGTGGAAACCATGCCCTAAGAGGTTAGATCTGCAATATGGAGCTTTGGGGTAGCTTAAAAACGACTGGATGAGAAATGGACTGAAGGGACTCGACGAGTCGCATGGCTGACTCGACGAGTTGGTTGAAGATTGCATGTATTGGTTCTGCATGAACGCGACGAGTCAGTAAGAGGACCCGACAAGTTAGTTAGGGTTTTCTCGACATTTGGACCACGCATGGACTCGACGAGTTGGCTGGAAACTCGGCGAGTCAATTAGGGTTTTTATGATTTCCTGAGTTCTTAAGGAACTCGGCGAGTTGCTAGCTGCACTTGACGAGTTGGGTCAACATGGACTATTGACTTTGACCAAGGGTTGACCAGTTGGACTTGTGAGGGTATTTTGCTAATTTGGGATTCTGATGGACTTTGTCCTATGGTGGTTATAGGTGGTTGAGTTTGTGGCTGTGATTCAGAAGTTTGATCGTATCACTACAGTTTGACATCGTGAGGTGAGTTCTTCTCACTATATCAACAGGGTCTACGGCACCAAGGTCGGCCCTTTATGATTTATATCCTGGTTATAGGATGGTTTCTATGTTAGTGATCTGTTAGATCGGTATCACGGTTGTAGGATGGTTGCTATGTTAGTGATCTGTAAGATCAGTATCCTGGTTATAGGATGGTTGCTATGTTAGTGATCGGTTAGATCGGTATCCTGGTTATAGGATGGTTGCTATGTTAGTGATCTGTTAGATTTGTATGATTATCTGTACATGCTGGCTAGCGTATGATATTTATGTGCACATGATTGTTGGTTTGGGGGATTGAGTTGAGGCAGGTCCTGCTTTGCGTTGTAGGCCAAGATACCCAGGGCAGACCGGATAGATTGTAGACCCAGTTAGGGCATACTAGTCAGGCCGAAGGCCCAGAGAGCGGTCCGGATAGGCTGAAGGCCCTAAGAGGCGGTCCAGACGTGCCGATGGCTCGGAGAGCGGTCCAGATAGACTGATGGCCCTGCGAGGCGGTCCAGTCATACTAATGACTCATTATGCATGCTGTGTTTGTTTATATGATATGGTTATATCTGTATGGTGTTGGTATTTTGGGGGAACTCACTAAGCTTCGGGCTTACAGTTGTTGATTTTATTTCAGGTACTTCTGATGATCGAGGGAAGGCAAAGGCGTGATCGTGCACCTCCTTATATTTTCATGATTTGATTCCGGGGATACTCTGATGTTTAAACTATTTTGAAAACAAATTCTAATAACTTAATGGTTTTAAATGTTTTAAAAAGTTTTAAATTGGCATGATTTGTATGGGTATTACAATGTCGGTACTTATATTTTATATGTCTTGTTTTAGGATTGTTCCTCGTGAACGATATTCCTATTTTGGTGCTATTTGATTCGGGGGCCACCCGATCTTTCGTATATCTTGCGCTCACCAAGAAGTTTGCTGAGTCTCCGAGCGTGCTAGACTACCAACTAGAGGTTGAGATTGCAGATGAGCGTTCCGTCCAAGCACCGAGGGTTCATCGAGATTGTGTTTTGAGGATGTGTGGTGAGTGCTACTCTATTGACTTGGTTCCCATCCCTCTGCACGCGAACAAAGTCATAGTAGGGATGGAATGGTTGAGCCCCAATGGGGAAGTGATTGATTGTGACCATCAACTACTGCAAGTGAGGACCCCAAGCGGGGGAGAGTCGATGGTCCAGGGAGAGAGAGCTCAGCGCACTCCTTTTTATGTTCAGCTGCTAGGGCCAGACGCTACCTCTAGCAGGGTTGTTCTGGGTTTGTCGCATATGTTATGGATACACGAGAGCAGGATAGAGCAGCGATTGATGAGGTGCCAGTTATTCGTGAGTACCCGGACATGTTTCCAGAGGATTTACCTGGGGTGCCTCCGGAGAGGCAGGTGGAGTTCCGAATCGATTTGGTTCCTGGTGCAGCTCCCATAGACAAGACACCATATCGTTTAGCCCCACCAGAGATGCAGGGGTTGTCTACACAGCTGCAGGAACTGTTAGACAAGGGATTTATCCGACTGGGTAGCTCACCTTGGGGTGCCCTGATCCTATTTGTGAAGAAGAAGGATAGGTCGCGACGGATGTGTATCGACTACCGGGAGTTGAACAAGCTAATGGTGAAGAACCGTTATCCAATCCCGAGGATCGATGATATATTTGATTAGCTTCAGGGGGGCTTTTTGGTTTTCCAAGATTGATCTGCACTCGGGATACCATCAGATGAGGGCCAGGGAGGAGGATGTGCAGAAGATGACCTTTCAGAATCGATATGGGCACAACGAGTTTGTGGTGATGCCTTTTGGGCTAACCAATGCCTCATCCGCGTTCATGGCCCTCATGAACCGCATGTGCAGGCCGATCTTAGTCTGATCGGTGATAATGTTTCTTGAAGATATCCTGGTCTACTCGAAGATCCAGGAGCAGCATGAGGAGCACTTACGAGAGGTGTTGGATACCCTGAGGAGGGAGAGGTTGTACACAAAGTTCTCCAAGTGCGAGTTCTTGCTGTGCGAGGTGCAATTTCTGGGGCACCTTTTCAACCAGAACGATATTTTGGTCGATCCGGCTAAGGTGGAGGCCGTGATGAGGTGGGAGGTTTCGAGGTCTCCATCCGAGATTCGGAGCTTCCTCGGTTTAGCTAGGTTTATTCAGGATTTCTCCAAGATAGCAGTACCCCTGACCCGATTGACGAAGAAGACTGTCGTTTTTTGTTGGGGGCCTGAGCAGCAGGCAACGTTCGAGACTTTGAGGCAGAAGTTGTGCGAGACACCGATCTTGACCCTGCCAGAGGGTGTCGAGGATTTTATAGTTTATTGTGACGCGTCTATCTCGGGCTTAGGCACAGTGTTGATGCAGAGATGTCACGTGTGACAACCCGATATTTCGAGTCAATGTAATGTTCAAAAAGTCAAATATCATAAACTATTTTGAATCAATAAAAATAGCGTAAAAAATGAAGTGTTCTAAAGTCTCAATTGGGATACAGAAAGTGTTAGATATCGTGTCAAGGTTTTTTGAAATATAATCAACACTCAAATCCGAGTTATAACGAAGAAGTTATGACCAATCGAAAATCCACGACACAACCGGTAAAACACTGTTAAGCGTAAAAAGTGAAATTTCAATAAAATACTTTTTAGCCTTAATTATCTAAACGAAAGTCGTAGATTATGTTAAACCGTGAGCGTGTATAAAAAGAACGCCCAAATCTGACTTCGTATGAGGAAGTTATGATTTTTCGAAGTTTCGGATGTAGCAGTAGACAGCTAAAAACTCGAGATAAAAGTCGAACGATTTTTAGCCGACGCAACCTAAACGAGAATTGAAGGTCTCGACAATAGTAGTACAACGGTAAAAAGACAGACGAAAACGGACATCAGATGAAGAAGTTATGAATTTTTAACGGATTTATCTTGTCCCGGCCTATTAAAAATATAATATTAAAAATTAAATCAAAATTAGCCGACGGAGTCTAAATGAAAGTTGTAGAATATGTTCTCACCTACACGTGGATATAAAGAACGTAAAAAACGGAGCTCGTATGCGAAAGTTATGCATTTTTGAAGTTTTGGGCACACACTTCGAGGCTTATCCGAAGGGTTACGCCCAACGTACTTCGGAGTACGCCCAGCTTACCCAATGCAAGGCATCGGATCGGCCACGTCGCCCCTATGCCTCTACTACCGTCCCATCCGAAGACCGGCGACCGGAGACGTCATCGCTGACGTACGCCCCGCGTACTTCGGAGTACGCCCAGCGTACGAAGCCTGGCAGCCCTCCTATAAATAGCATGCGAGACTTCCGACTTTTACTTGCTCATTCCTCAATTTCTCTCCCTAATTTCATACTTCTACTATCCCGAGACTACCCCAACGCCCCGGTTCCGTATCCAAGTCCCGACGAAGGTCCGAAGCTCCGAGATTCCCGAAAAATTCACCACTTTCCGGTCGAAGTGCCGCCCGAGAAAATCTCGTTTTCTTCAAATCACCACACTTTCCAGGTGAGTTCATACCCCTACATTTTCACGTCTTTTTCATGTTTTAGGGGGGGGGGGATACAAGTGAAACACGAGAAAAACTTATGTCAAAATACGCATCGTTATATATGGTTTCAAATACTTTACCTACATTTTGTTTATAAATGTTAAACAACATTAAAACCAACGTTACACTTTACATGCAAAGTTGGTATTACATCGAGTTTTTATCACAAAATGGTACACACTTTTGAAAAACTATAGTGGGTATGGTTTACGAGTTATTCATAACATCTTCACATAAACACTGTAAAAAGGAAACACTTTCGTTTACAAGAAACGTGGACTTTTCGTTCCGTAAATCTATTGATACTAAGTTTTGTGAGACATCCGGCTTCACCGTACTCTCAAGTACGCATTTCAAGTCCTGTATTATAAACCATAATCTCTTGTAGGGAGAGCGTGATACTTGTGTATAGATCTATACGGGATTGACAATCCCGCACCTAAACTGTTAGCTACAGTTAGACCGGCAGGTCTGGGGTGACAAACGTCATAACACTGCAAAGCCTGAAGAATGTTGTTACAGGCAGTTTGGGTCAATAGCATGGTTATAAATCTCACATGGAATATCGAAATATTTTTGATTTACGAGACTCTTAAATGCATTCAGTATTACATTATATATGTATAAATCCACTTTCACTATTTTAGCATGAAAGTTACTATTGCATTCCAGCCTTTGGAACTTTTTCAAAACGATCATACATACATAGAAAATATTGGATTTTTTGGAAAACACGTTCTGTTATTTTTACCGAAAGACATACAAATTTTAGTACAAAAACGCTTATGAACTCACCAACTTAATTGTTGACACTTTTTTAAAACTACTTGTATTTCTCAGGGAATCAGTAATACATGTAACCATCAGCTTTTGGAGAATGAACGCTAAGGCGTCTGTTATCAAAACATTTTAAATCATCATATTTGTAATATTCTTTTGAAACATATATTAAATGCAACAATGTAACTTTTTATTATATTTATGATGGTTGGATTTACTTTCTTTACAAATATTCAACTGTCATGATACTACGTGAAGTCATCCGCCCCCAAATGTTTCCGCCATTCTGATTTGGGGGTGTGACAACACGTCATTGTTTACGCCTCGAGGCAGTTGAAGCCTCACGAGGCGAATTACCCGATGCACGATCTGTAGTTGGGGGCAGTGGTTTTTTCCCTCAATGTTTTGCGACACTACCTCTATGGGGTCCGTTGTACTATTTACATGGATCACAAGAGCTTGAGGTACTTGATGGACCAGCCAAATCTGAACATGAGGCAGCGACGGTGGTTGGACGTAGTGAAGGATTACGATTTCGAGATCCTCTACCACCTGGGAAAGGCCAATGTTGTGGCCAATGCCCTTAGCTGCAAGGCATTTGCGGTCTCGATCAGGGATATTTGTCTGAGGATGACAGTAGTGACTCCGCTCCTGGAGCTGATTCGGGAGGCACGGTTGGAGGCGATGTGGGAGGAGCACTGGAAGAGTGAGCGCATCGTGGGTCGGGTTTCCTCATTCGTCTATGATGGATGAGGTCTATTGACACTCCAACAGAGAGTGTGAGTTCCATATATTGGAGGTGTGCACCAGGTTCTGATGGAGGACACGCACAAATCCATATTTTCTATCCATCCCAGGGCAACGAAGATGTATAGGGATCTTCGTCCCGACTATTGGTGGCCGTGCATGAAGCGAGATGTAGCCTGGTATGTTGAGAGGTGCTTAACCTGCAGGAAGATCAAGGTCGAGCACCGGAGACCTCACAGCAAGATGCAGCCGTTGTACATCCCCATGTGGAAATGAGAGGAGATTACCATGGACTTGATTACAAAGTTACCGCGGACGACACGTGGAGTTGATGCGATATGGGTCATCATGGATCGATTGACCAAGATTGCCCATATTATACCGATCCAGGAGAGTATTTCTGCCGAGAAGTTGGTAATTTCCGACAGGGATGTGCGGTTCACTTCCAGATTATGGAAGAAATTTCATGACGAGTTAGGTACTCGTCTGCATTTCATCACAACCTTCCACCCGCAGACGGATGGTCAGAGCGAGCGGACCATTCAGACATTGGAGGATCTTCTGTGGGCGTGCGTTCTAGACTTTGGTGGTAGCTGGGATACCTACCTTCCATTGGCAGAGTTTTCTTATAATAATAGCTACCACGCCAGTATCGACCGTCCTCCCTTCGAGATGCTTTATGGGAGGAAATGCAGGACCCCAATATGTTGGGGTGAGGTCGGCCAGTGAGTTATGGGGAGTACCGAGGTGGTACTTAAGACGATCGAATTGATTCAGCAGGTCCGGAGCAGACTCCAGACGGCCTAGAGTCGGTAGAAGAGCTATGCTGACTGACGTCGATCGGACCTGGAATTCCAGGCCGGGGAATATGGTCCTTCTGAAGGTGTCACCTTGGAAAGGTGTCATCCGCTTCAGAAAGCGGGTAAGCTGGGCCTTAGGTATATCGTACCTTTCAAGGTTATAGCCCGGGTGGGCAAGGTGGCGTATCGACAGGATCTTCCGGAGGAGCTCAGGCAGATCCACAACACTTTTCATGTTTCGCAGCTGCGGAAGTGTATAGGCGATGATTCCGCGGTGGTTGCTTTGGAGGACATTCAGGTGGATGACCGCCTGAACTACATCAAGAGGCTAGTAGCCATTCTCGACAAGAAGACGAATGATCTGAGGAACTGTAAAGTCCCAAATCCAAGGAACCAAACCAGTGATCAAACATTGAACAATCAAAATGAATAAAAATGGAGTATAAGAAGGATTTAATCACACAATGCACATGTTTATTGAGCAAAACGTCGAGTACACCTTGAGATACACACACACGACCGTTTGACTCGCTCTACTGAGCACTGACACATTCTGACACTATATAAAGGACTAAGACCGAACACAGTTCACGGCCGTGAACAGGTTCACGGTCGTGAACACCTACACGGCCGCAAACATTAAAGCAACAATACCAAAACCCTACCAAGACTTATACATAAAGAAACCTAGCCCAAACCATAAAATGTGACCTAACAATCTCCCCCTTGGTTTGGGGCTAGCATTGATTCAGTATTTCTCGATTATGAGCACATCTGACCTCCCCATTAAGCCAAGCCACATCTCCTTCTCGATAATCTCTGCAATCATCGAAGTATACTCCTTAGCAGCAGCTTCAAAAATATCTTCAGCAACCTGGATTTGATGTTGATCCAGATAGTGTATATCCCATTTTCCAAACTGAAGTAGATCCTTCTTGTCATATATCCGAAATACACCTTCAGGAAATCTGATGACAGCAGAAGCTGTGGTTTCATCATAGACCCAGCAAAGCATATTTATTAGTGAACCATCGCGAAAGTTCTGCATAATAGGAATCTGTCTCAATTGGTTAGTAGGAGACCACATCACCGTCTTGAAAGGCTCGTTCGTCTTTGGATCCAGCACATCTGGGAAGCTCTTTATGAAAGATTCGGCAGTCTTCATATCAGTCTTCATATCTATTCGGAGGTAGGAGGCATTAATTTTTGAATGTCACCGACTCCCCTGTCTCCGTTGCCGGTTGAGCAACTTCATTGACATTGTCAAAGAAGGAGTCGAGCTCCTCATTTGTTGGTCAATACTCGCCATGCTCAAAACTGAATGAAATTTCATCATTGTCAAAGCCAGATAAATTACCACCTAAACCCGTATCTTCTTCATAATCTTCCTCTACAATATTTTCCATCATTCCTTTCTCAAGATCACCTTCCTCATCATCATTATCATCAGCATCATCACCATCATTCTCTTCATTGTCTTCTTCATTTGATGCCAGAACATGCTCCTCGACAACTATAGAAACAGGAGTAACGAGCTCTTCTTCTTTTTCAGAAGCAGTGATCACATCATCTTTAGATTCTTCGTAAGCTGATGAGCTTTCAGTCGTGGGTGAATCACCGACTTTAGCGAATTTGCCAAATTTCACTAGAGGATATTTGCCCTGAAACATGAACTTTCCCTTTCTGTTCTGCTTCATAATCCCAAATGTGCTAGAGCCAAGGGACTTCATATCGATTGTTTCTCCTCTCATCTAAAGTTCTGGGTATTTCTTGTTAAAGATCATCTGAAGGAACCTCAGAAACATGAGGAATTTGTCTTTTCCTTTGCCTTCAAGGTTGCCTACCATGTCATTTAGGATGAACTTTGAAAAATTGAAGTCTAGACCGGCAGCCAAAGCAGCAATTGCTCCTGTGTTGTGCAACGAGACCTCGTCAACCCCGACTCTTCTTCCCGAAATGCAACTCACAAAGACGTGGACCAAGAACCTCCAGTAGGGTGGCAATAATTTCTTGATAGTTGGAGGAAATCCTCCCTCATGGCCCATGCGAACGACAATTTCATTGGTCTGGTCCATTATGATTTAAGTTGGAAAACCCGGCTGGTCATCGATCTGGAGAACTTCACGAATGACTTGCTCGGTTACTAAGACTTTCCTTCCATTTATAGTAGCATCCACGGAGACAACTTCACCATCTTCTTTGAGCACTGCAGCAGTGTTCCAAAACTGCTTCACCAGCTCTTGGTAAATGATTGGACTTGCAGTAAGAGCATAAGCCAAGCAGCACTTCTTCAGTCCATGAATCATGGACTTGAAGTTGCTGTGAGTAGCTGGTGGATCCATCAGAAAAACAGAGATCTTCAAAGCATCCATTCTGATATGCACTTAACCAAGCCAAGTGAGAAACCAATTGTTTTAAACAACTAAGAGTAGGTTTTACTCATTAAACAGTTTAATTAGGCTTTTATTTGAATTTAAGTGTACAAAAAGAATTTTGTTCATGTCCAAAAATTGTTCACGGTCAGAATGTGTGTTCAGGGTCGAAGAAGGTTCACGGTCGTGAACGCTTTAAGGGCCGTGAACCATTCACGGGTCGTGAACGCCGAAAACACTGATTTCTTCGATTTAACACTTAATACACGGTTGACTCTTGATGGATTTAGCATATTTGAGGTCGCCTTGATCATACCTACGCGAATAAACAAACAATTTCACGAAAAATTGATGAATCAAGAATCGAGATAGAGAGAGAATTGGTGAGGGTGTTCACGGCCGTATACTGAAAGTGGGAGTGAAAGGGTGAACGGCCGCCAACTCCGGTTTATATACCTCGACCCTACCCGGTCCAAGTCTGGTGGGCTACAAACCCAAAGAGCTTCAAATCCAAGCCCAATACCACAATTTATTTAAAAATAATACATTTTGAAGACTTAAAAAATAAAATAAAATAAAAATAACATAAAATCTAAAAAATTTAAACTAAACTATTTTTTTTTTAATTTTTGATTTTTAAAAGACAAAATAAAATAAAAAATAAAATAAAATGAATTAACACAAATTTCCTTTTTTCACCATTGTAGATAACCCTTTTGTGATTTTGGGATCAAAGTTATTTGACAGTCTCAATCCGTTTATCGGTACCTCCCCCTTCATGAATATATCTGGCCAATCGCCGGTATTGTGGTCCACTTAAACACGAAAGATTGTGACAAAATTAGGACATACTACAAGTGACAAGACATTGTGACCTTACGTTCCTAGATAAAATTCCTAAGGACCATTCATCTGACAACGACCAAGGATATTGTTGTCCACCTAAATTGAGCAGCGAGATCTATAGACAACCTATTAATTGTTCAATTTTAGATGTACTAGAACATGTTTCCCGCTTCCTGATATACCCCAATAATCAGGGACTTCCAAGATACTCCTTACTTTAGATGAGCAGACAATTATTATAGGAGAAGACAGATTTAGAATGCATATGATGTACACCCAGGTCGGATCTCTTCCAATCACGCAGAGGGTGAAGCATATGACTGAATAGATTTAGAGGGATTGAGAAGTAGAATGGTGCATATGTTGTGTACCAGGTCGGATGCATTTCAATCACGCAGAGGAGACAACATATGGTTAACAGACAGGAAGAAATGCATAGATAGGAGATGCAAAGAAATAGAATTGCATATGTTTCAGTCCAGGTCGGATGTATTTCAATCACGCAGAGGAGGCAACATATTACTAACAGAAAGAAAGCAAGAAAATAACCTTCTACAGACCTAATTTATCGGAATTCCCCAGTCGCCCCGTCAATACCGGAATTAAGGACAGAGTCCGCACATCGAGGAAAAGTTAAACCACGGTTCTAGATACAGTTTATTTAGTGTAATCCGCAGATTCCCATGTATATCTCCCTGCTCAACCTACCCAAGCGTCGTATTGTCAGGCTAACTAGAACTATCTAAGTCAAGATTTGTCAAGTCTCTAGATACCTTAAGTTCATCTATGCCTAGTCAAGTCCAATTAAACCTTTTGTGCCTACCAACGCATTGAACACAGAGCCTAGACAATTCAACTTTGGTACCTTACACAAATTCAAATTGCCTGTTATCACATATTCATATCACTTCCCATCACATCACCTACAGACCAGCTATTTTTGGATTTTCTATTTTTCTTTCTGATTTTTATATTTTTGAATTTTCTGATTTTTATTTTGTTTTTATTTCTCCCCCTAAATTTGTGCATAGGAGAGAATGAAAATTAAATGCGCAAATTTAAACTATCCTAAAACAAAAATCAGTCTTTAAAACGAATCATTTTCAAAAATCTCACAAGCACATCGAATCGAGCTTTGTTAAACGGTTTTGTGAACAAATCCGCCACATTGTTATTAGTGTGGATATGTTCCAACCGAATGAGCGAACGCTCAAAACAATCTCTGATAAAATGCACTTTGATGTCGATGTGCTTGGTTTTTGAATGCTGGACTGAATTTTTAGAAATTTGAATTGCAGCGCCGTTATCACAAAAGATGGGAGTTTGTAGAAAATTCAAACCGTAGTCCATTAATTGATGTTGAATCCATATGACTTGAGAACAACAAGCAGAAGTAGCAACATATTCCGCCTCCGCCGTTGAGGTAGACACCGTTTGTTGTTTCTTACACTGCCAGGACACCAGCCAGTAACCAATAAATTGACAGCCCCCAGATGTTGATTTCCTGTCAAGTTCACACCCTCCATAATTGCTGTCAGCGAAAGCATATAAATCAAAATCAGAATCTTTCGGATACCAAAGACCCAATTTTGGGCTACCTTTGAGATACCGAAAAATTCTTTTGACTGCAATTAAATGGGAGAGTTTAGGATTAGCTTGATATCTAGCGCATTGACAAACTGCGAACATGATGTCTGGCCTGCTCGCAGTTAGATACATCAGCGATCCAATCATCGATCGATACGCGGTCTAATCTACGGATTCGCCTTCTGGATCTGGATTCAACAGGGGTCGTTCAGCCATCGACGTCAAGGCAGGCTTTGCATCTTTAAACCCGAACTTCTCAAGCATATCATCAACATATTTTCCTTGGTGGAGCAAGATTCCGGTTGAACTTTGACGTACTTGCAAACCTAAAAACATTGTCATCTCTCCCAAGGAACTCATCTCGAACCGCTTCTTCATCACAGTCTCAAATTACTTTCAAAGCTTTGGACACGTCGACCCGAATATGATGTCGTCGACATAGATTTGCACCAAAATGAGATCGGCATCAACATGCTTTATGAACAGGGTTTGATCAATCGTTCCCCGCCTATAGCTGTGCATACCAGGCTTTGGGAGCTTGATGTAACCCATAAAGAGCCTTGTCCAGCTTGTAGACGTGATTCGGAAACTTGGAGTCGACAAACCCAGGAGGTTGATCAACATAGATTTATTCCTTCATCGCACCATACAAGAAGGCGGTCTTGACATCCATCTTGTAAACCGTGAAGTTCATGTAGGAAGCATACGCAAGGAAAATGCAAATGGCCTCCAAGCGAGCAACCGGAGCATAAACCTCAGTGTAGTCTAGACCCTTTATCGGCCGAAATCCACGGAAGACCAATCTTACCTTGTTGCGAACAATAACCCTTGAATCATCTTGCTTGTTCCGAAAGACCCAACGTGTGTCAAGAGACTTTTTGCCCTTTGGCAACTCAACCAACTGCCAAACCCCGAGTTTCTCGAACTGATGTAACTCCTCATGCATCGCATCAACCCAACTGAGTTCATTCAATGCAATTTGGACGTTTTTTGGTTCGATCTGGGATATAAAGCAGGAGTAGAGACATGTTTTGATGTCTCCGCTCTGACTTCTCGTTTTGACACCGTCTCCTAGTGGCCCAATGACATTCTCGATCGGATGATCGCGTTGTAGTCTTGTGGGGATCTCATGATTGATATCATCAAGCAAGACATGAAGGTTGTGAACATTGACTAATCCATCATTTGCTGAAGGTTCCGCCTCAGACGATCTGGGACCATCAGAGTGGCTTGCCACGTACTCGTTCACAATCGGCTCGGGAAAGAGAAGTTCCATGAAAGTTTGAGTTGCAGCGGAAGTATCTCTGGACATGAACTCTCTTTCGGTAGGAGTGAGCGGGGTAGCATCAGCATCTGGATTTTGTTGTTGACTCAGAGATTCAGAGGAAGTACTTGGTACAACTGTATCCACCATAGGAGTCGTAGAAGGCACCACAGGTGGTCTGTAGACAACATCCTCCTCTTCATCTTCAAGAATAGCCTTCGAACCTGAGGAAGTACCTGACACAACATTCGAAAACACATCAAATGATTTAAATAGAGAAGTGTAATCGAATAACCAGTCAGGACTGGCTCGGGCATCAGTCTCGTTCTCCTCCAGTCAGCGCACATCATAGGATTCCACAATTTGTTTTTATTTGTTGTAGACCATGTATGTTATGCGTGTGACGTATCCCACGAAATAGCAGTCATCGGACTTCGAGCTAGACTTTGGGTTGGAATCCAAGTGAAGGAGGGTGCAAGGACATCCAAAGATACGGAAGTGAGCAACCGATGGCTTGTGACCGTATAGAATTTCATACAGGGTCTTCATCTGAGCTTTGTTGATCAGGTACCGGTTCTGAACATAGCAGGTCGTGTTGATCGTCTCGGCCCAAAAGAAGACCGGAAGTTTGGAGTCACAAAGCATCGTCCTTGCAGCGTCTTTTAACGTTCGGTTCTGCCGTTCAGCAACACCATTTTGTTGTGGTGTGTGAGCAGCACTATATTGACGCACGATCCCCTTTTCAGCACAAAAATGATCTAGAACGGCATTCTTGAATTCCGTCCCATTATCAGTTCTGAGTGCCTTCACCTTCTCGTTGGTTTGGTTCTCAATCATCACCACAAACTTCTTGATTAGGTCAGCTATCCCAGACTTGTTGGACAAGAAGAAAACCCACGTAAACCGCGAGAAATCGTCTATCACAACATAACAGTATGAACTTTTGCTGATGTTGAGGACGTTGACCGGACCAAATAAGTCCATGTGAAACAATTGGAGAACTTTGCTGATCGAGTTGATTTGTTTTGGCAGGTGTGGCTTCCGGTGATGTTTTCCTTATGTGCATGCCACACATTTTTCAAATGTAATGAAGTCTTTGACTGGGAGTCCACGCACGATCTCATTCTTTGCAAGTCGATTCAGGTTCTTTGCGCTAGCATGTCCGAGCTGACAGTTCCATAGCATTGCATTGTGCTCGGAGACTTTGGAGAAGAGGCAGGTGACTTGTTCCGGGAGATTATGATTCATGTCTATGATGTAAGCGTTCCCGTCTCTTTTCGACTTTACAAGGATTCATTCTTTATCGGTGAAGTGCGTAGAGTATCCCTTGTCACAAATTTGAGAGACGCTCAACAAACTATGCTTCAATTCGGGCGCATAGTTGACGTTATCAAAGCTCAGCACTCCATTGGTAACGGTTCCTTTTTGAGTGATTTTTCCTCCATTCCCTCCCGCAAAGGAAACATATCCCCTTTTAAAAGTTTGAATGTCGTGCAACTGGGAAATGTCTCCTGTCATGTGTCGAGAACAACCGTTGTCGACATACCATGGTCTGGCGACATTCCTCCGCAGCTGTTCCTGCACGATGCGCGGGATCAGTTAGATTTGGGGACCCAGGTCATTACAACCATGGGTTTAACCTTGACATTCACAGATTTTTCTTTTTCACTTTTTGATTTTATTTTACTATTAGATGCACTGTCAGAAGATGAAGATGATTGGACAATTGAAGATTTGGGCACCCACTAGTAATTAGGTTTTGAAATATTCACAGGTGATTTAGAAATATTTTTCTTTTGCTTTGAGCATTTAGACTTTCGGCTAGGATTAGTCGAAGATCCAGACACAGTCTTTGACGATATCGACCTTGGCTTAGCCGCATTCGATCTCGTCAAGTCACCTGTGGCTGTTTTAGTAAAAACCTGTTTATTCGTTTTAAGTTCAACCCTTTTCTTATCATTATGAACTTTCCAATCATCATCACGAAGACGAGATCTCGAGGATTTTCTCGTTAGAGACCTTCCTCGAGACTCATTTTCTCTTCTCGGTGCAGAAAAATGTGCAAATGCCCTATTAGGACAAGAATGTTCTGTAAACTAGACGAAAAATGTGCAAATGCCCTATTCGGAGATTCAAAATGTTCTGTAAACTAGACGAAATTTACAACGACTCATGTGAGAGAGCCTTTTTGCTAATTCGGCATTTATCTTATCCAAAATCGGCCTTGAAGATGAAGCATAAAAGCTGGACGGAAATTCCCTCCAAGTTACTTATTCCCCAAGAACCACTTATCTTATTTTTATTTGCTTAATCTCTAAGCCAACATTAGTTTCCTAATTCCAATACAACTCTAATATTCCATATTAATTCCATCTCCATTCAACTATAAATACCCCATATCATTCCACCATTTTGATGATCTATGATATTCCACTTCGACTTGTGCAACAAGAAAACTTCATAGCTGCCGTTTTGAGGGTCTAGAAGGCGGTCGGAAGGCCGTTAAGCTGATATGGAGCAAAGATCTAAGGGATTGGAGAGCGGATTCGTGTCGCTAATCATGTGGTTTGTTATCATGACCATGTTAGCATTCCATTATGATGCCACTATGTGTTTACTTTCTGATTTTGGTGTTAAAACCATTTGCTTTGTGTTTATGATTAGATGAAACCTTGATTTATGGATTAATTGCTATTTGGATTGTTTTATTCGTGTTTAATTTAACTTGTTAAGCTTGTTAAATATCCTTATATATTGATGATAATTATTTTCTGTTAAATATCAAGTTATTGAGTTGCATGAACATCTTCTTAATTGCTTGAATCATATAGTTTTGTGAACATAAGATTATATGCCTAGGAATAATGAATATGAAACTAGGGATAACTAGAAAATAAGTAAATTAATGTGTGAGCATGTGTGATGACCAACCACATATAAGTTGATTGAATTGACAAATTTAATTAACTATTATTACAAGTCTTGCTTGATACGAACTGAACACTAGGAAACCTGTTAGTTTAATCAACTGATCACTGCTTGAATTGACTTGTTTGCTAAAGGATTAGTAATAGTGAACGTGAATCTAATCATTTTAGAAATCGGTGAACATGAATAAATAAATCTGTGTGTGCAATTGTCTATGATTTTAAGGTGTAATTTGTCTAAACCAAAGTACCTAAAGAGATTTGTCTTCATGTCAGTCTATCGAGATTTGCTGTTTAGTTATTCGTTTGAGATTTAATAATACATTTCTTTATTCTTTTAGTGTGCTTTGTAACCTATAATCAAATATTTTAAATTAATTCACTATCGTTCCCCTTGTGTTCGACACCCTTGCTTATCAAAGCTATACTATACTCGATCGGGTTCACTGCCTGTAAGGTGTGGTTTAGATGCGATAAATTAGGAATTATAAATAAAAAACTAGTGCATTAAATATACACATCAAGTTTTTGGCGCCGTTGTCGGGGAACGGTTTTCAATTAATTTAGTTTGTTTGATTATTCATTATTTGTTTTTAATTATTCTTTTTATTTTATTTTTATTTTATTTACGTTGATATTATGTCACTTGTCGGGAAGATTTTTGTTTTTATGTGCAGAAATTCGTGATCATATGCATTGCTTGGTTTTACTTTTTGCATGGGTTTCGAGATTGCAAGCGATTAGGGAATTCTTGACTTGTTTAGTCTACTACTTTGGTGATTTGTCCGACTCAATCCATGAGGCGTAGTATAGCAAGGCGTATCGTGGTGGTTAAGTGGAAGACCGAGCTCTTGCTGTTCTTGACTAGTTTGGTCAACTCTTGTTCTACTTATTAGTTAATGGTGCAAAGAAAACAAACGAAATAGTCTGACATGTCCCAAAAGTTTTTGTTTTCACAAACCACCTCTTGCATGCAAGGGATTTAATCAACAATTGTTGCTTGATTTCGACGAAGACGAGTGATCGTGATATCCTTTTTAGTTATTTTGGTTTGCTGTTTTTTTGTTATTTTAGTGAGTTCTTTTTTTTTAGTTTTAGGTTGTTTAAGTTTTGTTTTCCATGTTGATGCTCTTCATGTTTCAGATCTTTGCAGAATTTTTTTACCCTTTGGATGCTTTCAGAAATTTCAACAATTGGGGTCGAATGCTGATTTGTCACGAGAGAAAAAGTCGTGTGAGAGTTTGAAGTTTACAATGGAGAGCCACGACTTTTAATAAGTGTGGGGTGCGTGTCGATATTGTGAGAGTTTATTATATAAAAGAGTGGCATTTCTACCATACATTGATTCCTATGGCATGGATGAGCTGTTCCCACACCATGGAGTTTTATTTTGACGCAAAGAAGAATTATTGTCCCGACTGCCACAACATGGTTGGCACTTTCCTATGTCGTGGGGGAGTTTTTCATCGCGAAAGGAGACTGCCATTCTCGATACCACAACGTGGCCACCAATTACCACGCATAGCCATGCTATTATTCTTAATATAGATTTTACTTCACTCGACGACACGACGTGGTCGACACTTTCCCACGTCATGGTTACTATACATTGCATTTATTTGCAATCTTTTGCACCACATTTTAGAAGTCGGCGTTCTTGATTTTATTTACCGGCAAATTCAGAACCAACAGTTCCAGTTTCCAGTCTTCCAACAAATTTATGGAGCAACTTTTAGCAGCCCCATTCGCTTTCGTCATTCCTACCCCAGGGGAGTCTGTTCCTTTTTTTCTTTTTTTTACTGTTTTTATGTGCTTAATTAGTTTTATGCATACAATGAGGGCATTGTATGAAATAAGTGTGGGGTAGGGGTCGAAAAAGGAATTTAAATTGGAAAATTAAAAATTGCTAGATTAGGAAAATTTAAAATTTTGAAAACTTGAAATAATAGTTTAATTTAGGAAAATCTAGTAATAATTAAATTTTATTTTTTGCTAATATTGTGTGATGATCCGATGAGAACCCAAATGTTTACCTGAGCCAACACATGTTATAGTGTCTTTGTGGCTTCCCATTTCCTAGTGAAAAGTCATGAGGTATGAAAGGTAATCTGGTAGTTTATATGGCATAATATGTTTTGCAGCCTAAACCTGAAATCTATCCAGGAGAGCTTAGGTAGTCATTGCACTTAGACTAATACCTTAACCAATAAAGGTTGAAGTTAAGCTCCTTGCTTAAGCATGTAGGATTTGAGTGAAAAAAAAGCGAGATACATGTTAAAAAAACGAGAGAGAAATTACAAAAAAGTTGTAAGAATTTTGGAGCAGTCAAAGTAAGAATATCAAAAGATCAAAATTCTGAAGAATCAAAAAGTTGAAGATACCAAATATCAAACAAAAAAAGGTGGTGAATTCAAAGAAAGCAAATATAAAATATTCGAGGAAGTAAATAATTCAAAGAGCTCCATTGTGATATCAAAGTTGTAATTTTTCTAGAATTTATGTATGCTTGGTTGTTTAGCCAAAAATACCTTGAGGTTAAGAAAGATTTCTGAGGATTGATTCGGAGGGTTGCAAAAATGAATGTCGTATAAACTAAGGGGTGAAGGTTCATAAGGATTGTGAGTATTTAGGAGTGGGAAGTTTTTAGGAATTATACACACAAATACATGCATTGCGGTCTTGGGATAATGGCTGGGTTTAAAATGGATTGTTTATGCGATATTGGTAAATTAAAAGCAAGTTTGCTTGGGGGCAAGCAAAGGCTAAGTGTGGGGTATTTTGATATATGTATTTTTATGCATATTTTTATATATCATATCTTAATATTTTAGCATTTATTATTCTTATTTAGAACTAAAAGATACTTAATATGCTTTGAAATATTCAATTACAGTTAAAATGGGAGTTGGAATGCAAAAGGAGGAAAATGGAGCTAAAAAGACGCAAAAAGGATATTGCTCGCAGATTGACCCCTTTTCAATGTTTCGGGTATATCCGATGACTCATAACTCCGATTTCGGAGATTCAAAATGTTCTGTAAACTAGACGAAATTTACAACGACTCATGTGAGAGAGCCTTTTTGCTAATTCGTCATTTATCTTATCCAAAATCGGCCTTGAAGATGAAGAATAAAAGCTGGACGGAAATTCCCTCCAAGTTACTTATTCCCCAAGAACCACTTATCTTATTTTTATTTGCTTAATCTCTAAGCCAACATTAGTTTCCTAATTCCAATACAACTCTAATATTCCATATTAATTCCATCTCCATTCAACTATAAATACCCCATATCATTCCACCATTTTGATGATCTATGATATTCCACTTCGACTTGTGCAACAAGAAAACTTCATAGCTACCGTTTTGAGGGTCTAGAAGGCGGTTGGAAGGCCGTTAAGCTGATATGGAGCAAAGATCTAAGGGATTGGAGAGCGGATTCGTGTCGGTAATCATGTGGTTTGTTATCATGACCATGTTTAGCATTCCATTATGATGCCACTATGTGTTTACTTTCTGATTTTGGTGTTAAAACCATTTGCTTTGTGTTTATGATTAGATGAAACCTTGATTTATGGATTAATTGCTATTTGGATTGTTTTATTCGTGTTTAATTTAACTTGTTAAGCTTGTTAAATATCCTTATATATTGATGATAATTATTTTCTGTTAAATATCAAGTTATTGAGTTGCATGAACATCTTCTTAATTGCTTGAATCATATAGTTTTGTGAACATAAGATTATATGCCTAGGAATAATGAATATGAAACTAGGGATAACTAGAAAATAAGTAAATTAATGTGTGAGCATGTGTGATGACCAACCACATATAAGTTGATTGAATTGACAAATTTAATTAACTATTATTACAAGTCTTGCTTGATACGAACTGAACACTAGGAAACCTGTTAGTTTAATCAACTGATCACTGCTTGAATTGACTTGTTTGCTAAAGGATTAGTAATAGTGAACGTGAATCTAATCATTTTAGAAATAGGTGAACATGAATAAATAAATTTGTGTGTGCAATTGTCTATGATTTTAAGGTGTAATTTGTCTAAACCAAAGTACCTAAAGAGATTTGTCTTCATGTCAGTCTATCGAGATTTGCTGTTTAGTTATTCGTTTGAGATTTAATAATACATTTCTTTATTCTTTTAGTGTGCTTTGTAACCTATAATCAAATATTTTAAATTAATTCACTATCGTTCCCCTTGTGTTCGACACCCTTGCTTATCAAAGCTATACTATACTTGTCACACCCCCAAACCAAGGATGGCGGAAACGTCCAGGGGTGGAGGACTTCATGTATAGTATCATAACAACAATTGTAATAGTAATTGAAGCAAACACAACCAGCATATATATAATTGAAAAAGTTACATCATTGTATGAATTACATGTTTACGAATCAATTACAATATGTTGACAAAATATGAAATAGTAGACGCCTTAGCGCCCCATCCTCAAAAGCACTTGGTTACCTGTTTAATGATTTCCTGAGAATACAAGTTGTTTTGAAAGAGTGTCAACACAAAGGTTGGTGAGTTCATTGGCTTTTAGTTTGGTATTATTAAAAGCCTTTCGTTTGTAAAAGTAGTATTTGTTTTAGAAAATCCAATATTTTCCTTAAAATGTATATGTAGTCTTAAATTCAAAGACCGAAATGTATAAGTAACTTTTCTTACTTATAATAAATAATGTAAGTTTAAATCGACATAAACTCGTTTAATTTTAATGAAGTTCCCGTAAATTCCAATATTTATTAATACTTTGTGTGAGTTTATTATAACCATGCTATGACCAAGGTTGCCTAAAACGACGTTCTTCGGGCGTCGGAAATGTTATGACATTTGTCACCCCAGACCTATCGGTCTAACTGTTGCATGCAGTTTAGGTGTGGGTTTGTCAAACCCAATATAGATCTATACACAACTATCACGCTCTTCCTCAAGGAGACTCTGGTTACAATACAGGACTTAATGGTAATTTGAAGTAAATGTCTCACAAAGTCATTAACGGAATTACGTGTTATGAAAACTTGGTACCGTATGGCCGTACCTTGCTTAATGAAAATATCCTTTGTATAAATGTACTCTTTTTTTAAATGTATGTGTTATGTAATGTATCATAAACTATACCTATTATGTTTATCAACCAAGGGTAGTACGTAGTAATGTATGCAAACTATATTCAAAATAGTTTATTAAATGTTTGAATGTATCGGTTGTACTTTGATTATAATCACTTGTTATTCTTTATATTTTATATGTCCAAATCCATTTGTAAACTGATGTGTGTCTAAATATTAAGATAAAATGTCATATATTGCAATAACATATAATCACATAAAGATATACACCTTGCTCAACATGTTACAAGGTGAAATGAAATTGACAGCAACTTTTCGTTGAATACAGTTTCTGTTACTGTTCTTAGAAAATTTATAGAAACATCATCAAAGCTCCAAATCCAAATCCACAAATTATGAGAGTTTGGAATATGAGTCTAGTTTGTTCATAAATTTTATCATGATTTTTAGTGATCTCTAACAGAGGTCAAAATGTCCATAATCACAGGCTGGTCCGGGTTTGCCTCTGAAATGATAGGCAGTTTTGTAAAAATCACCATAAATTGTAGAAACATCATATGGAGATGTGCAAGTAGCCATTTTAAAGCTAAGAGTTTGAACTACTTGCACCTGGAACAATTTTGAAAACTAAAATATTTAAGTTGACCAAAACAGTCCGTGATTAAAGTCCATCTTTTCTGATGTAATCTGTTAAAAAAAGTTTAACTGTGTTCTTGATGATTTTACTTGTATTCCCCCCTTAAAACTTAAGAAAACATGTAAATTTAGGGGTATGAACTCACCTTATATGGTTTCAGTAGATGAAAGCGAGACATTTGGCCCTTATTAGGCTTTAAAGCCTAATTAGTTTGGGATTATTGTATTGGCCCTTATTAGGCTTTAAAGCCTAATTAGTTTGGCTTAGACATTTATTATGAAAGTTGGGCCTTGGGAGGAAGAGGCCCAATAGGACAAAGATTAGGGAACCTTTGCCTTATGTGGTAGAATTGGGCCTTTGGAGTTATATTTTGATCCAATAACTAATTAGGAAGTTGTTGTACTTTAGGGAGTGGAGCCTCGAGTCATCCGCATAGTAGCATTCGATATTCATAGTTGAGGTGAGTCTCCCTTCGTAGAATCCGTGGGTCGAAGGCACCAAGGCCGATCCACTAGTATTGATATAGCTTAATAATTGTCTTTGTGATAATTACTAAGGTGGTATGTATCGTTTGATGTTTATGTGAGATATGCATGATTTTATATGGTAGTGGTAGCGGTGAGATAGACCCCGTAATCGGTTGGAATAGGACCGAAGGGTAGGTCGGGCACCCAGATATGCCTAACAAGGGTAGGTCGGACACCCAGATATGCTTGGCAGGGTAGGCTGAGCACCTAAATATGCTCAGCAGGGTAGGTCGAGTACTCGGGTATGCCTGACACTGTGTTATGTTGTATGTGGTATGGTGGGGGAAACTCACTAAGCGTTGTGCTTACCGATTCAGTTTGTGTTTCAGGTACCTCCAGCTCGAAGGGGAAAGGGTCGGCTTGATCGCATCGCATCACACTTTGATTTTCCGCATTCGAGATTTTGGGATTTATGCTCTGATGATGACTTTCTATGTACTGTCTTGTTTGTACAACTAAAACTATTTTGTGTCCTCATGGTTTTGAAAACAATGTTGTTCGTGTTATGGTTTGATAAACTTAAAAATGAAATTTTTGATTCGTAGTGTTGGGGATGTTACAAACATGGACTTAGGCTTCAGTCTACTACTCAAAATACCCCAAATGACCTAATCTCTTTAAATCAGAAAGACATTTGTGAGTAATTGGTCATTTTTCAAAAACAAACAACAATGACTAATCTCTTTAAAAAGCTCATTTATAATTGTTAGTTTCTTCAATATTCCCTTTTTAAATACAACAAATGGAATATTAAGGTTGTTAAAACGATATTTAATTTGTTTTCATTTCATGTACATCTTAAGCTAGTAGTTTGTTTCCATTTAAAATAACGAAAGTAGTCTAAAATTAAAACCAATTTAAAAACTATATTAATATTAAATCGTTAAGATGATTTACAACTTTTAAAATATTAAAAAAATAAATAGATTATAACTCATTTATAGTAAAATGTTTAATTTTGATTCATACGTATATTAATTTACGGGATAAAATTGTAAACCAAATATATTTTGGTCTTTTGTTGCACTGTCGAATATGAAGCAAAAAATATTTTTCTTTTCTTTGGGTTTATCGACATTCACAAAAGAAACAAAACAAAATATTGGTGAGGTTTTGTTTCTTTGGGAAATTGATTTATTAAGGTAATTAAGTTTATATCTAGGTAACTATTTCTTTTTGTACACATATAAATTAAATTTTCTTGACTAAACTTGGACGCTAGATATTTTACTAAATTAGCCACTAACCTTTAACAAAACTTTATAACCACCTTATCCTACTATATAACATGTTAAAGTTGTTGACATACAAATTTATCAAACTTAACTTAAATAACTGTATTAGATAGAGTTTGCCTTTTCAGACATTATATGATTATATCAATAAACAAAGTGGACCCTTTCTACTATAATACAAAATTTGAATAACGCTAGAGCCAGAATTTTCACCAGAATTTATATAATATGTATTTCCCAATCGAAATACATTTCGAGGTTAAATTTCAGTACACTTCAACTTAAAAAACAACGCATTTCTTCAAAAAGTTAGAATGCTACACCGGTATTTCAGCACAAAAAGAATCAAAACTTCTCAGATTTTGAATAGACTTAACAGACACCCACAAATGGTTCTTCAACGTCAGGCTATTGATAGATTAATTCACCCAAGTAATTTGTGAGAAACTGTAAGATTTCCTACAACTGTGTACATCAAAAGTAACCTGTATTCAATTGTTATACATGAGATCTAATTGCAAGAGCTGATAAATGGAGACACAGTGGTGGCGGGAATGAGATGCCGTAGCTTCTTCCTTTAGCGTTCAACAGTACGATGTCGTTTAGATGCCTTTCCCAGTTCGATCCATTTAAACTCGGACACATATTCGCTTCAGTTTTTTCGGTGTGGATCATCAGCCCAAATTAAGGAAAACAGCCCAAGAATTTGGATTTATGCCAAAAGTCGAAGCCCAATAGAAAAGCTTATCTCTTCTAAAATAGTCCCAAGTGGGCCCCACTGAATTTATTTTCATTTAATAAATTTCTGATGAAGTAGATATTTTGTCAAAGATAAAGTTGCAGAAAGTATGGTCATTCAGAAACACAGTGATAATGTTATGTTTAATATATGATAAATTCCAATAAATATCAGTAAACAGTATACAAAAAATGAGGGTCAGTAAGTTATGGGAATATATTCGTCACTCCTGAGTACTGTTTTTGTGTTAATTGGTAAAAAGAAACCAATGTTGTGGTTAAAAAAGAAGACTCGAAAATTTACTAACAATCATTGACCAAATATACATTTGTAAATTGTAACAGTGCATTTTCGGATAAATAACTTGTATGATAAAAAGTTTTTATGAACACATAACAGAAATATGAGTCTCTAACTTAACCCTCGTAAAGAATTTCATATAGTTTGACAAGTTGGGTGTTTACATTAAATGCAGATAATACTAGCTCTAGTTGCAGCGAATTATTAACTTGATTGAGCTCAACTTGCTTATAGTAGATGGCCTGTTGTACAATATCAAACATAATTTTATTTAAACCAAAGATAAGTAACACCATTTATAACAATAAAAAACTATATATATATATATATATATATATATATATATATATATATATATATATATATATATATATATATATATTACCAAAATGTAAAATATAAAACTCATAAGCATAATGTATTTGAAAATCGACTTTTTGATTCTGGACATAGTAACTCTTCATTTCAACTCTCAATTTTAGCCCTTAGATATTCTAACTTTTTTTTTTCTATCCGTTGGATATTTTAGCTTTTTTTTTTCTTTTTCTTTAAATTACACGAATCGACCCTGGTCCAAGTGTCAAATTGCACGTTCAGTCCCTATTTTTGAAAATTAACTCGGACCGTCCCTCATGTATTTAAATACTACCCGCCCAGTCCCTATTGTCGTTAGACGGTAGTTTTCTTCGTTTGGGTGCCCCACGTGCCTTGCACGCAGGGGTATTTTCGTCATTTCATCTTGTGTGCCCCTATTAGAGCCGTTGCCCCTCCCCTGATTTCATTTATCTTCGTCGGTCTTCTTCCCCATTACTTGTTCCCCCTTTCGTTCTTCGATTACCCTTCTCCAACCAACAAAAATGGCAATTAGATGCAATTGTGGAGCTGAAGTTGTGATTCGTACCTCATGGAGCAAGAACAACCCTGGAAAACATTACTATGCTTGTTCTAACCCGGTTAATTTCGATTTGTTGATAAATCTAACCTAATCTCGTAATTTCTTCTATTTTCTGTAAATTTTAGCATTGTTAAATGTTTCTACACTTATTTTGCAGGCTCGTGGTTGCAAGTTCATTGGTTGGGTGGTGGAGGATCAGAAATGTGCTTGAATGAACATTAGGATGAAGCTTGAACAACAAAATCTGAAACTGAAGTTGTATCTAGCTATTAGTTGGTTTCTGTTTGTGTCAATTCTAGTGTATAAAGTGTAGGATTACCTTTTAGTTGTACAAACTCAAGTTGGATGTATCATTTTGGATGTTAATGAAAATTGGGTGTTTTTTTGGTAATTGCCAAACATGTATTCATACCAAAGTATTCATACCAAAACAACAATTTATATCATACCATTAAGTATTCATACCAAAACAACAATTTATATCATACCATTAAGTCATCAAACCATTACAAACATGGATTCATACATTAACAACCTAATTAACCATTAAGTCATTCAAACCATTACAAACATTCATCAAGTCAACATAGTTTGAAGCACATCACCATCATAGTTAAAGAAGTAGCAGAACATTAGTTCACAGCACCAAAAGACATGAAAGAACATTGTCTCAAGTACATCAAAAGCATTAGCCAACCAAAAGACAAGAAAGCGATACACAAACACTAAACCATCAGATTTTTTCCCTTGTTCACAGCACCTGAGTTCTGTCCCACACCAGCATTCTGTCCCACATCACTACCACTGGCCTGTGATCCTCCCATTGTCTGCCCCTTGCAGCTCCTACCATTATGCCCAACATTTGCACACTTTGAACATCTAACTGTTCTGGTCCCTGTACCACTATCATCTTCAGTAGCAGATCTTCTTCTTTTCTTTTTTGGCCTACCAATAGGCACATGATGTTTTGGTGGTAGTAACTTTGTTGGACAAGAACTTTTTGCCCACATCATCCTCCCATTAATTGGTTCAATTTTAAAGGCATACATCTCTTGCCATGTCTTCAACCAGTATGTTGGGTGAACCCATGTTTCAGGTATCCCAACATTCTCATTATTTCTCCTCATATCCCATATAGCTGCAATTGTGTGCTTGCATGGTATGCCAGTGACCTCCCACTTGTTACATGAGCATGTATGTTGTGTTATTTCAACTACACATTGGTCCACACCTTCACCACCTGTAACCTGATACTTCCCATTTCCACAAAACACAGCCCTATACTCTGCATCTTCACCTTTGATCTTCTCTAGAGTCTTGGTAGTTATAGGAGTTAGTGGGCCAGAACATTTGTCAATTGTCTTTTGGATAATAACAAGCTTCTTCATTATGCACTCTCTAATAAATTCCAAGCAACTTATAATTGGTTTGTCACGACCCTTGACAAGTTTGCTATTCAATGTCTCACAAAGGTTGTTTAACAATGCATCACAATGTGCTCTTCCTGTAGAATAACAATGGTGCATCATAATTTTCAGTAATCTTTTAAGATGCATACTCAACAATGTTTAAGAATTCTAACATGTATAACTAACCTGTGAAGTGAGACTTGGACCAATGTTGGGGTGGAATGACTTTAAGCCATTCATATGCATCATTGTTCAATTTCTTCAGTTCCTCCATTGCATGATTGAATTGCTGTACAGTTGATGTTGTTGCACATTTCCAGAGACAATCTTTAAACTCCTTACCCCTCCACTTCCGCTTCATATTCTCATGGATATGTCGAAGGCAAAATCTATTTTCTGTACATGGAAACAATTTTGCAATTGCAGGCAAAACACCCTACAACATAAACACAATCAATTTTATATAATTAGTACAAATAATATAAAGGTTAAGTAGTTAAACTATGTATACTATTACCTTCTGCCTATCAGTTATAAATATGAAGTTTGAATTGGTAGTCAAATCCAAATCATCACCAAGATTTTTTAGAAACCATGTCCATGAGCTGTAGTTCTCAGACTCTACAACACCATATGCCACTGGGTAAGTGCAGTTGTTTCCATCTAATCCCTATAATAGTAAGAACAAATTAGGTTAACATCTATAAGTCATATGTAAGATTAATTAGTTAATCTATGTATAAAATTACTTACCACTGCAGTTAGAATCATACCAGGGTAGGAACCCTTCATGAATGCACCATCCAGTCCAAGAAAGTCCCTTTTCCCTGCTGCAAATCCTTGTTTCAGTGGACCAAGACATATATATATATATATATATATATATATATATACGTCTAAAAATCCTAGTATCTGATGCAGGGTTGGAAGAATTATCCACTTGAAGCTTGACTGTTGTGTTTGGGTTTCGACTTTGAACCTCCAGTAGATAGTCCCTCAATATAGAATATTGACCCCCAAAATCACCCTTAATAGTTTCTAGGGCTTTTGCTTTTGCCCTAAACACTTTCATGTCTGACATCTGAATTTGGTATTTCCTCTCTAGCTGCTCCTTTAAAGCCCTGATTGGTATTTCTGGGTTAGACTCTAACTGCTCAAGAATTTGTTTAGAAAGAAACTTGTAATTACAAGCTTTGATTTTTCTTGTTTGGAGACATTTATGCTCATTTTCATACGTTTTCACAGTCCAATCATCATCCTTTTTCCATTTACTTACTAAAAGTTTCCAAGGGAACTTATTGCTTTCATCTACTTTCACTGCACTTTTCTTTTTACTTGGTCCTCCTTTTTCACCTGTTTGACTGGGTCCACCATTTATGTTCCTTTGACTTGGCCCACCTTTCCCACTAGTTTTACTTGGTCCACCTTTTCCAGAAGTCTCAAGTATCCCCATATCTGGTATTGTTCCTTTACATACTACCCTGACCCTGTTTTTATCATTCTTGACGATATCCAATTCTCTTCTTGTCTCTATTGCATGCAAGTAAATTCTGTCTTTTGCTTCCTGAGAACTTGAGAATGTTTGAAGTATGTAGAAAGGGTCACTCACTTGAGCTGCATCATTTATTTGTGCCCTTTCAGCAGCCCGAATTTTATTTCTTCTTTTACTCATTTGCCCTTCATCAGATGATGACTCATATTGCAGAACATCAGTGTTGATCACCTCCATCTCCTCATCAGACATTGCTACATTCTCTGTTGTAATAGGGGCATCACCAACCCACTCCAAATTATCATCAATATTGAGGTAGAAATCATGCATGTCCACCTCAGGATCATCCAACAAGTTATCCTCATCCACAATGAAATCACTATCATCACTATCACTTGAATCTCCACTACCCTCACTATCACTAGATCCACCTAGGGCTTCACTAAAGGGTTCCATAATAGGGGGTTCCATGTTTGGTTCTTTCACAGGTTCAACTTCAATAGGGGATTCTATTCTAGGGGGTGAAACATGTACAACATCAATATGACTAGGGGATTCCATGTTAGGTTCCATTGTAGGGGTTTGCATACTTGGTTCTAAAACAGGGGGTTCAACTGTGGTTGTGTCAATCCATTCGAGATACAACCTTCTAGAACAAGAAGGGGGTTTAACAATCTCTTCAATCCTGAGTTTGAAGGGTTAGGTGACATAGCATATGTATGCAAGTTGGTACGCCAAAATTCTGTATACACTTCTATAAGCTTGTGTGAAGCAACGTAGGACCTTAAGTGGTTGACATCTTGATCACTACCCAATGCAAACAACCCAAAATCTAAATCCCCTAACGGTCGTTTAAAGTGATAATACATAACCTTACCTTCTTCAACGCAACCCAACTCCTCCATCATATCATCAATTTCGTGAACAGAGAACAAGTCACTGTCGATCAAGTCCACAAATTTGTGTTGTCCCTTGATGTATTTTCTCCCAGGAAATTTGGTAAACTCTCCTCCATAGTGCAAGCGTATACTAAAAACAGTTGGATTCCCACCTTCACAAGAAAAAAACAACAATATTTTCAAAATCAGAGACAAAATGATCAAGAACAGAGCATAAAATGGTTGGCTTTCCTTACCGTAACTTGCTTCCAAATCGATTTCATCCATCTGTGGTCGTATTCGCCACCCACTCATCTTCACTCTTGACGGAAAACTATGATTTTTGTGAGAGGAGAAAGGTTTTGATCGGGGACTGGGTATGCAACGTTTGGGTGAACTGGATATGGCGCCATACGCAGTTGATAATATACACGCGACATGAAATGACGAAAATACCCCTGCGTGCAAGGCACGTGGGGCACCCAAACGGAGAAAACTAACGTCTAACGACAATAGGGACTGGGCGGGTAGTATTTAAATACATGAGGGACGGTCCGAGTTAATTTTCAAAAATAGGGACTGAACGTGCAATTTGACACTTGGACCAGGGACGATTCGTGTAACTTACTCTTCTTTCATTTTACACGTTTCTTTCTTTTATTTTTTATTTTTTTTATTTCACCTTCTAGACTTTTCTTTGCTTTATCTTTCCTGCTCTTTTTCATTTTTATATATTTTTTTTCTTCGTAGACTTTATTTTTTGTTTTACCCTTCATCAAATTAAGCTTCTTAACTCAGTTACTTTTATTATTTGTTAATTACCATTAACATATAATTAGCAATCTTATGAAATGATTTTAATTACCCTTTTTGTTCAGATGTTTATATGCTCTAATTTGAATCAAAATAAATGTATTTTAACTCTATACAATAAAAGAGATAATAACATGAATGGAACAATAAATGAAACCATTCTACAACAAATTTAACAGTAACTTTATTGCAGGTCTCTAAAGTTTAAAACAAAAAATGGAATGGGACCTTTAAACAATAAATCCAAGTTCAACAGATTTTACATTTTGACATATCAAACAACACAACAAATGTTGTATGTATATGCTACAATCACTTAATTTGAACAATTCATTTTATGCTATTGAAAACTACATGCATGGTGTCCACGCCGCAACGCGCGTACGGGTCAGCACCTAGTATACATTATTAATCAACAAATAAAATTAAAGACTACTATAACTTTGAAATTAAGAATTTTCAAATTTAGCTATAAACTAAACAATTTTGCTACCAAATTACTGATTTTAGAATATTACTGTTGTTGTCAAAACAATGATATGGTCTATTTCATAGCCATGTGCTGGTACCTAGTTATAGACTACTCTACTTTTTAATTAGGAAAAATTACTTAAAAAGTCACCAAAGTTTCTAAAGTATACAAAAATAAATATATATATATATATATATATATATATATATATATATATATCATTGTTGTTTTTTTAATATAAAAAAATATCATTGAAGCTTATATTGACCCGCTAAAGGAAGAGTCCGACATGATGGGATAACATCCTCATCCTCAAGGTTTTCCGCACGTATGATTTCTTTTACTCTGATATCATACTCGTTAATGATGCATCTAAAATACAAGAAACAAAGGATTATTTAAATAAGGCGTTTAGTATAAAAGGTCTAGGTCCATTAAAGTATTTTTTTTGGGAACTGAAGTAGCACGAACTACAGATGGTCTTGTACTAAGTCAACGCAAATACACATTGAATATTCTAGAGGATTGTGAGATGGAAGGTTGTCGACCAAACAGTTTTCCAGTAGAACAAAATTTGAAACTGGACCAAAGTGAAGATAGCCCGTGTGTTGACGCTAGCCAACATAGATGACAGATTGGTTTATCTGCAAGCTACACGACCAGACATAGCTTACTCTGTAAATATGTTAAGTCAGTTTGTATCTGGTCTTCGACAATAACATATAAATCCTGCTACTCGAGTTCTCCTCTACTTGAAGGCAACGATAGGACAAGGCGTGTTTTTTTTCCAAACGCAGGAGGAATGAAACTCGTTGCCTATTGTGATGCAGATTGGTTAGGTTGTTCTTTCACTAGGCGATTTCGAACATGATATTTACTTCTCATTGGTGGTGCACCAATATCTTGGAAGACAAAGAAACAATCAGTGGTATCACGGTCTTCCGCAGAAGCAAAATATAGAGCAATGATAAGCTCTATTAGTGAAATTCTTTGGCTACGATGGTTGTTAGAAGATCTGGAATTATCTCAAGATGGATTGATGCCTCTTTTTTGTGATAATCTGGCAGCCAGACACATTGCTAATAATCATGTCTTTCATGAATGCACAAAGCATGTTGAAATGAATTGTTTCTTTGTTTGGGAACGAGTGAAGTCTAAAGAAATTTTGCCACTCTGTATTGATATAAAGCAACATGTTGCTGGCCTTCTCACCAAGGCTTTGGGGGCACCGCAACTTCAGTTTTTGATAGGCAAGTTGGGCATTCATAACCTACATGTTCCGACTTCAGGGGAGTAATGAAAATATGATACTTAGCTGTTATTATCCGATTATATTAGGAATAGATTGCTTCCGGCTAATAGTGTTGGGTTATGAGCATTCTAACACTCCTAAGTGTACATGCAACCCTAAATACCTTGGATCTATGTTTTCTCTATTATACATACAATTATGAACATCCAAGGTATTATCCTAATCTAGCATACAAAATAATAAATATAACAAGATAGAATACATACCTCTTTGATGTAGAATGTCTTAATTAAGCTTGAGTGCCTAGTGTCCCAAGTGTGACACCTCAAATGGT
This sequence comes from Lactuca virosa, assembly GCF_052849685.1. Taxonomy (NCBI): domain Eukaryota; kingdom Viridiplantae; phylum Streptophyta; class Magnoliopsida; order Asterales; family Asteraceae; genus Lactuca; species Lactuca virosa. Next base: position 43,994,984 of record NC_136432.1, on the reverse strand, counting down.
TCACACAACACCAAATACACTTGGAATAACTTGAGAGAAACTTGAACACTCCTTGAAATCGTCTAGCCCCCACACTCACACATTAGTGCACGATTTCTTGAGCCATGGGATTCTTTTATATGGTGGCTATTAGGGTTACACCATGTAACTCATAACTTTACCTATTCCTTATGCTCCATGGATTTTAACCTCCATGGAGTATCCATGGGTCACCCCATGGACTTAGTCCAACATAAGGAATCTTGGATCACAAGCCCACCTATATAAGAATGAATGATTTACACAATCAACCCATATATTTAATTAGTCTCCTTTTGATCACTTAATTAATTCCAAATTAATTCTTGATCAATACTAATTAAATAACCTTATTAATATATTAGAACTTATAATATATTAACCAACCTTAAGTGTTATTTCTCTCATTATAGTCTATCCAAATGCATGATGCCATGCAACCTAAATGGACCATGCCGGGTCGGGTCAAGTCTTACCAATTATAGTTATGGACTTAGACATTAATCCAACAGTCTCCCACTTGGATAAGTCTAAAACTATTATTACGTATGACTTCAGGAACCGATCAGCAATCGTAGCTCTCAAAAGCTTCTGTCGAACTCTGACCTTGTCGATGAACTCTGACCTTTGTCAATGACTTGTCCATTAGATAAGGGATCATATATTCCTCCATTCTAGATATCATATGGACTGAGACATGGATTATCAATCATTCTCTCTGTCCATTTGTTGTTTCCTGATTTCCGATTCATGATGACTGACTGATTGAACAAATCAAATCAGTCCTGGCTTGGCCAAGCACTCACATGTATCATCTTTAAATCATCGAGGGGCCCACAGATATCGCTTTTATCCCGAAGGTAAATGGAATGGATAAACTTCGACTCATATTGCTTGTTCTACTACTTGTTGAATCATACACAAAGGCACGTTTTATAACATCGAGTTACCGAATGCGTTTTCGTGCAATCAATGTACAACTAACTCATAGTAACAACTCATATCTCTAGGTTTGAAGAATATAAGATATTATCGTCTCATGATCACTCGTGATAAAACCCATGAAGTGATTCAAATGAGCGCGGGTTGAATCCAATACTCAGAACTTATGAGCACTCATGAGTGTTGTAGCACCACTTTGTCCACCAACTTGGACCTCTACAAACCAACCCATGACAGTCTTGATTCATATCTACTTCCAACATATGACCGACTGTGGATGGTTTGAATAACTTAATCATTCAGGAAGAGCGACTTAGTTATTCTGGAAGTCAAAACATGCAAAGTGAAACACAAGAATAAATGAATCAAATATGGTATCAAACCCTATGAATATAAATAAACACTTTTATTTATCACCATACTGATTACTCATTATTCATTATTTCGGTTTTATCAACTTTATACTTGAATTTAAAACAATAGTTGTCCCATGCTCCAAGCATGTACACTATGTTTTCTAAACACTAGTCATGTCATACACCAAGTATGCATACTATGTTTGTCTATGATCTTTACTTTGTAAAATAGATCAATCGAACATCACTCCAATGATCCTCTTTTCACAGTCCCAAATCCTTACTGCAAATGCAAGAATTCCAAATTCATGCCATTTACTGAAATCTGTTAGATTCTAAACTTATATGCATTGATCCTCTTAATGATTATGCACGAAGTCAGAAAGACTTGACAACAATCATTACAGAGCATTCCAAAGGAGATCAGCTCCTTGGAAACATCCTTCTTTCATTAAGTTTCATAACCTTACACAGATTGAATAATTTCTAACTTTGAAACATTTCCATATTCCATTTTGACTATCACTTCTGAACAAGAGTTGCCTCCTTACAGATTATGTTAATATGGTCCTTCCAGAATTAACATTATACTTCCAACTGTCCTTGAGCAACCAATATTTGGTAAACCTTAGATTGTCCTCGACAATTGCTTAATCATTTTAGTCATATCCAATTCTAGACCTTTTCCCTTCATAATGCCCCAGGCATTTGGAAAATTTTAGAAATGATGAATATAGCACATGTAATCGATCCTATATCCGAAGCATATGGGACACGATTCATGATGTCTCACATAAAGACTAAACCAGTCTTTTGCTATAATATTTCCATTTCAATTTGCCAAGTTCTCAAAATTCAGATTATGAAAAGGGATGCCGTAATCATAATCGAATTTTAGAACGCAAATAATGGACCCATATATAGAATTTCCTTATGTTGAGCCATTCCAACATGAAATTCATATATATATCCTTGAATAAATACGATTAAAATCTCAATCTAAGCTTTTAGAATTGAAATGAAGTATAATTTCCTCTCCCTTAATTATAGCAAAACAACTTTTTCAACCCCTGCAACCTCACGAATTGAAACTTTTGTTTTCTATAATTAACATTGCTAACTTGCAACCTTTGTCATAATTATCATGCTCCCATTAACATGATGATTATTAGCATAACACTTATGCTCCCACTAGCTTTGACATGTACTCAGAAATCAGCTGACTTTCTTACCAAAGTTCAGATTTCTGATACTAGATTGTTTTGATAAAACTTTATCAAAATCATACACCTCTCTTAGATAGCTCACATGTGTGTCTAAACAATTTTAGAACTATGAAAAGGGATGCCGTAATCATAGTCTCAATTGTTTAGACCTTTGCCACTTCTCACAAGTCCATGTTAGTGTGCCAGTAAACCACACACGCTCCACTAACGACTTTGAGAATGCAAATATCACAATTGCTATCTAGCTAAAATCTACTTAGTGAAAGTGTTTCCTCACCATCATTTTCATGAATCGGAGAGAAACCTTATGACACTTAGATTTAATAGTGTATGTGTTCTTATCCATGTGAATTTGTCAAAACCATAATCACAAGACAAGGTTAGTGACAAATCCAAACTCATATTGATTAAACTTGTGCAATCTTAAATTCTTGCCATTTGGCAGCTCAGGTGCCTGCCATTGCTTCCAAGTAGTTGTGCAACCAATTGAGAACTCTCAGAACTCCTATGCAAAGCCAACTTGAATAGGCACAAAAATTTCAACACGATAGGTTATAAACCTCAAGTCGTGTGCTAGTGAAGGACTTTAGGTTTTATTCTTGATTAAGTCTTGAAACTTTCAAGAGCTTTAAGACTCCCACTGTCCTCTTGACATATAAGACTCCCTTGTCAAATATTCAAGAGATAGTGCGGATTCTTTATCAAGACTAACACTTTACACAATTGGCCTAAGTTGGTCTCTGTTTTATCCAAAACATCACAACTTACCAATTTCAAATGTACAAGAATAGATAACCTTTTACTCTTACATTTGACTAGTGTTAACAAACCCTCTTTAAGATATGTCACTCAAGCTACAATCTTGGAGTATGACTCTAAGAATTGTTTTGGAACGAAGTATGACTCATCTTTTTGATTTAACCACTTCAACAATTCATGACTCCTCTTCTTAGTCATAAGAGATGACTTTAGAGGACCAATTGTGATATGGTATCTTAATCATTAAGATGATCATAAACATGATACTAAAGTACTCTCCCATCTTTTCAGATTTGAGAAACTTTTATCTTTCTGCCATACTTTGATTCTTCTTATTCGTTCTGTCTCACATTGAAACTTCTCTAATGCTACAGACTTATACTTAAACTTATAAGTATAACCATATTTACTGAACTTAAGTAAATCATGACGAATAGTCTTCTTGATCTTTTGTGGTGGACTTGACCAGTGCACAAGAATGTGTACTCGATCCCTTAGTCCTTTCCTTATTCACATAAGGAATTAGTCTTAATTTTCCAAGCTGAAAGTTCTCATTCATCATACTATACAACTTGCATGATTCCAAGTTTCAGTCCAATTGAACCTTGGGTGATGAGAATCTTTCCTTATTTGGTAATATTAGACACTACCACAACCGAAAGAATCAAATCCATTTTTCCAATATTGCTATCAATGGAATCTTATAAGCAACAACTTTTCACAAATGCCATTGTAAGGATACTTAAAATAAATAAAATCAAAACCTTTTTCTTTTATTTTAAAACTTTGCGGAAAAACTTATCCTTACAATCCATATGAAAACCTTGTTGTTATCTATTCCTAAGCAATATAAATATCATAACTCTTAAGTAATAGCCCAAAATTCTGATCACCGAACCATGCGATTGAAATCCATCTTCGCGATCAGAATCAGCATGTACTTAATAGAGTTAGACAATGAACTTTACCTGAAGTAGAGCCAGACTTATTGACTTTAACATCCTTAGGTAAATTTGGCAGCTTCGTAACCAATGCCCCTTCCTTTGGCAATAGTTACCTATGGACCCATGATAATGAGACTATCTCAGACTTCGCCTCTCTCTTTACCATTGGGTCAACCGAGTTGACTATGGCCGATCCCTTTTCATTGGGAAGAGAGAGCTTTACTGGATATCCAATGTCATCATTGTCAATGTCCATAGCGTTTTAGGAAGTTGATCTTAGCAAATAGATAAGATCATTAAGGGTCTTGTCTTAGTCTGTTTCATAGGATTCCCAAAAGAACTCACTATGTGACTTAGAAAGTAGTTGAGCCACCAACTTTCTCAAGACTTTGACACCCAACTCTCCCGGCTTGTCAATATGTGACTACATCTCCAAGATGTGATCACACCTAGACCTTGCCTTGCCAATAGGGCTTGAGTGACCTTAAACTTTTTAGGAACTTGTGGGTTAGGGAGAATAATTGGAGGAGGTGAAAGAAGTATGATATCCATGGGACATCATCTTCATTTAGGAAAGCTTGTTTCAAGAGATTTGGGAAGATCATAAATGTCTAGACCAGACATCTTTTTGGGAGATATTCAAGATAGTTGATTTAAAGTCCTTAATATGACACCCAATATGAAATATTAAGGCTAGGACCCAACAAACTATTTTATAACTTAGAAGAGGGATGCCGTAATCCAAGCTATAAAATATTTGAAGGTAGGTGAATGACGATTCACCAATTTCCACCATGAAAAACGAAATAATTTATTAGGTTTTAATTGGATTTGAAAGTCCTATATCTTTGAGATTCATTGAACTGTTCAAAGGCATGTTTCAATCTCGAGTGTGCCCTTCAGGTTTTGTGACTGGGATGCCGAGGATCACAAAACAAGGTGTGAATAACCATGCAAATATACTTGGTACCCTTAATATTTACCCCTTAATCAGTGTGCCGGTTAACCACACACGCTCCACCGATACTATGATAAATATTAAGTTACCCTTTGCCTACCTTGTTAAGTCCAAGTTAGTGTGCCGGTTAACCACACACGCTCCACTAACGACTTAAGCAAAGTGCAAAGTGTAATTTCATGGGTTAGCACCAAATTCACATTTTCCTAAGTAACTAAGATTGGGTATTAATAAGAGTTTAGTTACTTAGTATTTATCATTAATACTTTTAATGAGAGGAGAATTATAGTCCTTGTCCTACCCGTTCGGCTAACGACCCTCCACCAGTCAAGGAAGCGGTGGGTGTGAGTGGACACCCATTAAACTGCCATTTTATAGGCAGTAACCTTATACCCCCCTTATAGACCGGCTTCGTGAATGAGGCCGACTAACGGTAAGACTGACTTTACTCTTATACATATATATATAAATATTATTAACTTATAATATTATAAAGTATAAGGGTTGAATTTTAACTTTTAAAATTCTTAGGGCTAACTTGGAATTAAAGTATTCATAAGTGAAAACTTTTCAAATTCCAAAACTTGAGGGTAAGTTTTGAAACTATTCAAAACTAATTAATTCCATAACTTATGAGTTTAAAGTAGTTTTAATTAAAAAAAAAAACTCTTCAAGTTCCATAACTTGAGGACAAGTTATGGAAGACTTTAAACTAATTAATAAAAAAAAAATAACTTTTTTTTATTGTAACTTATGGAACTAATTAAGGTTACACTTTTTTTTTAATTTAATGAAGAGACTCTTGAACCTCCATAACTTGAGGACAAGTTATGGAGTCATAAAACCATTTAATTAGAACTAGACTCTTCATTTTGTAATCTTTGCCAACTTTTATGAGTTTTATGATTCTTAAATGTGACTTTTCATATAACTTGAGGACAAGTTACAAAAACACACTTTGGAATCAACTCTTAGATTAAAATGGATTGAAAACAACTATTTCACACAACTTTTCTATTAATCTAAGAACCTCATAAGAACAAGATAATTCAAATCATCAATCTTCAAGAAATTAGCATGAACATACAAACTAATACAAATCTTGAAATTATGACAATTATCTTAGAAATTGGATTAGCATGAACATTACCACATCAAAAACAAGTTTATAAGTCCAAAAACATCTTAGGGTAATGTTCCTAGTCCAATTCCAGCCAAAACAATCGAATATATGCATCCAACTCGATTTTTCAGCTACTTTTGCAAGTATAACAAGAAAACAAGCCTAGGCTCTGATACCACTGTTGGGTTATGAGCATTCTAACACTCCTAAGTGTACATGCAACCCTAAATACCTTGGATCTATGTTTTCTCTATTATAAATACAATTATGAACATCCAAGGTATTATCCTAATCTAGCATACAAAATAATAAATATAACAAGATAGAATACATACCTCTTTGATGTAGAATGTCTTAATTAAGCTTGAGTGCCTAGTGCCCCAAGTGTGACACCTCAAATGGTTCATACAACACCAAATACACTTGGAATAACTTGAGAGAAACTTGAACACTCCTTGAAATCGTCTAGCCCCCACACTCACACATTAGTGCACGATTTCTTGAGCCATGAGATTCTTTTATATGGTGGCTATTAGGGTTACACCATGTAACTCATAACTTTACCTATTCCTTATGCTCCATGGATTTTAACCTCCATGGAGTATCCATGGGTCACCCCATTGACTTAGTCCAACATAAGGAATCTTGGATCACAAGCCCACATATATAAGAATGAATGATTTACACAATCAACCCATATATTTAATTAGTCTCCTTTTGATCACTTAATTAATTCCAAATTAATTCTTGATCAATACTAATTAAATAACCTTATTAATATATTAGAACTTATAATATATTAACCAACCTTAAGTGTTATTTATCTCATTATAGTCTATCCAAATGCATGATGCCATGCAACCCAAATGGACCATGCCGGGTCGGGTCAAGTCTTACCAATTATAGTTATGGACTTAGACATTAATCCAACAAATAGTTCTTATCTTTTCCCAATTTTACTCTTATTTAAATTCCTCCTGTATTTATAGTCTCTTTTGGTTTAATGAAATCTTAAGTTCTTTTTTGCCATTATCGATTTCTTCAACATAAACTATGAACTGTTTTAATTAATATTAGAAGCTTTGGTTTATATTTTATAGCTTTTATTATTGTTGAGATTTGGTTCCATATTAGTAAAAGAAAGTAGAAGAAAAACTTAATTCATGGATGTTACTCAACTACAATCTAATATAATTTTCTATCTCTTGTTAGATTATTATAAATAACTTTATTTCTTAAAGATTAGTTTTTTCAAAATGGCTACGGCAACTAACATAAACAAACCGTATGTATATGTTTTACTTTAAACGAAAATTAGAGTGGCAACTAACATAAACAAACCGTATGTATATGTTTTACTTTAAATCTTTTCATTTAAGAATGTATATTTTTATTCTTTTAAGAATTTATAGTATTATTCTTTTAGTATGGGCGGAATTTAGAATGCTTACGACAAATATATAGTTTGATTCTTTTAATGTTTTTGTTTTTTGTACTTACGACTTAAAAGAATTCGATTTCATGAAAGTTATTCTCACAAAATACTTCTTATTCAACTTGCACGTCATGGACAAGGTTTGGAAATGAACATGGGAATGATATTTACTTACGAAAAATCAATAGACAAAACCTCAAACTTTCAAGTTTACTGACATTTTTTAGTTTAGGGCTGACATTTTCATAAAAGGTCATTACATATATATATATATATATATATATATATATATATATATATATATATATATATATATATATATATATATATATATATATTAAATCCAAAGAAGCTTAGGAATAGTATTCTTTTAGCCTTTAGGACTTTGCCACATAAGTTTGCTGAACTTGACAGTTTTAGTCCCTAAAGTCAAAATTTTTACATTTTTTGCCTTTTGATTAAGTTTTTGTGCCTTAAGGTTTTTGCCACAAATCTTTAATGACTTTGACACTTTTAGTCCTTATATTCAAATGTATTACATTTTGGTGTTTTTGCCACAATTCTTTAATGAATTTCACACTTTTTGTCCTTGTAGTCAAAAGTTTTACATTTTAACATAAAAAACACAAAAAAATCTCCTTTAAAATTTTGCCAACATATTTTCCCAACGTTAACAACTTTAATATTATTGCCACAACATTTTGGATTTTCTCCACCAGTGTCCCTTTTTTTCGTTATACACTTTTGACATCTAATTTTAGGAGTTGTCGACTTTCTTCCCTATTTATGGTGATTTACAATTTCAGCACATATCTTTTAAAGTTCGCCGATTTTTTCCATATTACCCCAAAAGCGGCATAGCCGCGGGTTCTTTACTAGTTATAACAAAATCTCATTAAGACAAAATTTTATTCTCACTCATTCTCATTTGTAATAATTTTAAATTATTTTGAAGATTTTTTTTAAATGGTATACTAATTTGTAATACTTTTTAGGTTATTCTTAATATAATATGTAATGAAATAAGAATATTATTCTTTTCATACAAATTTTTACTTTTTGATAATATATGTTGTAATATATTTTAAAAATATTAAATCGCAAAAAATATATTATATTGAATGTAGTCATATTCTTTGATTATAAAACTAGTTCCGATTAAAAATTACATTTAATTGAATCAATATTTCTATTGACTTTTTAAGAAAACTAATTATCCCTTAAAAAAATTTTTTATTTAAAAATTATCTTAATCGACTAAAATACATTACAATGATATTTGTGTTATTATATGGTACGTGTTATTGTATTTTAATCACATAGACATTAAACTTATAATTTTTTATTTTTTTGATCCAATCTATATATATATATATATATATATATATATATATATATATATATATATATATATATATATATATATATATATATATATATATTTACACACACACTAGCCGTCAACCCACACAAAGTGGCGGCGTCAAATAATTTCATTCGGCAATTGGTTTTATTCGAAAACATGTTATATTTGAAGGAACACAAAACATATAGATTAGTATCAGTCGATTTTGCGGCGGCGAATAATTTCCTTTCTCAAATAGTTTATTTTTGGCGATTATATCCTTTTCAACGATTCGTTTCTATACATAAACATGTCACCTTCCAACGAACATGAAATGTATTAGAATTTGATTGCATCCCACAAAGGTCGGACACATTGCATCCCACTAAGGTCGGACACATTGCATCCCACTCGACGATTAGTTTCATTCAACAATTAGTTCTATTAGGAAACATGTTATATTTCAAGGAAAACAAATATATATTGTTATCGGTCGGTTTCGACAACTAGTTCTTTTTGGGACGAAAAATATCGGACGGAGAATACTTTGACTTTCGGTAATTAATCTGTCTGTTTCGATGTATTTTTCATTTTTAAATGTCTTAACGTTCATGAGCTAAAGTCTCAAAAGGAAAACACATGTGTATTATATTATGTTTTGAAACTCTACATCATGAACGTTAAGACATTTAAAAAGGAAAATTTATCGGAACAGACAGATTAATTGCCAGAAGTCAAAGTATTCTCCGCTCGATGGTGTTCGTCCCAAAAAAACTAATTGTCGAAACTGACCGATAACAATATGTATCTGTTTTCCTTGAAATATAACATGTTTCCTACTAGAACTAATTATTGAATGAAACTAATCGTCGAGTGGGATGCAATGTGTCCGACCTTTGTAGGATACATGGAAGGTGACATGTTTCCATATAGAAACTAATGGTTCAAAAGAATATAATCGCCAAAAAGAAACTATTGGATAAAGGAATCTATTCTTGCCGCAAAACCGAACGATACCAATCTATATGTTTTGTGTTCCCTCAAATATAACATGTTTTCGAATAAAACTAATTGTCGACTGAAATTATATATATATATATATATATATATATATATATATATATATATATATATATGTGTGTGTGTGTGTGTGTGTGTGTGTGTGTGTGTGTGTGTGTGTGTGTGTGTGAGAGAGAGAGAGAGAGAGAGAGAGAGAGAGAGAGAGAGAGAGAGAGAGAGAGAGAGAGAGAGAGAGAGAGAGAGAGAGAGAGAGAGGATATTATTATTGTAAAATATATGTGTGTACAATGGTGATACAAATTTCAATACAAACCCAACATGTCCTTAAAATGCACTATGCGTTGAAATTTTCTTCCTTAAAATGGGCCATGCATAGAATTTAATTTTTTATTTTTGAAAGGTTAACAAACATTATTACCAAAGGGCTTTGTACGTAGTTAACCAGGATAACCAGCCTTGCAATTTAATGCTCAGACCTACTAAAATTAAATAGCATGTCTATAAAAGTCATGGCGCAGGCATCTCTATATGAAATATATCTCAGTCACATTATTCCTTCTATCAAAAGAAGTTAATATAACAATTTCTTCACATTGATTGAAAATGAAACATATAACATGGGTGATACTTAACCTAGTAATAGTGATGTTCTTGTTCCAGGCCATGGTCACATGCAATGCACGTGACCTGGAGGGTGCCCAGGAGCTTAGGATCATTGCAACCAAATATAATGTCACTTCCATTATCGTGATTGGTGATTCGAGTGTCGATCCTGGTAACAACAACCATCTTACAAACACATGGCATAAAGGCAACTTCCTGCCTTATGGGGCAGATTTCGGTCATTCCAAACCAACTGGAAGGTTCACCAATGGCAGACTTTCCACTGATTTCATCGGTAACTTTTAGTATAATTTTCATGCATGAGTACTTTTAGCGCAAGTTAAATCACCAATATTTCACCATGCATTAATTAATGCTTGTGGAATGTGCCTTTGTTTATGTATTGTTATAGGTTTTGTACAATAGCCTTTGCTGAATATCATGCATAATTGATTTGTTTCTTTTTTTTTTTTTTTTTTTTTTTTTTTTTTTTTTTTGTGTGTGTGTGTGTACACGCAGCTGCGGCTTTAGGATACAGAAAAGTTATTAAAGCGTATTTGGATCGAAATCTGATGGAAGAAGACCTGTTGCATGGTGTTAGTTTTGCATCTGGTGGTTCCGGTTATGATGATTTCACTGCAAATGTCACTGTAAGTGACATGCTTCGACTGTTTGACATATAAACCTCGACGTGACGTTCCATTTATTTATGAATATATTTTTGTTATAGTTTTTATTTTTAGAAGCTAAATTGGTAAAAGAAAAAAACTTTTAACCTTATAAAATTGAGAAATTTTCATAAACATCATACTACGAGTTATAATTTGGCTTACAACTTAAATTGGTAAAGAAGAACAATCTTAGTTAAACAAAGCGGGTCAAATAGGCCAAACTATGCCGAAAATGTGTTTTATTCAAAATATAAAACTTTTTATACTGTTTTTATTATTTAACATTTTACGTGATAATATAGCTTTTAAATTATATATAAATCAATGTTCTTAAAGATTGGAGTCGTGATGGTAGGATCATAAGATTTATGATTCTACAAACAAAAAATGATCCCGCTCTTAATAATTTTTGTTTTGGAGCAAGATCAAACCTAATATTGTAGTATTGCACTTAGGATCACAAGATTGTACACCATCCGATCTCATCCAACTTTATTTGATTTTGTATATAATGTCTAAACTTTAAAGTCTTTTCAAGCCTTGATATATACAGAGATGAAACTGATGAATTCAAAAAATTTGCCATGAGAATTTTGAGACTGAAATGTTCTTTATTTGGTTATGAAAAGAATAGGAGCACTTTTGAGATGATAATTTTCAAGATAGTGATATAACACTTAAATTTGAATCGTAACTTATTATATTGCTAATTTGTGAATCTAACCTTTAAGCTAAATCATAATTTTTAAAAATTTCCACAAGTTGTGAACCAATTATAGAAAGAAATTTACTTTTCATGTCATAAACTTATAACTATTCATTTAATTTGGTAAGATATTTCGATCCTAGTCAAATCTTAGAATCACGATCTTATAAAATAACGAAAAGATTTTAAAAGATTTCAATTTTGACTTGGGAGTATAAGGTAAAAAGATGTAGCTTTTGACCAAGTTTGGCTCTCACCCCCGACCCCTGTGTAATCCAATGTTTTCCTAGTTGATGGCCAGCCTCTGTGAAAAAAATCTTTTTATCAAAAGAAAAATGGACCAAAGTGATTAAAGATTATGGCCCATGTGACTCGACATACCTCAATTTCAGTTATTTAAACCACATAATATACCAAAACCATAGATCTTTAATAAATGGCATTTTTGGGTTTATTATAAATCCAAAACTGGGATGTATTATTATTATTATTTTTAATTTCACTTGGCAAATTGAAGTAACATATAATATTCTCCTTATGTTAAAAAGTGAAAAGGAAAAGAAATTTAGTTTGATGGTTGAAAATATTTTACTAAAGTATCGACATTATAACAAGTTAGATTATTTTCCGCTCCAAAAAACAAATGAGATTAATATTGTGAAATAAATATTACAATTGTGGTGAACGTATAAAAAGACTATTCTATTTGTTTAATTAATTATTTTTTATATTGTTAAAAAAAAAACATCAGCTAATGGTCTAGATGGTTGTGGATATATAATAAACAGTTAAACACTCCCCTATAAGGCCCATCGGTATACATCTCACGAATGTATCCGTGTCTTAGTGTCATGACCGGGGTGGTTCGTGACGTTGAGGATGGAGAGCAACACCCACTCAAAGGTTATCTCACACACACACACACACACACACTCTCTCTCTCTCTCTCTCTCTCTCTCTCTCTCTCTCTCTCCACTGGGAGCACACCGGCCACACACAATGGTGGTGCTCTTGGTTGATCTGGAAGCTCTCCACGCTCTTTGACATGGAGAGTATATCTTTCGGCCTAAGTGATCCAAGTTCCAATCTCACCCGAGGCAAGGGTTCTCATAAGTCCTTAAATATCTATAAGTCTTTAAATATCTATACGATTACCAACAATTTTGGTCATGATTTTATTTGATCTCAAGATCATTGTACCGATCTTTGTAATATATAGGCTTGAGACGTCACAATTTTTGTGTCAAGAGGTGTGTTCGGCAAAATTAGATGGTAGCAGGTAGCTTGTAGCTTGTAGCGTTTTGTTAAACGCTACATGAAGTAGCATTTGAATTTGAAGCGTTTTGTTTAAAGTAAACGCTAGAAGCTTGTAGTACCGAATGTGACTTTTTGTTCAAAACGGAGCGTTTTGTCAAACGCTAAAAGCTAGAAGCTCTCAAACGCTCTGTGTCGAACACGCCAATGACAGTTGATCTTTACACAATTTTCATGCGACATCACAAATAAATTGCTGCAATTTCATATAACAAATGGATTGTTGTTAACATGATTATCTTTTTTCTTAACATAGAATGTTATATCTCTTCGAAAGCAATTGGATTACTTTAAGGAGTATAAACTTCGTTTACGAATGCTTGTTGGAGAAGAAGGTTCTCATAGAATTGTTTCGAATGCTGTGTTCATCCTGAGCATGGGTACAAATGACTTTTTACAAAATTACTACATTGATCCTACTCGATCCAAGACGTTTACGATTGCTCAATACCAACATTTCTTGATCAATTGCATGGAAAACTACATAAAGGTAAAACATCAATCTTTGTTTATATTTTAAGCACTGCTAAAAAAGATTTTAGCAAGGGAAATTTATGTGTTTGATAAAGAACACATTCTTTTTATTTGCTAAAAGCAACACATTACACATACATGTTTTATTTCATTTGTAAGAACTTTTTTTTACTCATTCCTTTACACAATAACAATAAGATATTACTAGATAATATTATATTTTACTTTGATGTATGTGTCAAAACTAAAAAAATAACAACTATAAGACTTGCAACACAAATCAATCACTTACAATCATAGAAAGTATTGAAACCACCATTGATTTATATTTTATTTCGTTTATACTTTGTTTTTTTTTCTATAATTTAGTAATTTTTGCAAAAATTTCTATTAAGCTCTTAATACAGCTCTTAATATACATCAATACGAAGTAGTCTCACACATAAATGATGACGAGTGACCATGTCAATCCAGAAACCACGTAGTTATGAAATCGAACAATTTCACCAATAATTGAGTTACAGATAAAATTATATAGTTAAAATTATATGACTAAAATATCCAAATATTGAGTGATAAAACCATACCTTCTACTAAACATAAAAAATAAATCATATTGGAAACTCATGAAACGTCAATATCTTTACTTAAATCGTTTCTCATTGCTTCTAACTCAACTTTTTTTTTTCATAATTCTCTTCAATCTCTCTTTACATATCAAGTAATTACTTTGAATCAATTTCAAGATAGGAGTTGGGGAGGCGGATGATGGGATCACGAGGAGGAAATAGTGGTCGACGGGGTTGTGTAGTTTGGGAGAAGATGAAAAAACTGAAAAATGAAGTTTTGATGTAGATGGTTAAATTATTTCTACATTACAAAATTACTTAACAAAATTTCTAGTTTATTTAAAGAATTCAAAAATTTTCCATATAAATAAACGAGTCATTTTTTAGTTGAAATTCGCAACCCTAACCTTACCCATTTAATTTTCGTTCGTATCATGTCAAACCGTTTAATTAAACGAGTTAAAATATCCAAAAAAAACTCGTTTATTTTGCCTTAGGTTATCGTGTTGTGTAAACTTTTATCAACTCTAGATTTGAATGATTCGATAAGCCTCTAAAATATGGTGTATCACCATCATCCGCCTTTTTTGGAACCACAAATCTAGTTTACTTCTAAACTAACTCCTAAACCCACCTATGTCTCAGACATGACTTGGACCATCGACCTCAATGAGGAAGAGCAACACTAGATACCGCTGGGCTAAGAGCCATTTGATATCATCCATCTTCTTTATCTAATAAATGGTAATTAACGTCTTAATGATATCCATCATACTCTTTCCTAGTCACAACCAAAAAAAGATTTGTTCAAGCACTTAAATCTTCTTGACCGACTTTAAGATAATTGATTTTTACCATGTTCGTCGTCCATGCTTCTCTCTTACACATAATTTTAAGTAGATAAATTAAATATACTTCTATATTTTCTTCTAGTTATCTACCTACCCATATAAAATGACGACAAGTGTCATATCTTGATAAAATTAATGATATTATAAGACAATTGTCATCGTAAAAAATAAGTAGCAAAAAAATAGAAAGATATTTAGTTTCTCTTTTGAATAACATTTACATGACTTTTCTAACGCATAAATATATGCTTGATTCGATCCTCATGTACATAGTCCGTACTAAGAATTTGAAATATAATCTTTTATATTTCATGGTGTGAGAATGCGGCTTGGAAAAAACTACGCTTTAGAAAAATGCTGAAACTCGACAAATAATGCATAAAACACTAGTCGTATTATCTTTTCGTTTTTTATGCATGGAAACTATAGGAAATGCAGTCACTAGGAGTAAGGCGATTGGCCTTAGTTGGGATGGAGCCATTCGGACGCATGCCTATGATAAAGACATTAAAGAACAGTGACAAATGTGATGAAGAAATGAATCGGGTGGCTTTCACTTTCAACTCTTTGTTGATGGAAAAGTTATCAACGCTCAAAACAACATTACTGATGCAAACCGCCTTTGTTAACATTTATGGTGTCATTCAGAACATTATACAGAACCCATCAAAATATGGTTAGTACTTATCTCTTCTTCTGCAAAGATCCTTTCATTTATATTTTTCTAAAACATTGAAAAACTTATCATTTGTGATAGAAGTGTAGGATAAAGACATTAATAATAAGTAAAATTCTTGAATTATATATATATATATATATATATATATATATATATATATATATATATATATATATATATATATATATATATATATATATATATATATATATATATATATATATATATATAGGGAAGGTTATTTGGAAAACAAAAAAACCCTAAAAATAATAAAAATACATAAAAAAATACTTAAAGATCCCAAAACTTTTTTTTGAAAATTTTTTTGAAAAAATCCCAGCTTTTTATACAAAATCGGTGAAAAAAATTTTGAAATTTTTTTTGTTTTTTTTACAAAAAAAAAATAATAAAAAAATAAATAAATAAAATTGATTTTTTATTTTTTTTTCAGCGAATTTTAACAAAAACCTGCGATTTTTTATAAAAAAAATTCAAAAATATTTTTTGTGATCTCTAAGTATTTTTTTATGCATTTTTATGATTTTTAGGGTTTTTTTTAGGGTTTTTTGTTTTCCATAGAACCTAAACATATATATATATATATATATATATATATATATATATATATATATATCAATTAAACTAACAATTTAACCAAATTAATTCATGTTTAGATGGAAAACATAGACTCTCTATAACCAAAGTACGTACTTACACCTTGGTATAATTTTAAAATTTTATTAAATGAGAGAAATTAGTAACCTCATAGTGACTCTTGTAACCAACTATTTGGTGCCCTAATAGGTAAGGCATAGAAGGCCCAAAGTTGGAGTCCTCAAGGTTTTAATTAGGAATTGAAAATGAGTGGGTACGTACGTGAGTATTTCGATAATTTAGAATATAACCTTAAGACTATCCCATTATTCCCATCTTATGCTCACAATGCGGAGAACAACAGCCCACGGCTGATATGCATAGTGACTTTCTTTGAGTATGATGGTTTGAATATCCAATGATAAACCTCTTAGAGGTCCACAACTTCGGCCTTAATTTATTATCAAGTATCAACATATAAATCTCTGGATATTCTTTTTAATAATCCTTTTTAAAACTTTGTGGTTAATATGAAAATATTGTAAATGTGGCTACCATTTGAGTTAATATTATCTAAGAGTAAATTACACGAATGGTCCCTATGATTTGGGTAATTTGCACGTTTGGTCCTTAACTTATTTTTTTAACTCGGAAGGTCCCTATAGTTTGTTTTTGTTGCGCGTTTGGTCCCTGTCTTACCTAAAAAGACTATTTTGGCCCTGATTTTTAATTTATTTAAATAAACACACCCTCACCCTACTTCCACCTCACATTACCTTACCTTACCTACCCCACCTTATTTAAATAAATTAAAAAATCAAAGACAAAATAGTCTTTTTAGGTAAAACGAGGACCAAACGTGCAAATTTCCCCAAACCATAGGGACCACTCGTGTAATTTACTCTATATCTAAATTAAGTAAGATAACAAGATAAAAGGGGAATGAAATGAAAAGATTAGTTAAAGAATTGCCGACCTTCTCAAACACAAGCGATTGGTAGTTATGAAGCGGTCCATGCCACCTAAACATAGATTAGCTCCGGCTATAAAACATGGACCGGTTTATAAATTTATGGGCCTGTATATAATGGATGCTCTTAAAAGAAAGTTTGACATGCCGTTTCCCCATATACGTCTTTGAATTTTTTTTAGTTTGAAATA
Organism: Lactuca virosa; assembly: GCF_052849685.1. NCBI lineage: Eukaryota > Viridiplantae > Streptophyta > Magnoliopsida > Asterales > Asteraceae > Lactuca > Lactuca virosa. Next base: position 43,977,236 of record NC_136432.1, on the reverse strand, counting down.
TAAAATAATGATTTATAATTGAATAATGTATTTCAATAAAATGAAAATGACAGGATTTTCAGAAGTTAAAAAGGGATGTTGTGGATCTGGATTAACAGAATTTGGAACTAGCTTAAAGGGGTTGGGTACATGTATCGATCACTCAACATACATTTATTGGGATGCCGTTCATTTTACAGAGAAAATGTATTATGTTATCGCGGATGAGGTTGTGAAATCTATGAGTTCAAGCTTTTAGCTCAACGTTTGTTCATATTTCGCTGGTGAATCTCCAATGGTGCATCAATAGACATGTTACAAAAAGTTCATTGTGTATGCAAGGTTAATTTCCATGGTCTTAAATAGGTTGCTTTCAATTCAACTTCACTAAGAGTCGTCAAAGTTTCTTTATTTTCTCATTTGTGTGTTCATTGTTGAAAATGTTCTTTAGTATCTTAACATGGACAAGCTATGTATTGTATGGTGCCTAGCTTTGTTTATGAATAAATATATATACTTTAGGTTTGATTTCATGTTATTTTGCACTTTTGATAAATGAGATTTGACATGAGTCTCTTTCGTATGTTATTAATTTTTTAAGAGTTATCTCTAGAAAGAATTATATAAAAGAGTTTGTTGAGAAATACTTTGATTTGATTGATGAGAAAATATACCTTGAGTATTATTTTATAAATGTAAAAAATGATAGACTGAAGTAGGGGTGTTGATCGGGTAATTTTCGGGTTTCGGGTAATTCGGGTTTTTCATGTTAAAAAGATACTCATTACCCGACCCAAATTAAATTTGGGTAATTCGGGTAGTGGGTCGGGTTTGGGTAATTCGGGTATTACCCAAAATATATATATATAATTTTTTATTGAATGGCACCTGAAAATAAATTTAATGAAATAAATATGGCATGTTCTATTAGTCTTGTTTATATAAACAAACGAGGCATAAGCGAAGTTACTCAAACTTTGAACATTGAGATTTTTAGTCAATAATACTTGAGATATCAAGTAATCTTTTAACAACTTAATCTAATCTAATAAGATGTTAAAAAACAAATACTTAAAGATCTTAGTTTAAAAGTTTAAAATGTTTAAGATAATTGTAGCCATAAGTTTTGCCATGTTCTGAAGTTTCGTCAAAGATAATGAGTTTTTTAGTTACAATAAAAACTCGTACAAGCTCTACGAAAAAAAAAAAAAAATTTTTTAAATTATTCGGGTAATTCGGGTATACCCGAAACCCAACAAACGTACCTTATACCCAACCTGAAAAAAAATCGGGTTACCCAATTACCAGAAAAAATTTACCCGATACCCAAAAAAATCGGACGGGTAATTCGGGTATCGGGTATTTTCGACAGGGCTAGACTAAAGAGCTAAAGCGACTACCTACGAAAACTAGGATGAATACTAATGCATATGTGAAGGGTCAACTATTACATGTCATCAGGGTCCACCGTAGACATGTGTAGAGTGTGCCACCACACAAGGCCCATGTCGTTTATAGGCCCCACATATATAGAGTTGTCATGTGCAAGATTAATGGGCCGGTGACACATAATGTTGTTGTAGTATGCTTGTAAATTGCTTAAAATTCCCGAATAATGATGTTGATTCGCGTTTAGAGTACTTGCAAAAGAGTTCGAGGTGGTAGAACCATCAGGATTACTTTATAACGTATTTTGATATTGTTACGATTTTCATTTCACCTATTTTTCATTTTTAATGGATTGTGGGAGGAGTAATAAAGCCTAATTTCACCTATTTTTCATTTTTAATGGATTGTGGGAGGAGTAATAAAGCGTGACATTTGATGATATCGTGGATTCAATGCTATGGTATCTGTTTTCTTCACATGGCTCATGTAGTAACGACATTATTTTATTCTAGAAAGGGGAATGGTTTGGTGTTGGCGATGACATCAACTATATCGAGATAAGGGAGGTAGCTGGCAAAGAATTTGTGTGTAAGTTTAACTTTAGTTATTAGTGAGTTTACATTAGATAGAGCATCAATTAAGTTTTTTTGAGCATAAAAAGTTATGTCATGGAGTTATTGGTTGGATGTTTCTGATTTTGAGGCTGCAACATTCTTAACATCTTGTTTTCTAGAAAACATTAATCTAACTTATTCCCTAAGTCATTAGTGGTACAATTATCACTACAGATAATTTAAAATAAATTGGGTTCATAGGTTGAGTAGAGCCAAAACTTGACATGGACATCAATGGATTTCCAATCTTCATCATCGTTCTTTGAAAGTTTGCATGTCCCATAATATGACCAAATAGTTTTGCACGTTTACACTAATAAAAAAATGTGTCGCCGTAGCTTGCACTCTGAACCATCAATTGTTAGTTTGAAATCGAATTGGGAATAAACATTCATTAATACGTGGCTTGCATATTGAACCACCAATTGTTAGTTTGAAGCGATGATGGATGTGGACTTGGGTATGATGGAAACATGAAAATAAATTTAATAAAAAAATATAAGCAATACATTGAACAATCAATTTTTGGTTTGATGCGGGAAAATAGACGTAGAACGCACATTGAACCATCAATTGTTATAAAAATATGTTGTCATAGCTTGCACTTTGAACCATAAATTGTTAGATTGAAATTAAAATATAATAGACATTCATTAATACATAGCTTGCACATTGAACCATTAAGTGTTAGTGTGAAGTGATGAAGGATGTCGACTTGGGTATGATGAAAGTTGTAACGCCCCAAAAATACTGATAATTTTTTTAAAGTTTTAAACAAGAAAAAAAAATATAATCAGTGCGGAAAAGCCATCAGGGGATACTGTGCAGTCAAGCCGAGCCCTTCCCTTTGGAACTGGAAGTACCTGAAAAATGTTAAACCACAAACCATAAGCACGAAACTTAGTGAGTTCCCCAAAATACCACATACCATACAAATAGGTCCAGCCCAACATGTAAATGGGCCCAGCCCAACGTACATACAAATGGGCCCATCCCACTCATACAAATGGGCCCAACCCAACATACATAAATAAATAGGCCTAGCCCAATCATGCAAATGGCCCCATCCCAACATACATGTAAATGGGCCCAACCCAACATATAATAAATGGGCCCGACCCAACATACAGTAAATAGGTACAACCCAACATAAACATGCAAGATTCACAAAGACAGCTAGCATCTGGTGGGATGTCAAGTCCACCAAGCAAATTACACCATTTGTTAGCAAATAAAACGTAATATAATGGTAAAAAGGGGTATTGATCCTCAGGGAAATGGTTGTATTCAATCATCAGTGCAATCCAATAGAACTAGTGTAAATAAACTAACTATCTACATTTAAACTAAAAGGGGGGGGGTGTTGTGATTTCTTGAAAACTAAAAGACTTGAATAACTAATAAGCTTGCAATTAAGCAAGATGGTGAGATGCTCAAATATTGGAGAGAATTGGTTAACCAAGGCAATTCAACACAATGAACATTTGTGTGTTTATCATTAGGATTCAATATGAAGCTTATCATTCATCCCAAATTGGTTATAGCAATCATGAAGCATGATATGCCAAGATTCCTCATAGGTAGTATGGAGATTGGGGAAGCCCACAACACACCTTCTTAATCAAAATCAAGGATTCAATTGAAGCAATTGAACCCAAGAAGTTGATTAGCCTTAAGAATGAAGGAATCCCCAATTCCTAGAGGATGTCAATGCTTACACACCCATAAAAGAGTCATGATTCATAAGCTAAAGATGATTTCTACCATCATAAAGCCCTTGTTCTAAGTAAATTCAATGATTCAATGCTAAACCAAAGAAATAAACCAACAATTGCTCATTCAAGTACCAAGCTTATGATCAAAGTATTAAACAAGCATAAGAAATATCAACTAGAATCATAAACATAAGATAAATGACAATTAAGCATGAATCCTTAAAAAACCCACAAATATCCAAGGGTTTTAGCCAAAGTTAACCAAAATAGAGAAATTAGCTACTCATGGCAACAAAATAACAATCACAAAAGTATAATTGCATCAAGAAACTACCAATTACTTAGAAAGATGAGAAGAATGAGTATCAAGCTCCAAAATCGCCTCTAATGGTCTCCAATGGTAGAAAATCGAAGTATATGCTGAAAGATCCAACACCCAAGGTAAATGGTGAACAAAATGACCAAAATGCCCAAAAGTGTGCAGTTGCGTGGGTACCCGCGTAAGTGTTGCGCGATTGAGAATCCACCCTCGCAAGTGTTGTTGGAATACTATTGGTCCGTTCTTCTCCACTACACCACTCCACTACACCACTCCACTACCCAAGATTCTCTTGGTCCCCTCCATGCCTCACATGATTCAAATTTGGCCAATCACCTTCAAGCTTTAAATATGGATAGTCCATGCCCAAAATAAGAATCCATGACACATCTTTAAAAGTTCACTTCATCCAAATCTTCAACTTTTTAAGCCCAAATTTTCTTTGATGGATCCGTAAAACCCAATAATGCATCGAAAAGCTCACTAAGCCCAACTGCAGTCAAACCGCAACCGCAACGAGCTCCAAAACCCTGCAAAATATCTCATGCAAAATAGAAAGTACCCGACACGATCCATGATAAAGAAAATAAAGAATATACAATGCTATACTAATAAAAAGAGCTAAAAATACTAAAATAAACTAATAAAAATAAGGAAATAAAATAAGCTATCAAATCACCCCAAGCTTAAACCTAACTTGTCCTCAAGTTAGAACACGACTAAAATGAGCTCGGGATGAGCTAAACTAAAAAGGAAAAAGAAAGATACCATAGAACTTGGTCAACATGGTCAAAATCAGTCTTTCATGGACCCTACACATCTTCAAAATGTTCCCCGATTTAGGGCCATAAACCACATTCTCGGACCACTTGAAGGGATAATAGATCACGTCTAGATGTAGTCTCGGTGTGCAAGACAAAGGAAACGGAGGATGCGCCCAGTGGGGGCACTTTAAATCACCAATGCAGACCATAATGCATGACGGAAAGGCGCCTCTTCACACACGATGATTCCTACAATTGTCAGTCTAAAGTGTATAATAACGAAATAGGGTTTTGCAGCACGGCCTCCAGGAAAACATCCAGTTTCAGAGGCGTCTCCCTTGTACTGTCCTTTACAATCTACCGTCTCATCGTCATAGCCTTTTCTCACCAAAATCAAAAATAAAATAAAATAAAATAAAATAAATCTACTTAACCTAAATCTAAACCTAACAGCTTAAATCCTTCAATATTGAACTTTTGTTATTTGGTCTTCAGTCTCTTTGCTGCTCGATCTTCTGTTTTTTTTTTGAGGAAAGTCTTGAACTTGGATTCTTGTTCTTCTTTTTGTGTTGCTTTTTTTCTTCATTGTTTTTGTTGATTTTCTTGAATCTTCTTTTATCGTCTCTTATTGCCTTCACTTTTCCAATTTCTTCATTTTTTGTGTTTTCTTCTTGGAAGGTTTAAGGAATTTCACCATGTAACATAGGACTCCAATAGTGAAAATGGAGTAATAGATAGAGGCTAACATGAACACCTAATGATCATTGACAATGTGTCAAGATCTACTAAAAAAGGTGGGGAATGACTCAAAAATGGGTGTTACCGAAAAAACTGATGGGTTTTAGTATACTACAACATCCTATGGTGCACATACAACCCTAAATGCGTTGGATCTATGTTTTCTCTAATTATACATGCAATATTGTTTCCAAAGAATTAAGCCTACAACTAGCATGCAAATGACATAATCAACATGGAATTGAGTTATAGAATTACCTCCTTGTTGTAGTTTGTAGAACTTCTTGAGTTTGGCCTTTAAGAACTTAGCACCAATAGTGTGAATGCCTCAAATAGAATCACAACACACCTAGAACAAAGGATACTTTTGAGAGAGTATTTCTTGCACCAAAATCGGCTCATGGAACTCCAAGGATCACTAGTGTATCTAGTAGCCAACTTTAGATGCTAAGGGGCTTCTTATATAGTGTGGCAAAATTAGGGTTACACCATGTAAACCCTAATGTGCATGACCTTCCATATTCCTTAGGCTCCATGGGTTTAAAACCCCATGGATCATCCATGGGTTGTAACATTGGTTTAGCCCAACCTAAAGAATCATGGGTCATTGGCCCACACCATAAGAATGAATGATTTACCAATCAACCCCTTATATTTAATTGAGTAAACTACACGAATGGTCCCTATGGTTTGGGGTAATTTGTGCGCTTGGTCCCTAACTTATTTTTTTAACTCGGAAGGTCCACACTGTTTGTTTTTGTTATACGTTTGGTCCCTACTGTTTGTTTTTGTTACGCGCTTGGTTTCTGTCTTACCTAAAAAGACTATTATTTAAATAGGGAAAAATAGTGGGTTATGTAAGGTAAGGTGAGGGTGGGGTTAGAGGTGTGTTTATTTAAATAAATTAAAAAATCAATGGCAAAAATAGTCTTTTTAAGTAATACAGGGACCAAGCACGTAACAAAAGCAAACAGTAGAGACCTTCCGAGTTAAAAAAATAAGTTAGGGACCAAACGCGCAAATTACCCTAAACCATAGCGACCATTCGTGTAATTTACTCTATTTAATTAGTCTCTTTTGATTACACAATTAATTCCAAATTAATTCTTGATCAATACTAATTAAATCATATGATTTCATATTAATATATTAGAACTTATAATATATTAACAAATCATAAACGACCTCTTCTCAAAAGTCCATCCTATCAAATTGTTGTGGTGATATTCAACCCAAATGGACCATGCTACTCTCGGGTCAAGTACATACCAATTATAGTTATGGTCTTAGACACCTAATCCAACAGTCTCCCACTTGGATAAGTCTAATAACTATTATTGCAAGTACGACTCCACAACCCGACTAGCAATCGTAGCTCTTAAAAGCCGCTGTCGAACTCTGACCTAGTCAATGACGTGTCCATTAGATAAGGGATCAAATATTTCTCCATTCTAGATATCGTATGGACATGAGACATGGATTATAATCATTTTCTCTGTCCATCTGTTGTTTCCCGATTTCCGATTTATGACGACCGACTAATTGAACAAATCAAATCAGTCCAGGCTTGGCCAAGCACTTAGGGTTGTCATCACTAAATCCTTGAGGGGCCCACATATATCGCTTTTATCCACATGGGGTAAAAGGAACGAATAAACTTCGACCCAAATGCTTGCTTGTACTTACTCATCAAATTACACACAACAATATGTTTTATAACACCAAGTTACTGGTGCGTTTACATATGTCAATGTGCAACCGACTCGCAACTACAACTCACATGTCTCCGTTTCAAGAATATAAGATATTATCGTCTCACAATCACTCGTGATAAAATCCATGAAGTGATTCAGATGAGCGTGGGCTGAATTCGATACTCGAATCTTATTCCAGGAGTACTCATGAACACTGCAGCCACCTTGTCCTAGACAAACTACAGACCCATTCATGACAGTCTTGCCTCAATACCTACTTCCAAAGTATGATCGACTGTGGATGTTTTGAATTACTTAGTTATTCGGGAAGTCAAAACATGCAAAGTGAAACACAAGAATAATACTAATCCTATATGGCCCCAAAACTTTTGAGTACCATATTGATTACTCATTATTCATTGTATAATGTTTCGATTTATCAACTTAATACTTGAATTAAAACAATAGTTGTCTCATGCTCCAAGCATGCACACTATGTTTACCTATGATCCTTACTTTGTGAAATAGATCAATTGAAACATTTCAATGATGCTCATTTCACAATTCCAAATCTTTATTGCAAGTGTAAGAATTTCAAATTCTTTTCACTGCTAGGAAGTGTTAGATTCTAAACTATCATGCAATGATTATTTTGTAGTGTCTAGGTACCAAAAGTCACATAGACTTGACCAACGATATTACAAAATATTCCTTTGGAGATTGTTACAAGACAATTCCATGGAAATGAAGTCTCAAATTCAAAGTACATTCCTTTGAACATCCTTCTTGCATAAAAGTTTCTAACTTTCTCATGTATTCTTAACATCCAACTCCCAATATGGAAACATTCCATATTTTCCATACGACAACTCATTATTAATAGATTCTTGTCTATTCATAATAATGTCAATATGGTCCATCCTTTACTATACTTCCAACTGTCCTTAAGCGACCAATCCTTGGCGAACCTTAGATTGTCCTTAACAGTGTTTAACCCCTTTAGTCATATCCGGTTCTATTCCTTTTTCCCTCTTAATGCCCTAGGCACTTGGAAAAATAAAACACGAGAATATTATAGCATATGCAATCGATCCTATACCCGAAGCATATGGGATGCGATTCATAATGTCTAACATAAAGACACGATACTTGATCAGTCTTTTGCTATAATATTTCTATTTGCCATGTTCTCATAATTCGAATTATGAAGAGGGATGCCGTAATCATAATTGAATTTTGAGAACGCAATTAACATTTTCCATATATAGAATTTCCTTATGTTGAACCATTCCAACATAACATTCATATATATTTTACTAAATTTGATTAAAAAACTCAATCTAAGCTTTTAGATTTGAAATGAAGTATAAATTCCTCTCTCTTAATTATAGCAAAAACAACTTTTCAAACCCTGCAACTTTGCGAATTGAAACCTTTGTTTTCTATAATTAACATTGCTAACTTGCAGCACTTACCATAATAATTATGCTCCCACTAGCATAATAATTATTATTTTACTAGCATAACATTTATGCTCCCACTAGATTTGACATGTATTTAGAAATCAGATGGACTTCTAGAAATCAATACTTATTGACTTTCTTACCAAAGTTCAGATTCTTGATATGAGATGCTTCGATAAGACTTTATATAGGCTTCTCAAAATCATACACCTTTCCTTAGATAGCTCTCATGCGTGTCTTAACAATTTTAGAACTTACAACAATAAGTCTTAAATGTTTAGACCCTTTGCCATTTCTCACAATTCAAATTATGAAGAAGGATGTCGTAATCATAATTGAATTGGAGAATGCAAATATCACAATTCTATTTCCTTAAAATCTACTTAGTGAAAGCGTTTCCTCACAATCATTTTCATGAATTGGAGAGAAACCTTATGACACTTAGATTTCATGGTGTATGTGTTCCTATCCATGTGAATTTGTCAAAACCATAATCACAAGACAAGGTTAGTGACAAATCCAAACTCATATGGACTGAACTTGTTCAATCTTAATTTCTTGCCACCTGGTAGCATAAGGGCCTACCATTGCTTCCAAGTTGTTATGCAAACAATTGAGAACTCATAGAACTCACATGCATAGTCAACTTTAACCGGAATGGGCACAGAAACAAGAATATGTCAACACGATGGGTTACAAACCTCAAGTCGTGTGCTAGTGTTTAACAATAGGTTTTATTCTTGATTAGTTCTTAAAACCTGTCAAGATCCTTAAGACTCCCACTGACCTCTTGACATATAACACTCTCTTGTCAAGAACCATTCCTTGACAAACAAATATTCAAGAGTTAGTGCGGATTCTTATCAAGACAAACACTTCACACAATTGGTCATAGTTGGTCTTTGTTTTATCCAAAACATCATAACTTACCAATTTCAAATGTACAAGAGTGAGAAACATGTTACTCTACATTTGATGAGTGTTATAAATCTTCTTAATTTAGTGTCACTCAAGGCACAAGCTTGGAGTATGACTCTAAGACTTGTTTTTGGAACGAAGTATGACTCATCTTCTAGATTTAACCATTTCAACAATTCACGATTCCTCTTCTTAGCCATACAAATGCACTAAGATATCCATAGAGGATCAATTGTGACATGGTTTTCATAATCATTAAGATGATCATAAAACACGATACTCAAGTACTCTCCCATCTTTTCAGATTGGAGAAACTTCTATCTTTCTACCTAATTTGATTCTTCTTATTCGTTCTGCCATACATTGAACTTTTCCAATGATTCAGAATTATACTTAAACTTGTAAGCATAACCATATTTACTAAACTTTAGTAAATCATGACGAATAGTCTTATTGTTCTTTGTGGTGGACCTGATGAAACACCCGATTCCTGGTATGCAGTTAATTCAAGCATTTCTTGTGTTTTTTGTCTGGGACGAGTTGGAGGCCCAACTCGTCGAGTAGAGTCGAGATCCGCGGACAGTTTAAGTGACCTACTCGACGAGTCGGAATACTGACTCGGCGAGTAGGTGCTGGTTGAGTGAAACCCTAAATCTGAGGGTTTGCACCCTATTTAAACACCTTATCTCAGCCTCCATCGCCCTTATCACTCCCAGAAAGTTGTGTAACGAAACCCTAGCTGTTTTTGTGTGTTCTAAGGCCATTTTGGTACATTTGGTGGTTTGTGTAGCTTGGAGAAGAAGAAAGAAGCTTGAGAGTTCGAGTTGGGGCTTAGAGATTCAGGGATCTAGTTCCATTTTCAGCTCAATCAAGGTAAAATGCCCCTGTCTTGGTCTTCTATGTGTTTATTCATCTTTAGACTTGGGTTTTGGGCACATCTAGGGCTTTCCAAGCGATATTCGGATTTGTGGAGTGTTATATGAGGTCTTGACTTTAGATCTGAGTCATGAGAAGGGTCTCATGGCATAAAGGTGCCAACTTTATGGCCATGAGAGCCCCATGCACCTTGTAGAGCACCTTTTATGGCTTTTAGAGCCAAAGCCCCCATGCATGTGCTCCAAGTTTGGAGCTTTACGTATGAAATGGACATTAGGGGGCTAGATCTATGGTTTTGAGGTGTTAAGGCTCATCTAAATCGACTGTATAGTGTTGGTCAAGGATGGACTCGCCGAGTTGTTCTTGGGACTCGGCGAGTCGCGGTGTAATGACCACCAAATCCTTTATGTGGATGGAACAGTTGTTAGGGAGGAAAGTCCCGTAGATGTTTAGACATAAAAAGGGACCTGGGAATCATAGGACTCGACGAGTGTATGAACAGGCTCGGCGAGTCCAACGTAATCTCCCAATCTTTGAAGATGGACTCGACGAGTCGTAGACTAGACACATTCTTATGAGGGAGATGAGCTCGCCGAGTTCAAGGAAGAACTCGGCTAGTCGGATGAAGATGGTCCCGATGGTTTGGATGAAGGAGAACCCGTCGAGTTCTTGCTAGACTCGACGAGTGAAGTCGGGGTTGGATCGGGTTAGTGGGGCATGGACTCGACGAGTTGGTAGAACAACTCGGCGAGTCAGGTCAACTGGGTGTTGACTTTAACCAATGTTGACTTTGCCTGGTTTTGGTATTGACCCTGGTTAGGGTCGTATGTTCTGTTTGAGGACTTGAGGGTTGTCGTGTAGGGATTGAGAAGTCGAGGAGAGCCGACCTTCACGCCGAGGACAGTTCAGACACTACGCGACATCGAGGTGAGTTACCTTCCAGTAGAAGCGGGTCTAAGGCACCAAGGCCGGCCCACTAGTGATTGATAGTTGGGACGATTATCTCTGTGATAATTGTCTGGTCTGTTATTTTTGGATATGAGTATGCTAGATTGCTAGATATGTGAGTATGCTAGTTTGCTAGTTACTATGTTATGTGAGATAGTATCAGTAGAAGGGGACTAGTCCCCGATTCGGTCGCTAGGACCAATGGGTAGGTCGGACACCCCAGATATGTCTGACAACATGATTATGATATGATATTATGTGTTAGTAGTAGGGGGTGAAATAGTCCCCGAGTTCGGTTGAGATAGACCGGAGGGTAGGTCAGCACCCCAGAATAGCTTGACATGGGTAGGTCAGCACCCCAGAATGGCTTGACATGGGTAGGTCAGCACCCCAGAATGGCTTGACATGGGTAGGTCAGCACCCCATAATGGCTTGACATGGGTAGGACGGGCGCCCCAAAATTGCCCGGTAGTATGTATGCTATGCAATTGTATGGTATATGGTATAATAGGGGAACTCACTAAGCTTTGTGCTTACAATTTTAGTTTTGGTTTCAGGTACCTCTTCGTCCAAGGGGAAGGAGCCGGCGGTGTAGCAGCGCATCACACATATACACATGATTTCCGCTTAGAGTTTTCTGGGATTGTACTATGATATTTCGCTACTTCAGATGATTTGGTTTTGAGACATGATATCATGGTTTTATGTATTGACATGATCTTGGCAATGTTTTGATAAACTGATTTATAAACCACTTAATTAAAAATGAAATTTTTGGCCTCAAATTTTGGGATGTTACAAGTTGGTATCAGAGCCTTGGTTTGAGGGATTCGGACACACCCTCGGGGGTGTCTGAGCTCAAACCGAGGGCTTGAAAGATTTTTACAAAGAAAACGGTTTCTAACATTTTAAGTTAAAGAATTTTGAGAAAGGACAAGGTGTGTGATGCGTGCGACCGGCCGAGCTCAAGTAAGTTTTCCCCAAGATACCTATACTTGTCATGCTATGTGTATGATTTATGATTCTGAGAACTGCATGATAGATTAGGGCTAAGGATCTAGGAGGATGCCTTGTATGCCTGATATATGATTCTGAGAACTGTATGCTAGAGTAGGGCTAAGGATCTAGGAGGATGCCTGGAATGCCTGTTGTATGAGCTGTATGCTAGGACTGTTTAGCCAGCGGTAGGATAGCCTGATTAGGTTATGCCTGATGTGGTTACTCAATGCACGAATGCTGCTTGCTTTGTGCTAAAGGGGTCCTGGCTAACTTTAACTAACTAGTGAGCGGATATGTAACAGTATTCACAAACTAGTTAGGGAAGGGAAGTAGGGACTCCTAGTGCAGCTGATGGCGGAGAGTATGTCGGAGGGTGCCCTAGGAGAGCCTAGAACGAGATTAGTGGAAAAGGGTATCGGTAAAGGGACTTGGTGAAGTTGAAGCAATCCTTGAGGAAAGTACGGATAAATGTGGAAGGTAGTATGGGCCCGTACTACTGGAAGCAGAGGATCCGTACTCGAGTCAGGGAGGGCCGAGATGGAACTAGGGAACTTGGAGAGTGTGCGAGACCTCTCGAGAGCATGTATGATCCTGACGTTTATGTGTTTATTTGCAGTATGGCAATCACACGACATGGAGCGGGAGGTTCAGGATCAGGATCAGGATCAGGCTCGGGTGCAGGATCCGAGCAGGTTGATGACGGGCTACACGAGTTCATCGCGTCTGAGATCACGAGAGGCATCCTTGAGTCGACCCCGATTATTTTTGGGTCGATCAAGGAAGGGATTGTTGAGCTGATGGAGGATCGCCTCTGAGCATTCAGGAGTGACTTGGCGACCAGCTAGTCGGGTACGCGCACACTGTCCTTTAAGGACTTCCGAGGGAGTGGTGCGCCGGATTTTCATGGGGTGAAGGACCCCATTGCTGCCAGGAGATGGATCGCAGACATTGAATCTGTGCAGTTGACGAGCTTCTGCCCGGAAGGGTCGAAGGTCTGCTTTGCTGCAGGATGTTTGAGGGATAGAGCTAGAGACTGGTGGGAGTCGGTTGGTGACTCGTTGGGAGCCCCAGCCGTCGAGGCTATGACTTGGTCAGATTTCGTGACCAGATTCAGGGCTGAGTTTGCGCCGGCTGTGGAGCTTCAGCAGCTGGCCAGGGAGTTTTTAGATATGAGGCAGACGACTGAGACAGTGGCGGAGATCACCGCCAGGTTCAGGGAGAGGGCTCTGTTGGTACCCCAGTATGCGGGGGATGAGGAGATGCGGAAGACCCGCTACCATGATATGTTGAGGGCTGATATTCGGGAGCATGTCAGCTATTCAGCCTGCCCGACCCTGCAGTCCATGATTGCCAGGGCACGGGAGAGGGAGATCGATTTGGAGCACGTCAGGAAGAGGAAAGCAGAGTCTGAGCAGGTGATAGGGGTTTCGGGGAAGAAACCCAAGGGATCCGACGTTAGGTCGAAGGGCCAGCCGGGCCAGAGCCGCTGCAGGAAATGCGGCAGGCCGCATGAGGGAGCTTATAGAGCGGGATCGTCAGGCTGCTACAAGTGCGGCAAGACGGGGCACTTTGGCAGGGATTGTACTGCCCCCGCCCCCACAGTGCAGATGTCAGACCTGATTTGCTTCCATTGCAATCAGAGGGGCAATAAGAAGGCCAACTGCCCTAGATTGACAACAGCGTCAGCAGCAGCGCCAACAGTGGCATCGACTCCAACGACAACGCGGGTTATGGATGGCCGGAAGGCCAAGGCAGAGGCTCCGGTGGTGTGGAGCTGAGCATTTCATTTGACAGCTGAGGAGGCACGCGCTGCACCCGATGTGGTGACGGGTACGATTTCTTTTTTATGCTTTTATGTTATGACGCTGTGATTTTGATATGTTATGTATGTGTTTTGTTTAGGATCGTTCCATGTGAACGGTATCCCAGTTCAGGTATTGTTTGATTCGGGTGCTACCCGATCGTTTGTCTCTCTTGCGCTTAGCAAGAAGTTTCCTGAGTCTTCGGGCATGTTGGATTGCCCTCTAGAGGTCGAGATTGCGGATGACCGGTCAGTGCGAGCATCAGAGGTCTACCGAGATTGTGTTTTGCGGCTGTTCGAGGAGCGTTATCTGGTAGATCTGGTTCCCATACCTTTGCGGGGGAACAAGATTATTATTGGTATGGATTGGCTAAGCCCCAATGGGGCAGTGATTGATTGTGCGCAACAGTTGGTGCGGATCAGGACCCCAAGTGGGGGAGAGCTGGTGATTCAGGGCGAGAGGCCACAACGAGGACCAGCTTTATGTTCAGCAGCGAGAGCTAGGCACTACCTTCAGCAGGGTTGCTCAGGATTTGTCGCCTATGTTATGGATACCCGGGAGGCGGGTAAGGCGACGGTGGGCGATGTGCCCGTGGTACGAGAGTTTGTGGATGTATTCCCCGATGAGTTGCCTGGGATACCTCCGGAGAGGCAGGTAGAGTTCTGGATCGACCTAGTCCCTGGTGCGGCTCCGATAGCCAAGGCACCGTATCGGTTGGCTCCTCCTGAGATGCATGAGTTGTCTACACAGCTGCAGGAGCTGTTAGACAAGGGATTCATTAGACCGAGCAGTTCACCCTGGGGAGCCCCGATTCTGTTTGTTAAGAAGAAGGACGGGTCGCATCGGATGTGTATAGATTATCGGGAGCTGAACAAGGTAACAGTGAAGAATCGTTACCCACTTCTGAGGATTGATGACCTCTTTAACCAGCTACAGGGAGCATCTTGGTTCTCCAAGATTGATTTGCGTTCAGGGTATCATCAGATGAGGGTCAGAGAGGAGGATGTGCAGAAGACTGCGTTTCGGACGCGTTATGGCCAATATGAGTTCGTGGTGATGCCTTTCAGGCTCACCAATGCTCCTGCCGCGTTCATGGATCTCATGAACCGCGTGTGCAGACCGATGTTGGATCGGTCTGTGATAGTTTTCATCAATGACATCTTGGTTTATTCCAAGACGCGAGAGCAGCATGAGGAGCACTTGCGAGAGGTTTTAGATACTTTGAGGAGGGAAAGCTTGTATGCTAAGTTCTCCAAGTGTGAGTTCTGGTTGCGCGAGGTGCAGTTTCTTGGGCACCTTGTCAACCAGGACGGGATTTCAGTTGATCCGGCCAAGGTGGAGGCCGTGATGAGATGGGAGGTTTCGAGGTCTCCATCTGAGATTCGGAGCTTTCTGGGACTGGCAGGCTACTATCGAAGATTCATCCAGGACTTCTCCAAGATAGCCGTGCCCCTGACCCGGTTGACGAGGAAAGTCGTGGTCTTTCGCTGGGGGCCTGAGCAGCAGGCCGCATTTGAGACGTTGAGACAGAGATTGTGCGAGGCGCCAATATTAGACCTGCCAGAGGACATGGGGACTTTGTAGTATATTGTGATGCGTCCATCTCCGGCTTGGGCGTGGTATTGATGCAGAGGGGGCATGTTATTGCTACGCTTCGAGGCAGCTGAAGCCTCACGAGGCGAATTACCCGACGCATGATTTGGAGTTGGGGGCTGTTGTTTTCGCCCTCAAGATTTGGCGCCATTACCTCTATGGGGTTTATTGTACCATTTACACGGACCACAAGAGCCTGAGGTATCTCATGGACCAGCCAAATCTGAATATGAGGCAGCGTCGGTGGCTTGATGTGGTGAAGGATTACGATTGCGAAATCCTCTACCACCCGGGGAAGGCTAATTTCGTGGCAGATACGCTTAGCCGTAAGGCAGCGCCGATCAGGGACATCTTTATGAGGATGACAGTTGTGACTCCGCTGTTGGAGCAGATTCGGGAGGCCCAACAGGAGGTCATGAAGGAGGAACAACGGAAGAGTGAGCGAATTGTGGGTCAGGTTTCCTCCTTCGACTATGATAGCCGGGGATTGTTGACTCTTCACCGTAGGGTGTGGGTCCCTTATCATGGGGGTGTGCGCCAGGTATTGATGGAAGAGGTGCACAAATCCAGGTTTTCTATCCATCCTGGGGCGACGAAGATGTACAGGGATCTTTGTCTCGATTATTGGTGGCCCTGTATGAAGAGGGACATAGCTTGGGTTGTAGAAAGGTGCCTGACCTGCAGAAAGGTCAAGGCTGAGCACCAGAGACCACACGGCAAGGTCCAGCCGTTGGATATCCCGCTGTGGAAATGGGAGGATATTACTATGGACTTCATTATGAAGCTTCCCAGGACCGCGCGAGGAGTGGATTCGATTTGGGTCATCGTTGATCGATTGACCAAGAGTGCCCATTTTATTCCGATCCAGGAGAGTATTTCGGCCGAAAAGTTGGCTGACATCTATATCAGGGAGGTGGTGGCGCGGAACGGGGTGACTGTTGTAGTGATTTCCGATAGGGATGTGCGGTTCACTTCCAGGTTTTGGAAGAAGTTCCATGACGAGCTGGGTACTCGTCTGCATTTTAGTATCGCCTTCCACCCGCAGACGGATGACCAGAGCGAGCGGACCATCCAGACTTTGGAGGATATGTTGCGGGCGTGTGTTTTAGACTTCAGAGGTAGTTGGGATACTTACCTTCCGTTGGTGGAGTTTTCTTATAATAACAGTTATCACGCGAGCATCGACCGTCCTCTTTTCGAGATGTTGTATGGGAGGAAGTGCACGACCCCGATATGCTGGGGAGAGGTCGGACAGAGAGTTATGGGGAGTACCGAAGTGGTACTCAAGACTATGGAGAGGATCCAACAGGTTCGGAGCAGGCTTCAGACTGCTCAGAGTCGGAAAAAAACTTAGGCCGACAAGCGTCGATCAGATCTGGAGTTCCAGGTCGGGGATATGGTGCTCCTGAAGGTGTCGCCTTGGAAGGGTGTCATTCGATTCATGAAGAGGGGCAAGCTGGGCCCCAGGTATATTGGACCCTTCAGGGTTACGACCCGGTTGGGCAAGGTGGCATATAGACTGGATCTGCCAGCCGAACTCAGTCAGATTCATAGCACATTTCATGTCTCCCAGTTGCGGAAATGCCCGGTAGACGATTCGACGGTGGTACCTCTATAGGATATTCAGGTTGATGACAGCCTGAACTACATCGAGCGGCCAGTGGCAATCCTTGACAGGAAGTCAAGGGATCTGAGGAACAAGAGGGTGGAGCTGGTAAAGGTGCAGTGGCAACACCGCAAGGGCTCGGAATAGACCTGGGAGCCGGAGGACTAGATGAGGGAACATTACCCCGAGCTTTTTCCGGATTCAGCGGAAGACTTCGAGGACGAAGTCTAAGATAAGTGGGGGAGATTCGTAACACCTGATTCCTGGTACGCAGTTAATTCAAGCATTTCTTGTGTTTTTTCTCTGGGACTCGACGAGTTGGAGGCCCAACTCGTCGAGTAGAGTCGAGATCCGCAGACAGTTTAAGTGACCTACTCGACGAGTCGGAATACTGACTCGGCGAGTAGGTGCTGGTTGAGTGAAACCCTAAATCTGAGGGTTTGCACCCTATTTAAACACCTTATCTCAGCGTACATCGCCCTTATCACTCCCAGAAAGCTGTGTAACGAAACCCTAGCCGTTTTTGTGTGTTCTAAGGCCATTTTGGTACATTTGGTGGTTTGTGTAGCTTGGAGAAGAAGAAAGAAGCTTGAGAGTTCGAGTTGGGGCTTAGAGATTCAGGGATCTAGTTCCATTTTAAGCTCAATCAAGGTAAAATGCCCCTGTCTTGGTCTTCTATGTGTTTATTCATCTTTAGACTTGCGTTTTGGGTAGAGATGCACACAAAAACCGGTTTCACTATTCAAAACCGAATCCAATCCGAAACCGGATTGGGTCAAAACCGGTTTTGACCAATCCGGATCGGATCGGATTTAAAACCGGATTTTCAATCGGATCCTAATCCTATATTCCAAATCGGATTTGATACCGGATCGTAAACCGGATTCGTTAAAAACCGGATCCAAATCCGCCCCAAAATCCGATTAAAACCCACTAAAATCGGTTTAAACCGGTTTCAAATCGGATTAGAATCGGATTCGGATTTTGGTTGGAACCGGATCGGATTTTGACCGGATTCGGATCGGATTTTGACCGGATCGGATTTTTGATGATGTAAGCGAAACCGGATCGGATCGGATCGGATTCAGGTTTTGTGCACCTCTAGTTTTGGGCACATCTAGGGCTTTCCAAGCCATATTTGGATTTGTGGAGTGTTATATGAGGTCTTGACTTCAGATCTGAGTCATTGGAAGGGTCTCATGGCATAAATGTGCCAACTTTATGGCCATGAGAGCCCCATGCACCTTGTAGAGCACCTTTTATGGATTTTAGAGCCAAAGCTCCCATGCATGTGCTCCAAGTTTGAAGCTTTACGTATGAAATGGACATTAAGGGGCCAGATCTATGGTTTTGAGGTGTTAAGGCTCATCTAAATCGACTGTATAGAGTTGGTCAAGGATGGACTCGCCGAGTTGTTCTTGGGACTCGGCGAGTCGCGGTGTAATGACCACCAAATCCTTTCTGTGGATGGAACAGTTGTTAGGGAGGAAAGTCTCGTAGATGTTTAGACATAAAAAGGGACATGGGAATCATGGGACTCGACGAGTGTATGAACAGGCTCGGCGAGTCCAAGGCAATCTCCTAATCTTTGAAGATGGACTCGACGAGTTGTTCATACAACTCGGCGAGTCGTAGACCGGACACATTCTTATGAGGGAGATGAGGTCGCCGAGTTCAAGGAAGAACTCGACGAGTCGGATGAAGATGGTCCCGATGATTTGGATGAAGGAGAACCCGTCGAGTTCTTGCTAAACTCGACGAGTGAAGTCGGGGTTGGATCGGGTTAGTGGGGCATGGACTCGACGAGTTGGTAGAACAACTCGGCGAGTCAGGTCAACTGGGTGTTGACTTTGACTGGTTTTGGTATTGACCCTGGTTAGGGTCGTATGTTCTGTTTGATGACTTGAGGGTTGTCGTGTAGGGATTGAGGAGTCGAGGAGAGCCGACCTTCACGCTGAGGACAGTTCATGTTGGATTAATATCTAAGTCCATAACTATAATTGGTATGTACTTGACCCAACTTGGCATGGTCCATTTGGGTTGCACTTCACCGAAACAATTTATATAGATAATCCTTTGAGAATAGCATGCTTATGATTTATATTAATATATTATAAGTTCTAATATATTAATATATAATCATATTATTTAATTAGTATTGATCAAGAATTAATTTATAATTAATTCAGTGATCAAAAGGAACTAATTAAATATGGACTCTTAGATATATATGTGTAGTGGGCCAAGTTCATTTAGGTTGGGCTAAGTCTTCATGGATAGTCCATGGAGCTTTAACCCATGGATCCTAGGAAATGAAAGGTCATGGGTATTAGGGTTTAACCCTAATCCTCCACACTATATAAAGGGTCTTATGGTTCATGAAATTGGGCTAGTGGCTAGTGAGGATACACTAAAGAGGGCAATAACCGATTTCATAAGTGTGAGCCAAGTATCCATATTCTCTAAAGGTTTTCCAAGGTGTTTTGGTGATTTGTGATTCCACTTGAGGCTTCCACACTATTGGGGCTAAGCTCTTAAAGTTCAAGACTTCAAGCTTCATTAAAAGGTATGTATTCTAACTTGTTATATTACCCAAGTATCAAGGATTGTATGCTAGATAGGGTAATACCTTGGAATATTCATATTTGCATGTATAATAGAGAAAACATAGATCCAAGGTATTTAGGGTTGCATGTACACTTAGGAGTGTTAGAATGCTCAAAACCCAACAGTGGTATCAGAGCCATGGGTTGTTTTCTGTTATATTCATGCAAATGTTTGATTTTCAAAGTTGAAAAAAAAGAAAAAAACATGAAGTTTGTCAAATTTTAAGATAATTACTTGTTTTGTGAAAAACTAATTATTTGTAAAATTTGAATCATTTGCTATATGAGTTGAATTAGGTCAAATTTAGTAAAAGATAAAATGATATGATTATTTTATTAGTTTTAAAAGTTTGACCTAAATGTTTTAAGGAGTTAGAAATTTTGTCATAAAATTTTGGAGCTCAAAAGTTTTTTTAAAGTTGTGATCTTAAGTGTTTTGAAACCTCCATAAGTTATGGATATGAAATGGTTTTAAAAAAATTGATTCAAAGTTTTTATGGAGATATAAAATTTGGTGTTAATGTTTTAAAGAATTCCATAACTTATTCTTAAGTTATGTAACATGAAACGTTTCATCATAAAACAAGCATTTAACTCCATAAGTTATGGATTACCAAAAGTTTTATGTTTTCTTGATTTATGAGTTAGTTTAGATTAATGGAAAAAAAAATTGTGTTTTAGTTGTTTTCAATCCTAATTAATCTAGAGGTAGTTCATAAAATGTGTTTTTGTAACTTGTCCTCAAGTTACATAAAAGGTCACATTTATGAATCTTAAAACTCATAAAAGTGCCATAGGTTACATAAAAAAATGAAGAGTCTTTTTCATTAAATAGTATTATGACTCCATAACTTGTCCTCAAGTTATGGATGTTTAAGAGTCACTTCTTTAAAAGTGTTATTAAAGAATAAGAGGTTACATAAAAAATGAAGAGTCTTCATTTTAATGAACCATTAAACTCATAAGTTATGCAATGAAAAGTTTTGAATAGTTTCAAAAACTTGCCCTCAAGTTTTGGAATTTGTAAAGTTTTCACTTATGAATACTTTAATTCCAAGTTAAGCCCTTAGAATTTTAAAAGTTAAAATTCAACCCTTATACTTTATAATATTATAAGTTAATAATATTTATATATATATGTATAAGAGTAAACTCGTCTTACCATTAGTAGGCCTCATTCACGAAGCCGGTCTATAAGAGGGGTAAATATTAAGGGTACCAAGTATATTTGCATGGTTACTTCACACCTTGTTTTGTGATCCTCGGCATCCTAGTCACAAAACCTGAAGGGCACACTCGAGATTGAAACATGCCATTGAAAAGTTCAATGAATCTCAAAAGAATCTAGGAGTTTCAAAACCAATTAAAACCTAATAATACATTTCGTTTATCTTGGTGGAAATTGGTGAATCGTCATTCACCTACCTTCAAATATTTTATAGCTTGGATTACGGCATCCCTCTTCCAAGTTATAAAATAGTTTGTTGGGTCCTAGCCTTAATATATCATATTGGGTGTTATATTAAGGACTTAAATCAACTTTACGTGAATTTCTCCCATTGTTGATGTCTGGTTTAGACAACAATGATCTTCCCAAACCAAGCTTTCCTAATGAATATGACTTCCCGAGTTTGGCTCATGGAAGTCATACTTCTCTTCCTCCACCTCCTCCAATTATTCTCCCTAACCCACAAGTTCAAGGTCACTCAAGCCCTAATGGCAAGCAAGGTCTATGTGTGATCACATCTTAGAGATGAAGTCACATATTGACAAGCCGGGAGAGTTGGGTGTCAAAGTCTTGAGAAAGTTGGATGTTCAATCACTTTCTAAGTCACATAGTGAGTTCCTTTGGGACTACTATGAAACAGACTATGACATGAACCTTAATGATCATATCTATTTGCTTGGTGCCGCTGAATCAGCAATGATTTGGAAGGATAGTAAAGCAAATTTGATTATAAGATCAACTTCCCAAAAACTTTATGGACAGTGACAATGGTGACACTGGAAATCTAGAAAAAGCATTCTCTTCCCAATGGAAAGGGATTGGCCATAGTCAACCCGGTTGACCAAATGGTAAAGAGAAAGGCTAAGTCTGAGATAGTCCCATTACCAAAGGGTCCATATGTTTATTTTGCCAAAGGAAGGGGCGTTGATTGCAAAGCTGCCAAATTTACCTAAGGATGTTAAAGTCAATAAGTTTGACTCTACATCAGGTAGAGCCCATTATCTAACTCTGTTAAGTTCTATTCTGAGATCCTCATTACATGATGTGACTGGGTCACATGTTGATGTTTTAAGAATCAAAGAATAGAGAGAAATCTTAAAGGAAGTATATGTTGATTCTGATCGCGAAGGTGGATTTCGATCGCATCAGAATTTTGAGCAGTTGCTTAAGAAGTTATGATATATTGCTAAGGAATAGATAACAACAATTTTCCATGTGGATTGTAAGGATAAGTTTTTCTGCAAAGTTTTAAAATAAAAGAAAATTGTTTAATTTTATTTATTTGAAGTATCCTTACAATGGCATTTGTGGAAAATTGTTGCTTATATGATTCCACTGACAGCAATATTGGAAAATGGATTTGATTCTTTCATTTGTGGTAGTGTCTAAATTTACCAAATCAGGAAAGTTCCTCATCGCCCAAGTTTCAATTGGACCGAAACTTGGAATCATGCAAGTTGAATAGTATGATGAATGAGAACTTTCAAGCATTGGAAAATCAAGACTAATTACTTGTTCACATGGATGTGTGAGTCAAGTGAAGGACTAAAGGGATCGAGTACACATTCTTGTGCACTGGTCATGTCCACCACAAAGCTCGTTAAGACTATTTGATTTACTAAAGATTAGTAAATATGGTTATACTTACAAGTTTAAGTATAATTCTGAAACATTGGAAAAGTCTCAATGTATGGCAGAACGAATGGGAAGAATCAAATTAGGCAGAAAGATAAAAGTTTCTCAAATCTGAAAAGATGGGAGAGTACTTTAGTATCATGTTTGTGATCATCTTAATGATTTAGAAATCATATCACAATTAGTCCTCTAAAGGTCATCTTAGTGCATTCTTATGACTAAGAAGAGGAGTCATGAATTGTTGAAATGGTTAGATCAGGAAGATGAGTCATACTTCGTTCCAAAACAATTCTTAGAGTCATACTCCAAGATTGTAACTTGAGTGACATATCTTAAAGAAAGGTTTAAAACACTTGTCAAATGTAAGAGTAAAAGTGTCCTACTCTTGTACATTTGAAATTGGTAAGTTGTGATGTTTTGGATAAAACAAAGACCAACTAAGGCCAATTGTGTGAAGTGTTTGTCTTGATAAAGAATCCGCACTATCTCTTGAATATTTGGCAAGATAGTCTTATATGTCAAGAGGATAGTGGGAGTCTTAAAGATCCTAAAAAGAATTTCAAGAACTAATCAAGAATAAAACCTGAGGTTCTTCACTAGCACACGACTTGAGGTTTATAACCTATCGTGTTGACATATTCTGTGCCCATTCCAGTTAAAGTTGGCTTTGCATAGGAGTTCTGAAAGTTCTCAATTGGTTGCATAACAACTTGGAAGCAATGGCAGGCCCTGTACTGCCAGGTGGCAAGAAGTTAAGATTGCATAAGTTCAGTCCATATGAGTTTGGATTTGTCATTATCCTTGTCTTGTGACTATGGTTTTGACGATTCACATGGATAAGAACACATACACCATAAAATCTAAGGATCATAAGGTTTCTCTCCGATTCATGAAAATGATGGTGAGGAAACACTTCCACCAAGTAGATTTGAAGCAGATGGCAAAAGGTCTAAATAATTGAGACTATGATTACGGCATCCCTTTTCATAGTTCTGAAATTGTTTAGACACACATGCTTGCTATCTAAGGAAAGGTGTATGATTTTGATAAAGTTTTATCAAAGCATCTCGTATCAGAAATCTGAACTTTGGTAAGAAAGTCAATAAAGTATTGATTTCTAGAAGTCCAGCTGATTTCTGAGTACATGTCAAAGCTAGTGGGAGCATAAGTGTTATGCTAATAATCATCATGTTAGTGGGAGCATGATAATTATTGTTAGTGTTGCAAGTTAGCAATGTTAATTATAGAAAACAAAAGTTTCAATTCGTGAGGCTGCAGGGATTAAAAAAGTTGTTTTGCTATAATTAAGGGAGAGGATATACTTCATTTCAGTTCTAAAGGCTTAGATTGAGACCTTAATCATCCTTAGTCAAGAATATATATATGAATTTCATGTTGGATTGGTTCAACTTAAGGAAATTCTATATATTGCGTTCTCAAAATTCGATTATGATTACGACATCCCTCTTCATAGTCAAATTTTGAAAACATGGCAAATAAAAATATTGTAGCAAAAGACTGGTCTAGAATCATGTCTTTATGTGAGACATCATTAATCGTGTACCATTTGCCTTGGGTACAGGATCGATTGCATGTGCTATAATATTTGTCATTTCTAAATTTTTCCAAATGCCCAGAGGCATTAAGAAGGGAAAAGGTCTAGAATTGGATATGACTAAAATGATTAAGCAATTGTCGAGGACAATCTGAGGTTTACCAAAGATTGGTTGCTCAGGGACAGTTGGAAGTATATTGCTAATTTTGGAAGGACCATATTGACATATTCTGAAAAGAGGCATCTCTTATTCAGAAGTGATAGTCAAAATGAGAATATGGAGTTGTCTCCATAGGTGGAAGTTATCTGTGTAAGATTAGAAAACTTAATGCAAGAAGCATGTCCAAAGCAATGTACTTTGAATATGAGACTTAGTTTCCATGGAGTTGATCTCCATTGGAATACCTTATAATGACTGTTGACAAGTCTTTGTGACTTTATACATATTCATTACAGGAGGGTCAGTGCATATAAGTTTAAAATCTAAACAGATTTCGATAAATGATAGGAATTTGAAATTCTCACATTTTTCGATAAGGATTTGGGAGTGTGAAATTAGAATCATTGAAATTATGTTCAATTGGTTTATTTCACAAAGTAAGGATCATAGACAAACATAGAGTGCATACTTGGTGTATGACAAAGCTATTGTTTAAGAAAAACATAGTGTACATGCTTGGAGCATGGGACAACTAGTGTTTTTAATTCAAGTATAAAGTTGATAAAACCGAAACAATGAATAATGAGTAATCAGTATGGTGATAAATAAAAGTGTTTATTTATATTCATAGGGTTTGATACCATATTTGATTCATTTATTCTTGTGTTTCACTTTGCATGTTTTGACTTCCAGAATAACTAAGTCGCTCTTCCTGAATGATTAAGTTATTCAAACCATCCACAGTCGGTCATATGTTGGAAGTAGATATGAAACAAGACTGTCATGGGTTGGTTTGTAGAGGTCCAAGTTGGTGGACAAAGTGGTGCTACAACACTCATGAGTGCTCATAAGTTCTGAGTATTGGATTCAACCCACGCTCATTTGAATCACTTCATGGATTTTATCACGAGTGATCATGAGACGATAATATCTTATATTCTTAAAACCTAGAGATATGAGTTGTTACTATGAGTTGGTTATACATTGATTGCACGAAAACGCATTGGTAACTCGATGTTATAAAACATGCCTTTGTGTATGATTCAACAAGTAGTAGAACAAGCCATATGAGTCGAAGTTTATCCATTCCTTTTACCTTCGGGATAAAAGCGATATCTGTGGGCCCCTCGATGATTTAGTGATGACACATGTGAGTGCTTGGCCAAGCCAAGACTGATTTGATTTGTTCAATCAGTCAGTGATCATAAATCGGAAATCGGGAAACAACAAATGGACAGAGAGAATGATTATAATCCATGTCTCAGTCCATATGATATCTAGAATGGAGGAATATATGATCCCTTATCTAATGGACAAGTCATTGACAAAGGTCAGAGTTCATTGACAAGGTCAGAGTTCGACAGCGGCTTTAAGAGCTACGATTGCCAGTTAGGTTTTGAAGTGATACTCAATAATAGTTTTAGCCTTATCCAAGTGGGAGACTGTTGGATTAATGTCTAAGTCCATAACTATAATTGGTATGTACTTGACCCAACTTGGCATGGTCCATTTGGGTTGCACTTCACCGAAACAATTTATATGGATAATCCTTTGAGAATAGCATGCTTATGATTTATATTAATATATTATAAGTTCTAATATATTAATATATAATCATATTATTTAATTAGTATTGATCAGGAATTAATTTATAATTAATTCAGTGATAAAAAGGAACTAATTAAATATGGACTCTTAGATATATATGTGTAGTGGGCCAAGTTCATTTAGGTTGGGCTAAGTCTTCATGGATAGTCCATGGAGCTTTAACCCATGGATCCTAGGAAATGAAAGGTCATGGGTATTAGGGTTTAACCATAATCCTCCACACTATATAAAGGGTCTTATGGTTCATGAAATTGGGCTAGTGGCTAGTGAGGATACACTAAAGAGGGCAATAACCGATTTCATAAGTGTGAGCCAAGTATCCATATTCTCTAAAGGTTTTCCAAGGTGTTTTGGTGATTTGTGATTCCACTTGAGGCTTCCACACTATTGGGGCTAAGCTCTTAAAGTTCAAGACTTCAAGCTTCATTAAAAGGTATGTATTCTAACTTGTTATATTACCCAAGTATCAAGGATTGTATGCTAGATAGGGTAATACCTTGGAATATTCATATTTGCATGTATAATAGAGAAAACATAGATCCAAGGTATTTAGGGTTGCATGTACACTTAGGAGTGTTAGAATGCTCAAAACCCAACAGTTCAGACACTACGCGACATCGAGGGTGAGTTACCTTCCAGTAGAAGCGGGTCTAAGGCACCAAGGCCGGCCCACTAGTGATTGATAGTTGGGACGATTATCTCTGTGATAATTTTCTGGTCTGTTATTGTTGGATATGAGTATGCTAGATTGCTAGATATGTGAGTATGCTAGTTTGCTAGTTACTATGTTATGTGAGATAGTATCAGTAGAAGGGGACTAGTCCCCGATTCGGTCGCTAGGACCAATGGGTAGGTCGGACACCCCAGATATGTCTGACAGCATGATTATGATATGATATTATGTGTTAGTAGTAGGGGGTGAAATAGTCCCCGAGTTCGGTTGAGATAGACCGGAGGGTAGGTCAGCACCCCAGAATGGCTTGACATGGGTAGGTCAGCACCCCAGAATGGCTTGACATGGGTAGGACGGGCGCCCCAGAATTGCCCGGTAGTATGTATGCTATGCGATTGTATGGTATGTGGTATAATGGGGGAACTCACTAAGCTTTGTGCTTATAGTTTTAGTTTTGGTTTCAGGTACCTCTTCGTCCAAGGGGAAGGAGCCGGCGGTGTAGCAGCGCATCACACATATACACATGATTTCCGCTTAGAGTTTTCTGGGATTGTACTATGATATTTCGCTACTTCAAATGATTTGGTTTTGAGACATGATATCATGGTTTTATGTATTAACATGATCTTGGCAATGTTTTGATAAACTGATTTATAAACCACTTAATTAAAAATGAAATTTTTGGCCTCAAATTTTGGGATGTTACACCTGACCAGCACACAACCAAGTGTACGTGATCCCTTGTGCTTCACTTGACTCACATATACATGTGAACAAGGAATTAGTCTTAATTTCCCAAAGACGAAAATTATCATTCATCATACAAAACAAGTTGCATGATTCCAAGTTTCTTTCCAATTGAGACTTGGGTGATGATAATCTTTCCTTATTTGGCAAATTCTCGACACTACCACAAACGAAATAATCAAATTCATATTGTTAACATAAAAACATACAAACATCAATTTTTCACAAATGCCATTGCAAGGAGATATAATAAAATAAAAACAAAATTTTATTTATTTATAAAATGCGGAAATTTTTTTCCTTACAATGCAATTACATATGAAAACTATGTTATTACAAATTTCTTAGCAATTTATCATAACTCTTAAGCAGCAGCTCAAAAATCCGATCATCGAACCATGCGATTGAAATCCATCTTCGCGACCAGATTCAGCATACTCTTCCTTTAAGCTTCCTTCCTTTTGCATGATCCTACAAAACATCAAAATGCAACCTTGTCACATCATGTATTAAGAATCAACAATTAGGAACTTAATAGAGTTAGACAGTAGACTCACCTGAAGTAGAACCATACAATCTGACTAAAGTTCTCAGGTAGTCAGGGCAGCTTCAATTCCAATGTCCCTTTCCTTGGAAATAGAAACAAATAGGTTCATTGGGAATGACATATGGAACAATCTCAGATTTGGCCTTTCCCTTATGACCAAAACTTTTGATCATGGCCAATTCCTTTCCTTTAGGAGAAGGAATCATTTCTGGGATGTCTATGTCATTGCCAATGTCTGCTTGAGAGGTAGATCTTCCAGTCAAATTTTCTTGACCATTGCGCCAAATCATTGTTGATTCAGCAGCAATAAGCAAATAAGTAAGATCAATAAGGGTCATGTCGTGATCAGTCACATAGTAGTCTTTAACAAACTCACTATATGACTCGGGAAGTGACTGAAGAACCCAGTCAATAGCCAACTTCCTTGGGAACACGACACCCAACATTCTCATCCTGTCAATGTGTGACTTCATATCTAAGACATGTGCACACACAGACCTTTCATCTTGGTGTTTGCTATCCAATAGGGCTTGAGTGATCTTGAAATTTTCAAGTCTTCGAACTTGTGGGTCAGGGAGAATAATTAGAGGAGGTGGAGGAAGTGAAGCATGATATTGTGGAACATCATCTTCATGCAGAAAGCTTGTTCCAAAAGATTTGGGAAGACCATAGTTGTCTGAATTAGACATCTACAATGGGAGAAATTCAAGTTAGTTGATTTAAGTCCTTAATATAACACCCAAAATGAAATATTAAGGCTAGGACCCAACACAATATTTTACAATTCGAAAGAGGGATGCCGTAATCCAATTGTAGAATATTTGAAGGTAGGTTAATGACGATTTACCAATTTCCACCATGAAAAACGAAATTGACATTAGGTTTTAAATGGATTGAAATTCCTAGATCCTTTGAGATTCATTGAACTTTTTAATGGCATGTTTAAATCTCGATTATGCCCTTCAAGTTTGTGACTGGGATGCCGAGGATCACAAAAAAGGTGTGAATAACCATGCAAATTAGTTTGGTACACCCAATGTTACAACCACCTAATCAATGTGTCGGTTAACCACACACACTCCATTGATCTATTATTAACATCAAGCTACCCTTTTCCATGCACTGTCAGTCCCAGATTAGTGTGCCGGTTAACCACACACGCTCCACTAACGACTTAACAAGGTGCAAAGTGCAATTTCATGGGTTAGCACCAAATTCACATTTTTCCTAAGTAACTAAGATTGCGAATTTATAAGTGTTTAGTTACTTAGTATTTCATTATACTTTTAATGAAAATTTAAATGTCTTGTCAACCCCGTTCGGCTAACGACCCTCCTCCAGTCAAGGAAGCGGTGGGTGAGAGTGGACACCCATTAAACTGCCATTTTATAGGCAGTAACCTTATACCCCCATTATAGACCGGCTTCGTGAATGAGGCCTACTAACGGTAAGACCGACTTGTCTTATACATATATATTGTTGGGTCAAAATTATGGTTTATACTATGCTTTTCTGAGCAATTGTATTTTTATGTAATATTTTATGAGTTTACGGTCAGGTTTACGGCCAGGTGGGTGTTTACGGCCGTAAACAGGTTTACGGCCATAAACCCTGTTTACGGCCCAATGGGTGTTAACGGCCGTAAACCCATTTATGGCCCATATTCCCCAAGTATATATATAGGTGTTAAGTGGTTGAGGAGGGATTGATGAAGAGAAGAGAGTGTACGGAAGAAGGAGCTTAAGTGTGTGTATTCTAAGGTGTTCTAGAGAGAGAAACTAGAGAGAAGAACAAGTGTGTGTTAGTGTGTGTGAATCTCATGTAAAGGATCATCATTCTATTCATTAATACATTGAGATTCATATTATTCTTCTTCTCATTCTCTTCTATTTGATCTGACATCATCCAATTGATTGGGATTTCGCACCATCAATTGGATCTGATTGATACACAAGCAGATTAGGGACTTACAATTGGTATCAGAGCTTGGATTGTATCAGTCATTTTTGTCAGATCTGGAGCATATTTGATCTTATTTTTGAAAAATTCCTGCGTTTTTGGATAGATCTCTGAAAATTAGGCGGGGGGGGGGGGGGGGGTTTGTTCTTCGTGTTTTTGATAAAAACGAGTTTTTGATCGAGTTTTGGAGCAAAAAAGGTGAAAAACGCTGTTTTTCACGTAATCTGCGAAGAGTTTACGGTCTTTGAAGGGTTTACGGTCGGCGGCGGCAGAGGCGGCGGCGGCGGCGGCGTTTACGGCTAGGGTTTCCCGGAGTTTACGGCCGGAAACAGTTTACGGCCGGAAACAGTTTACGGTCGCCGGAGTTTACGGCCGGAAACAGTTTACGGTCGCCGGAGTTTACGGTCCGATATTACGGCCGGAAACGGTTTACGGTCTGAGGCCTCGGAGTTTACGGCTCGCACGTGTACGGCTCGGGTTTACGGTCAGAAGCAGTTTCCGGTTCGCACCAGGTCCTCGCATCGCGTCGTCGGTCTTCGCACCTCGCATCGCATCGCGCCTCGTCCTCGCAAGCAGCAGCCTCACCTTCGCATCTAAAAATAGGAAGCGGATTTGGAGGTGCCGGGGTTCGTGCTCGGGACCTCTGATTCATTTCTTCATGCATCTTACCAGCTAATCTAGCATGCTAGATGGAAGAACACTTCGAAATTTAATTCATAAACACTCCCTTTCGCATCAAATTTAGCAAATTTGTCACTTTTAACCCAAAAATCAATTTCTTTTATTTTAAAATTCCATTTTCATCCAAAATTTTAGTTTTTAATTTTTGATTTTTATTTTTGACTTTTGATCTTAAAAGTTTGACTTTGACTTTTAAAGTTTGACCTTTGACTTTAAACTTTGACTTTTTCGTTTAACTTTTAAATTTTCAAATTTAGCTTTTCGGTTTGACTTTTGAGTTTGACTTTTTAAATTTGACTTTTAAGGTTGACTTTTGAGGTTTATAGTCAAAGGACATTTTTAAATTTAAGTTTGACTCTTTAAATTTGACTTTTAATGGTTTTTGAGGTCTACAAGGGAATTGAAGACATGAAAGAGAGTCGTCAGGATATGTTAAGACAAAATTTCAACATGTTCGATTATATCCCTGGAGAAACCCTGGAAGCTCAGTTGCAGCGATTTATCACACTCACTACTGAGATGAATATAGCTGAGATCTTCTTGACCAAATCTGAGATAAACAAAAAGCTATTGAATTCACTTCCGAAATCGTGGGATATGAACGTAGCTGTCATCAAGAAGACAAAAGATCTCAATCGTCTTAGTCTTGCTGATATAATTGAAGAACTTGACGCTTTGAAGTGTGGAAAAACAATGAGTTCCGCAAACCTTCCGGTCAATGAAGTTTCATGTTCTCAATCATGTGAAGTTTCATGTACACTATCTAGTGAAGATACGATTAAATTTCTTCGGGAACAAATTGATTTATTAAAAAGAGAAGTTGAGGACCTGAGATATGAAGGATATCAACTCACGAAAGGACAGAAACCCCTGAAGGCTGAATTAGAAACAAAAATAAAGGACTTTAAGAGAATTCAGCAAGACTATAGTGAAAAATGTGAACATTATGATTATATCAAGAGACAGAATGTTGAGTTAATTACTGAGCTTGATACATTAAAAGGGCAATTTGAAACTGCAAATTTTGATTTTAAAATGTTTGATGTATCAAGCGAAGTAGTTGCCAACATGATAGACCATTGCATGCAATTTAAACATAATCAGTCAAAGGGTTTAGGATACGATAATGTACCTCCTCCTTTTAATCATACATATTAGTATCAACCTTTGTCTAAAGAGGAGATTGCGAACGAACCATTCATGGTTTATGGAAAACCAGCTGGTTTTGTTTCAGGAGGATTTATTAATGTTGAAAATACTAACGTTTCTACTTCCCCTGCAGATCAATCCTTAAATCAATCCAAGCAAGCAGCTGAAGAGAGTGTGCCTGATAGTAAAGTAGCAGAAGATGAGAACAAGGAGAAAACCATTGAACAAACCAACATCTCCTTGAGCTCTGAATCTGTTGCTTCGAACTCAGTTGCTTCGAACTCAGTTGCTTCTGATCAACCTGTTGTTGAGAAGTACAGGCCACCAAATCAAGTTAAACAGAATGCATGCTGCAACTGTGCGTGTGGGAAAAGCAAGAAACAAGGCAAAGATACGCCACCAGGGGCTGGAAGAAACAATTTCCCAGTGAAGTAAAAGACTTGTTTTCACTGTGGAACACCTGGTCACGTTGCCCGAAACTGTCCAAATCGCGCATACGTTCCCTACTACGCACAAGGATGGCAAAACGCGCCAAGAGGGAGATACTTCAAAAGAAACCCCTCAAGGTCACGTTCAGACAATGGTGACTGGAACGCGCAGAAGGCCAAGAATCAAACCCACAAGGCCAATCATCCGAATCCCAAGGGCAAGAAGGGAATGCTGGCCAAGAAGCCAAATCCAAGAGATGCTCCCGTGAAGCCGAAATCAAAGTCATCTCAACGGTCGACATCAAGATCAAAAGCAAGTACTGAGCCACCCATCGGATCGAAAAAGAAATGGGTTAAACCCAACTACAAATGGGTTCCAAAGGCTCACTCTCCCAAATCTTCTAACGATTCTAATATTTCTACATCTTCTGTTTGTGATAAACAGGATATGTCATGGGAGAGAGTACCGTGCAAGGATGACAAAGGTCGACCCAGTTTCAAAATGGACTGGGTTCCAAAGACCAACTAATCCCGCTCTGTGTCGGAGCAGCTATGGAGGCATATCATCAGACTTCGGTTTGTTGGTAGTGGCTGTTCCAGGCACATGATAGGGAACATCTCTCAAGTGTACAACACTCATAACATTATTTGAGAGTATGTGTCCTTTGCGGGAAGGGAATAAAGGAAGGGATCACTCATGGGGTTAGTGCTTAACGATGTGAAGAATTTTTGGATCTGTTCTGAGATTACGCGTGCTGTTCTCAGACCTTCTGGATGCAAATTCAATCGGTGACTTACGGTTTGAGTTTTCTTCTCTATACTCCTGAGTTTTTCTTAAGCTGATTCACTTTAAAGACTAATTTTTTGTTTTAGGATAGTTTAAATTTGTGCATTTACTTTCGTTTCTCTCCTATGCACAAATTTAGGGGGAGAAATAAAAACAAAACAAAAAATTAGAAAATTTTAAAAAATCCAAAAACATTAGAAAATCAGAAAATCCAAAAATATGTTGGTTATGGAATGTGCTTGCAGGTGATGTGATGGGAAGTATATAATCGTGCAATAACAGGTAATCTGAATCTGTGTAAGGGACTGAATCTGAATTGTCTAGGCTCTGTGTTCGATGCGCTGGTAGGCACGAAAGATTAAAATGGACTTGACTAGGCATTAATGAACTTAAGGAATCTAGAGACTTGAAAAATCTTGACCTAGATAGATCCATTTAGCCTGACAATACGACGCTCAGATAGGTTGAGCAGGGAGATATACATGATAATCCACCGGTCACACTAAAATAATCTGTATCTAGAACCGTGGTTTAACTCTTCCTCGATGTACGGACTCTGTCCTTAATTCCGGTATTGATGGGGCGACTGGGGAATTCCGATAAAGTAGGTCTGTAGGAAATTATTTTCTTGCTTTCTTTCTGTTAGTCATATGTTGCCTCCTCTGCGTGATTGAAATACATCCGACCTGGACTGCAACATATGCAATTCTATTTCTCTGCATCTTCTATCTATGCAATTCTTCCTGTCTGTTAGTCATATGCTGTCTCCTTTGCGTGATTGAAATACATCCGACCTGGTACACAACATATGCACCATTCTACTTCTCAATCCCTCTAAATCTGGTTAGTCATATGTTTCACCCTCTGCGAGATTGGAAGAGATCCGACCTGGGTGTATAGCATATGCATTCTAAATCTGACTTCTCTCATAATAATTGTCTGCTCACCTAAAGTAAGGAGTACTTTGGAAGTTCTTGATTATTGGGGTATGTCAGGAAGCGGGAAACATGTTCTAGTACATTTAAAATTGAACAACCACTAGGTTGTCTGTAGATCTCGCTGCTCAATTTAGGTGGACAATATTATCTTTGGTCGTCGTCAGCTGAATGGTCCTTAAGGAATATTATCTAGGATCTTAGGATCACATTGTCTTGTCACTTATAGTATGTCCTAATTTTGTCACAATCTCTCGTGTTTAAGTGGACCACAATATCGACGATTGACCAGATCTATTCATGAAGGGAGAGGTACTGATAAACGGATAAAGTCTGTTTAAAAACTTTGATCCCAAATCACTCTTAAAGTTAGATATCATTTTTATTTTTGTTAAATTTGTTCATTCTAATTTAAATATCAGGGGAGAATTAAAAATTTTAAAAACCAAACAAAAATCAGAAAATTAAAAATCCACAAATAGTGTTATTTCTGTTTTATTTCTTTTTCAGAAAATATGAAAAATCCAAAAATATTGTGTGCTAAGTTTTCTTTTAGTTTTGTTTTGTCTTGAAAAGTGAATTCAGATGTAGATGAGACTCATGGAAACTGAATCGAAAATTTCTGAGCCAAGGCTTCATCCGTGAGCATTGAAGAATTCTCATTCGAAGGAGCAAGAAATGAAGATTATTCTTTCAACATTCAATCCTTCAACCCCAGAAGCAAGGTCAAGCTGTAATTGAAGATTATGTGACAGATTGCATTGAAGCCTCCTCAATCAATTTGCTGCTATCTTGTACCTGCTGAAGTGATCCAGAAGATTTGTTCTCTCTGACGTTCTCTCTGAAGATTCTCAAGCTGAAAGCGCTATCTTTCAAGAATCAGTACGTCAAGCCTCCTCACCCAATGTGCGTTCAATGTCAAATTCTGAAGAAAAGCCCAACTGCTCAAGATGAAGTCATTCATTGAAGATTCATCAAGTTCATCTTGAAGTTGTGAAGAATTTGAAGATTAATGCTGAAGCCAAGCTCTCAATGAAGATTGACAAGAAAAGCTAGCTACTTTTTAGGGGGAGCTTGTTGGGTCAATCAAGAAAAGAAAGCTATAAACCAAGGGGGAGATTGTTGGGTCAAAATTATGGTTTATACTATGCTTTTATGAGCAATTGTATTTTTTATGTAATATTTTATGAGTTTACGGTCAGGTTTACAGCCAGGTGGGTGTTTACGGCCGTAAACCCATTTACGGACGTAAACCCATTTATGGCCCATATTCCCCAAGTATATATATAGGTGTTAGGTGGTTGAGGAGGGATTGATGAAGAGAAGAGAGTGTACGGAACAAGGAGCTTAAGTGTGTGTATTCTAAGGTGTTCTAGAGAGAGAAACTAGAGAGAAGAACAAGTGTGTGTTAGTGTGTGTGAATCTCATGTAAAGGATCGTCATTATATTCATTAATACATTGAGATTCATATTATTCTTCTTCTCCTTCTCTTCTATTTGATCTGACATTATCCAATTGATTGGGATTCCGCACCATCAATTGGATCTGATTGATACACAAGCAGATTAGGGACTTACATATATAAATATTAAACCTATAATATTATAATAGTATAAGGGTTGAATTTTAACTTTTAAAACTCTAGGGTTTGGAACTAAAGTATTCAAAAGTGAAACTTTACAAATTCCAAAACTTGAGGGAAAGTTTTGAAACTTGTCAAAACTCTTGGTTTTTCATAACTTATGAGTTTAATAAAGGTTTTATGAAAATGACTCTTGAATTCCATAACTTGAGGACAAGTTATGGAGTTCATAAAAACATTTATGAAAGACCTTTCAAGTTCCATAACTTGAGGACAAGTTATGGAAGACTTAAAACCATTTAAGATGACATTTAAAAAATGAGACTTTTCACTTTCCATAACTCGAGGACAAGTTATGGATTTCATCAAAACATTTAGATCAAATATTCTAACTAACAAAATCAAACAATTTGTCTATGATCTAGATTAAACTCATAAGTCAAGATAATTCATATCAAACAAATTTCAAGAAATTAGCCTAAACATATAAACTAATACAAATCATGAAACTTTGACAATTATCTTTTATTTGGATAGGAATAATCATTACCATATCAACAAAATCATATTTTATGAACTAAAACATTATGTGGTAATGATTCTAATCCAAAACAGGCCAAAAAAATCGAAAATCTGCCCACTGGAGCACCAACTCGGCGAGTACATGAACTGGACTCGTCGAGTTGGACTTTTTCTGAGTGGACTCGGCGAGTCCCCTAATGGACTCGACGAGTTGGACATTTAAAGAGGGGACTCGGCGAGTCAACCAGTGGACTCGGCGAGTTCACTGGGCAGAAGGCAGAAAAATCGATTTTTTTACTTTGAAAACCAATAAAACATCAAGTATAATGGAAAACAACCCTAGGAGCTAATACCACTGATGGGTTTTTGTATACTACAACATCCTATGGTGCACATAAAAACCTAAATGCTTTGGATCTATGTTTTCTCTAATTATACATGCAATATTGTTTCCAAAGCATTAAGCCTACAACTAGCATGCAAATGACATAATCAACATGGAATTGAGTTATAGAATTACCTCCTTGTTGTAGCTTGTAGAACTTCTTGAGTTTGGCCTCTAAGAACTTAGCACCAATAGTGTGAATGCCTCAAATGGAATCACAACACACCTAGAAGAAATGAGACTCTTGAGAGAGTATTTATTGCACCAAAATCGGCTCATGGAACTCCAAGGATCACTAGTGTATCTAGCAGCCAACTGTGGATGCTAAGGGGCTTCTT
The DNA here is from genome assembly GCF_052849685.1 of Lactuca virosa. NCBI lineage: Eukaryota > Viridiplantae > Streptophyta > Magnoliopsida > Asterales > Asteraceae > Lactuca > Lactuca virosa. The sequence continues at coordinate 43,940,293 of NC_136432.1, read as the reverse complement.
ATATAGTGTGGCAAGATTAGGGTTACACCATGTAAACCCTAATGTGCATGACCTTCCATATTCCATAGGCTCCATGGTTTAAACCCCGATGTATCATCCATGGGTTGTAACATTGGTTTAGCCCAACCTAAAGAATCATGGATCATTGTCCCACACCATTAGAATGAATGATTTACCAATCAACCCCTTATATTTAATTAGTCTCTTTTGATCACAAAATTAATTCCAAATTAATTCTTAATCAATACTAATTAAATCATATGATTTCATATTAATATATTAGAACTTATAATATATTAACAAATCATAAATGACCTCTTCTCAAAAGTCCATCCTATCAAATTGTCCTGGTGATATGCAACCCAAATGGACCATGCTACTCTCGGGTCAAGTACATACCAATTATAGTTATGGGCTTAGACACCTAATCCAACAAAAACTTGGTCCCAAAAGATGTGAATTGGGGGACCCACTTCAAATTTCATCAAGCACCTCAATGCAAGGTGTGATAAACAAAATCTATCTAACTATTTACTCTAGACCCCTAGAAAAATGATGACCTATCTTAAAAAGGTGGTGAGAATCTAACTAAGTAAGGCTCCGACGAGACTTGGGAGTGCTAAGGGGTATGCCCCCCCCCCCCAAAAAAAACCAAGATGCGAGTCTTCAATGTCTTCAAAATACCTTACCAGGCTAATCTTTGCTCGCACACATCGGTTTGACCAACCACATCCCTCCGCACCTAGACCTAATCAAGATACCTGCATCTAACCCCCACACAAGCGGTCTCAAAGTGGTATGTAAGGCTCAAAGCGTGTCCCATTTATCCAATACAAGGAATTCCATATCAAGACCCGAGACCAATCTATGATTCAATACTTATGACTCGGCGCTATGGTACCTGTAGGGATGAGAAGACAAGAGAGAACAAAAATTCATCAACATAATCTAGAATGCATCTAAAGAGTATGAAAATTAGAAAAGAAAGAAATAAAATATGCAATATTTTTGAATTTTTTTATGCAATTTTTATGAATGACCTAAATGACTTACTCTAAATGCAACTATATACAACCTAAATGCAATAAAAAAATAAAAGATAAGAACACCTCACCCCAAGCTTAAAATTAAACATTGTCCTCAATGCTTAGGATGAGAGTAAGGAAGGATCGTACCAGGATCAAGGTGGAGGAGGCCCGCAAGGACGGTAACCGCCTTCGGGCTGAAAATGATGCCAAAGATCCTCCATGTAGCTGTTGGCGCGAGCTTGCTGCTCCTCGATGCGCCGAATGTGTAACATCCCAAAAATCAAGGCCAAAATTTCATTTTAATTCATTAATAAAACCATAAGTTATCAAAACATTTGATCAAAATATTGTCATTAGAGTTCCATATCAAAAATCAGAGTAAAACATCCCAGGCTAAACATCATGGTGTGTGCGATGCAGTCATCCCGGGCTCTTCCCTCCGCTACCGGAAGTACCTGAAACCGAGCTTAGTGAGTTCCCCAACCTACCACATTCCATACACATAACCACATACTGGGCCCCACCCATTACATCGGGAGTTGCCCGGCATCGGGCCCCGCCTGGCATCGAGCCCCGCTCGGTATACAAATCTGCTTCTCTTAGGCCTCGCCTGTCTCCGGGCGCTGCCCGCTATACATATACAATCACATAAACATACTAGCACAATAAGCAAACATACTCTACTGTATTCCTGTTCTAAGGCCTCGCCTATCTTGCGCCCCGCCCGTGTCCTACTACTGAAGAGTCATGGAACCCCGTCCATACTCCTGCTAATGGTGAGATACGGGCCCCCGCCCACACTCACCTCTCTCCTGTCCCGGGCCCGCCCCTACTCTGCTAATAATGAGATACGGAACCCCGTCCGTAGTTAGCTAGTGGTTAGATACGGGACCTCGCCCACACTCACCTCCCTACCAGGAACATACATGTATCACAAAGACAACAAGTATAAACTACTATGCAACATATAACATTCCTCAGGCTTACCCCAACATCGGACCCTAGTCCGGAAACATACTATCGACACATGCAAGAATCACAAAGACCTCTAGCATACTAACATATCTCGGGCCTCGCCCGACATCGGATCGTAATCCGGAACATATATCATAAAAAATGCCTACGGCTAACCCCCAGGTCTTCCTACTATACACAAACATAATGAGCCGCATTGTGGCCATAGACCCATGTACACAGTGAGGAGACTCACCTCGCACTGCTGAAATCTCGCAGATAAACCTCTGGCTGCTAACTGACAATTCCCCGAACTGCTGCCCCTTCGGCTCCTCGAGCTATTAGTACCAAAATAACACTTAGCCCAAAACCAATACTCCTCATTCTGGTTAAATGACCATTTTACCCCTAGTCCAACTTGGTCCATATCTAAGGCCCAAAATCATAATATAAAAGGCCCAACACTAGGTAGGCTTCCCAAGCCCACAAGTGGCCCACTAATGGCCCAATTTGCTAAATTGGGCCCAATCCCTCTAATGGGCTTTACCCTAAGCCCAAAAATGTTCTTGGCCCAAAACAACTAACTTATGATGGCCCACTAAGGCCCAAAGATCCAAAGCCCATTGCTTGGCCCAACCCGAGGCCCAAAACACACCAAGCCCATACCTGATGAGTACGCGGGGCGTACTCTTCTGTACGCTAAGCGTACTAGCTGAATGGAGTGTATGTTGCGCGTACCTGCATGTACACCCAACGTACTCTTCTGTTAAGTCACTTTTCCCATTAAGTGCTTAATACTCTAATCCAAAAGCTATAATTACAAATACAAGTCCTTTTCAACGTCTTAAACCATAAAGTCGCTTACTTGGTGGCTTGCAACCCACCAAATGAGCCCAAACTTGAAATGTGATAACATACTTCCATGAAAATGGCTATATCTCATGCATGAACCCATTAAGACATTCAAGATGGCAACTTTCTGCCGTAGGGACTCATTTAGAACTGAGAGTAGCAACTCCAAGTCCTAGAAATCGGATTTAACTACAAAGCTTCAACCTTTGGACCAAAATGGTCCAAAAACTCAACTTAAGAGATCTAAGGAAGTAATCACCAAGTTCAGATCTTTATACCTTGAAATGGTCAGAAATGAAGCAACAATCCCAGATCTACAACCTCTCCTTTGAACCACCACCTTGCTTTGCTCCTTTCTTGCTTGGAAAATGGATCCACAACACCAAAATGCTCTCTAGTGACCTTCTAAGCTCCAAGAACACTCAAATATGTATTAGGGTTTCGTAGCAGCTCTTTTAGGGTTGAAATGGAGGCTGGCGTTCGAGACATACAGTCCTTTATATAGGGCTTAACCCTAAAATTAGGGTTTAGTGACTCTGAGCGTACGTTGGGCGTACACCCCTCGCACCCGCGACCATTCCCATTTATACGCTGGGCGTAACCCAGATTACGTTGGGCGTACACTCGCACCTACCACCTTGCATGCATGGTCCCTTCTTGCCATCTTTCTCCATTAAGGACCAATAATGCCAATAACTTCAAAGTGCTATAACTCCTTCATTCTAATTCCGTTTCCGACGAACTTTATATCCATGAAAAGGTGGCGAGAAGCCTTACACTCTTAGTCACGCCCCAAGCCTAGAACCTTACGAATAAACACGAGACCCATAAAAGACCGAATCTCCCCTACCCTTTGGCCTTAGAGACTACAACCGAGTACTTTCAAAACTGGGTGTTACAGAATGGCTGCTTCATTCCGGTTTCCCTGGAGGCACAAGGCAGCAAGCTGACTGTATATATCAAGAGGAAACTCGGGTGCCGATGCGTTGTGTTGTTGATAGGACTGGTACTCATGTTGTGGCTCAAAGTGTGCTCCCAGAGGCTGATCATAAGAGGATGGTGGCAGTTGTCAGATTGGGAGGTCATAACGGTCTTCAGCCTCAAATGGACTATCCGCATTGGTGTTGTCTATCTGTATGTCATCATCATCACCTGCATCATCATCATCACTATTTAACTCTCCAGGTAAGTACCAAGTTTCGGGGTCCCTGGTGGTAAAGGATGATATGCTTGGATGAGGTAAGATGTAGACGGATTACTTGGAATAATTGAGCCATGAGTAATGGTTATCGCTGCTGGTAGGTAGCAACAATTCCATCTGAGTGAGAGCTACGCAGTCAAGGAGGTAGATAGGCGGGTCATCCACTGGCACATACTCAGACTCAGGAAATTCAAGGCCCACACCCAAACCAATTACGGTGATGAGATCGCCAATGCAAATGTCTCCAGTAGACTTCATGCGTATGTTGTCACATTTGTACAAGAAAAAGGTGGTGAAACCTGGGCAAGACCAACCGCTGATGGACATGCAATAGAGGAAATATAGCTCGACTGTGTTTAATTGTCCCGGTTCACGACGACTAAAGATGGAAGTTGAAAGAATCTGGTGGGCGATTCTCCAACAAGGATGGATGATGTAAGGATCTTTTTGTAGATTCAGATTGAAGTTTGGAAGACTAGTGATCTGAGTCCAAAACTCTACTTTGGGCAAGCTCTTGAATTGGGTCCATTGATAACTATGGATGTCGGTGTTTTGGCTATCGTATGTGCTCATGATGGTGTTGAGGGTGTCGTATGTGAGTCGGTGCTGCCGACCCTGGAGTCTAAATGTGAGCACCCCCACCATGTCATCCTATGCATAAGTGGAGAGGAATTCGAGTGTGGGTTGCTTGTAGGTGCGCGCGGAAAGAGCTAGATAATCACGCCAACCCATGTTGAGGAACATTTGTTGCAAGCAATCGTCAAGGCCAAGGTTGATCATGGATTCGCGGTGGTAAAATTTGGTGGCTTGGATTGCATGTTTTTGGAGGTTGGACTTGAATTGCTTGATTTGTGCACTAGTGAGGACAAGGTTACCATCACGATCGACATGCTCGGTTGACACTTTTTTGGATGACTGCGATGATTGAGCTTCACGGGAAGAACCATGAGACGCGTGAATGGTTTTTTTCTTTCCCATTGTACCTGTTAATAGAACCTAGTAAAAAGACAAAAACTTGACCAAAATTATCCCTCACACTCGCCTCACACCAATCCAATCAATTAAAAAAAAATAAAAATATATACCCCGCAAATACTCCAAACTTGCAATTTGGCACAATTCAAGGCAATGTAATCCAATCAATTCAAAGCAATTCAATTCTAATCAATCTAATGCATAGCATAATTCTATCCAAATTAGAAATGGAATGCAATAAAATTAAAAGGAATGTACCAAATTCGAGTGTCGAAACCTGAAAGAAAACCGCTAAAACTGCACCCCAAGCTTGAATTGTACCCGCAAGGTTGAGTCTTTTGAATCTCTGGTGAAAAACAAAAATTTTGAATATTTTCGTCAAAATGAGGGGCGGTGGCCGACAGCGGAGCTAGGTTTTCCGGCGAGTTGATTCTCCCAAATTAACTGTAGATCAGTGTGCACGAAAGTATTTGGAGAAGAATGACCAAAGAAATATCGAGTTTTGATGGAAGGTGATGGTGGAATGAGTCTTTTTTTTCCGGCGAGTTGGGGAGGTGGTGGCGGACTTGCTGATTACCGATGGTAAACGGGTGCAGGGTGGTCGGAAATGGGTGGGGGTTGCGCCCGTGGTAGCAGCAGACAGGGAGGCTGTGGTGGTGGGATGGAGATTTCCGGCGACGAAGGGTGGAGGAGGTAGGGCGCTGTTGCGGTCGTCGGCTCGAGAGGAAAGAGGGAAGGGAAGTAGCGACTGCGGCGGGTGATGGCGAGTTTGGCAGCGCCGACCAGTGGCGCTGATTGGATGCGGTGGTAGGCGGGAGGAGCGCTTCGTCGGCGACAACTAGAAATCGGCAACAACAAGGTGGAGGACTATGGACGAGAGTCACAAGGGGTAGGGTAGGTGAAGCCGACGGGTTAAGGGGTTATAAGGGTGGGTTAAATGTGGATCGGTTTATCGGGTCGGTTTTAAAATTGGGTCGGGTCTGGATCGGATTATCGGGTGGTGTGCAAGTCGGGTATGGGTATTATAGGGCTGGAGTGGTGGTCGCGCAAAGGGATAGTTGTTTGGTCTTGGTCGTGCAATACTTTGATAGGGTGGGAGGCAGACCGCGTAAGAGGTTGCGAGGGTGGGTATCAAGTTGCGCATAACCTGCGCGAATGGGGTTGCAGCCGCACGCATACATCAGAATGTATCCCATGTGGGGGTAATTTGAGCTCGGGTTTGCGCGGCTGGGGTTTGGTCGCGCAACGTTTGCGCGGGTACCCACACAAGTTGCAGATTTTGACATTTTTTTTGCAATTTTTCGCTCCACAAACTCCGGTTTTCTTCCATACTTTACCAAGATCATTGCTAAACCTCAAGATGCTTATTTTTGACCAACTGCAAGCTTAGAAACATCAAAACTTCAAGTGGAGATTATTTATTTACAATGCATTTATTTAACGTCTTTGCCAAGACATAGCCCCGCTTCTGTTAACCTTCAAAAATCGGAGTTTCCAATATTACGTTATCGAATTCTCCCGTGTCAAAGCCTTCATAAAATGGTTCCAAGCGGTGCCCATTCACTTTGAATATTTGATTTGTTTCCAAACTCTTAATTTCAACCGCACCGTGATCAAACACTTTTATAACAGTAAAAGGTCCGTGCCATCAAGATCGCAACTTTCCCGGGAATAACTTTAAGCATGAATGATAAAGAAGAACTTTTTGGCCCGGAATAAAATGCTTTCGAGTGATGTGCTTGTTGTGAAACGCTTTTTTCTTGTTTTTGTAGATGCTTGCATTTTCATAAGACTCGTTCCTCAACTCTTCGATTTCTTGAAGTTGCATCTTTCTGTGCTTCCCGGTTTCTTCAATGTTGAAATTACACTTTTTAACCGCCCAATATGCCTTGTGTTCCAATTCCACCGGTAAATGAAAAGACTTTCCATAGACGAGGCAGAATGGAGACATGCCAATTGGAGTTTTATAGGCGGCCCGATACGCCCACAATGCATCTTCTAACTTCAAGCTCCAATCTTTTCGTGTAGTGTTGACCGTCTTTTCAAGAACTTGTTTGACTTCTCTGTTTGACACTTTGGCTTGGCCATTTGTTTGTGGATGGTAGGCGGTTGATATCCGATGTGTGACACCATATCTCTTCATCATGGCTTCCATCATTTTGTTGCAAAAATGAGTGCCCCTATCACTCACCAAGGCTCTCGGTACACCATATCTTTCAAAAATGTTTGACTTCAAAAAGTTAATTACAGTTTTAAAATCATCATGCCTTACAGCCTTTACTTCCACTCACTTTGAGACGTAGTCAAACGCCAAGAGTATATAAGTGTAACCGAAAGAGACGGGGAATGGGCCCATGAAGTCGATTCCCCATACATCAAAGATCTCACAAATGAGGATAGGGCTTTGAATCATTTCGTGCTTCATGGATACGGTTCCCATTCTTTGACACCTATCACAACTCTTGCAGAATAAATAGGTATCTCTTGACATTGTTGGCAATTAGAGCCCACATTCTAGCACCTTACGCATCGTTTTGTTTTGACCAAAATGGCATCCGCATGCATACTCATGGCAAAACCTCAAGATTTATTCGACCTCATTTTGGTGAACACACCTCCGTATTAGTTGATCCGGACAATGTTTCCAAAGATAAGGGTCGTCCCACACGTAGTATTTGGAATCACTCGTCAAATTTCGCCTTTTGGTACTTGGTAAATGCGTGTGGAATTTCTTTAGTAACCTAGTAATTGTGTAACACCCCGTTTCCAAGTCAAACCCTAAAATATGAAGATGTGTTTAAGTAATATTTTATTCCGATATATGAATATATTTAAATAAAGAGGTTAGTGAAAAAGTGTGTAATTGGCATTATAATATGTTCTGGAGGACTAAAGAGTGCTTTCGGGGTTCGTAGTGGAAATAATATTTGAATATATGGCTAAAGGATAATCAATCGGGCTCGTTTTGTAGTTTGTGGACTTATAATGAAAATATTTTGTAGAGGACGGGCTATTTGAGTAAATTTGAAGTTAATTTGAAAGAAAAAGAGAAGGAAGGGCTGAATATGTTATAATTGAGATCTTGGGGGTTAAAAGAGTAATTTATGGACTGGCTTTGCAAAGAATTTAAAAAACGGAGGGTTGTTTGGTAAGTTTGGGAGCTAGATTGAAAAGATATTGTGGGGGAGGGACTACTCTTGGAAAAATGACCAAATGTTTGAAAGAAGGCACGAGATTTAGACCCGACACTCCTTCCTCTCGTGTAGCCGGTATTAACCCTAACCCTACCATATCCTTTTCAGCCGCCATCATGTGAACCCTTCTCAGCCACCGCCGCCTAGCCGAGTCCGACGCCACCTTTCCACCGATATCCTCTCCATTGGAGCGCCACCATCCAAAACCTTGCTGTCGGACGTCGTCGGCAGCCGGAAGAGCCACCGAGACCGGTGACTGCAGCTGTGTTCGTCGCTGCATGGGACTTGCATGACCTGAAGGTTCTCGGTAAGGCACTGCATCTCACCCCCTTCGTTTCTCTCTTGATGTTCGGTGTCAAGTATGTTTTTGATTCCGCAGGTGGCCATTGTCCGTTGTTGCGTTTTTCTGGCGATGCCTGCCGCCTAGGCGGTGGCTGTAGGTTTGTATCTTCAAGTGTACATGTCGACTGCTGTTTTTGTGAGGATTATACGTGGGTTATTTGGACAGAAAGCCACCGCCACCACTTGCTGTCACGCTGCCATTGCGTGGGTGGCTGTATGCGGGTCGTTTGGATTGTGTGAGTATGTTTCCTCTATGTTGGGTTGTTGATTGGGTGATTTGGCCAGAGAAAAGTCAAGGAAAGCCACCACTACCACCACCATAAGGTGGTGGCTGCCGCCGTGTGCCGCCGTCGACCACCACCGCCCGAAGTGGCAGTGGGTGGTGCTCGACCTAATGAAGCCATATTGACCTAAAAGCCTAACCGTTTGACTAATTGGCATATGCTTGGGGTTAGAAACCCTAATTAGGGTTTAGACTACCCAAATTTTAGAACATGTTAGTTTTCGATTGCCGGGACCCGCGTTTGGACCAGTGGACTGAAGTTATGACTTATGCTGATTCTATTGTATGTTGGCCTAGTAGAGTAATGGACTCAATGGGTTAAGTCCTTAATGGGTTAAGTGAGAAGACTTAACCCTAATCGTCATTTTATGTAAAAACCCAAATTTGGTTTGGGCCTTGAGTTGGGCCTTTTGATGGGCTTTGGTGATTAGGCTTTTGATGGGCCATCCAAGAACAAGTATATGGACTCGAATATTGAATTGGGCTTTAGGATAAGGCCCATTGGAAAGGCTTGGGCCCAATTTGGAAAATTAGGCCATGGATGGGCCATATTTGGGCCTTGAATGATTATGAGATATTGGACCATCAGAATGCCAAGTGTTGGACCAAGAATAAATGGTTGGGCCTTAAGGATAGACCATGTGAGGAGTTTGGGCCCAATTTGGAAAATTGGGCCATATGTTAGGCTTTAGTTCATTGTTTGACTTTTGGGCCTTCAGAGTATGAGTTGGGCCTTGGTCTTGGACCAAGCTATGTTTGGGGTACATGGTCCTTTTACCCCAAGTGTGTATTTATGGTTATGCATTGAAACCCAAATGGTTAATTGGGTTTTGTTTTGACGATTGACAGTTCGGGAATTGTTAGTCAACAGCCAGAGAATTATCTACGGGACTTCAGCAGTGCGAGGTGAGTTTCCTCTTGGATTGAACGGGTCTAAGGCACCAATGCCGGCCCGTATAGTTTATATGTTCTTGATAGGAACACGGAGTGTGGGCGAGACCTATATCTCATTATTACCAGAGTATAGATATCAGTCAGATTGTTGGATTGCTATACTTGTTGTCTATGTGATACTTGTATGTGTTTATTTATGTATGTGAGTGTGGGCGGGGCCCGTATCTCATTATTATTCGAGTGTGGGCGGGGCCCGTATCTCATCATTAGCTGAGTGTAGGCGGGGTCCGTTGCTCATCATTACTTGAGTATGGTTAGTGGTATAATGGTAGGTTGTGTACTTGTTGTCTGTGTGATACTTGTATGTGTTTGTTTATGTTTGTGAGTGTGGGCGGGGCCCGTATCTCATGATTGGTTGAGTGTGGGCGGGGCCTTTATGTCATAGTCAGCGGAGTGTGGGCGGGGCCCGTATCTCCTAGCCATCGAAGTGTGGGCGGGTCGCGTATCTCCTAGTTAGCGGAGTGTGGGCGGGGCCCGTATCTCCTTGAGTGTGGGCGGCGCCCGTATCTCTCAGTAGCATGATTATCTGTATGGTATGTGGTACTTCGGTTTTTAAAAGAGGAGCTCGGGATGATTGCAGTGCACACACCATTTGTTCAGCCTGGGATGCTTATACTCTGATATATTTGACAGATGTTATGATATTTTTGAGATACACGACTTATGATTTTTATATGTCAAATGATAATTATGGTTTTATTAATGATTTAAAATGAAATTTTTGGACTGTATTTATGGGATGTTACAAGTTGGTATCAGAGCCTTGGTTTGAGGGATTCGGGCACACTCTCGTGTATGTCTGGACTCAAACTGAGGATTTGGTATGAAAATTTTAAAAAGAAAATCATTTTTTATAAAAAGAATTTTGAAAAGAGAAAATAATTGAAAAGAGAAAAAGAACTTTGAAAAGAGAAAAGGGCGTGGTGCATGCAATCAGCCGAGCTCAAGTAAGTACTCCCAAATTACCCATACAAGTTTATGTTATGATATGTGTATCAACCTTAAGAGAACTGCATGCTAGATTAGGACTAAGGATCTAGGAAGGATGCCTTATGTTCCTGTTATATATGTATCAACTTTATGAGAACTGCATGCCAGATTAGGACTAAGGATCTAGGAAGGATGCCTTATGTGCCTGTTATATGTGTATGAGCTTTATAAACTACATGCTAGTACTGACTAGTCAGTGATATGATGACCTGATTAGGATATGCTTGATTATGTTTACTCAATGCTCGAATGTTGCTTGGTTTGTGCTTTTAGGAGTTCTAGTTATCTTTAACTAACTAGTAAACGAATATGTTAATTTAGATATTTCGAGGACTAGATAATTTCAGAAGGTTAGGTTTAGCTCTATTTCGCAGCTCTTGTCTGAGTCCAACCATTGTAGGGTAGGACCTTTCATTCGAAGAATTATCTAGTCTTAGTGATATGTAATGGTATTCGCGAGCTAGTTAGGGGGAGATAGCAGGGACTTCTTATGTAGCTGATGGCGGAGAGTGGATTGGTGATTACCCTAGGGCAAGCCTAGGGTGAGAGTAGCAGAGAGCAGTAGCAGTATAAGGGACTTGGTGGAGTCAAGGTAGTTCTTGAGGAAAGTACGGATAAATGTGGAAGGTAGTATGGGCCCGTACTACTGAAAGCAGAGGACCTGTACTCGAATCAAGGAAGGCTGAGATGAACCCAGGAAACTTGTAGTATGTTAGATCCCTCGAGTCATGATGAGTATTGTGATGATTGTGTTGAGTTTTAAGCACTATAACACTCCTATGGTGCACATGCAACCTTAAATACTTTGGATCTATGTTTTCTCTAATTATACATGCAATAAAATTTCCAAAGCATGAAGCCTACAACTAGCATACAATTTGGTACATGAATCATAAAAAATTGTTTAGAAGAATACCTCTTATTTGTAGCTTGTAGTTTTGGCCTTTCAAGAGCTTAGCACCTCAAGTGTGATGCCTCAAATGGTTCACAAACACCATGAACAAAGGAGGACTTTGAGAGAGAGTATGGAGCACACAAAATCGGTTATATGAACTCTTAGAACACATTGTGTAACCGATTTTAGGCCAAGGGTAATTTATATGTAGTGTAGGATTCCAAGAGTCATGGCTAAACCCTAATCCATACACTTGGGTTATGATCCATATCTCATGTGGGCTAACTCTTCATGGATACTTACATAAACTTAGCCCATCATGGATCAATAGCCCAAACACTATATGTCACTGATTTACATAATCAGTCCCCATTAATTTAATTAGTCTCTTTTGATCACAAAATTAATTCCAAATTAATTCTTGATCAATACTAATTAAATAATATGATTTCATATTAATATATTATACTTTTAATATATTAATAAATCATAAATAGCCTCTTTCTCAAATATCCATCCTATCAGATTGTTCTGGTGAAGGCAACCCAAATGGACCATGCTACTCTCGGGTCAAGTACATACTAATTATAGTTATGGGCTTAGACACCTAATCCAACAGTCTCCCACTTGGATAAGTCTAATCATTATTATTGCACGTACGACTCCAAAATCCCGATTAGGAATCATAGCTCTCAAAAGCCACTGTTGAACTCTGACCTAGTCAATGACGCGTCCATTAGATAAGGTATCATATATTCCTCCATTCTAGATATCGTATGAACTGAGACATGGATTATAATCATTCTCTCTGTTCATGTGTTGTTTCCCGATTTCCGATTTATGAAGACCGACTAATTGAACAAATCAAATCAGTCCAGGCTTAGCCAAGCGCTTAGGGTTGTCATCACTAAATCATCGAGGGGCCCACAGATATCGCTTTTATCCCACTTTAGGTAAAAGGAATGGATAAACTTCGACTCAAATGCTTGCTTATACTTACTCATCAAATGACACACAAAAATATGTTTTATAACACCAAGTTACTGGTGCGTTTACATATGTCAATGTGCAACCGAGTTATAAACTACAAATCACATGTCTTGATTTTAAGAATATAAGATATTATCGTCTCACAATCACTCGTGATAAAACCCATGAAGTGATTCAGATGAGCATGGGTTTAATCCAATACTCAAATCTTATTCCAAAAGTACTCGTGAACACTGCAACAAACTTGTGCTATGTCTAAAACACTTTAGACAATCTACAGACGAATTCATGACAGTCTAGCTTTAGTACCCACTTCCAAAGTATGATCGACTGTGGATAGTTTGAATAACCTAGTTATTCGGGAAGTCAAAACATGCAAAGTGAAACAGAAGAATAATCGAATCCAATATGGTCTCAAAACTTTTGAATATAAATAAAACACCTTTTATTTAATCACCATATTGATTACACATTATTCATTGTATAATGTTTCGATTAATCAAATTAATACTTGAATTAAAACAATAGTCATCCCATGCTCCAAGCATGCACACTATGTTTACCTATGGTCCCTACTTTGTGAAATAGATCAATTGTAAACATTTCCAATGACACTCATTTCACAATTCCAAATCCTTATCGTAAGTGTGAGAATACCAAGTTCTTGCCACTTACTGTAATATATTAGATTCTAAGCTTATATGCAGTGATCTTTTGTAATGACTATGTGCACAAGTCACAAAGACTTTTCCAATTACAAAACTTTTCATTGGAGATTGTTACAAGACAATTCCATAGATATGAAGTCTCATATTCAAAGCACATTCCTTTGAACATCCTTCTCGTATAAAAGTTTCTAACTTACTCATAGATTCTTGATATCCAACTCCCATTATGGAAACTTTTCCATAATTGCCATATGACTATCCATTCTTAATAGAATCCTATCTATTAAAAAACATGTCAATATGGTCCATCCATTACTATACTTTCAATTTTCCATAAGCAACCAATCTTTGGCGAACCTTGGATTGTTCTTAGCAATTGTTTAACAACTTTAGTCATATCCAGTTCTAGTCCTTTTTCCCTCTTAATGCCCTAGGCATTTGGAAAATTAGAACATGAGAATATTATAGCACATGCAATCAATCCTATATCCGAAGCATATGGGACACGATTCTTAATGTCTTACATAAAGACCTGATACTTTACCAGTCTCTTGCTATAACATTTCTATATATAGAATTTCCTTATGTCGAATCTTTTCAACATAACATTCATATATGTCCTTGACTAAATTTGATTAAAATCTCAATCTAAACTTTTAGAATTGAAATAAAGTATAAGTTTCTCCCCCTTAATTATAGCAAAACAAATTTTCAAACCCTGCAACTTTGCGGATTGAAACCTTTGTTTTCTATAATTAACATTGCTAACTCGCAACACTTACCATAATAATTATGCTCCCACTAGCATAATAATTACTATCTTACTAGCATAACACTTATGCTCCCAATAGCTTTGAAATGTTCCCAGAAATAAGTTGGACTTCTAGAAATCAATACTTATTGACTTTCTTACCAAATTTCAGATTTATGATACGAGATGCTTCGATAAGCCTTTATCTAAGCTTCTCAAACTCATACACCTTTCCTTAGATAGCTCATATGTGTGTCTAAACAATTTTTGAACTTACAACAATAAGTCTCAAATGTTTAGACCTTTTTCCATTTCTTACAATTCGAACTATGAAGAGGGATGCCGTAATCATAATCGAATTTGAGAATGCAAATATCACAAATGCTATCTCCTTAAAATCTACTTAGTGAAAGCGTTTCCTCACAATAATTTTCATGAATTGGAGAGAAACCTTATGACACTTAGATTTTATGGTGTATGTGTTCCTATCCATGTGAATTTGTCATAACCATAATCACAAGACAAGATTAGTGACAAATCCAAACTCATATGGACTGAACTTGTTCAATCTTAATTTCTTGCCACTTGGCAGCACAAGGGCCTACCATGTCTTCCAAGTTGTTAAGCATCTCATCCTTACTGATCAATGAACTTTCACTGATCAAGGTGCTTTTCCTTATGCAAACAATTGAGAACTCACATGAATAGTCAACTCTAACTGGAATGGGCACAGAAACAAGAATATGTCAACATAATAGCTTAAAAACCTCAAGTCGTGGGCTAGTGATTAACAATAGGGTTAGTCTTGATTAGTTCTTGAAACTTTTTTAAGATCTTTAAGACTCCCACTGACCTCTTGACATATAAGATTCCCTTGTCAAGAATCATTCCTTGACAAACAAATATTCAAGAGTTAGCGCGGTTTCTTATCAAGACAAACACTTCACACAATTGGTCTTAGTTGGTCTTTGTCTTATCTAAGACATCACAACTTACCAATTTCAAATGTACAAGAGTAAGAAACATTTTACTCTACATTTGATAAGTGTTATAAATCTATCTTAAGATTATGTCACTCAAGTTACAATCTTGGAGTATGAATCTAAGACTTGATTTTGGAACGAAGTACGATTCACCTTTTGATTTAACCATTTCAACAATTACCGATTCCTCTTCTTAGCCATACAAGTGCAGTAAGGTGTCCTTAGAGGATCAATTATGATATGGTTTTCATAATCATTAAGACGATCATAAAACATGATACTAAAGTACTCTCCCTTCTTTTCAGATTGGAGAAACTTTTATCTTTCTGCCTAATTTGATTCTTTTTATTCGTTCTGCTATACATTGAAACTTTTTCAATGATTCAGAATTATACTTAATCTTGTAAGCATAATAATATTCACTAAGCTTTTAGTAAATCATGACGAATAGTCTTATAGTTCTTTGAGGTGGACTTGATCAGTGCACAACCAAGTGTACCCGATCCCCTAGTCCTTCACTTGACTCACATCTATATGTGAAGAAGGAATTAGTCTTAATTTCCCAAAGACGAAGGTTCTCACTCATCATACAATACAAGTTGCATGATTCCAAGTTTCTATTCAATTGAAACTTGGGTGATGAGAATCTTTCCTTATTTGGTAAATTTAGACACTACCACAAAGGAAAGAATCAAACCCATTTTCAATATTGCTAACAATATATAAACACCAATTTTCACAAATGCCATTGCAAGGAAATATAAATAAGATAAAATCAAAATTTTATTCTATATTTATAAAACGCGGAAAACTCCTTACAGTGCTAATACATATGAAAACTATGTTTCTAAATATTCCTAAGCAATCTATCATAACTCCTAAGCAGTAGCTCAAAACTCTGATCATAGAAACATGCGATTGAAATCCATCTATTCGTGATCAGACTCAGCCTGCTCTTTCTTTCAGCTTCCTTTCTCTTCTTTGATCCTACAAAACATCAAAATGTAATCTTATCACATCATGTATTAAGAATCTACAAATAGGGACTTAATAGAGTTAGATAGTTGACTTACCTGAAGTAGAACCATGCAATTTGATTCTACCATCTCTTAGATCTCTCAGGTAGTCAGGGAAGCTTCGCTTCCAATGTCCCTTTTCTTGGCAATAGAAACAAACAAACTCATTTGGAATGGTACACGGGACAATCACAGACTTAGCCTTTCTCTTTGATTCTTTCCCATTGGGACGGGAAGACTTTTTTGGACTTCCAATGTTGTCATTGTCAATGTCCATGGAAGTTTGGGAAGTAGATCTTCCAATAAAATTTGCTTTACCATTGCGCCAAATCATTTCCGATTCAACAACAATTAGCAAATAGGTAACAACAATTAGCAAATAGGTAAGATCAATAAGGGTCACGTCGCGGTCTGTCATATAGTAGTCTTTAACAAACTGACTATACGACTCGGGAAGTGACTGAAGAACCAAGTCAACAGCCAACTTCATTGACACAATGACTTCTAACATTCCCAGCCTGTCAATGTGTGACTTTATCTCCAAGACATGTGCACACACATACCTTCCATCTTGGTGTTTGCTAGCCAATAGGGCTTGAGTGACCTTGAACTTTTCAAGTCGACGAACATGTGGGCCAGGGAGAATTATTGGAGGAGGTGGAGGAAGTGAAGTTCCACTACAACATGAAGAAGGGATTAATCTTTCACCTTGATTGTCTTGTGGAATATAATCTTCATGAGGAAAGCTTTTTCCAAGAGATTCGAGAAGACCATAGTTGTCAGAACTTGACATCTATAAGGGAGAATATTCAAGTTAGTTGATTTAAGTCTTTAATATAACACCCAACATGAAATATTAAGGCTAGGACCCAACACAATATTTTACAATTCGGAAGAGGGATGCCGTAATCCAATTGCAAAATATTTGAAGGTGGGTAAATGACGATTTACCAATTTCCACCATGAGAAACGAAATTTATTATTAAGTTTTAAATGAATTGAAATTCCTAGATTCTTTTGAGATTCATTGAAATTTTCAACGACATGTTTAATCTCGATTGTGCCCTCTCAAGTTTGTGACTGAGATACCGAGGATCACAAACAAGGTGTGAATAACCATGCAAATTAGCTTGGTACACTCAATGTTACAAATCATCCAATCAATGTGCCGGTTAACCACACACGCTCCATTGATCCATGATTAAAATCAAGCTACCCTTTGCCACACATTGTCAGTCCCAGATTAATGTGCCGGTTAACCACACACGCTCCACTAACGACTTAACAAGGCGCAAAGTGCAATTTCATGGGTTAGCACCAAATTCACATTTTTCCTAAAGTAACTAAGATTGGGAATTTAATAAAAGTTCAGTTGCTTTATAATTATCATTATACTTATAACGAGAATTAATGTCCTATCCTACCCGTTCGACTAATGACCCTCCACCAGTCAAGGAAGCGGTGGGTGAGAGTGGACACCCATTAAACCACCATTTTATAGGCAGTAACCTTATACCCCCTTATAGACCGACTTCGTGAATGAGGCCTAGTAACGGTAAGACTGACCTTTTACTTATACATATAATATATTAAACCTTTTAATTTTATATAGTATAAGGGTGTATTTTACACATTTAAAATACTTGGTGGTTTAATCTATTAATAAATTATACTCTTAATTTAATTAATTTTAAACCATGTTATTATGGATTTATTAAACTTCTCTTTTAATTAAACACTTTAATTAATTTAATAAAGTCCACAAGGTGTAATTGAACTATTCAAAGCATCTAGGTTATTAAAAATTCAAAATTAAAACTATTTAATTAATTTTTAAGTTATGAACCCAAGAGATGCATCTTTTGAAACCTTTCAATTACCAGATGTTATAGAATTCAATATTACAAATTAAAAACTTTTAATTAAACTTTTCAAATTCCAAAACTTGAGGGCAAGTTTTGTAACTTTTCAAAACTTTTGGTTTCCATAACTTATGAAAACTTAGGAGTTTTTAATGTTCATGAATGAGACTCTTCATATAACTTGAGGACAAGTTACAAAACTCACTTCAAGAACAACTTAGATCAATTTTGACTAACAACATTATCATATAATTTCACTATTGATCAAATCTAACTCATAGCAAGGCAATTCATATCAAATAATACAAATAATCAACTTATTGTATTAAAATTTGACAATTGTCCTTTAATTGGATGAGGATCATCATTACCAAATCAGAAAATACGATTTTTATGATTACAAAACAGTTTGTGGTAATGATCCTAGTCCAATTCTGGCCAAAAACTCGAAATTCTGCAACTAGAAGCATCTACTCGACGAGTGCATGAACTGGACTCGTCGAGTTGCCCTTTTACTGAGTGGACTCGTCGAGTCAGCCAGTGGACTCGGCGAGTTCATCAATCAGATGCCAGAAAATCGAGTTTTTCAGCTGTGAAAATTAACAAGCATCAAATATAACAGAAAACAATCATAGGCTTTGATACCACTGTTGAGTTTTAAGCACTATAACACTCCTATGGTGCACATACAACCCTAGATGCTTTGGATCTATGTTTTCTCTAATTATACATACAATAAAATTTCCAAACCATGAAGCCTACAACTAGCATACAATTTGGTACATGAATCATAAAAAATTGTTTAGAAGATGTGACAAACCCAAAATCACGGCCAGAAAAGACCGGTTTCATTTATGCTTTTAAATAAAATCAGAGTAAATCCTTTGATTAAAAAGGGTTGCGGAATTTGGTCCCAAAACAAAATATGATAAGATAAAATTTATCAAAGCATTTCATAAAGAAATGTATTTTCATTATATAACAAAACCTCGGGATGTCATGTTCCGATACAGACCAAAAGCATAAACAATACAAAATAGACCTTACAACAGTTACATATAACTACTGGTATATAATCCAAAAATATCTTGACAATGTCATCCAACTTATGCTCTCGTGCCACTACCTGTAATACAAAGAAAAACTGAGTGGGTCAGGCTTGGGAGCCTGGTGAGCATGTAGGGTTTTCAATCCACAATAAATAATTATATTTAATTTCACCAACCAACAATAACCCGATTACCCATTCCCGTTATCCTCACTTTACGTCCCTATGACAACAACTATTACAAGGGACCTAATCTAGGATTTTCATCGGGACGGACATTAATACAAAGGGATTTCCTTGACAATAGATGTCCTAAAGGCAACCATGAGGGGGAAAGAGTACACCGGTCAACACATCGTTCACAACACCTACAGGTTATGAGCCTGCTAGCGTTCCACTAGACTGTCTAGAAAGAGTCTGTGGTCGTCATCCATACTCCGCTAGATGACTAGATCAACAACAACATCGAGGCCTCTCATCATTTTATTTTATCACACACCAACTGTCTACCCATGTTCTACCCAACATATTAGTAGATAAAATATATACATTTATATACAGCTTAAAACCTGTATGAAACATCCATTCAACAACTAGTTCAAATAAACAAATAATATATAAACACATAGCACGTATTTTATAAAGAATACTTCATATCTATGTGTTAGAAGAAAATGAATATACACTCACATGATAAGACGATGATCGGACAACACTACAGCTCTAAGAGTAGAAGTTCTTCTATGAAACCGGGATATCTTCACACACCGGACTTCTCGTGGGCAGAGCTTCGGCTCGGAAACTCTTTTCTTCTCGGGATGTTCGGTGCTTCGGGACTAGCTTCAGGTCTCGGATGATACTGGGGATTCGGGGGGTTAAAAGAGGGCTTAGAGAGAGTATCGGGAGTGAGAGAGAAGAGATTGAGCAACCAAACTCGGCTGCCCCTTGAATTCTATTTATAGGGCCAACATTTTGTACTCACGTCGTGAGTTTTAAGTGCTCACGTCGTGAGCACAGTAGGTCACTGCGTTCGTCATTCGTCCACTTGCTCTGGAGGACGTCCAGTCTGTTCTCACGTCGTGAGCACTGTGTTCACCTCGTGAGTTCTGACACAGCCTCGAATATTGTGTTCCGAACTTCAGAAATTCATATCTCTCGCATACGAACTCCGTTTTCGACGTTCTTTATATGCACGCGTAGGTGAGATCATGCTCTACAACTCTCGTTTAGACTCCGTTGGCTAATTTTGACTTTATTTTTATTATATTATTTTTAGTAGGCCGGGACAGGAAAACTCCGTTATAAATCCATAACTTCTTCATCCGACGTCCGTTTTCGTCTGTCTTTTTACCGTTGCACTACTATTGACGAGATATTCGATCCTCGTTTAGATTGTTTCGGCTAGAAATCACTCGATCTCAAAATCGAACTACGGGCTGCATACTGCTAAGCTAAAACTTAGAAAAATCATAACTTCCTCATACAAAGTCAGATTTAGACGTTCTTCTTATGCATGCTCTCGGTTTAACTTAATCTACGACTTTCGTTTAAATCACTAAGGCTAGATATCGCTCTATTTTAAATTCATATTTTACGTCATTCAGCGTTGTGCCGGTTCTGACGTGAAACTTCGACAGGGCATAACTTCTTCGTTATAACTCGGATTTCGGCATTCTTTATATATTCGGAAACCTTGCCATGACCACTACAACATCCTTCATAGATATCGGGTTTATCTAACATTTCATTTTGACGCTTATTTTTATCCTTAATTCATTTAAGTCACACAATTAAGCACAAAACACATAATACTCAAATAATACATTCTTATTATATCAAAATGAGTTACAAAGGTTAAACTCGACTATTAAATCAACATTAATGCCTAGCCCAGAAACACGGGCGTTACAATTCTCTCCACCTTAGAATGATTCCGTCCCCGGAATCACATATCAACAAACAAATGCGGATAGCGACTCATCATGTCACTCTCCTCCTCCCAGGTGAGATTTAGCCCATTCGTATGTTTCCAACGGACAAGCACCAATTCGAGCATCTTGGGTCGCAACTTCTTAGTCTTTCGGTCAACAATTGCCTCTAGTTCTTCAATTAACCTCTTGTTTTCATCAATTCTTAACTCAGAAATTGGAATTATGTCGGGAACTTCTCCTGTGAACTTCCTCAAATAACACACATGGAAAGTGTTATGAATTCCATTCAGTTCTTCGGGTAATTCGAGCTTGTAAGCTTGGTTCCCAATCCTCTGAAGAACTTTAAACGGTCCAATAAACCTTGGACTCAACTTTCCCCTTTTACCAAATCTTATAAGTCCCTTCCATGGCGAGACTTTAAGCAAAACCGAATCTCCAACTTCAAAAGTCATCGGTCGTCTTTTCTTGTTAGCATAGCTCTTTTGACAATCTTGAGCTGCTAACATTCTCTCCTTAATTATTTTCAACTTTTCAGCAGTTTGATGGACTATCTCCGGTCCCATAAACTGCTTTTCCCCAACCTCAAGCCAACAAGACGGCGTACGACACTTCTGACCGTACAAAGCTTGATAAGGTGCCATCTTTATGCTC
Organism: Lactuca virosa; assembly: GCF_052849685.1. Classification (NCBI taxonomy): domain Eukaryota; kingdom Viridiplantae; phylum Streptophyta; class Magnoliopsida; order Asterales; family Asteraceae; genus Lactuca; species Lactuca virosa. The sequence goes on along the minus strand of NC_136432.1, from coordinate 43,918,725 downwards.
GAGTGGAAACTATTATTGTAGGAAAATTCTACCAAAGGTAAATGTTCATCCCAGTTACCTTGGAATTCCAGGGTACATGCTCTCAGCATATCTTCAAGCGTTTGTATCGTTCGTTCGCTCTGACCATCAGTCTGTGGATGGTAAGCTGTACTCAAACACAACTTGGTACCCAATTCCTCTTGTAGACTTTTCCAAAATCGCGAGGTGAAACGGCTGTCACGATCTGACACAATCGTTAACGGAACACCGTGAAGCCTCACAATTTCCTTCACGTAAGAATTCGCAAGCTTATCCATAGACCATTTCTCATTGGCTGCTATGAAGTGCGCACTCTTAGTGAAGCGATCAGCGACCACCCAAATCATGTCGTGACCATTCTTTGTTCTGGGCAGTCTAGTGACAAAATCCATGGCAATGTTTTCCCACTTACCCATAGGTACAGGTAAAGGTTCTAAACTCCCATATGGTTTCTGATGTTGTGCCTTGACTCTTACACAGGTCACACACTCGGCCACATACTTTGCAATATCAAGCTTCATCTTCGGCCACCAGTAATAGGGTTTCAGGTACCTATACATTTTAGTGCTGTCGGGATGAATCGAGTACATGGTTTTGTGAGCTTCTTCCATCAGAAGATCTCTTATTCCTCCGGACTTAGGCACCTAAATACGATCTTGGAATACCTTCAGTCCATGACCGTTTACCAAACACCAACGTTTTGCCCAAACGTTCCTCCTTCCGGTCATTCTTTTTCAGAAGCTTCCTCTTGAGCTTTCTTTATACTCTCCACAATTGTCGAGACAACTTCTATTCTCAACGCTCTTGGCCTTTTTCTTTCAAGATTGACTTTCCGACTGAGAGCATCAGCGACAACATTTGCTTTACCGGGGTGGTAAAGTATCTCACAGTCGTAGTCCTTAAGTAATTCTAGCCAGCGTCTTTGCCTCATATTCAATTCTTTCTGATTAAAGAGATATTGGGGACTCTTATGATCAGTGAAAAGTTTGCACTTCGAGCCATAGAGGTAATGCCTCCATATTTTCAGAGCAAATACTACCGCTGCCAACTCCAAATCATGAGTGGGGTAGTTCTTTTCATGCTCTTTCAGCTGTCGAGACGCATATGCTATCACCTTTTCTCTTTGGGTCAAAACACAACCGAACCCAAAACCAGACGCATCGCTATAGACAGCAAAGTCTTCAACTCCATCGGGTAGAGAAAGAATCGGTGCCTCACATAGCTTCCTTTTTAGCAACTCGAATGCTTCTTTGTGCTTATCACTCCAAGCATAAGTAGCTCCTTTGTGAGTCAAATCTGTTAATGGAGTAGCGATCGAAGAAAAGCCTTGGATAAACCTTCGGTAATATCCGACTAATCCCAAAAAGCTTCGGATCTCCGTGGGACTTTTCGGTTGTTCCCACTTCATCACAGCTTCAATCTTTGCTGGATCAACCATTATCCCTTCTTGGTTGACCACGTAACCCAAGAATTGGACTTCTCGAATCCAAAAATCACATTTTGAGAACTTAGCATACAACTTCTCCTTCTTCAAGACTTCCAACACTTCTCGCAGGTGTCTGCCATGCTCCTCTTGGCTTTTTGAGTAAATCAGAATGTCATCTATTAACACTATCACAGATTTATCAAGGAACGGGTTACAAACCCTGTTCATTAAATCCATGAATGCTGCTGGAGCATTGGTTAGTCCAAACGACATAACCAAAAACTCGTAGTGTCCATATCGTTTTCTGAATGCAGTCTTCTCGATATCCTGCTCTCTTACTTTCAGCTGATGATATCCTGACCTTAGGTCGATCTTTGAAAAATAACTTGAACCTTGTAGTTGATCGAACAGGTCATCAATCCTTGGCAACGGATATCTATTCTTTATTGTTGCCTTGTTCAGCTCTCTGTAATCGATGCACATCCTCATACTCCCTTCCTTTTTCTTTACGAATAACATCGGAGCTCCCCAGGGTGATGAACTAGGTCTTATGAAACCTTTGTCCAATAACTCCTGAAGTTGGGTCATCAGCTCCTTCATCTCCATTGGTGCTAGTCGGTAAGGTGCTTTTGCTATTGGCGTCGTGCCTGGTAACAAGTCTATTCTGAACTCCACTTGTCTATCAGGCGGTAATCCGGGAAGATCTTCGGGAAATACTTCCGGATACTCACACACGACAGGAATGCTCTGTATCTCCTTTTTCTCCTTCTTTGCGTCAATCAGAATGCCAAATATGATGTACATCCTTTGGCCAAACACTTTCTGGCTTTCAATAGAGAAATGATTCCAGAATTTACCCTGCGTCTGTCCCCATACACCATAAATGACTCCTTCCCTGGCGGGTTTACTTTTACTATCTTTGTCCGACACAATATTTCGGCATCATTGGCGCTAAGCCAATCCATTCCCAGCACGATGTCGAAACCATTTAGCTCAATAGGCAATAATTCTTCGTGGAACTTATTCCCATTCAAATCAATTAAGATTTTTTTTCATACGATGGCTAACAGGTATAAACTTGCCACTTGAAACTTCGACTAATAAAGCATTATCTAGTCTATCGACAGACAAAGCTAGTTTTCTACCAAATTCATGCGAAATAAAGGAGTAGTTGGGTCCAGAATCAAACAAAATTTAGGCAGGCGAATTGTTTACGAGAAAGGTACCTGAAGCGACATCAGCTTCTTCTTTAGCAGCTTCCAGTGTCATCTGGAAAGCTCTTGCTTTAGGCTTTGGGGGAATATTGGGTCTTGCTGCCTCCTTCTTTTTAGGACAGTCTCTCGAGATGTGCCCCTCCTCACCACAACCATAGCAAACTTTATTGGTAAGGGTGCATTCGTTGGCATAGTGCCCTGGCTTTCCATATTTGAAGCATGTGGCTTCCCCGCCACATTTCCCAAGATGCTTCTTCTTGCATTTGTCGCACCACTTCGCTTCGCCTCCTCCTCCTCCTCTCGAACCAGATTTCGAGAATTTACCCTTCTTGCTGGACCCTGAGGGTCCGTCGAACTTCCTCTTCTCACTAACCTCTGACCTCTCCAGACCCTTGTCCCTGATCTGGGTCTCAACATTCTTAGCAGCCCAGATGGTGGCTTTCAATGTGGTTGCATGCTTAACCATTGGACCAAAATCCGCCGGTAATCCGAGGGCAAACTTATTGACCTTTGAGAGTTCTGTTGGAACTAGGTATGGAATAAGCTTCATCTTCTCTGTGAAACTTGCAGCGTATTCAGTAACGCTCATTTTTCCCTTCTTCAAATTCTGAAACTCATTATTTATTTCCAGAAGGTCCTGCTCGGAGCAGTATTGCAGTTTCAGTTGTTCCACAAAGTCTTCCCAAGACATTTTGCTCGCTTCTCCCTTGGGCATAGAGTCAGCTAACAGCTTCCACTAACTCAACACGCCATATTTTAACAAAGGGATCGCAAGAGCGGTCTTCAGCCTGTTGCTGCATTCGCAACTTTCAAACATTGTCTCCATTTCGGAGATCCAGTCCATAACTTGCACCGGCGTCGGGCTTCCGGATAGACATGGTAACTTGGATGCCATAAAATCCTTGTATTTACATCCCCTTCCATCATTTCCTCCATCACGATTGTTTTGTCTAACAATCGGTGGGTTGGCTTGACCAACAGTCCCACTGAAGTTTCCTCCTTCCGACTGCCCTTCACTTAATTCGGGTTGTACAATCGGAATCGAAGGTTCTTCACGATTCTGCTGAAGCAGACGTCTAGTTTCTTCCATCTGACGATCCAACATCATCTGAATCATCAATTGTACACCAACCATTGTCATTGGCTCGGGTGCTGCTGCTACAATAGGTATTTGCTCAATCACTGGTGGTTGAGGCCGTTGATTCCTGTTTTCGTCTGCGTTTCCAACGCCACTTCTTGTTCTTGCCATCATTGATCTATACACCGAACAAGGTGAATTTAGATCCTCAATCATGATAGATAATCAAATCATCCTTACCACTCCGAAACGTTTACATGCTAGCTCTAATACCGTCGTCATACGCTTAGAATCCTAAACACATAAGGTCTCCAGATCCGGTTGGCAACAAACCATAGATCCGAACAAATAATATCATATATGGCAAACATATAACATTTAGCACATAAAAGCATTTTAGGCAACTTTCCTAAAATAAACTAGTGCTCGTGTCTTAAATATATCAGACACGCATCTCACAATCTTCACTTAGCATTCTAAGTTTAAGTCTAGAAACTCTACAAATTCCTAGTTCACTTAAACTAATGCTCTGATACCAACTGTGACATCCCCAAAATCACGGCCAGAAAAGACCGGTTTCATTTATGCTTTTAAATAAAATCAGAGTAAATCCTTTGATTAAAAAGGGTTGCGGAATTTGTTCCCAAAACAAAATATAAGATAAAATTTATCAAAGCATTTCATAAAGAAATGTATTTTCATTATATAACAAAACCTCGGGATGTCATGTTTCGATACAGACCAAAAGCATAAACAATACAAAATAGACCTTACAACAGTTACATATAACTACTGGTCTATAATCCAAAAATATCTTGACAATGTCATCCAACTTATGCTCTCGTGCCACTACCTGTAATACAAAGAAAAACTGAGTGGGTCAGGCTTGGGAGCCTGGTGAGCATGTAGGGTTTTCAATCCACAATAAATAATTATATTTAATTTCACCAACCAACAATAACCCGATTACCCATTCCCGTTATCCTCACTTTACGTCCCTATGACAACAACTATTACAAGGGACCTAATCTAGGATTTTCATCGGGACAGACATTACTGCAAAGGGGTTTCCTTGACAATAGATGTCCTAAAGGCAACCATGAGGGGGAAAGAGTACACCGGTCAACAGATCGTTCACAACACCTACAGGTTATGAGCCTGCTATCGTTCCACTGGACTGTCTAGAAAGAGTCTGTGGTCGTCATCCATACTCCGCTAGATGACTAGATCAACAACAACATTGAGGCCTCTCATCATTTTATTTTATCACACACCAACTGTCTACCCTTTTTCTACCCAACATATTAGTAGATAAAATATATACATTTATATACAGCTTAAAACCTGTACGAAACATCCATTCAACAACTTGTTCAAATAAACAAATAATATATAAACACATAGCACGTATTTTATAAAGAATACTTCATATCTATGTGTTAGAAGAAAACGAATATACACTCACATGATAAGACGATGATCGAACAACACTACGGCTCTAAGAGTAGAAGTTCTTCTATGAAACCGGGATATCCTCACACACCGGGCTTCTCGTGGGCAGAGCTTCGGCTCAGAAACTCTTTTCTTCTCGGATCTTTGGTGCTTTGGGACTCGCTTCGGGTTTCGGGATGATACCGGGGCTTCGGGGGGTTAAAAGAGGGCTTAGAGAGAGTATCGGGAGTGAGAGAGAAGAGATTGAGCAACCAAACTCGACTGCCTCTTGAATTCTATTTATAGGGCCAAAATTATGTACTCACGTCGTGAGCACAGTAGGTCACTGCGTTCGTCATTCATCCACTTGCTCTGGAGGACGTCCAGTTTGTTGTCACGTCGTGAGCACTGTGCTCACCTCGTGAGTTCTGACACAGCCTCGAATATTGTGTTCCAAACTTCAGAAATTCATATCCCTCGCATACGAACTCCGTTTTCGACGTTCTTTATATGCACGCGTAGGGGAGATCATGATCTACAACTCTCGTTTAGACTCCGTTGGCTAATTTTGACATTATTTTTATTATATTATTTTTAGTAGGTCGTGACAGGAAAACTCCGTTATAAATCCATAACTTCTTCATCCGACGTCCGTTTTCATCTGTCTTTTTACCGTTGCACTACTATTGACGAGATCTTCAATTCTTGTTTAGATTGTTTCGGCTAGAAATCACTCGATCTCAAAATCGAACTTCGGGCTGCATACTGCTAAGCTGAAACTTAGAAAAATCATAACTTCCTCATACGAAGTCAGATTTAGACGTTCTTCTTATGCATGCTCTCAGTTTAACTTATTCTACGACTTTTGTTTAGATCACTAAGGCTAGATATCGATCTATCTTAAATTCATATTTTACGTCATTCAGCGTCGTGCTGGTTCTGACGCGAAACTTCGACATGTCATAACTTATTCGTTATAACTCTGATTTCGACATTCTTTATATATTTGGAAACCTTGCCACGACCACTACAACATCCTTCATAGATATCGGGTTTATCTAACATTTCTTTTTGATGCTTATTTTTATCGTTAATTCATTTAAGTCACACAATTAAGCACAAAACACATAATAATCAAATAATACATTCTTATTATTTCAAAATGAGTTACATAGGTTAACCTAGACTATTACATCATCATTAATGCCTAGCCCAGAAACACGGGCGTTACAGAAGAATACCTATTATTTGTAGCTTGTAGTAAGAGCTTAGCACCTCAAGTGTGATGCCTCAAATGGTTCACAAACACCATGGACAAAGGAGGACTTTGAGAGAGAGTATGGAGCACACAAAATCAGTTATATGAACTCTTAGAACACATTGTGTAACCGATTTTAGGCCAAGGGTAACATATATGTAGTGTAGGATTCCAAGAGTCATGGGTAAACCCTAATCCATACACTTAGGTTATGATCCATATCTCATGTGGGCTAACTCTTCATGGATAGTTACATAAATTTAGCCCATCATGGATCAATAGCCCAAACACTATATGTCACTGATTTACATAATCAGTCCCCGTTAATTTAATTAGTCTCTTTTGATTACAAAATTAACTCCAAATTAATTCTTGATCAATACTAATTAAATAATATGATTTCAAATTAATATACTATACTTGTAATATATTAATAAATCATAAATAACCACTTTCTCAAATATCCATCCTATCAGATTGTTATGGTGAAGGAAACCCAAATGGATCATGCTACTCTCGGGTCAAGTACATACCAATTATAGTTATGGGCTTAGACACCTAATCCAACAGATTGTGATGGTATATTTCGAGTATAGTGACGCTAAGTGGTAGACCAGATGGCAGTTCTAGTGCCAGCGAGGCATCAGGCTTGAACTCTGGAGCGGGGCAGCTTGATGGTCAGATGAGGGAGTTCATTCTATCTGAGAGTACGCATAGTATCACTTACCAGACTCCTGTGATCTTTGGTATGTTCAAGGAGGGCATTTTAGAGATTTGTGATGGGAGGCTGAGAGCATTCTGTACTGAGATAGTAGCCATTATAGGGACGCGTACGTTGATAATTTGAGAGTTCAGATCTCGTGAATCTCCAGATTATCGTGGGGCTAGGGACCCCATTGCTAGCAGCAGATTGTTGGCAGATGTCGCCAACACTTTTCGTACCAACCGTTGCCCGAGAGGGACAAGGTCTAATTTACTTCCTATTTCCTGAAGGACAGGGCACGTGATTGATGAGAAGAGGTTGGTAGTGAGTTGGGTGATGATGCGGTCGATGCTATGTCATGGGATGAGTTTTCGACCAGATTCCGGGCAGAGTTTGCCCAGACGATTGAGGTGCACCAGTTGGCGCGAGAGTTGTTAGATCTCCGCCAGACTATTGAGACTGTGGCAAAGATCATTTCCAAGTCTCGGGAGAGAGCTTAGTTGGTACCGCAGTATGCAGTAGATGAGGAAATGAAGAAGGTAAGGTATTATCACATACTGCAGAAGGATGTCAGGGAGATCGTGGGTTTCTCGGGATGCGAGACCCTGAATGATATGACTTCTAGAGCCCGAGAACGGGATAATGACTTGGAGCACATTGGGAAGAGGGAACCAGATCAGTTGCATATATTGAAGGGTCTCGGGAGGAGACCCAAGATTTCAGATCAACTTTTGAGATGCCAGCAGGGCCAGATTCAGTGCAACACTTGCGGCAAACTGCACGATGGAGTTTTTTTTCGCTCCAAGAGCTTGGTTAAGGGTACACTTGGGTTGTTTCCCTGATTGTGTTGGGGTTATATCTTCAAGTGATGTCATATGCCATCTGCATGCCAAGAATAATTAGTGGGCAGTGGAAGGTCATTTCCCTAATTGTGGATTCAGGAAGTGTTCATTTGGTTCCTAAAAGTTGTGTGACCTTTTGGATTGGCTAGTAATGGAGCACTAGTTGGTAAGAGCTGGTTGTCATTGGATCGATCGTTGGAAAGTGAGAAGGATTGGAAATTTTCCAATTTTCATGTATTGTGAAGACTTAGTCGAATCTAAGTGGGGGAGAATCGTCCAGGGATTCAGAGGCCGGAGCAGTTTTGAAACTGGGATAACTTTCACATCCTTGTCAGAAAGGAAGCCACCCCAAGAGGCTATATGGATCGAGGATAGTGTGAGTTGGAAGTTCGAAAAACTTACGTTCTCGGAATGTTTGATAGCAAGCCTTAGGGAATCAGGTTGGGGATTCCAGTCAGGACATGAGTTCAGTTTGTGATGATAGGTCGTGTGTATGCTCGATGTTGGATGTGTTCGGATTAGTAATCATCAATTGAGATAGTATGGAAAGTGTTGGAAGGCTGCGGGGTAGCCGTAGCATTCACTAGCAGCCAGATAGTGTTAGAGTGTTGTAAGTCTGCGGGTGTAGCCGTAACATTCACTAGCAGCTAGATAGTGTTAGAGTGTTGTAAGTCTACGGGTGTAGCCATAACATTCACTAGAACTCAGATAGTGTGAGAAAGTATTGTAAGTCTGTGGGTGTAGCCGTAGCATTCACTAGCAGCCATATAGTGTTAGATTGTTGTAAGTCTGTGGGTGTAGCCGTAGCATTCACTAGAAGCCAGATAGTCCTAGAGTGTTGTAAATCTGCGGGTGTAGTCGTAGCAATCACAAGGTTGGCAGATAGTGCTAGAGTGTTGTGAGACTGCGGGTGTAGTCGTAGCATTCACTAGGTTAGTAGATAGCATGGGAGTGTTGTTAGATCGCTAAAGGAACAATAGTACCCACCAGTTCGGGTGCAGCAGTGAGGGCGTGGCAAATGCACGGATTGATTTACGGATTTCCCTAGAAGAATTAGACCGTTTTGAGCCAGTGATAAGACCGTAGGAACGCCACTACAGTTGTGAGATCAAGGAAGCAATGGACTGCTTAAGGTCGTTTGTGATATAAGGCTACCATTGATCATGTAGCAAGCACTTTTAGCCTTTGATTTGGTGACGTCAGGATTCGACGCATGGACCCGATCGGTTGGATCAGGAGGTCGTTAGAGCCATAGTGGCAAGATAAATAGTGACAACTGTTGACAGTCAAGGATTTCGTTCGGAAGTCATGTGGAGCGACCGCGTGGGAGTCTTTTGGCTCCACAACCGAGCCGGAACCCAGTATTTCAGATGACTGGTGAACAAATTGAGACTAGGGAGGTCTCGGTAGATCTTAGAAAGCAGCCATGTGGCAACATGCTGTTTCGGGCAGTTTCAGTGTTTTGTCGGTATTAGTATTAAAGTTTTAGGATTTCAGGTATGGATGGGTAACAGATTGCTTGGGTTATGATAAGTCACTCACAGCGGGATTACTTGAGCCTTGGCCAAGTATAAGTGATATGCAAGGATAATTGGGTCCATGATTCTGTTTTCTAGTGGGAACCCTGAGTTATCAGAAGTTGAGTAGTCAGTTGAGAGATAAGTGGACTTGGTTCAACAACAATGATTCAGTATGAGCGGTCTATCAGGGAGTCAGACCATCTCAAAAATCCAGATTTCAGATTGAGTAAAAGTGATCATGTGTAAGGAATTCATTCATCTTCGAGTTTAGAACCCTGCGAGGGTTGGTTACGATTACCCTGGGAAGGATAGGGTGTGCTCGGGATTGTGGCCATGTCACTTGAGTTGTTTGGCGTGTAAGGGAGGGTAAGGAATGATTTCGAGGACGAAATCTAATTTAAGTGGGGGAGAGTTGTAACACCCCGTTTCCAAGTCAAACCCTAAAATCTGAATATGTGTTTTAAGTATTATTTTATTCCGATCTATGAATATATTTAAATAAAGAGGTTAGTGAAAAAGTGTGTAATTGGAATTATAATATGTTTTGTAGGACTAAAGAGTGCTTTCGGGGTTCGTAGTGGAAAGAATATTTGAATATATGGCTAAAGGATAATCAATCGGGCTCGTTTTGTAGTTTGTGGACTTATAATGAAAATATTTGGTAGAAGAGGGGCTATTTGGGTAAATTTGAAGTTAAATTGAAAGAAAAAGAGAAGGAAGGGTTGAATATGTTATAATTGATGTTGAGAGAAAAACTTGAGACACACTTGAACAAACATTAGAACAAGTATAGTTGCGGAATAGTTTATCTCAAAGGATCTAAAAGCTCAACAATAATAATAAGTTAGAGTTAGATAATTAGAGAGTTAGGTGCGGAAATGTAAGGAAATATAAATGACAGCAGATATTATATAAAGTATACACATAAGTTGATTCTTAACAAGGAATGCATTCAGACCGAGTTAGTAAGTGAGATCAAACTTACTGATTAAGTCAAGAATGACTTGCTCTGAAGAGAGATAATATTCAGTTGTAGTCTAGTAAGTTTTAGAGTAAGAAGGAGATAAGAGTAATAACACAAGATATGAGATTCAAGATGCGCAATGTTATCAGATGTATTGAATAAGAAGGATTGAGTTCTATATATAGAGACTCAAGGGTTACACTTGTTCAACTATCTAACCATAGCCATGCAAGGCATACTGGACAAAAGCGAGTATTCTAAGAAAAGCAAATAAAGAGCTAAACTAAGAAAGCTAGACAGTGAACTGCGGATGATGATGACTTCGGATGTGGTTGCTGAACTGGGTTGACTGCGGATAGTGGAGGGCTGCGGTAGACCAAGTTTAAGAGGGTCAATTTTATTATTCAACAATTTCCCCCTAAGTGACCTCTTCAACTTTTCTTCAGTTATCAAGTTTTAGGAACTTGATTTGAATCCACCAAAACTTTCTGACATTCTCCAACCAGGTGATCCTTCTTAAAATTTCAAACTTAACTTCGGCAGTCGTGTGTTTTGACCTTTGAACTGCGGTTCGACAAATTTCAAGTTTCTTCCTTGTGAGACGATTCATGGCAGTCATAGGAATGAAATATTTGGTTTCATCGACTTTTATTTTGAAAATGACTCCAAGGTCTGGGAAGTTTGTTGCACCTAGGGATCTCTCTTGATAACCTTCAGTAAGCATCGGTGCAGGGTTAAGTGGTGGTAGATCGAACTTTTTGGCAAGGGCAGGGTGAATATCTGCATCAATCTTTACGAAGTCACAGACAGTTTCCCTTAGAAATGAGCTTGCCCTTTCAAGTGTTATCTTCATCTTTGGATACTTCTCGCTTTTGTTTTGGAACACCTTTGCTATCAGGAAGACTTCTTCTGGATTCATACATGGGAAGTCAGCTTGGGTGCGGACGTAGTCCTGATTCCTTCTTGTAAGAGTATACTGGATAAAGTCAGCTTTCATGAATTTCCTGGGCTTAAAGTTCTTGACTGCGGATGGTCTATCATTACACCAGATTTTCTCTATTGAAAAAGCATGTTTGGCATGGAATAGATTGAGTCTTTCGAATTCCATGGGCAGTCTCTTGTGATCAGGTAAGCTGCGGTCAAAATGCTCAAATACAGTGAAGTACTTTGCATTGGGGGATATTGGAATATCCCCGTAACCGTTAGATGGGGGTTCAGCAAAAGTAAGATAGGGTTTATAGTCATCATCCAGCAATCTGCGGTGGGGATTGATCCAAGAATTGACCAAAGATTCATCCATGGTTATGTCGAATCCGTTTTCTCTCCAGATTAGCTTAGCAAACTTGGTTGCTTTCCAGTCAGCTTTCTTCTGTTTTGTTGCAGGAGAGTCATTGGAATGTTCGGATGACATGTTGGATGCTAAGTTCTTGAAGTGGGGAGGAGTCTCCGGTCGCTTCGGAGAAGGACTAGATTCTTGAATGATTTCCTGTTGCGGTGGAGACTGATGTTGCGATGAAGGAACTTTGTCATTGATGACAGGGAAGCTTCGATGTTGGCGAGAGATGTTGTTTGAATGATGGTCTTCACCACTTCCCCCTCTTGAGGAATGCAGAGCTGGGGATTCCTCAAGCCATTGCTTAAGACCATCGAATTTAGCACACACAGTGTCAAACTGAGCTTTGAGGGTATCAGCCAGTTGCTGATTGTTTGGAATGGCGGTGTTTAAGAGTAGTCGATGAATCTCCTTGGTAAGTTGAAGAATCTCAGGACCATGAAAGTTTGAAGATAGAGAGCGTCGAAGGCTGTTAATGGTAGATTGTAGGACCGAGATGGTGGACTCATAGACATTATGAGTTTCATCTATCAGCTTCTTCGAGTGAGTTGACTGATCCGCAATGACTGATTGAAGGTCTGTCTTGATTGTGGATACCTCAGAGATGAGGCGCTCGGCAGTAGCCATGAATTGCTGATGGTCAGCCTGTCGACTTGTATCCAAAGAACGAATTCCCATTTCAACTTTCAGGGAAATTCGCTCAGCAGCCAGTCGCTCACGAGTTTCAAGTCGTTCTATCCTTTTAATTAGGGACTGTGGTCCTGGAATGTCTTCAGGTTGCGGTTGAGTGGGCTTGACCGCAACAAGAATTTGATCTACTTTGTCTTGTAGACTCAGAAATTATTTTCTGGATACAGCAATCTTCCTTTTCTTCTTCTTTTTCTCTTTAGGCTTGGAGGTTGAGTGTTGAGAGCCACTCGAAGCTTCTTCCTCATCAAAAATCATTAAGTCGTCATCAGAAGGGGTAGGTTGAATTACCTCATTGATATCAAAGTCATCGAACCCGAATGTAGGTGAGGAGCTAACTTCGATTGCGGTGTCATCATCTTGAGAATCTCTAACATTTGGAGTTGGAGGGAGTTTTGATGAACCTGCACCACCAAGAGTGATCTGAGCGTTGCGGACCGTCTCAGCCATTGTGGACATCCACTCTTGTACTTTTAGAATGGTGGTTACGGTGTTGGCGTTATTAATGGCGTCTGCCCAATACTTGGCCACTGATTGAATCTCTTGCTGTTTAAGTTGAAGTTGCTTGGTCTGTCGATCCTTTCTCGCTTGAAATGCCCTACGGAAAGCGACATATTTCTTTGCTTCAGCTTCATTGGATGGCTTCTATTTACTCCATGAGTCATTCAGATCAATACCGTCAATTCCTTGATATCGCACCGAGGTGTCCCTCGGGTCCACGGATCCTTGCATAATTGTGCTCACCATGCCTAAACCACCTGGAAAGGATGGAAGCGGAGTAGGATTTCCTGAGCTTCCTCGGTGTCCTTGACCCATGGTCAAGTCTGGCCTCGGCTCAGTTCTGGCAAGGGTGGAAGAATTGCCCTGCGGTTGGGAAGGTGTTTGAAGTGTATTGGTTACTGACAAAAGGATGGAGTTCAACTCCTCGGGTGAAAAAAAATGTAGACGGGAGGCCCTGGAGACCTTAGGGCGAGAACCAGTTCCATCCTCTTGGGAGTGAAATGGGGGGGGGGGGGGGGGAGTCTCCACGATTAGATGAAATAGACACACTTTCTGTGTCTGAGTGGTATTCGATGGTTGTATGGAATGGGTCTGCGGCCACCCCAAGGACTACCGGAGCCTTTTGAGAGGCTGCAGCATCAGTCCGGTCACGCATTTGGTCTGTGGATTTGGTTTTTCTTTTCTTGAGGATAGAGATGGGTTGTGCATCATCATCAGAATCACTGGAGGGAGATTGAGATTGATTGTCATTGGATTCGTCATCTGAAGGCACAATGTGTTTAAGTTTCCTTTTCTTTGATGGTTCAGTGTTCCGGGGAACATCTTTCTGATGGGTTTTAAGCATAAGAACAATCCTATGTGTTCATACAAACCCTAATGCTTGGATCTAGGTTTCTCTATTGTACATGATTTGAATCCAAGACTTGCAAACCCTAATCTAGCATACATAATATCAAAATAACAAATAACATCAGATCTAGATGTTTACCTCTTTAATAATAGCTTGAATCTTCTTTTCTTGAGCTTAGAATCACAATTGTAATTCCTCTAATGGATCACAAACACCACACAAGCAAGAAGGCAATTATGAGAGAGGAGAGATGATGCTAAAATCGGCCCTAGGGTTTCTCTTGGGAACAAGTGGCCGAAAATTGGAGCCTTGGGGTCTTATTTATAGTGCAGGCTGCTAGGGTTTCAGTCTAAACCCTAATGGATACCTTAGCCACCAAGTAGCCCAAGGAACCTTCTGGAATAAGGCCCTTGGACGAAAATATGATGATCCTTCATCATAATTTCGTTCCCCCTTAGTCTATTAGGTTTCCCAGCCCAAAACTCAACTATCGCACATTTGACAGTTTATGCCCCTTTATTTAATTAATCTCTTTTAGTCACCAAATTAATTCCTAATTAATTTATGACTAATACTAATTAAATAAATATGATTTCTCCTTTAATATATTATTCTTATAATATATTAATAAACCATAATATCCTCTCTCTCATATCAAATTACCTTGTCAAGTTGCTTTGGTGAAGGCAACCCAAAAGGACCATGCATAACCGGGTCAAGTACATACCAAATATAGTTACGGGCTTAGACACTAATCCAACAGTCTCCCACTTGGATAAGTCTAGTAACTATATCTCACATATGACTTCAGGATCTGGTTAGCAATCGTAGCTCTTATACGCTTCTGTCAACTCTGATCAAAATCCTGTCCTTCAGATAAGGGATCGTATAATCCTCTGTTCTAGATATCATGCTGACAATACTTATTATCCAACATTTTGTTTCTCGATCTCTGATTTATTCGACATAGAATTTAGTTGAACACATCAACTTCATTCTGACCGGGCCCGGCACATAAGTCAAACTAAATCATCGAGTGGCCAAGATATCGCTTTTATTCTCTTAGAATAAAAGGTACAGAAAAACTTCGACTTATATGCTTTTATCATTTACTAGCTAAGTCACACACAATAATGCGTTTTATAACATCAAGTTACTGATGCGTTTTCGCATTATCAATGCATAATCAACTAGCAAACAACAATCATATCTCTAGGTTTAAAGATTATATGATATTATCATCTTGCGATCACTTATGGTAACTTTCATGAAGTGATACTAGCAAGTGCGGGTTTATTCCAATGCTCAAAACAAATTTCATAAGCACTCATAAACTTCGCAGCAAACCTTTGCTATGTCTAAAACCTTTCAGACAATCTACAAACAAATTTATGACAATCTTCTTTCATATCTACTTCCAACATATGAGTGATTGTGGACTGTTCGAACAATCTTATTATTCAGGAAGTCAAAACATGCAAAATTGGAAATAACAGATAAATAATCAACACAAGATAGTAACTTTCTTATAAATAACACACCTTTATTTAATCATCAAAATGTTGAATACAAATTTATCCATTACAAATTTCCTACCTATCTAATCTAAACTAATATCGTCCTTTAGTCCAACGCTCCTAACGTGCTTCAAATGCTTAACCCTACTCAGTCCCTTCGTAAGGGGATCTGCTAGGTTATCTTCTGACGATACCCTCTTTACAACGAGGAGTCCCTCTTCTACCCGATGTCTAATAAAATGGTATTTCCTGTCGATATGTCGAGATCTGCCATGATCTCTTGGTTCCTTGGTCAAGGCAACCGCTCCTTCATTATCACATAAAATTTCCATGGGTTCCTTTATGGATGACACAACTCCAAGGTCTCCAATGAAGTTCTTCAACCATATAGCCTCCTTTGACGCTTCGCTTGCCGCAATGTACTCTGATTCGCACGTTGAATCAGCCACGGTCTCTTGCTTGGAACTTTTCCAAGTCACTGCTCCTCCATTCAGGGTAAAGATCCAGCCTGACTGCGATCGGTAATTATCCCGATCCATCTGAAAACTAGCGTCACTGTACCCACGCACTCTTAAGTCATCACTCCCACCGAGGACTAGAAACCATTCCTTGGTCCTTCGTAGGTACTTAAGAATATTCTTGACAGCAATCCAATGCGCCCTACCAGGGTTCCCTTGATATCTGCTGACCATGCTCAAGGCGAAGGCCACATCAGAACGAGTACAGGTCATAGCGTACATAATCGAGCCAACTGCGGAAGCGTAAGGTACGCGGCTCATATCAGTTATCTCTGCCTCTGTACTTGGGCTCTGAGTCTTACTCAGTTTGGTATTGCATTGGATTGTTAACTCCCCTTTCTTGGAATTTTCCATACTAAAACGTTTTAGTACCTTTTCCAAGTATGTATCCTGACTGAGTCCTATCAGTCTCTTACTTCTGTCTCTCACTATCCTTATTCCTAGTATATATGCAGCTTCTCCGAGGTCCTTCATAGCGAAACACTTCCCAAGCCAGGATTTGACCTCCTGCAAGGTTGGAATGTTGTTTCCTATGAGTAGTATGTTATCGACATACAATACGAGGAAGCTCACTATACTCCCACTGGCCTTGACATACACACATGATTCATCTTCGTTTCGCAGAAAACCAAACTCTTTGACCTTCTCGTCAAAACAAAGATTCCATCTGCGAGATGCTTGCTTTAATCCATAAATGGATTTCTCAAGCTTGCACACTCTATTTGGATGCTTCGCATCGACAAAACCCTCTGGCTGATTCATGTAAACATCCTCAGCCAACTTTCCATTTAGGAAAGCGGTTTTTACGTCCATCTGCCAGATTTCATAATCATGAAACGCAGCTATTGCGAGCATTACCCTAATAGACTTTATCTTGGCAACTGGCGAGAAGGTCTCATCATAGTCAACTCCAGGAGTTTGAGTAAAGCACTTTCCCATCCATGTCTGTCTTCTTTTTGAAGATCCACTTGCACCCGACTGTCTTACGACCTGGTACATTGTCAACCAAATTCCAAACTTGGTTGTCATACATGGACTGAATCTCGCTGTCCATTGCCTCTTTCCATTTAGCAGACTCTGGGCCTGCCATGGCTTCCTTGTAGCTATTAGGTTCGTCCAGATTTACTAGTGTACTATCACTAATAAACGTATCCCCGTCAGTAGTAATATGGAAACCATAAAACTAGGGTGGAACAATAACTCTACTCGAACGTCTAAGAGGTAAGGACTGGTCAATTGGTACAACAGGAGTTTCCTCCTCAGGTTGAACACCAGTGTCAGAGGTTCCTTCATCTCCTGACTCTTGAAGCTCTTCAAGGTCAATCTGACTCCCACTGTCTCCTTGACTTATGAGTTCTCTTTCTCTGAAAACTCCTCTCCCAGCAACAAAGACAACATTGTCACTTGGTCTATAGAAGACATAGCCAAAAGACTTCTGTGGATAGCCGATGAAATAACACTTCTCACTACGAGGTTCTAGCTTGTCATGAGTCTCTCGTCTTACGAAAGCTTCACAACACCAAACCTTGATATGTGCTAACGAGGGAGCTTTCCCTGTCCACATCTCGTGAGGTGTCTTGACAACCTTCTTGGTGGGAACTAAGTTAAGGATATGGGCGGCAGTCTCTAAGGCATACCCCCAGAATGAGATTGGTAACGAAGCACCACTCATCATAGAACAAACCATGTCCAACAAGGTTCGATTACGTCTCTCAGCCACACCATTCAATTGTGGCGTTCTAGGAGGCGTCAATTGCGAAACTATTCCACATTCTTTTAGATAGTCGTGAAACTCAAGACTTAGGTACTCTCCTCCTCGATCAGATCGAAGCATCTTGATTTTCCTGCCCAGCTGATTCTCCACTTCATTCTTAAACTCTTTGAACTTTTCAAAGGTTTCTGACTTTTGCTTGATCAAGTAGATATATCCATATCTGCTATAATCGTCTGTAAAAGTCACGTAGAAGCGACAAGCGTCCCTTGTGGTGGATCTAAAGGGTCCACATACATCTTTATGTATGAGATCCAATACACCCTCACCCTTTTCACATGTACCAGTAAAGGGTGACTTGGTCATCTTCCCAAGTAAACAAGATTCACACACGTCATCGTCCCTAAGGTCGAATGACTCCAAGACTCCATCCTTTTGGAGTTGGGCTATGCGTTTCTTGTTGACATGGCCAAGGCGACAATGCCACCAGCATGCTTTGTCCAAACTTGTGGACGAATCAATATTCAAAACATCATTT
Organism: Lactuca virosa; assembly: GCF_052849685.1. Taxonomy (NCBI): domain Eukaryota; kingdom Viridiplantae; phylum Streptophyta; class Magnoliopsida; order Asterales; family Asteraceae; genus Lactuca; species Lactuca virosa. Next base: position 43,900,616 of record NC_136432.1, on the reverse strand, counting down.
CCTAAATTATCTATAACTAACACATATTCATAAATCCCATTACAAGGTAATGCATTGAAATAAAAGACACCATTCAAATAAGCATTAATAGAACCATTACTATTATCAAACGAATATCTGAAACCTTGTCTAAACAATCCATGAAAAGAAATGATGTTCCTTTCCATATCTGGCGAATAGCAACAATTATTTAAATCTAGCCCTAACCCATTACTCAACACTAAGGAATAAACTCCGATCTTGGTTACTGGTGAAGACTTCTTATTTCCCATGATCAAGTTTATCCTTCCATGCTCCACTTCCCTACTTTTTCTTAGCCCCTGCAAATCAGAACAAATGTGGTAACCACATCCAGTATCAAGGACCCATGAAGTAGCAAGTGATGAGTTATTAGATTTAATTAAATACATACCTGCAAAGGTGGGTTTTATCTTCCCATCCTTAATATCCTGCAGATATTTAGGGCAGCTTCGTTTCCAGTGGCCCTTCTGGTGGCAATAGAAGCACTCTACTTCCTTGGGGTCAGAAGAGGGCTTAACAGAACCTGCTTTGGTCCCACTAGAAGAGGAACCATCTTGGGTCTTACCCTTATGGTGGCTCTTAGAAGGAGCCTTCCTCTTCTTTCCCTTTCCTTGGCTAATTGCCAACACAGGAGCAACTACAGTAGAGGATGATGCAATAGATTTGTCCTTGAGGTTGCTCTCAGCTGTCCTCAGGAGCCCTTGAAGTTTACTCAGGGTGACCTCTTCTTTGTTCATATGGTAGGTCATTCTGAACTGGTTGTAGCAGGAAGGCAAGGAGTGGAGGATGATGTCGATAGCCAAATCCTCATCAAACTTAACATTAAGTTTGAGAAGACGATCAACATACCTTTGCATTCTTTGCAAATGAGCAGTTAGGGATTCTCCACTCCCCATCCTAGCGGTGATCATGTTGGTGATGATCTCATAGCGCTCTTGTCTCGCGCTCTGGTGGTACCTGTCCAGCAAATCTTGGTGCATCTCATATGGATACATGTCCTCATAGGACTTTTGGAGTTTGAGGTTCATGGTGGCCAACATGATGCAATGAACTTTCGTTGCATCACGCTTGTGGGCCTCAAAGGCGGCCATCTCTTCAGGAGTAGCTTCTTCTGGGTTGATCTTTTCTAGCTTCTCGTCGAGGACATATTCTTTGTCCTCGTAGCGAGTTATCATGAGAATGTATCTCATCCACTCGTTGAAGTTCGAGCCATCAAATGTCACCTTTTGACATAGGTTCATCAACGAGAATGACCCAGAAGTGTTATTGTTTGCGTTTGCGTTAGACATCTGAAATAGAAAGGAACAAAGTTTGATTAGAAATGAATCCCCAATTAAACACCCAGATGAGAAATTAGGGCTAGGATCCAACAACATTATTTACAACTTAGAAAAGGGATGCCATAATCTAAAAGTAAATAATTTGAAGGTAAGTGAATGACGATTCACTAATTTTCACCATGAAAAACGAAAAAGAATTAAGTTTTAAATGTATTTGAAAATTCCTAGATTTCTTTTGAGATTCATTGAACATTTCAATGGCATGTTTAAATCTCGATATGCACTCCAAATTTGTGACTGGGATGCCGAGGATCGCAAACAAGTTTGTGAATAACCATGCGAATCAACATGGTGCACTCAATGTCTTCATCACCTAATCAATGTGTTGGTTAGCCACGCACGCTCCATTGATCCATGATAAAACATCGAGCCACCCTTTGTCACCAATGTCAATCCCAAATTAGTGTGCCGGTTAGCCACGCACGCTCCACTAACGTTTGACAGGGGTATAAAGTGTAATTCCATGGAATAGCATCATTTTCACATTTTACCCTAAAGTAACTAAGATTAGGAATTTATAAAACAATGTAGTCACTTTAATATATCCATTATACTTATAATGAGGAATTAAGTGCCCTATCCTATCCGTTCGGCTAACGACCCTCCACCAGTCAAGCAAGCGGTAGGTGTGAGTGTACACCCATTAAGCGCCATTTTATAGGCAGGAACCTTATACCCACCTTATAGACTGACTTCGTGAATGAGGCCTACTAGCGATAAGACTAGCTTATTCTTATATATATATATATATATATATATATATATATATATATATATATATATATATATATATATATTAATTAATCTTGTAATAATATAATAGTATAGGGTTGAATTTTAAACTTGTAAAATTCTAAGGATTTGAAATTTAAATCATTCAAAATTAAACTTTTAATCGTAAAATTTAAATTTCAAAACTTGAGGACAAGTTTTGAACTTTTTTAAAACACAAGGGATCAAATAACAAATAACATAAATTAAACAATTCATTTTATGATTATCTATATTTGACCTAACCCAATTTTAGTCACAAGATAATTACCAAATAATTCAAATAATCCATATTTATCATATAAAGAAACTATTATTCAAAAGATTTGAAATTATCTTTTGTTTTGGCAGGGATAATCATTCAAACATAATAAAATTTGGATTTTATCTTCAAAAAACGATTTAGGAATTAATCCCATGACAAAACAGCAACAAAATCCCGAAATATCCTCTGCCTGATGCACAGACTCGCCGAGTCAGTGCTGGACTCGCCGAGTCGGGCCAACTCGCTGAGTCCAGATACTTACTCGCCGAGTTGAGTCGGGCAGAGGCAAAAAAAATGATTTTTAGCAATTAAACAGTTAAACCATCACATACAACAGAAACCAATCAAGGCTCTGATACCACTGATGGGTTTTAAGCATAAGAACAATCATATGTGTTCATACAAACCCTAATGCTTGGATCTAGGTTTCTCTATTGTACATGCTTTGAATCCAAGACTTGCAAACCCTAATCTAGCATACATAATATCAAAATAACAAATAACATCAGATATAGATGTTTACCTCTTCAATAAAAGCTTGAATCTTCTTTTCTTGAGCTTAGAATCACAATTGTAATTCCTCTAATGGATCACAAACACCACACAAGCAAGAAGGCAATTATGAGAGAGGAGAGATGATGCTAAAATCGGCCCTAGGGTTTCTCTTGGGAACAAGTGGCCGAAAATTGGAGCCTTGGGGTCTTATTTATAGTGCAGGCTGCTAGGGTTTCAGTCTAAACCCTAATGGATACCTTAGCCACCAAGTAGCCCAAGGAACCTTCTGGAATAAGGCCCTTGGACGAAAATATGATGATCCTTCATCATAATTTCGTTCCCCCTTAGTCCATTAGGTTTCCCAGCCCAAAACTCAACTATCACACATTTGACAGTTTATGCCCCTTTATTTAATTAATCTCTTTTAGTCACCAAATTAATTCCTAATTAATTTATGACTAATACTAATTAAATAAATATGATTTCTCCTTTAATATATTATTCTTATAATATATTAATAATCCATAATATCCTCTCTCTCATATCAAATTACCTTGTCAAGTTGCTTTGGTGAAGGCAACCCAAAAGGACCATGCATAACCGGGTCAAGTACATACCAAATATAGTTACGGGCTTAGACACTAATCCAACACTTTCTTCTTTGGGGTTCCATGTTTCTTAGTGATGTTGGCGGGGCCTTGGTTGGCTGAGGCTATCTTCTTGACTCTTTGTGATAATGGTAAGTTGGATAGAGTAGTGGAAGATGGAGTTGCGGTAATACCAGGATTGATGGGTGCGGTTGCGGCTTGTATGTTCTGACTAGGGAGAGGCGGGGTAGGAAGGTATGGGTCAATACCTTCCGTAGCCTCTATGTGATCTGAGACATCAGTGTTTTCAAGTCCAAGTGTAGACAGAATGTGGACTGGTAGTCGTCTAATGGGTCCAAAAACAGATTGGTCTTTAGAAGGGTTGTACCTTTTAAGATCTCTGGTGATGAAGAGGTTGACATCGTTGCTCATGCTTAGGCCCGTATCAGCATGAAGATCGGAGATGCATAGAGACCAGAATCTTGCAAAGGTGAGCTCGGTAGGATTTTCTTTTGGACTCTCCTTGGGGATGTACTGCAAGAAGTCATCCCACAGAATCTGACCGTAGTTGAGATCGTGGCCAGTGAAGATACCCCATACCAACTCTAACAGCTTGAGGCCCATGTTATCAGTGCCTCCAGACAAACTGCGGATCACCAAAATGGCAAACGAACTGCCATACCGCAGGCAACTGATTCTTCTTGAATTCGCCTACGCCTTTCAGCTTCTTTTGGTAACCCATTTGGTAAAGTGCAGGTAGAATGTCGGTCGTGCTTGGGGTGAAGAACTTTGTTGAAGGATGAACTAACAGATTAATGGCGTTAAGAAACTTTTCTCTGGTCAGAATAACCAAAGAATCATTCACCAGATTCATATGCACCTCTTGAAGGTTGTTGAGAGGGCGATATGAAGAGAAAGCACACTTGTAGAGAGTTGAAAGTGGTACCACTTCTGTGAAGGCGTCAAAAGGACCAAACAATGGATGATTTGACAAGAACTTGATCATCAACTTGATTGGAGCATTGTAGGAAGAATGCTCATCGAACACTGCCCTAAAATTGCTTGAAGCAATCGTTGGCATTTGGTTTCTTGAGGCAGAGTCTGAACCCGTTGGGTGAACAGAGACAGATGCTTTGGAGTGTTTCTTTGAGATACCCGATTTCACCATTTTTTTTTTAAAAGTTGAAGAACTTGCAGAAAAACAGAGTGCAAGAAGATGAAGGAGATGAAGTTCGTCTTGAGAGTTTTGCAGAGGGCGTAAACCTTCTTGGGAAGAAAAAGAGGGTTTTATAGTGGCAAATTTAATAGTTAATTGATTTTACCCTAATTAGAGTCGGGTAAAAAAAACGTTTTTTTTTTATTATTTGGATGCAATCCCAGCCACAGATGGTTTTATAAAAGGGTTTATTTTTTTATTTTAGAATTTTCCAAAAGCGGTAGCATTTAATGAAATGTCAGTCCCTAAACCATCACGTCTGAAGAACGTGTGGTGAGGGGGTTAATCCGTTGTATAAAGGAGGAAGATGTAATGGATTTGACGTGAGGAGGTAATAGGAAAAGACAGTTTAGAGAAAAAGATTTCTTAAAAAGATTTTTTTTATAGAAAACTGTTCTTTTTGTCATCATACCCAAAATAGGTCTGACACACGGGTTATTTGAAAAGCAGAACTGAAACAATGATATGCTACACCAAGAATGTTGTTTGAGAATGTTTTTCATATTTGATCATTAAATAGCACACAACGTTTCAAGAATTTATGAAGTGGTTGAGAAAATGATCAATGTGATTGCGGATTGAGACTTCATTGCGGATGGATTTTCTATCATTGCGGATGAATGGATAGATGATTGCAGTAGAAGAACTGAGGAGAGCACTTGAACAAAAATTAGTAACAACAAACGATAAGGACCATTGAAAGATAGATAAGATATATAGTTGCGGTACATAGGGAGTACTGCGGTATATAAAATATACTGCGGTACATAGGATATACCAAAACTATCTATCATAAGTAAGTTCAATTAGGACCGCAACAGAGACCAAGGGTGGTCTGCGGTACCTATCAATTCAAAAAGAATTGTGGGTCCGCATTCATCATTCCTAACATTTGTAAGAAACGGTTGAGTTTTGTAGAGTCAAGTGCCTTTGTGAATACATCAGCAATATCTTCATGAGTATGGACAAAAATTAGTTCAATGTTACCTTCCAGGATGTGGTCTTTGATGAAGTGATATAGTAGTTCAATATGCTTTGTCTTGGAGTGATGAATAGGATTGTGAGAAATCGCTATAGCACTCTCGGAGTCACAATAAATTGGTATCCGCAGCATTCTGTTTCCGTAGTCCATAAGTTGTGTTTTCATCCACAAGACTTGTGAACAACAGCTCACTGCGGCCACATATTCAGCTTCTGCGGTAGACAATGATACACAAATTTGTTTTCTTGATTACCAGCTAACGAGTCTTCCACCCAGAAATTGACATCCACCGGAGGTGCTTTTTCGATCTAGTCGGCATCTGGCATGATCAGCATCAGTGAATGCTTGTAGGCTGAAGTCATTTCCTGTGGGGTACCATAAACTAAGAGTCTTGCTACCCTTTAAGTATCTTAGAATCTGCTTGGTTGCGGTCATGTGTGACATTTTTGGATCAGCCTGGTACCTTGCGCATACACCAGTTGCAAAGACAATGTCTGGTCGGCTTGCGGTGAGGTACATCAATGAGCCAATTATACCTCTATAAGTCTTGTGATCTACTGATTCACCGGAAGGATCAACAGATATCTTATATCCGAAAGCCATAAGGACCTTGGCCGAAGAACAATTGTCCATTGAGTATTTCTTCAGTAGTTCAGTGGTGTATTTCTCCTGATGGATGAATATCCCTTGAGGGATTTGTTTCACTTGAAGACCTAGAAAGAAGTTAATCTCTCTATTCATGCTCATTTTGAACTTGTTGGTCATGAGCTTAGCAAATTCATCCACCAACCCCTGATCAGTTGATCCGAAGATGATATCATCCACATATATTTGTACAAGCATAAGGTGATTACCATTTACCTTTCTAAATAAAGTGGGATCAATCACTCCTCTTTTGTATCCGGATGAGACAAGAAATTCAGAGAGAGTCTCGTACCACGCTCTTGGGGCTTGGTTTAGACCATAGACTGCTTTTTCAAGCTTGTAGCAGTAGTCTGGGAATTCAAGACTTTCGAAGCCCGGAGGTTGATGAAGGTAAACTTCCTCTTTTAATTCATCGTTGAGAAAAGCACTTTACACATCCATTTGATGCACTTTGATGTTCTTGTGAGCTGCGTATGCTAAGAAGATTCGGATGGCTTCCATTCGTGCCACCGGAGAGTACGTTTCATCATAGTCAATACCTTCAAGTTGACTATATCCCTTGGCAACTAGCCTTGCCTTGTTTCTAACGACCGCACCAGATTCATCCAACTTATTTTTGTATACCCATCTAGTACCAACAATAGTGTGACCTTGCGGCTTTGGAACAAGTTGCCACACTTTGTTTCTTTTGAATTCTTCCAGTTCTTCTTGCATTGCGGATATCCAGTCTGGTTCTAGTAATGCTTCTTTAATCGTTTGGGGCTCGACCGAGAACATGAATGCTGCATAGTGACAATGATCAGATAAATCCTTGGCAGATCGAGTCTGGATACTTGAGGATGGGTTCCTAATGATTTGACCAGGTGGGTGGTCCTTCGTCCATACATGTAGACGAGGTTGCAGATGATCAGCAGCTGCGGTAGAAGGAATGTCTTCAATATCGGAGGACTCTGCGGTTGGAGACGGTAGTTCCCCCTGGATTTGAGAACAGCCTGCGGAATCATCTTGGACAGTTGGAGCGAGATTAGCATTTCCTTGAGCGATTAGAAGAGGTTCCCCCTGGATTGCTGATGGAAGATCCTCTTGAGCGTGAGAAGGTTCCCGCTGGACTGTTGGAATTGTGAGAATTATTGGGTTAGATTTGGTGTCGATATTTTCTATGTTCTCATCATCCGATTCCGAAGAAACGTTTGATGGTGGAAATCCTCTGTAGAGAGGGACTGGAGCTGCTTCTTCTAGTACTGGAACCTCGATGGGTGTCGTATGATCCGGAGTTGATTTTTCTCCCTCAACCGGTGAGGTGGAAGTATGTAGTGACACATCATCGGATAGCGTAGGACCAGATACTTTAGCATGTTGCATTTGAGCTTCAGAAGACACAAGAACCTCAGATAGTTTAGCAGTCTCTTTTGGATCGAAGAGATCACCATAGTTAACTTCAACTATGTTTAATGGACCCGAAGAGTCAGGAACATCACATTCCAGGATTGCTTTGGTTTCGGTGGAGGGAGCAGTGTTGCGGACATAATAATCATCGAACTTTACATCAAAGCTTTCGATTATTAGTCTCTTACGTCTTATGAGAACCCTATAGGCAACCTTGTTCGTTGAGTAACCAAGGAAGATTCCTTCATCAGATTTTGGTGCAAACTTGTTGAGATGATCCTTGTTGTTGATTACAAAACATCTGCACCCAAATATATGGAAGAAGCGGACATTAGGCTTTCTGTTGTTAAGGCCCTCATATGGTGTTTTGCTGAGACGTTTGCACATAATGCTTCGGTTCTGCACAAAGCATGCTGTGGCCACTGCTTCGGCCCAGAAGTAGAGAGGAAGGTTGGTGAAATTGAGCATAGATCTAGCTGCTTCTACTAGAGTACGATTCCTTCGCTCTACTACTCCATTCTGCTGTGGTGTGTATGGAGCTAAGAAATTGTGACTTATGCCCTTGGAAACCAAGAAACTATTTAGATGATGATTAGTGAACTCTGTTCCATTGTCACTGCGTATGCGATGCACTGGTAGTTTGATTTGAAGCTCTGTCTCCTTGATAAAATTGATAAGTGTCTGCGGTGTTTCTGACTTGAGTCTAAGAAAGAAAACCCATGTGAAACGTGTGAAGTCATCTACTATAACCAGTATGAATTTCTTGTAATGAAGACTGGCTACGGTGGATGGACCGTAGAGATCAATATAGAGAAGTTCCAGTGGTTCTGAGATTGAGGAGTCGATCACCATAGGATGACTAGCTTTGGACTGTTTGCCGCACTCACATGCAGGGCAGAGAGTATCATTGTGATACTTAAGAATAGGGAGACCTCGGACAAGTTCCCCTGTGACCAGGTTGTTGATATACCGGAGGTTGAGATGAGCAAGCTTGCGGTGCCAGAGCCAGCTAACTTCGGATATGGCTTTTGATAGGAAACAAAGCTTCGGTTTGCCGATGATCTGAGAGACATCCAGGGGACACATAGTACCTTCGGATCTGGATTTGATCAGGCAAGTGCTCCTATCGCTTGTCATTATGTAGCATAATTGGTTATCAAATTCAACCCGATGGCCTGCCTTAGATAGTTGGCCAACACTAATGAGATTGTGTTTAAGACCTTCTACATAGGTGACCTTTTGAATGGAAAAGTTTCCAGTAGTAAGAACACCATAACCTCGGATGATCCCATCCGCATTGTTGCCGAATGTGACGTTACCCCCGTTACAAATTGGCCTGAAATCCCGAAGGTACTCTAACCTTCCGGTCATGTGCAAGGCGCAGGCACTGTCGATTAACTATTCTTCTTCTTGGTCCTCCTTGCACAAAGCCTGAGATTTAAACGGTTAGTTTAGGCACCCAAACGAGTTTGGAGCCCGGGGCAACATATGAATTCTTAATTGATGCATGATACGAGGTTGCAGGGACATGTTTTATGTCAACTTTTAAACCTAGTCTTGGGTGTTTGAGATTTTTTGGAATTTTGTGAGATTAAGAAAAGTTACGAGGTTTTTGAAAAGTTACAGGATTTTTTGGAGTTTTGTGAGATTGAGAAAAGTTACGAGTTTTTTGAAAAGAACGAGATTTGTTATGAGAAGAAATCTTTTGACACTGACATTTGCAAACTGAACTTTTGTCATTCGTCTTGACCTTTTGTTTAGTCAGTGCTCTTCGTGAGGGAGTATGATTGTGACCAGTCCGAGGATTGTGGGGTCTGACATTGGTATTAGTAAGATTTGAAAAAACAGACTTTGCAGTTGTAAAAGCATGTGTAGACCTTTTGTGAAGTGATTTCTTAAAACTTTGATATGACTTTAAGAGTGCTGGAGTTGGCAAAATACCATTCCATTTTGGTTCATCTGAGGAATAGATTTGAAAACCATTGCTTCGAAAATACTTTACTTTCTTTTGGGTTGTGTCAGATGAATTTGGAATGGATTTAGAAACTGTACATTCCTTTTTCTTTGTATTCTTGACTGCAGAGTTTTTGGACAGATAATTTGAGAAAACAAATTTTTCTGGACTCCTAGATTTAGGAATTTTGACAAATCGTTTTTGTTTTGAGAGATTTTCCTGCTTTTTGCCATGGGATCGAATTTCTTCTTTGAAAGCCCTTTTGCCTCGGTTTTAGGAGAACCGCAGTCAGTGATATTCAATTGCGGTTTCCTTGAAACATTTGGTAATTTTGAGAAACGAGGACTTGATTCATCCGAACTGGAGAGTTCTGGATTCAGGGAACATTGACCAACTTCAAAGTTTTCGATTGGTAATTCATGATAAATTGGTTGGATGGTCACGGTACTTTTGACTAAGGTCTGCGGAGCTCTAAACGACCGCAGAATAAGTCTGAGTGGATACATTGGTGGGACAGTTGATGGAAGGTAGATGGACAGGCTGCAGTTCCTGACTGCAGTAAGAGATACTGCGGTCTGACTGTAGTGAAGGGAAGTCCTTTGAGAGTTCGGGACCTTCCAAAACAAATTCCTCATCAACAACTGATGAAGTCTGAGAACTGGTAAGGGTTGTGCTATCTATAGGATTAGAAAATTCAGGGAGAATTTCTTCGATAACACAATTGTTACTCAGATCGTGAAGTCTACCAAAGTGAGCTTTGATATCTTCAGGAAATGTTTTATCATTGATCGGAAACAAAAATTCACGGTCCGGAGGGACGGTCCTTATTGAATCGGGGTGATGAGTCCATTGCGGTAGAGTACCCATTGGACCAACCCCAATTGTAAGTATTGTCAGTAGTCCCATTGTTAACAAGATTCTCGATGGCTTCACTTTCATTAAACAGTTCTTCTATTAAAAGATTTAAACATACAATTTCACTCTAAGCAAAATCTCTCTGGTTCAATGCTATTCCTAATTGTGTTTCACTCAACATTCTTGCATCTTTCTCTAACATTAAGTCCTTTTCTAACATAGCCATTTTGAGTCTTTTGTTGTCCAGTCGTCCTCTTACGTGAAACATCTCTTGGGACGCAATGTTCTTCTCATCTAATGCTTTGTTATTGTCTGTAAGGACGGCATCACATGTGTCATTAAGATTGTCTATGAAGGGCATGCATGCTATAATTTAGAGTTTGGATCATAAGTTTTACCTGTTCGACGATGTTGAGTATCCCATTTTTCGCCATATAGCAGTAATTCTTCTCCATCTTTGTAGAGTCATCCTCATCAGCAGTTGCTACCATACAGATCTTTCCTTTTGCTTTGATGTTGCTGATGTCCTCATTTTCATCCCCAGAGGACCAAACCTGATGGTCTCTTTTCACTTGAGCAACATATGCTCTTCCTTTTTCTTTTTCTTCCATCTCTTAAGCCATTCTGAGATAGAATGCTCTATCTTTTACTACATTTGCCTTGCAGTCTCTGGCAAAATGATTCTCTTTGTTGTACTTGTGACATATTACAATATCACTTTTGTCTTCTGAAGGAGTACCGGAGTCAATGGTTTGGATGGACTGCGGTGCCTCCTTGGGTTGAGTATTTTGAGATTGCGGTGATGGGTGAGGTTTTTTAGTGAAACGAGGTGATGAGAATTAAGATTGCGGTTGAAAGGTGGCTTGTTATACTGCTGATTCTTTCGGAATGAAGGTGGTAATCGGTTGAATTGTTGGCTGACAAGAGCGATTGCATTCTGAAATTCTTTTTCATCGTCGTACTCTGAGTCTGCTTCATATGACTGCGGAGGGTTGTCATATGCGGTGGAGTATGATTGAGAGTGAGGATATTGTGCTACGAGAGCAAGTGGACCACCGAAGTCTGCACAGTCTTTGAGTACCGTAGACTCTTGGGCTTGCAGTTCACCATAGAGTTTATAGAGAGAAAGAGAATGAATTTTTCTATCCCCTTGAACGATCATTTTGGCAGTTGTCCAATGTCTTCCTAAACCATTTAGAAACTGAAAATTTGTTTCATGGTTGCTTCGGACCGTGCTAGCATTGGATAGCTTTGTGACTATCAGATTAAACCTCTTAAAGGAATCCTCCAAACTTTCACCCGCATGAGCTTTAAAGTTGTTAAACTCATTGAGTGCAGTAGTAAGCTTTTTGTCTTGAGCTTGTTCAGTTCCTTCATACAGATTTTTGAGAACATCCCAGATCTCCTTTGCAGACTTGCAATTTATGATTATGTCGAAGTTGTCAGGCGCAACTCCACACGAAATCTCATAAAAGGCAATAGCGTCATTTTCCATTTTGTCCAGATCGTCCTTGGTGGGACGATTCAACGCTGGTTGACCTCCTCCTAGTCTGGCAAGAACAGGAACATGAGGTCCTTCTTCTACAGATCTCCATACGTCTCTTCCAAGTCTCCTTAAATATCTTTCCATTCTCTGAGACCAGTGATGATATTTATTTGCCACAAGTATTGGTGCTCTATTTGAACCACCAACACTGTTTGATACATTAAGAGATAATGCCTGCGCCATATTTCCTTGTTTTGAAAGTTTTTTTTTTTTGTTTTAAAGAAGTGAGCTTCAGTGGTATAGAAGGCTTTTTGAAAATCAGAGTTTTGCTTCAAAAGGCAACCACTTTGCCTCTGATACCAATTGTTGAGAGAAAAACTTGAGACACACTTGAACAAACGTTAGAACAAGTATAGTTGCGGAATAGTTTATCTCAAAGGATCTAAAAGCTCAACAATAATAATAAGTTAGAGTTAGATAATTAGAGAGTTAGGTGCGGAAATGTAAGGAAATATAAATGACAACATATATTATATCAAGTATACACATAAGTTGATTCTTAACAAGGAATGCATTCAGACCGAGTTAGTATGTGAGATCAAACTTATTGATTAAGTCAAGAATGACTTGCTCTGAAAAGAGATAATATTCAGTTGTAGTCTAGTAAGTTTTAGAGTAAGAAGGAGATAAGAGTAATAACACAAGATATGAGATTCAAAATGCGCAGTGTTATCAGATGTATTGAATAAGAAGGATTGAGTTCTATATATAGAGACTCAAGGGTTACACTTGTTCAAATATCTAACCGTAGCCATGCAAGGCATACTGGACAAAAGAGAGTATTCTAAGAAAAGCAGATAAAGAGCTAAACTAAGAAAGCTAGATAGTTAACTGCAGATGATGATGACTTCGGATGTGGTTGCTGAACTGGGTTGGCTGCGGATAGTGGAGGGCTGCGGTACACCAAGTTTAAGAGGGTCACTTTTATGATTCAACAATTGAGATCTTGGGGGTTAAAATAGTAATTTCTGGACTGGCTTTGTAAAGAATTTCAAAAATGGAGGGATGTTTGGTAAGTTTGGGAGCTAGATTGAAAAGATCTTCTGGGGGGGGGGACTAATCTTGGAAAAATGACCAAATGTTTGAAAGAAGGCACGAGATTTAGACCCGACACTCCTTCCTCTCGTGTAGCCGGTATCAACCCTAACCCTACCATATATTTTTCAGACGCCATCATGTGAACCCTTCTCAGCCACCGCCGCCTAGCCGAGTCCGACGCCACCGTTCCACCGGTTTCCTCGCCATTGGAGCGCCACCATCCAAAACCTTGATGCCGGACGTCGTGGGAAGCCAGAAGAGCCACCGAGACCAGCGACTGCAGCTGTGTTCGTCGCTGAGTGGGTCCTGCGTGACCTCAAGGTTCTCGGTAAGGCACTGCATCTCACCCCCCTTCGTTCCTCTCTTCATGTTCGGTGTCAGGTATGTTTTTGATGCCGCCGGTGGCCATTGGCCGTTGTTGCATTTTTCCGGAGACGCCTCCCGCCTAGGCGGTGGCTGTAGGTTTGTATCTTCAAGTGTACATGTCGACTGCTGCTTTTGTGAGGATTATACGTGGGTTATTTGGCCAGAAAAGCCACCGCTACCACTCACTTCCTCCTGCCACCCCGTGGGTGGCTGTATGCGGGTCGTTTGGAGTGTGTGAGTACGTTTCCTTTATTTTGGGTTGTTGATTGGGTGATTTGGCCGGAGAAAAGTCAAGAAAAACCACCACTACCACCACCGTAAGGTGGTGGCTGCCGCCGTGTGCCTCCGTCGACCACCACCGCCCGAGGTGGCAGTGGGTGGTGCTCGACCTAATGAAGCCATATTGACCTAAAAGCGTAACTGTTTGACTAATTGGCATATGCTTGGGTTAGAAACCCTAATTAGGGTTTAGAAAACCCTAATTTTAGAACATGTTAGTTTTCGATTGCCGGGACCCGCGTTTGGACCAGTGGACTGAAGTTATGACTTATGCTGATTCCATTGTATGTTGGCCTAGTAGAGTAATGGACTTAATGGTTTAAGTCCTTAATGGGTTAAGTGCGAACACTTAACCCTAATCGTCATTTTATGTAAAAACCCTAATTTGGTTTGGGCCTTGAGTTGGGCCTTTTGATGGGCTTTGGTGATTGGGCTATTGATGGGCCATCCAAGAACAAGTATATGGACTAGAATATTGAATTGGGCTTTAGGATAAGGCCCATTGGAAAGGATTTGGCCCAATTTGGAAAATTGGGCCATGGATGGGCCATATTTGGGCCTTGAATGATTATGAGATATTGGACCATCAGAATGCCAAGTGTTGGACCAAGAATAAATGGTTGGGCCTTAAGGAAAGACCATGTGAGGAGTTTGGGCCCAATTTGGAAAATTGGGCCATATGTTGGGCTTTAGTTCATTGTTTGAGTTTTGGGCCTTTAGAGTATGAGTTAGGCCTTGGTCTTGGACCAAGCTATGTTAGGGGTAAATGGTCCTTTTACCCCAAGTGTGTATTTATGGTTATGCATTGAAACCCAAATGGTTAATTGGGTTTTGTTTTGACGATTGACAGTTCGGGAATTGTCAGCCAGCAGCCAGGGAATTATCTACGGGACTTCAACAGTGCGAGGTGAGTTTCCTCATGGATTGAATGGGTCTAAGTCACCAATACCGGCCAGTGTAGTTTATATGTTCTTGACAGGAACACGGAGTATGGGTGGGGCCCGTATCTCATTATTACTAGTGTATAGATATCAATCAGATTGTTGGATTTCCATACTTGTTGTCTGTGTGATACTTGTATGTGTTTGTTTATGTATGTGAGTGTGGGCGGGGCCCGTATCTCATTATTATTCGAGTGTGGGTGGGGCCCATATCTCATCATTACCTGAGTGTGGGCGGGGCCCGTATCTCATCATTACTTGAGTATGGCTAGTCGTATAATGGTAGGTTGTGTACTTGTTGTCTGTGTGATACTTGTATGTGTTTGTTTATGTATGTGAGTGTGGGCGGGGCCCATATCTCATTATTAATCGAGTTTGGGCGGGGCCTGTATCTCATGATTGGTTGAGTGTGGGCGGGGCCCGTATCTCATAGTCAGCGGAGTGTGGGCGGGGCCCGTATCTCATAGTAAGCAGAGTGTGGACGGGGCCCGTATCTCTTAGTTAGAGGAGTGTGGGCGAGGCCCGTATCTCCTTGAGTGTGGGCGGGGCCCGTATCTCCTTGAGTGTGGGCGGGGCCCGTATCTCTCAGTAGCATGATTATGTGTATGGTATGTGGTAGTTTGGGGAGACTCACTAAGCTTCGTGCTTACGGTTTTCAGTTTTGGTTTGAGGTACTTCGGTTTTTAAAAGAGGAGCTCGGGATGATTGCAGTGCACACACCATTTGTTCAGCCTGTGATGCTTATACTCTGATATATTTGACAGATGTTATGATATTTTTGAGATACACGACTTATGATTTTTATATGTCAAATGATAATTATGGTTTTATTAATGATTTAAAATGAAATTTTTGGACTGTATTTTTGGGATGTTACAAATTGACAATATCCGCATACCATGGAATGGTGTTTGAAATGTAGAAGAGGTGTTCATCCGGAAATTCATCAAGAATGGAAGAAGAAGAACTACCAATATTCAAACGAATTAAGTGATCCGCAACTAGGTTTTCGGGACCACTTTTGTCCTTTATCTCAAGATCGAACTCTTGTAAAAGAAGAATCCACCAAATTAACCGTGGCTTGGCATCTTTCTTGGTCATTAGATACTTCAAGGCCGCATGGTCGGAGTATACAATCACTTTTGTCCCGAGAAGGTATTGCCGAAATTTCTCCAAGGAGAAGACAATATCTAGAAGTTCCTTCTCAATGGTGGAATAATTGGCTTGAGCATTATCCAAGGTTTTGGAGGCATAGTAGATTACATGTGATGCTTTGCCCTCCTTTTGACCTAAAACCGCTCCAATGACAAAATTGGTTGCATCGCACATGATTTCAAAAGGAAGCTCCCAATATGGAGGTTGGATAATGGGAGTGTATGTAAGCAAGTCTTTAAGTTTGTCAAAGGCTTCTTGACATGCTACATTGAAGTCAAAATCAACATCTTTTTGGAGAAGGAGGCACATCGGTCTCGTGATCTTCAAGAAATCTTTGATAAATCTCCTATAGAATCCCGCATGGCCCAAGAAAGATCTTACTTCTCTAAAACATGTTGGGTAAGGAAGGGTTTGTATGACATCAATTTTGGCTTTATCAACTTCAATTCCATTTTTGGAGACGATGTGTCCCAAGATGATGCCTTGATTGACCATGAAGTGGCACTTCTCAAAGTTTAACACCAACATCTTCTCAATGCACCTGTTCAAAATCTTCTTAAGGTTATCCAAGCATTCATCAAATGAATTGGCATATATAGTGAAGTCATCCATGAACACTTCAATTATATTCTCACCATACTCGGAGAAGATGCTCACCATGCATCGTTGGAATGTGGCGGGGGCATTGCATAATCCAAATGGCATCCGTTTGTAGGAAAATGTGCCGAAAGGGCATGTAAAAAGCGTCTTGTCTTGATCTTCGGGGGCAAAGGGTATTTGATGAAAACCCGAGTATCCATCGAGGCAACAATAATGTGATTTGCCCACTAATCTTTCGAGCATTTGATCGATGAAAGGAAGGGGAAAATGATATTTTCTTGTGCTTGAGTTCAACTTTATATAATCAATGAATACCCTCCATCCATTTTGAACTTGAGTGGGTACCATTACTCCTTTGTTATTCTCAATAACCGTGATTCCCGTTTTCTTGGGAACCACTTGAACCAGACTAACCCATTTGGAGTCGGAAATGGGGTCAATCATGTCCGCATCAAGCAGCTTGATTATTTCTTCCTTGACAACGTTCATCATTGGAGGATTTAATCTTCTTTGAGCTTCCCTCCTAAGCTTAATATCATCCTCCATGAGGATCTTGTGAGTGCATACAGTAGGACTTATCCCCTTGATGTCCGCTATTGCCCATCCCATGACCTCTTTATGATCTTTCAAAACTTCAACCAATTGGTCTTCTTCAAAGTCTTTCAATTGAGAGGAGATGATCACCGGAAGTGTGGGTGGGTGGATTATGGAAGGGGGCATCTTGCTTGGAGAATGAGATAAGGAAACTTGATAGACATCCTTCTTTGTTGAATTATTTACTTCTAAAGTCTGCACAATCTCTTCAACTTCAAAGTCCAATGTATACATCTCCAATGTTTTCTTCATACTTTCACAATCAAGACTCATATTGAGTACCATCTTCAAAATATCCCCATGTGATAACTCGAATAGTTCTTGGGTGATTGGCTCAATCACGTCAACCCGATACAATGGAGAAATGTTGTTAGGGTACCTCATTGCTTCAAAGATGTTGAAGTGAATGGTCTCTCCATCAAAATCCATGGTGATCTTCCCATTATGGACATCAATAATTGTGTGAGAGGTATTCATGAAAGGTCTTCCAAGAAGGATCATAGATGACTTGGAAGGAGTCTTCTCTTCAAGGTCAATGGCATAGAAGTCTGCAGGAAATACTAGTTGATTAACTTGCACTAGTACATCCTCCAACACGCCTCTTGGAAATACACTTGACTTGTCCGCTAATTGAATGATTACTCCGGTTTCTTCCAAAGGTGCAACATTGAGAGACTAAAAAACCGAGTATGGAATGACATTGATTGAGGCTCCAAGATCTAGCATGACACTTTCAACATGCAAATCACCAATAGTGCAAGGGATAGCAAACATTCCCGGGTCCTTGCATTTGGGTGGTAACTTCTTTTGGATAACCGTGGACACATTTGCATTGACTTGAATCTTCTCATTTGCCTTAAATTTCCTCTTATTGGTGCACAAATCCTTAAGAAATTTGGCATAGCGTGGAATTTGCTTTATCGCATCCAATAGTGGAATGTTGATTTGGACCTTGCGGAAGGTCTCAAGAAACTCCTTCTCTTCCTCCTTTTTCATCGAGGGAGCCAACCGGGAGGGAAAAGGTGGTGGTATGGCCAATAGCTTGATGGTCTTGTTGGAAGATTCGGGTTGATCAATGTTTGGCACAACCGGTTCCTTTAGAGGAACTACAACGTTCGAAGGTTCAACAATAATAACTTCTTCTTCTTCTTCTCTTGAAACTCTTTTAGGGTTGCTTTCTCCAAGTGTTTTCCCACTTCTCAAGGTTATTGCACTCACATTGGGGTTCTTCTCGGTTTGAGATGGAAGTTTACCCCTTTGTTCCATCTTGTTGAGAGCGGTGGCCAAGTCTCCAATTTGTGCTTTAATGTTGGAGAAGGTGTTCTTGGTATCTTGTTGAAATTGAGTTTGGCTTTGAGAAAGAGAAGTAACGCGTTCTTGAAGACTCATTTCATGGTTATCACTTGATTGACCTTGTTGATGAGGTTGTTGGTAATTTGTAGGGGGATGAGTTGTTTGTGGATATGGAGGTTTTTGGGAAGGATATTGTGGATATTGGGGTCTCGTCATAACATTTGGTGGGCTTTTCTTTGGTGGGTATGGGTTTTTGGGGTTATTCCTCCAATTTGGGTTATAGGTGTTTTGAAATCCCATGGCATTAACATCCTCCGGTTCACTTCCAAGTGTGGGACACTTATCCGTATAATGTCCCGTCGTTGCACAAATACAACACACCATCAATTGTT
Source organism: Lactuca virosa (assembly GCF_052849685.1). Taxonomy (NCBI): domain Eukaryota; kingdom Viridiplantae; phylum Streptophyta; class Magnoliopsida; order Asterales; family Asteraceae; genus Lactuca; species Lactuca virosa. Next base: position 43,881,895 of record NC_136432.1, on the reverse strand, counting down.
GACCACTTCCCACCACCATTTGACTTAACACATCAGTCAAATCCAAGAGCTTTGATTCCAAGTGTTGGGTGTTGCTAACTTCACCAACCACTTGTGGTGAATTTCTCTTCATTTCATTTCAAGTCCCGAAGTTTCTTTCATTTTGAGAAATGGTACCAAAAAGTAATCTTATCTCTTGAGGTGTCTTGTTGAAGATATCACCACCACTTGAAGCATCAATCATTCTTCGATCTTTTTCTTTCATACCCTCATAAAATTGTTGAAGAAGTAGTTGTTTGGGTATGTTGTGTTGAGGACAACTTGTACACAAGTTGTTGAATCGCTCCCAAAAATCATGAAAAGTCTCATTCTCCCCTTGACGAATCCCCAAAATGTCACTTCTTTGACTTGATATCCAGGAGGTGGGATAGAACTTGCTATTTAAGGCTTTGAGTAACTCTTCCCATACGTGAATAGATCCCGGTGGTAAGCTAAATAATCACTCTCTAGCTTTATCTTCCAAGGTGAGCGGGAAGGCGGTCAACTTGAAATCATCCAAGGTCACATGTTCGGGTAACATGCTAATACATATCATATGAAAGGACTTCAAATGCCTTTGAGGATCTTCTCTATCCAACCCATGGAACTTGGTGATTTGATATATGAAACTTGACTTCAATTCAATCCCTCGTCGGTTTGCAGGATAAGTAATACCAAGAAGTGTGTGAGTAACATCCGTCTCCATCATTTGTCTAAGTGTCAACTCTTGAGGGGGATTGGGTGGATTGGGGTCATTGGGATATTGTTGCATGTAATTGGGAGGTTGTTGGTAAGGTGGGTATGGGTATTGTTGGTGATTGTACATTTGTGGTGGATAAGGTTGGTAGTTAGGATATTGGTTGTAGGGGGTTGCTGTTGTGGGTACATTGGGTGTTGGTACATTGGAGGGTGTTGGTAATTGGGTTGATTTGGTTGATGTTCTTGTTGTTATTGAACTTGAAAAGCATTGTTTTGAGGTTGATTGTTTTGATGGAAGTTTTGGTTTTGTGGTTGTGGTTGTGGTTGTTGATAATTAGGGTGACTTGGTTGATGAGGGGGTTGATTCCAGGGTGGCATATCTATGAGAGGTTATTGGTGTTGTTGTTGTCTTGGTTGTTGGGGTGGGGTACTGGGATCTTGATTGTTTAGGTTTCGGTTGGGATTATAAGGTGGAGTGTGATTCATGGCTATGTAGTTTTCAAACGGAATGTCTTCAAAGGAATGACCAACAATTGGAGAACTCAGCTCAGTGTCGGTATCACTTGAAGTATGAACTTGATCTTCTATGTTGATTAGTGGAGAAGAGAAAGAAGCTTGAATGAGTTGTTGCTGCTTTGCTTGTTTGGCTAACATTTTCAACCTTTTTGCTTCTTTTTCAATCTCTGGATTGTAAAGTAGTTCACTGGTTCTTGTAGACCTAGGCATAAACAATCAAATAACAATAACCCATTTCCCCGACAAAGGCGCCAAAACTTGGTGGGATGTCAAGTCCACCAAGAAAATTACACCCTTTGTTTGGAAATAAAACGTAATATAATGGTAAAAAGGGGGTATCGATCCTCGGGGAAATGGTTGTATTCAATCACCAATGCAATCCAACAGAACTAGTGTAAATAAACTAACTAGCTACAATTAAACTAAGGGGGGGGGGGTGTTGTGATTGCTTGAAAACTAAAAGACTTGAATAACTAAAAAGCTTGCAATTAAGCAAGATGGTAAGATGCTCAAATATTGGAGAGAATTGGTTAACCAAGGCAATTCAACATAATGAACATTTGTGTGTTTATCATTAGGATTCAATATGAAGCTTATCATTCATCCCAAATTGGTTATAGCAATCATGAAGCATGATATGCCAAGATTCCTCATAGGTAGTATGGAGGTTGGGGAAGCCCACACCACACCTTCCTAATCAAAATCAAGGATTCAATTGAAGCAATTGAACCCAAGAAGTTGATTAGCCTTAAGAATGAAGGAATCCCCAATTCCTAGAGGATGTCAATGCTTACACACCTATAAAGGAGTCATGATTCATAAGCTAGAGATGATTTCTACCATCATAAAGCCCTTGTTCTAAATGAATTCAATGATTCAATGCTAAACTAAAGAAATAAACCAACAATTGCTCATTCAAGTACCAAGCTCATGATCAAAGTATTAAACAAGCATAAGAAATATGAACTAGAATCATAAACATAAGATAAATGACAATTAAGCATGAATCCATAAAAAACCCACAAATATCCAAGGGTTTTAGCCAAAGTTAACCAAAATAGAGAAATTAGCCACTCATGGCAACAAAATAACAATCACAAAAGTATTATTGCATCAAGAAATTACCAATTACTTAGAAAGATAAGAAGAATGAGTATTAAGCTCAAAAATCACCTCTAATGGTCTCCGATGGTAGAAAATCGAAGTGTATGCTGAAAGATCAAACACCCAAGGTAAATGGTGAACAAAATGACCAAAATGCCCAAAAGTGTGCAGTTTCACGGGTACCCACGCAAGTTTTCCGCGACTGAGAATCCACCCTCGCAAGTGTTGCTGGAATGCTATTGGTCCATTCTTCTCCACTACACCACTCCACTACCCAAGATTCCCTTGGTCCCCTCCATGCCTCACATGATTAAAATTTGGCCAATCACCTTCAAGCTTTAAATATGGATAGTCCATGACCAAAATAAGAATCCTTGACCCATATTCAAAAGCCCATTTCATCCAAATCTTCAACTTTTTAAGCCCAAATTTCCTTTGATGGATCCGTAAAACCCAATAATGCATCGAAAAGCCCACTAAGCCCAACTGCAGTCAAACCGCAACCACAACGAGCTCCAAAACCCTGCAAAATATCTCATGCAAAATAGAAAGTACCCGACACGATCCATGATAAAGAAAATAAAGATATACAATGCTATACTAATAAAAAGAGCTAAAAATTCTAAAATAAACTAATAAAAATAAGGAAATAAAATAAGCTATCAGCATCCTACACAGTCTAGTGAGAAGACTCACTTCAACCCTGAAGACAAGATAAACCACCCACCCAAGCCGACGATATTAAGCCTCATCATATTAAACATATTCATAATAAAACCCTAATTAACAATTAAGGTAATGACTAACTCATGAATGGTATAGGCTCACACTTAAACCTCATTTGGGAAAAGACCATTTTTCCCTTCCAATACTAAGTCCCAACATCGTTGACCAAAGTTAAACTCGTTAAAAAGTCAATGGTCAACCGTCAGTTTACTTACGCTCAGAAAAGCACACTAATCTATGCCCTGTGTAGAGCTACGCCCTAGGTAGAGCCCATAACCCCAAAACTTCTATTAAACTCTTAATACAACAAGCCAAACTCTCAAAATCCTAGATCTGATCTAATTAAATGTCTTAATGGATAAAGTCTCTAACTTTATCCATTTGCATGGCCAAGATAATCACAAAAAAAAAATCTAAGTCCATATTACCAACTTTTGCTCAAGAACTCATGTATGGATGAATGAGAGTGCCCAAGCTCTCATTTTTATGACTATAACCTCCAAAACAACAGAAGGGGCACTTAAATGGTCTGGAGTAACCCATACTCTCAAGGACCAAGATTTTAGGGACAAAAGCATAAAAATCATAACCATAATAGATCTAACATGTATAACAATCAAGATGAAAGCTTTATACCTTCCAAAAATAGATGTTGGCTTGCAAATCCCAGATCTACGTATGCCTAGACCATCCCATGGTCTTACAATCATCATCGCTATAGCCTAGAGCATGAACCTAAACCAGAACCCATCAGTCTGAAATATAGAAAACATACTCTAAGACAGATGATCATCCTTATGTCGTACGTATGCCTAGTCCATGACTATGATCACCATCAAACCAGGCTTAATGAATACCCAAAACATCTCGTTCGTGAATTTTTAACCAATCTCAACTATGGAAAACATGCCCAAACGACCTCAAATATACACTTGACCTCTTGAAAAATCATTACTAACCCACCACTCCCACATTGGCAACCAAACTCTTAACAAATGGACCACAAACAAACCAGGGGGTTCACAAATGCAAACGTTCTGCAAATGACCTCCGTTGCACAACTAAGTCTTCCATCCCAAAACATAATTTTACTATCCGCATAATCCAAACCAACTAGTCACTGAGCCTCCCGACCCCCATAATGATCTAATACCCAACCATGCTAAATGCTAACGGTCTAACACCAAAGAGCCTCAGTCATATGACTACCGGGTTCCACCCACCTGATTTATACACTGATCAGTTCACAATTCATCGTGACACCATCTAATCCACTAGAATGCGTAAGATCACAGATCACACTATATTGCCAACATTACATCACTGGCCTGGAGACTCACGACCAACACCATATGCCCTTAGCATATCCTCGAATGTCTAAATGGTCCGCCCATCGAAGATAACTTAACCAAACGGGCCTCGCCCACTGGTCTCACCTAAACTAACATGTCACACCCCCAAACCGGAACGACGTAAACGTTCGGGGGAGGAGGATGTCATGTACAGTATCACAACAATTGAATAATAGTAATCAAAGCAACAACAACCATTGTATTAATAGTATAATGTCTACATTACATTTGGTTCATATAGTACTGACTTCAAAAGTAAAATAACAAGTAAAGACTCGAAGCTACTATGCTCCAACTTCTTGAACCCGATGCGTGTACCTGTATACTAGTGTCCTGAGAATACAAGTAGATTTTGAAAGAGTATCAGCATTAAGCTGGTGAGTTCATAAGCGTTTTTTTAGAAAACAGGTTCTGTGTTCTTTGAAAAGTGCGTTATGTTTCTCCAGAAAACCTTATATTTTCTGATGTAATGAATGTTTAAGAAAATGATTCATACAAGATCCCTCTACGAGTACTTAGTGTATACAAATCACATACAATCCAGATCGGACAAACAATCGGTTGTGTGGTTCTACCCCAAGCCCACAACCAAACAAGGAACAGGAAATGAGGCGGAGGCCACATATTCCACTGATTGTCGGATCCTCATGTACATAACCCTGAAGTATTCACTAGGTACTTACAAAGTTGAATGTATTGGTCCTATGAAATCTGTTGAAAGTGTTCATCAAGAAAATCCAATATTTTCTTAGTAAAAGTATGATAATACCAGTTCCTTCTATGACCACTTAGTTCATAATAGCTACGTATAAACCAATATCGAACAAACAGTTGATTGTGTGGATCTGCCCTAAGCCCATAACCAAACAAGGAACAGGAAATGAGGCGGAAACCACACATTCTACGGTCTATCGGATATTCTTCATACGTAACCCAGATGCATAAACTAAGAAATTATAGAATTAACAATGATTATTCGTTAGTTACATGATAAACCGATTGTTTGTAGAGTTTTGATGTTTGTCCTGGAAAATCCTATATTTTCCCTAAGTTCAAGTTGTTGTCTTAACTGTTCCAAAACTAAAAAGTATAAGTCATTTCTAAGATTATGTTGTTAAAGCATTGTTCTGTTTGAAAACCCTGGCTACCACCAGTAATGTATAATAGTTTTATTACTTAAAATAAAGCTAGTCGAAGATGTATTGTTCTGTATACTAAAAGTGTTATTAATACTCTCCTGTGATCACTTAGTACATACGAGCAATATAAATCTAAATCGAACAGACATTCGATTGGGTGATTCTGCCCTAAGCCCACAACCAAACAAGGAACACGAAATGAGGCGGAAATCACACATCCCACTGCATGCCAGATAGTGATTTCATATCACCCTGATGTATATACTAAGTAATCACATAAATATTAACCTTGATGACTGTTTGTTAAGTATATTATTACGTGAACGAGTCGTTGTTTCCCCAGTGAGTTCTTATAACCATGCTAATGGACGATAACCAATACGATGTACTTCGGACGTCGAAAACTGAAATAACGTTTGACACCCTCGATTGACTGTAGCTAATAGTTAGGGTGTGGGATTGTCAGTCCCGTACATATATATACACAAACTCACGCTCTCCCTCTAGGAGACTCTGGTTCCTAAGGAGTAGACTTCCCAGAAGTCGTGTCTCACAATGTAGTTCTCTCAACGAATTCACGAATAAAACTATGAAAACCCCTTTTTGTTATTAACATGTATATTTATGAAAATGGTGCCTCTGTTCAAGGTTCATATTTTGTAACACCCCGATTTTCAGGTATTGGTTCATATAAGAATTTTCTTGGTTCCAAGGTCTACTCGACGAGTTGGTTGCCCCACTCGTCGAGTAGCAGCGGGTTGGTCCGCATGTTTTAGTGACCTACTCACCGAGTCCAAGAAGGGACTCGACGAATAGGAGCTGGCAGATGAAACCCTAAATCCTGGGGTATTGCACCCTATTTAAAGGATCATTGGCCTTCCCCAGCCTCCCCTTTACAGTTCCTTGGCACCCTTAAACCCTAAATCGTGTGTGTGTGCTTCTTTGGTGTGCTAGAGCTTGGAAGAGAGATCTTGGTGAGCAACACTTGAGGGAAACATGTAAAATCGAAGCTAGGAACTTGTGGGAAGCAAAGATATACATCAGTTGACACTTTCTGGAAGGTATTAAGCTGTCTCTTTGGCTCATCTCATCTTTAACCTCTTTTTGAGTGGGTTTTAGGAAAGAATTTTGTGTTTGAGGCAAGATCTGAAGTTGCAACTTCAGATCTGGACTCCCTTTGGTCTCTAGATCCATAAAGGTAGCATCTTTGGCAAGTATGAGCCTTCCCTCAAGTGTTGGACTTCATTTCAAGCTTAGCTTTGTCATTTTAGGGCCGTAAAGCTTTGCATGCACGTAAAGTTTGCAACTTTACGTGATAAGCAGGCCTTGGAAGGTTGGATCTGCAATTTGGAGCCTTTGCATGGCTTAAAAAGCATCTGTATGGATGAAGGACTGAAGGGACTCGGCGAGTCGTATGAACGACTCGGCGAGTCCGATGAAGGTTGTCATAGACTCGGCGAGTCAGTAGAGTGACTCGGCGGGTCCGTTGAAGATTGTCATGGACTCGGCGAGTCGGTGAGTGACTCGGCGAGTAGTCGAGGGTGCTCGACGAGTTGAGGTTAACATGGACTGTTGACCTTTCCAGTTGACCTTGACTTTGACCAAGGGTTGACTAGTTGACTTATGGGGATATCTCAGGAATTTATGAACTTTGGGATGTGTTGGATATAGGTGGTGGAGTTGGTGGCGGTGATCCGGGAGTTGAGCTTTCTATTTCCAGTCGGCAGTTGCGAGGTGAGTTATCCTCACTATACTCAAGGTTCTAAGGCACCAAGGCCGGCCCTTTGGATTGTTATCTATTTATGATTTGCTAGTATAATCTGTTAGATCGGTATCCTAGAGGGTAGGAAATATCTTGTGGTATGTGGTATGACCTGTTAGTTCGATATCCTAGAGGGTAGGATAATATTATATGTTATGTGGCATGATCCGGTAGATCAGTTACTGTCTATAGACTGTTATGTGATTATCTGTTATATGTACACATGTTTGTTGGCGGTTGAGGCTTATCTGCTCTGTGCGAAGGCCAATAGACCTGGGCATTCCAACCTGTTGGTTGTGGGCCGTGAGTATTCCATCCCAAGGATGACTGGACTCATAGTATGTGGGCATTCCAACCTATTGGTTGTGGGCCTGGGCTATTCCATCCCGAGGATGATTGGACCCATAGTATGTTGGCATTCCAACCGGATGGTTGAGGGCCTGGGGTATTCCAACCCGATGGTTGACTGGAGCCATAGTATGCTGTTTATGATTATATGTGTATTATTGTGGGTATGGGTATTTTGGGGGAACTCACTAAGCTTTCGGGCTTACGGTTTCAGTTTATTGTTTCAGGTACATCAGGGGATTGCGGCAAGGCGAAGGCATGATCGTACAGCTCCTCATGATTTGTTTACTTTTCTGGGAAACTATGATATTATACATTTTGAAAACAAAGTTGTAGTGTATTTTAATGGTTTGAAATGTTTTTAAAAGTTTAAATTTGGCATGATTTTTAAGGGTGTTACAAGTTGGTATCAGAGCCTTGGTTTGAGTGAATTGGAGGAACGCACGTGTGACTCCAGTCTCAAATCAAGGAAAAGATTTTCAAAATGATTTTTTTCAAATGGTTTTAAAAATAAGTAAAGGAGGATGCAAGGTGTACGATCAGCTGGAGCTAGTAAGTGACCCCAAAATACCATACAGTTATTTGATTATGTGATATGTTAGAGCAGCATGCTAGTGCTAGGCTAGGGATCTTCAGGAATTGCATGATAGAATTGCCTGATTACATGATGCCTGGTAGCCTAGGGTTTTCCTTATATGAGATTGACATCATTACTGTAGTTGCTTAGTGTATGCATCACGGTTGTACATACCTAAGATCTTATAGCCTGAGAATGTTTGGTTTGGCCTTATTTCCTGTTCTTGTTTGATGAAGGGCTTAGGGTAGGATCAGGTATTCGAAAGTCTATAGGGTCCAGCTTTATGTATGACTAGCATACACTAGTGCTGCAGGGTTGGTGGAAGTTTCATGGTTGGGTGGGTTGTGCGAGACCGGTAGGTCAGTTGTGAGACAGTTAGCCTTCCTCTAGGAGTGAGGTTGAGCGACCACCAGGTATATGTATAGTGCTAGGGTGTTGTGGTGATACTTGAGACAAATATGGGTAGGTGTGGAAGGTAGTAGGGGCCCATACTACTGAAAGCACATGACCCATACGCGTAGCAAGGAAGTCACAACCCCTAGGGTTTAGTCGGGAGTTGGTTCCCGGTTATTTATGCGGATTTGCTGATATCTTCCTGTTATATTTTCAGTATGGTGGTTACGAGGCGTTTCGTGACAGGATCCGGATCGGGATCAGGACAGGGTGATCAGGAGGCCCCAGCAGCACCTGAGGTTATCGGCCAGGAGGAGCCATTGTTGACAGAGGATCGAGTCAGTAAGATCATCCACGAGGAGGTGGTCGAGATTGTCCGGGGTCAGATTCCGGAGTTGTTTGGGACTATCAAGTCCGCTATGATGGAGTACTTTGATGACAGATATGCAGCCCTTACTGAGACAGCTTCCGCTGCAGGCACCGCGGCTGTACTAGCGACAGGAGGGGGAGCGGGCCGAGTTTTTCAGTACCGGGACTTCGATAACACGAAGCCCCCAACTTTTGATGGTACTCAAGATCCCATTGTAGCCATGAGGTGGCTGTCGGATGTGGAGGGGTGTTTCTTTACTTGTTCATGTCCTACTGACCAGAAGGTCAGATGTGCCCTGAACCTGCTGAGGTCCGGGGCAAAGGACTGGTGGATACTGATGACGGGGTTGTATACAGATAACCAGAGAGCTGCTGTTACGTGGGAGCAGTTCGGGGATATGTTCCGTGCTCGCTACATTCCAAGGGTCGATCGTGAGCGGTTATCTCAGGAGTTTTTGGAGCTGAGACAGGGTACTGAGACGGTGACGGAGATCACCAGTATGTTTACTGAGAGGGCGATGTTTTGCCCGGAGTTTGCCTCGGAGCTGGCTCAGATGACACGCTATCTGAGCATGCTCAAGACTGACATCCGTCAGTTTGTTGCCACTCAGAGATGTGATACTCTGCTGGAGTTACAGGAGGCCGCCAGGCGGCGTGAGTTAGAGATTGAGCTGCAGTTGAGGGAGCAGCGGCAGGCCCCAGCGCAGTTGCAGCCGGCGCCGAAGCGGTCCAAGACCGCTGATACCAAGATTGGAGGACAGCCAGGCCGCACTTGTGGGAAGTGCGGAAAGACTCATTCAGGGGCGTGCCGAGCAGGGATTGGGTGCCACCGATGTGGCAGACAGGGCCATATGGCCAGGGATTGCAGGCAGCCGACTCCGACTTCCGGAGTCAGGCTTTGCTATCATTGTGAGCAGGTGGGCCATATGAAGGCCCAGTGTCCTCTACTAGCCGCCAAGCCGGCGCAGGCTCCAGCGCCGACTACTTTGAGGATTACGGATGGGAGACCAGTCAGGGCAGAGCCTCCGAAGGCTCAGGGTCGTGCCTTCCAGCTTACAGCCGAGGAGGCTAGGGCAGCACCGGATGTGGTTGATGGTATGTTTCTATCCCTTATCTTATTGATCTCATATGTTTTATGCTTATCTGTCTATACCTGCGTTTAGGTACGTTTTTAGTGAACTCCTTGCCTGCATTGGTTTTATTTGACTCGGGGGTGAGTCGGTCATTTGTATCACATACTTTTAGTAAGGAGTCCAGCATGCCAGTGGGCGAGCTAGAGTGTCCGTTGCGAGTTTCGATCGCCAACGAGCACGGGGTTTCTGCTTCTTCGGCCTCTCGAGGATGCGGGTTGGAGATCTTCGGAGTGTCCTTTTGATAGATATTATACCGATTCCCGTGGGGGATGTGTGTGTGATCGTAGGGATGGATTGGCTTAGCCGTTTTGGTGTCATGATAGATTGTGAGGGCCAGCGAGTGGTAGTTTGAACCCCAAGTGGGGGAAAACTGATTGTATATGGCGAGGGCACCAGAGTGGGATCAGGGTTCTGTTCAGCTGCCAGGGCTCGGCAGTATAATCAGCACGGGTGTGCGGGTTATCTAGTGTATGTGGTGGATACGCGGGCTAGGGATCCGACTCCAGTTTCAGAGGTTCCAGTGGTTAGAGAGTTTACTGACGTGTTCCCGGAGGAGTTATCAGGAGTGCCTCCGGAGAGGCAGGTCGAGTTCAGGATCGACCTAGTGCCGGGTGCGGCCCCTATTGCCAAGGCTCCGTACCGGTTGGTACCACCAGAGATGCAAGAGTTGTCATCACAGCTGCAGGAACTGCTGGGAAAGCAGTTCATTCGACCTAGCAGTTCTCCATGGGGAGCACCGATCCTCTTCGTCAGGAAAAAGGACGGTTTGCACCGGATGTGCATTAATTATAGGGAGCTGAACAAGTTGACGGTGAAGAACCGTTATCCACTCCCGAGGATAGACGACCTCTTCGATCAGTTGCAGGGTGCATCTTGGTTCTCCAAGATTGATTTGAGGTCGGGATATCATCAGGTCCGGGTCAGAGAGGAGGACGTGGAGAAGACCGCATTTCGAACTCGTTATGGTCATTACGAGTTCGTGGTGATGCCCTTTGGGCTCACCAACGCGCCGGCAGTATTCATGGACCTGATGAATCGGGTCTGTAGACCGATGCTTGATCGCTCGGTCATTGTGTTCATAGATGATATCTTGGTGTATTCCAAGACCCGAGAGCAGCACGAGGAGCACCTCAGGGAGTTGTTGGGAGTTCTGAGACGAGAACGGTTGTATGCCAAGTTCTCGAAGTGTGAGTTTTGGTTGCGAGAGGTCCAGTTCCTCGGACATCTCGTTAACCAAGAGGGGATTTTGGTCGACCCGGCCAAAATAGAGGCGGTCATGCAGTGGGAGGTTTCGAAATCTCCCTCAGATATCAGGAGTTTTCTGGGATTGACAGGGTACTACCAGAGATTAATACATGATTTCTCCAAGATTGCAGAATAAATGTAATAAAAACATAAATAATACTAAGAGAGCTTACTACAAGTAGAGAGATCGTAGAATTCCGACCATCCTAACCGAATATAAGACAAGACGAGACAATGACGGTCGATAAGATGTCGGTGTGATCAATATCACAATCATAAGGTTAAAGAAGTGGTAAGGTAGTCGAAAACGGAGACGTTTGTTGTGTTTGGCAGCCGATGACCAAAAAACGATCAACAATAAAAGGTTATCTAGCCGGAAAGAAAAAACAATCAACCCGGAAAAAACCTGCCTGGAATAGCACAGATGGAGGCTCGATCCTAACATAGAACCGTGTCATACTGGTGTACGTCATAGAGACAAATACTTGATAATGATAGACACATATGTGTGAAGGCACTGTTGGTGCAAACATTGATTTTGATACCATGCTTGATTGTTGAAATACCCTTTGGGGTTTGTGTTGTATTGCATTTGTTTAAATGATAAAGTTAAAATACGATATTTATATAAAAAGAGACCCTAGAGGCCTAGAATATACAAGATATGCAAAATAAGAACCAATTTACAATATTTAATTAACAACATTTGTACATCTTCATGTCATTTCTTAAAAATTAAAATATATAATACAAAAAAACTCAATAATTGACGAATCTATCAGATTTCTAGAGGGCCACTCTCATAAATAGGGGCAACAATCAGGGCAGTTAGCTAGTAACCAAAACCTATCACAAGCAGTAGTGGTTACATTCAATACCCTCACAACAATTTAAACTTACAAAAAGGCTAAAAAGCAAGAAGAAAAAAAAAGAAACAACATTGATGGAACAGCAGCCATGCATAACACTTTAAAATTACAGAAATAAATAAATGCTCTCAAATTATTAGGATGTTTAAAATTTGATATATAATTTAGTGAAACTATCTATTTAATAGGTAAAATCTCACATAGACGAATCCTAATTAGGAAGTCGTGTTAATAAGGAACCCACTGCATTAATTTGTTGAATGTGCATAAGATGACACATATTTCATATTTGCAAATAGGTACACCTACAAAAACGATATTATGATCGGACTAAAATATCATATACATATATTAACTCTTAAAAAATTCAATTATTGTGGAGGAAAAATAAATATTTGTTTAATTTTTTAAGTCCAAAAGAAGTCACTCGGGCAAGCCATGCATTTTGGATCGAACTCTATATATACATATTATTACTTATCATAAAAATCTTGACTGAAAATGAGTTCCATAATCTCTCTTCTTGGGCTTCTACTCGTCATCAATATTCTATCTTTGCAATATTCTTATGCTCAGAAGAGCAAAATCTCTGCAGTTTTTGTGTTTGGAGACTCGACTGTGGACCCTGGAAACAACAATTACATTTCCACCTACTCAAGAGGGAACTTCCCTCCTTATGGCAAAGATTTCGCCAATCATGAGCCCACCGGAAGGTTCAGCAATGGCCGACTTGTCACTGATTTTATAGGTAAATATCATGTACTCTACTTTTCTTACGTCAAATATGACCCAAGTTAGATACTTCCCTTTATAAAGTTATTAATAAACATATTATAAAGACCATGAATGTGTAATTATGAGCTCTCAAAAATACTTGCTTCATCGTCGTCAGCCATTCAAAATTCAACAGGATTACAAACTTGATAAATGAAGCGTAATCAGAAGATGTATTTTTACTCACATGGCGCGCACTAGCTACATGAATTGTTCTTTTAACACTGATAGGACGAGATTTGATTTTGAACAATTCAGCAACACAGTGATTTGATTTTCTTAATGCTGATACCATTATCATTAATATTCATCTAATCAAATTCGGTTTTATACATTTGCATTCCATTCAGCTGAATTTTTGGGGGTTAAAAAGAATTTGCCTCCTTACTTGGATCCACGTTTAACCATTGAAGACCTCATGACTGGTGTTAGCTTTGCCTCTGCTGGTGCTGGTTTCGATCCCATTACCTCCCAACTTGGCGTAATCTCTCTCTCTCTCTCTCTCTCTCTCTCTCTCTCTCTCTCTCTCTCTCTCTCTCTCTCTCTCTCTCTCTCTCTCTCTCTCTCTCTCTCTCTCTCTCTCTCTCTCTCTCTCTCTCTCTCTCTCTATATATATATATATATATATATATATATATATATATATATATATATATATATATATATATATATATATATATATATATATATATATATGGGAAAAGTGAATATACCCTTAAGGGTATATAAGCTTAGGTACCCAAATACGTTAATTTTCTTAAAATCCAACCCCTAACTTGATTAATTTCAAGATTTTCAAAATTTCACTATTATCTTCCTCTTACATCACATCTTTTTGTCGAACACTGCTAGGCTATATAGATTATAGTTGAAAATGAAAATTATGTAAAAGAACAATAAATATGAAATTTATAAAAGTCTTCGAAGTAAATCAACTTAGAAGTTGAATTATAAGAACATTGGACAATTATAATGTATATATATATGACACAAAACGATGTAGTATGAGTTTGAGTATCTAAGCTTATATACCCTTAAGGGTATATTCACTTTTCCATAAATATACCCTTAAGGGTATATTCACTTTTCCATATATATATATATATATATATATATATATATATATATATATATATATATATATATATTGAATTGATAAATGACAGAATTTAATCATACATCATAATAGTAAAAAAAAAGAAGTAAGATGGCTCTCACTTGTCATGATGAATGGTATCTTTCTATTCATATATGTTATGTCGATTTCTATGTGGGCGCAAAAATTTATTTAATTTGTCCCCTGGATAAGACGTGAAGGACTAATGTTTCCATATGTAAATTATTTTACTTGCATAACAATTTATATGCATGCAGTCGTGGGACGTTCAACATCAACATTTTGTACTTGTTCATGTATATCTCCAACTTATTGTGGTCCTAGAAATTAATGTTCCTATACATGCAATCCAAATACTGTTCATACATGTGTTTTTAAGTACCTTTCATGTGGACTTTTGGTAGGATATTGTAGGGTCGGGTCGCCATGAGTTTAAAGAACATCACATGATTGCAATGAAGTTCGTACGTAGTATACACGCGTAAGATTTTTGTCAAATGTCAAGTAGTAGTACTTGTTTATGCTGTTTAGAAAGTGAAAGAACATGATATTTGTCTGTCATTAGAATCGATGTTTAATTAGCATTATACTCATTAATCAATGCACAAACATGTGGTCCATTTGCAGAGAGCACTTACACAACCACAACAACTGGATTTATTCAGAGAATATAAAAGAAAACTACAAGCGGCAATAGGAAAAGAAAGTACAGATGATCTGGTTAGGAATGCAGGGTACATAGTTAGCTCGGGCACCAATGATTTCACCTTCAACTACTATGGACCTGTACTTGTTCGACGCTCAACTTATCCCAATATCGCGGATTATCAGAAATTTCAGTGGCATTTGATTGAACAATTCATGCAGGTTTTCCATATTTCATCTTCCTTGTTACATGATAATTTTGATATTAATATCGTAGGGATAGATCCAGGAAAATATCTAAATAAGCAAACTCAAAATTGTTATATTATATATACACATAAATCAAGGACAACAATAGTAAGCTATCATTTTTGTTACATTCTTTGTCGGGGAAAATGACTAAAACAACCTTCTATTTTCTATATATTTATTTACAAAACCAACATTAAACCCCAAAAAATCGGGCATGGCAAGTATCAAGGAATTCATCAATAAATGAATGATAGAAATTTTATTTGTTTTATATAACGCTTTTCTACATTCTGTTCAAAAGCGGAGGGTTAGTCATTAATGATACTAGACAATTTCATGTGATTGACCCAACTGCACGTTATAACTTAACCACATATCAATATATCATGTGACGCCTTAATCTTGATTGACACGTAGCTGCAATAGCTTTCCAATGAACAGAAAACATAATCAAAGAAAAAGCAGTAGCGAAAATGTTAGTCCAGTCATATAATCAATTATTCATTGTAGATGAATAATAATTTCAGTAGAAACCATCAGTAACCAACCAACTGTATTGCTTCAATAAGTTTTAAGTACATAACTTTATTTAAATCAATTAAAATCATGATAAAAGAGATTCAGCAACGACTTATACTATTAACGAGTTATGGAGGGACACAGCTTATTATATCATAAATGATATGTTGGGACAGGATGAAGAAGATAATTTATTATTTAATTAAACGATACATCTTTATTATTTAATTAAACGATATCTTTAATATAAACGTTTTTTTCTGTCCTACATATATTACTGTTGAAGGACGACAACTTGGTGTGAATAGTTATGATGTAGCTCCAATATAATGATTATGAATTACAGGATCTGTTGGATGAGGGTGCAATGAAGATAGGAGTGGTTGGTATACCTCCAATTGGATGCTTGCCTGCTATCATTACCATCAACTCAAAGAAACCTATCTCCAATCGTGAATGTATTGAAAATCTTAATTCCCTTGCAAGAGATATTAATCAAATGCTAAAAACTAATCTTAAAGGCCTTCAAAGACCTGGCACCAAGATCGTGTATGCAGATATATACAACCCTCTCATCGATATGGTTAACCATAAGACTAAATATGGTAACTCCATCACTCTACATCTATTGTTTTTCATCAAAACTGATATCGATCATGCAATCAAACTATGATTGAGTCTTTTGTGTTTTAAGATAATGTTTTTTTCTTGTTCCCTTGATAGGTTTTGAAGAGGCTCATAAGGGTTGTTGTGGAACTGGTTTGATTGAAGCAGATTTTGGGTGCAACCCAACTTCTCCATTGTGTGATGATGTCTTAAAGTATGTATTTTGGGATGCATTCCATCCGACCGAAAAGGGTTACCAGATTATCTTCAATTCCCTCAAATCGCTCATTCAAGATAACATTGCATGAGTGTTACATCCCATGATTATTGTATCTTTTTCGGTGTTTTAAATTTTTGACCATTTGTAACACACTGTAGTCAATAATCTCAAATAAAAGTATAATGTTTCTTTAGAATTTCAAAAAACTAAATATACATACAGATTACCAGTTGATATATAAAGATAACTCCTCACCGGGAAAAACTTAAAAAACAATCCACAATCCAGCCGAGTCGTAACTGAAAACAAACTAATGCAGAAACCAAACATCTAAAATATTGACAACTGAAACCTAAACCATAATGCAAAATATTATCTTAGAATTTTGGGATCTTAAGAATATCAATATACTTGATATTTCTTGGATCGTGATTGCAATCACTTTCAAAAATCTATGATTTCGACCCTATAGCCAGGGGTATCACGAAATCAGATTTGGGATAATCCAAAGAGCTTCAATTTAAAAGTCAGACTACTTGTAAATCAGAAACACAAATATACCTTGATGTTTTTATGTTCTTGAGAGATAGAACAAATCAATATATGATTTTCGTGTATAAGTTCCAACCCTTTTTCTAGAACCATAGAAAGGTTCTTATATTAGAGGGAAAAGTAGTTAAACGGAAGTTGCCTCTTTTTGGCGCCAAAAATCATTGGTTATTAAGACATAATCAATTCATGACATCATCATGATATCACTAAAGGTTTTGGGAATTTTGTAAAGACATTTAGTTACTTTATATAGATTCATTATACTTTTAAATGAGGAAAGTTTGCCCTATCCTACCCGTTCGGCTAACGACTCTCCACCAATCAAGGAAGCGGTGGGTGAGAATGGACACCCATTAAACGGCCATTTTATAGGCCATAACCTTATACCCCCTTATAGATCGGCTTCGTGAATGAGGCCTACTAACGGTAAGACTAGCATTTAAGTTATACATATATATATATATATATATATATATATATATATATATATATATATATATATATATATATATATATATATATATATATATATATATATATATATATTAATCTTATAATATTATAAGTATAAGGTTGAATTTTAAAACTTGTAAAATTCTACGGTTTGAAATTTAAATAGTTCAAATTAAAACTTTTAATCACAAAACTTAAATTTCAAAACTTGAGGACAAGTTTTGAACTTTTCAAAACACAAAGGAACAAATAGAAAATAATATAAATTAAACAATTAATTTAATGATTATCTAAATTTGACCTAGTCAATATTACTTGCAAGATAATTCAACAATTAATTCAAATAATCAATTATTATCAAATAAGGAAATTATTATTTAAACAATCGGTAAAAATCTTTTGTTTTGTTGAGGATATTAACAAAAAGATGATAAAATTCGGATTTTATTGAACCAAAACGATTTAGGTAAGTATCCTCAAGCAAAACAGCAAGAAATCTCGAAAATCACTCTGACAGACGCTCCGACTCGCTGAGTCCCCTTATGGACTCGTCGAGTTCATCCTACTCGTCGAGTCCACAATGGGAATCGCCGAGTCTGTCAGTCAGGAGGCAGAAAAACGATTTTTTTTCAAAGCTTGAACAAATAAAAAATGCATCAATTCAATAGAAATCAATCAAAGCTCTGATACCATTGATGGGTTTGAGCCATAAGAACTTTCCTATGTGCACATGCAAACCCTAATGCTTGGATCTAGGTTTCTCTAATTGAACATGCAATTTATCCAAGTCTTGCAAACCCTAGATCTAGTGAGTATAATTCAAATTTAATGAGACAAATCAGATCTAGATGATTACCTCTTGTTGCTTGCTTGAATCTTTTTGTTCTTGGAGCTTAGAGTCACTCATCTAATGGCTTACAAACACCAACTAGCAAGAGGATGATTTGGAGAGAGGAGAGAAAGGTAGAAATCGGCCGTAGGGTTCCAAGGAAGCAAGTGTAGCCGATTTCCATAACCCAAGGGGTCTATTTATACTGTGAGCTTCTAGGGTTTCAGCCAAAACCCTAATGGACAACTTAATCACCAAGCAGCCCATGGAACCTTCTGGAGTAAGGCCTTGGACGAAATCTTGATGGGATCCTTCCCATAATTTCATCCACCCCTTATCCATGAAGGTTTCCTAGCCCAAAATACAACTATCACATATTTGACAGTTTAAGCCCCTTTATTCAATTAATCTCTTTTAGTCACCAAATTAATTCTTAATTAATCTGTGACCAATATCAATTAAATAATATGATCATACCTTTAATATATTATCCTCAAAATATATTAATAAATCATAATATATTCTCTCTCTTCATAAATCACCCTGTCAAGTTGTTATGGTGAAGGCAACCCAAAAGAACCATGCACAACCGGGTCAAGTACTTACCAAATATAGTTACTGGCTTAGACACTAATCCAACAGTCTCCCACTTGGATAAGTCTAGTAACTACAAATGCAAGCACAATCCGATTAGTAATCGTAGCTCTCAAAGACGCTCTTAAACTCTGATCTTATTAGTAACCTGTCCTTTAGATAAGGGATCGTATAATCCTCTGTTCTAGATATCATGTGGACAATTACATGGAACATAGTCATACTTATTGTCCGTCAGTTAGTTTCTCAATCTCAGATTCATTTGACATAGAACTTAATTGAACACATCAATTCAGTCCTGACCGAGCCCGACACATAAGTCAAATCAAATCATCGAGGGGCCCTGATATCGCTTTTACCCTCTTAGGATAAAAGGAACAGATAAACTTCGACTTATATGCATTTATTATCCACTAAGCAAATCATACACAACAATGCATTTTATAACATCAAGTTACTGATGCGTTTACGCATTATCAATGCACAACCAATTAGCAAACGACAAACCATATATCTAGGTTTTAAGACCATATGATATTACCATCTTGCGATCGCTCGTGATGAATTCCATGAAGCCATTCCAGCAAGCGTGGGTTTATTCCAATGCTCAAATCAAGTTCATAAGCACTCATGAACGTTGTAGCAATCCTTTGCTATGTCTAATACATTTTAGACATTCTACACACCAATTCATGACAGTCTTCATTCATATCTACTTCCGACATATGAATGACTATGGACCGTTCGAATAATTCGATCATTATCAAATAATTCAATTATTCAGGAAGTCAAAACATGCAAAATGAAACAATAGGTAAATGATTAACATAAGACAGTAACATTAATAATACTCTTTAATTTAATCATCGAATGTTAATTACAATTTATCTATTACACGTTTCTAAATTATCTAATCTAAACTAATATCATCCTTCAGCCCGATGCTCCTAGCGTGTTGTAAGTGCTTAACCCTGCTCAGTCCCTTGGTAAGCGGATCTGCTGGGTTATCCTCTGACGATACCCTCTTCACTACGAGGAGTCCTTCTTCCACCCGATGTCGAATAAAGTGATATTTTCTGTTGATATGTCGAGATTTACTGTGATCTCTTGGTTCCTTGGTCAAGGCAACCGCTCCTTCATTATCACAGAAAAATTCCATAGGCTCTTGTATGGCCGGCACAACTCCAAGGTTTCCAATGAAGTTCTTCAACCATATTGCCTCCTTTGACGTTTCGCTTGCCGCTATATACTCTGATTTGCACGTTGAATCAGCTACGGTCTCCTGTTTGGAACTTTTCCAAGTCATTGCTCCTACATTAAGGGTAAAGACCCATCCCGACTGCGAACGGTAGTTGTCCCTGTCGGTCTGAAAACTGGCGTCACTGTACCCTCGCACCTTTAAATCATCACTCCCACCGAAGACTAGAAACCATTCCTTGGTCCTCCGAAGATACTTAAGAATATTCTTGACTGCGATCCAATGCGCTCTGCCAGGGTTCCCTTGATATCTGCTGACCATGCTCAAAGCGAAGGCCACATCAGGGCGAGTACAAGTCATAGCATACATGATTAAGCCAACTGCGGAAGCGTAAGGTACTCGGCTCATCTCTGCTATCTCGACTTCAGTACTCGGCCTTTGAGTCTTACTCAACTTGGCATTACTTTAGATTGGTAACTCCCCTTTCTTTGAATTCTCCATACTAAAACGTTTTAGTACTTTGTCCAAGTAAGTATTCTGACTAAGTCCTATTAGTCTCTTACTTCTGTTTCTCACTATCCTTATTCCCAGAATATAGGAAGCCTCTCCGAGGTCTTTCATAGCGAAGCACTTCCCGAGCTAGGACTTAACCTCCTGCAATGTTGGGACGTCGTTTCCTATGAGCAGTATGTCATCGACATACAATACGAGGAAGCTTACTACACTCCCACTGGCTTTGACATATACACATGATTCATCCTCGCTTCGCAGAAAACTAAACTCTTTGACCTTCTCATCAAAACAAAGATTCCACCTGCGAGACGCTTGCTTAATTCCATAAATGGACTTCTCAAGCTTACACACTTTATTGGGATGCTTAGCATTGACAAAACCCTCTGGCTGAGCCATGTAAACATCCTCATCCAACTTTCCATTAAGGAAAGCGGTATTGACATCCATCTGCCATATTTCATAGTCATGAAATGCAGCAATGGCCAGCATCACCCTGATAGACTTTATCTTCGCAATTGGTGAGAAGGTTTCGTCGTAGTCAACTCCAGAAGTTTGAGTGAAACCCTTCGCAACCAATCGTGCCTTATAAGTGTGCACATTCCCATCCATGTCAGTCTTCTTCTTGAAGATCCACTTGCACCCGACCGTCTTACGACCTGGTACATTGTCAACCAAATTCCAAACTTGGTTGTCATATATGGACTGAATCTCACTGTGCATAGCCTCTTTTCATTTTGCAGACTTCGGGCCTGCCATGGCTTCCTTATAGCTGTTAGGTTCATCCAGATTCACTAGTGTAGTATCACTAATGAATGTATCCCCTTCTGTAGTAATATGAAAACCATAAAACTGGGGTGGAACACTAACCCTTTCGGAACGTCTAAGAGGTAAGGACTCGTCAATCGGTTCAACCGGAGTTTCCTCCTCGGGTTGAGCACCAGTGTTAGAGGTTCCTTCATCGCTCGACTCTTGAAGCTCTTCAAGATCGATTTGCCTCCCACTATCTCCTTGGCTTATGAGTTCTCACTCTCGGAAAACCCCTCTCCTCGCAACGAAGACAACATTGTCACTCGGTCTGTAGAAGAGATATCCAAAGGATTTCTGCGGGTAGCCGATGAAAATACATCGCTCACTACGAGGTTCGAGCTTGTCATGAGTCTCTCGTCTTACGAAAACCTCGCAACCCCAAACCTTGATATGTGCCAACGAGGGAGCCTTCCCTGTCCACATTTCGTGAGGTGTTTTGGCAACCTTCTTCGTAGGGACTAAGTTAAGGATATGGGCGGCAGTCTCTAAGGCATACCGCCAGAATGAGATAGGTAGTGAAGCACGACTCATCATGGAACGAACCATATCTAGTAAGGTTCGATTACGCCTCTCAGCCACACCATTCAACTGTGGTGTCCTAGGTGGCGTCAATTGCGAAACAATTCCGCATTCCTTGAGATAGTCGTGGAATTCAAGACTTAGGTACTCTCCACCTCGATCAGATCGAAGCATCTTGATTTTCCTGCCCAAGTGATTCTCCACTTCTTGTTTAAACTCTTTGAACTTTTCAAAGGTTTCTGACTTGTGCATGATTAAGTAGATATACCCATACCTGCTATAATCGTTTGTGAAAGTCACATAGAAGCGATTTGCATCTCTCGTGGTGGATCTAAAGGGTCCACATACATCTGTATGTATGAGATCCAATAAACCGTCACCCCTCGCACAAGTGCCAATGAAGGGTGACTTGGTCATCTTTCCAAGTAAACAAGACTCGCACACGTCATCGTCCCTAAGGTCGAATGACTCCAACACTCCATCATTTTGGAGTTGGGCTATGCGTTTCTTGTTGACATGTCCAAGACGACAATGCCACAAGCATGCCTTATCCATACTATTGGAAGAATCCACACACAACACATCATTTCCTAAGTTATCTAAACCATCACAGTTTCATATATTCCATTACAAGGCAATGCTTCAAAATATAAAACATTATTAAGATAAGCATAAATAGAACCCTTTTCATTATCAAATAAATATCTAAAACCTTGTCTATATAAACCATGAAATGAAATGATGTTTCTTTCCATATATGGCGAATAGCAACAATTATTCAAATTTAAATCTAATCCATTACTAAGCACTAAGGAGTATACTCCAATCTTGGTGACAAGCGACGTTCTTCTGTTTCCCATGATCGGATTCATCCTTCCTTGCTCCACATCCCTATTTCTTCTTAGTCCCTGCAAATCAGAACAAATATGAAAACCACATCCTGTATCAAGAACCCAAGAAGTAGCATGTGATAAATCATTAGATTTAATTGTGTAAATACCTGCAAAAGATGGCTTGATCTTCCAATCCTTGATGTCCTGCAGATATTCCGGGCAGCTTCTCTTCCAATGCCCTATCTTGTGGCAGTAGTGGCACTCTGCCTCCTTAGGGTTAGAGTTGGGTTTAGCAGAACCAACTTTGGTTCCACTAGAAGAGGTGCTATCTTGGGACTTTCCCTTGTGGTGGCCCCTTGACGGAGCCTTCCTCTTCTTACCCTTCCCTTGCCCTATTGCCAAGACAGGGGCAGCAGCTGGAGTTGGAGTTGATGCAATAGATTTGTCTTTGAGGTTGCTCTCAGCAGTCCTCAACAAGCCCTGAAGCTTGCTCAAAGAGACCTCTTCCTTATTCATGTGGTAGGTCATGCGGAATTGGCTATAGCAGGAAGGCAATGAGTGAAGGATGATGTCAATTTCCAGCTCTTCATAGAAGTTTACATTTAACTTCAGCAGGCGATCGACATATCTCTGCATCTTTTGCAGATGAGCGGTAAGGGACTCTCCATTACCCATTTTGGTAGTGATCATCGAAGTGATGATCTCGTACCTTTCTTGCCTAGCGCTCTGGTGGTAGCGTTCCAGCAGATCCTGATGCATCTCATATGGGTACTTGTCCTCATAGGACTTCTGGAGTTCTGCAGTCATAGTCACTAGCATGATGCAATGGACTTTCGTGGCATCACGCTCGTGGGCCTCATAGGCCACGATCTCTTCAGCGGTAGCAGTGTCGATGTCAATCTCCTTTAGCTTCTCATCGAGGACATCTTCTTTGTCCTCGTAGCGAGTGACCATACGAATGTTGCAGATCCAATTACTGAAATTGGTCCCATCAAAGATCACTTTCCCACACAAGTTCATGAGTGAGAACGAACCAGAGGATTTTGAACCAGAAGCGTTGTTGTTTGCGTTCGACATCTGAAAAGGAAAAAGAACAAAGTTGATTAGAAACAAATTTCCCCAATTAATCATCCAAATGAAAAATTAGGGCTAGGAACCAACAACATTATTCACAAATTAGAAAAGGGATGCCGTAATCTAACAAGTAAATAATTTGAAGGCAAGTGAATGTCGATTCACTAATTCTCCACCATGAAAAACGAAAAAGAGATTAAGTTTTAAATGTATTGAAAAACTCCAAGATCTTTTGAGATTCATTGAACTTTTCAATGGCATGTTTAAATCTCGATATGCCCCTCTAGTTTGTGACTGGGATGCCGAGGATCACAAAGCGGGTGTGAATAACCATGCAAATGTACATGGTGCCCTCATTGTTACAGTCACCTATTCGATGTGCTGGTTAACCACACACGCTCCATCGAACTATGACAAACAATGAGTCACCCTTTGCCACCTTTGCTTAGAACCCAATTAATGTGCCGGTTAACCACACACGCTCCATTAACGTCTTAGCAAGGGTACAAAGTGTAATTTCATGGAATTGCATCAAATTCACTTTTGCCTAAAGTAACTAAGATTGGGAATTTTGTAAAGACATTTAGTTACTTTATATAGATTCATTATACTTTTAAATGAGGAAAGTTTGCCCTATCCTACCCGTTCGGCTAACGACCCTCCACCAATCAAGGAAGCGGTGGGTGAGAATGGACACCCATTAAACGGCCATTTTATAGGCCATAACCTTATACCCCCTTATAGATCGGCTTCGTGAATGAGGCCTACTAACGGTAAGACTAGCATTTAAGTTACACATATATATATATATATATATATATATATATATATATATATATATATTAATCTTATAATATTATAAGTATAAGGTTGAATTTTAAAACTTGTAAAATTCTACGGTTTGAAATTTAAATAGTTCAAATTAAAACTTTTAATCACAAAACTTAAATTTCAAAACTTGAGGACAAGTTTTGAACTTTTCAAAACACAAAGGAACAAATAGAAAATAATATAAATTAAACAATTAATTTAATGATTATCTAAATTTGACCTAGTCAATATTACTTGCAAGATAATTCAACAATTAATTCAAATAATCAATTATTATCAAATAAGGAAATTATTATTTAAACAATTGGTAAAAATCTTTTGTTTTGTTGAGGATATTAACAAAAAGATGATAAAATTCGGATTTTATTGAACCAAAACGATTTAGGTAAGTATCCTCAAGCAAAACAGCAAGAAATCTCGAAAATCACTCTGACAGACGCTCCGACTCGCTGAGTCCCCTTATGGACTCGTCGAGTTCATCCTACTCGTCGAGTCCACAATGGGAATCGCCGAGTCTGTCAGTCAGGAGGCAGAAAAACGATTTTTTTCAAAGCTTGAACAAATAAAAATGCATCAATTCAATAGAAATCAATCAAAGCTCTGATACCATTGATGGGTTTGAGCCATAAGAACTTTCCTATGTGCACATGCAAACCCTAATGCTTGGATCTAGGTTTCTCTAATTGAACATGCAATTTATCCAAGTCTTGCAAACCCTAGATCTAGTGAGTATAATTCAAATTTAATGAGACAAATCAGATCTAGATGATTACCTCTTGTTGCTTGCTTGAATCTTTTTGTTCTTGGAGCTTAGAGTCACAATTGTCACTCCTCTAATGGCTTACAAACACCAACTAGCAAGAGGATGATTTGGAGAGAGAAGAGAGGGGTAGAAATCGGCCCTAGGGTTCCAAGGAAGCAAGTCTAGCCGATTTCCATAACTCAAGGGGTCTATTTATATTGTGAGCTTCTAGGGTTTCAGCCAAAACCCTAATGGACAACTTAATTACCAAGCAGCCCATGGAACCTTCTGGAGTAAGGCCTTGGACGAAATCTTGATGGGATCCTTCCCATAATTTCATCCACTCCTTATCCATGAAGGTTTCCTAGCCCAAAATACAACTATCACACATTTGACAGTTTAAGCCCCTTTATTCAATTAATCTCTTTTAGTCACCAAATTAATTCTTAATTAATCTATGACCAATATCAATTAAATAATATGATCATACCTTTAATATATTATAATCATAATATATTAATAAATCATAATATCTTCTCTCTCTTAATAAATCACCCTGTCAAGTTGCTATGGTGAAGGCAACCCAAAAGGACCATGCACAACCGGGTCAAGTACTTACCAAATATAGTTACTGGCTTAGACACTAATCCAACAAACCTAAATATATTTTATTTGTGTTAAAAGAGAACAATTGGCGATAGTTACGTTTGACCTTGTTGTTAACTCATTTAACTAACTTAGGACCATAAATGTAAGAGTTTTGGTGGAGGAGGGGTCGTTTGTGAAAATATGTAAACTACTATTAAGTTTCTAATCAATTGGTGACCAAAGTGAGAAAAGGGAACTTGCACAACAAGAAACGACACCTTTAGCGATGCCTCTTTGGCAACGATAACATCTTAGCAAAGACATCATATGAGACGCGCCTTTTGTCACCGCTAAAAGTGTTGGTCATTGCTAATACCTTCTACTGGTGATCTGTGTGTCCCACAGGAAATTGGCTCATGGCCATATGTTTGTACAATGATCCATCGGCTAGGGTTTATTTTCAAGGGAAGCAATAGCGACGACGTCAATTGTGATGACGTGTCGCCGCTAATGCTATCGATCTGTGTGACCTACGACAGAAGAAATCTTGGCCCTATGTTTTTCCCTGATCCAACAACTTATAGTCACGTAGAAAAGATGCATCAATTTCCCTCTGAGGGTCGTCGCTATTACCATGTTGTTGTCGCTAAAGGTGTTGCCGCGAAAGGGTAACCCCTTTTCCTTGTTCCTTCGTCCCATAATTGGTACCCAACATTGCTGCTTTTCTCTAAACTATTCTCTGGAGACTAGACTGCTTCGCATGTGAATTGTGACGATTATCACCACATCATTAACTGACACTACTGCCCTCCAACCCTACTCAGCTTGTCAGACTGTTTCCGCCCTCACTCAACATTACCGACGATAGAAAGCCATCTTCTCCGGCTATATCTGATGATGGTAATGTGCTCGACATCCCTCCGTTCTCTTTCTATTTCTCTTCTGGGCTTAATTTCAAACATAATTTTATGAGTTTTGTGATTTTAAGAACCAATAAAGCCACCATATCACCACCGACACAGCAGATCTATTTTCTGGCGACCACCACCATAGCACCATCGGTGGATTTTGAAGTTTTCCGGCCATAGCTGCATTTTTTCGACCACAAAAGTGCATTTTACTGTTATAATATCGTGAATATGCATGTGTATGTATTTGGTATATATGTTAATATGTTTCTTTATATTTGATTTTTCTTTGGTTTAGGTTTTTGTGGTCAAGTATATATGTGTATTTGGCAGTGAATGGATTAAAATTTCCTCATATGATTTTTTGTATATAATTTTTCTTTGATTTAGGTTTTTATGGTCAAGTATAAAATTAGTGTTACAAAATAATGGTAATTTCATAAAATAACTCAACCATTTTGAGTTTAGTGAATGAATATTTGTATATATTTGTATTTGGTATGTGTGTATATGTATATTTGTATGCATGGAATTATATGTATATGTGTATCTGGTATGGGTATATGTATATTTGGTATATGTTTATATGTGTATATGTGTGTATTTGTATGTAAAATGTTATGACCTAATTAGGCTAGTCATCAAAAAGTACATAATACATAAAGTACAATACTATAATTGAAAAAGAAAGTCGGATGTGTTGAGTATTTTAGTGTTGCGTCTTTTGGGCCTTTATTTAGTCATTTATATATCTGGGTTGCGCCTGTCCACCCGTTATTTATTATTAGGGTTATAGTATTTAAGGTGCATGCATGCACCATATTTAGTATCGTTGGAAATAGTCTTGTAACCCTACACGCTTCTAAAGTAGTAATTCTTCATCGAGTTCTTCTGAGGCTGTGGCTTATAATCATTAAGCACTTTTTGATCTATTTGTCGTGTTCATATTATTTACTTGTTTGAATCTATTTGATCGAACTAGGATTTAATCCTATCAATTGGTATCAGAGCAGGAGACTGTGTAATCTAGACGCATCTCTTCTGTTGAAAGAAGCTTTTGGGGTTTCCGCTATTATTGGATCTTGTTTCAGCCGTCACCATAGTTTGTTCAATTTTTGACGCTGATCTTGATCTTAATATTACCCTAATCTTGTTTACACATCTGGTTCATATAGGGTTTTGTTCGATATACAAACATGCATTCAGAAGATTCTCATGTTAACTCGATAAATCTTTCTAGCGGCATTGGATCCACAACCCGGATTCCTATCTTATTCCCTAGTAAATATGAAGTGTGGGCGTTGCATCTTAAAGACTACGTCCTTGGACTAGAAGACAATGGTTATCTGATCTGGGATGCCATCACAGTTGGGGCGTTTGTTTACATTGGAACTATGAGAACAATTAAAACTCAGGCTAACTATAACAAGCTTCTTCTTGAAGTGAAGGATGTTCCACAAGATGAGAAGGAAAAGTTAATTAGCAACGTCAAGGAAATGAGGATTATTAGGTTTTCCCTATGTGACATCCCCATTTTCACGGCTAGAAAAAAACGATTTTGTTTATGCTTGTTCGAAAATCAGAGTAACATTTTAAATAAAAGTGTTGCGGAATTTGTCCCAAAACAAAATATGATAAAGATTTATCAAAAGCATTTCCAAAGAAATGTATTTCATTAAAAGACTCGGGATGTCATGTTCGATACAGATCAAAAGCATAAACAGTACAACATAAGCCTTACTGCATTATTTCGTATTTACGGGCCTATAATCCCTTATCTCTCATCCAAACATCTATGCTCATGCGCCACTACTTGTAATACAAGAAACTGAGTGGGTCAGGCTTGGGAGCCTGGTGAGCACATAGGGTTTTCAACCCACAATAAATAAATTTATTATTTTCATCAACCAAACAACCCGATTAGCCCTTCCCGTTATCCTCACTTTACGCCCCTAAAACATCTAACACAAGGGATCTAGTCTAAGGACTTTCATCGGGGTGACAACACATGCTTTGGGGGTTCCTCAGCAATTCATGTCAAATAAGGCAACCATGTGGGGGATGGAGTACTGCTGGTGAGCACACAGTTCAAATAAACACCTACAGGTTGCGAGGCTGCTAGCGTTCCACTAGACTGTCTAGAATAGTCAGTGGTCGTCATCTATACTCCGCTAGATAACTGGATCATTCGTTAAAAATCCATATGCTATAAATTTAATATTTTTGGCCCAACTGTTTAAATATCAACATATGTGACCTTAAAATATCTATTTGACCATTTCAGCCCCTTTTTCATATAAAGTTACACTTTCAGCCCTTTCTTAATAAAACTGACATTTTTAGTCCTTTTTGATGAAAAGTGACATTTTTGGTCCTTAAATCATTTTCTTTGCAATTTCGGCCCATTATAGTTTATATTACAACTTCAGCCCAAAATATATTATTTGACATTTTCGGCCCTTAATTGAAAAAGATTTACACTTTTGGCCCAAATTCCGTAAGGTTTACACTTTAGATCCAAATTCCAAAAACTTTGCATTTTAGTCCAACTTTTTGCAATAAAGATCATTTTCAGCCCCTGAAATTGTTTATTTATATTTTAGACTCATACTTTAATAAATTTTACAATTTCAACCCCAAACTTCTTCATTTTCAAAATTTGGGCCCAATTATCCGTGAGGCCCAATTTTAAGCCCAATAGGCTAAAATTTATATTTTTGACCCCTTGAAAAGTATTATTTTCATAAAATCAGATTTTATTTAAATAAATACCATATTACCCTCATAAAAACCGAAAATGTCATCTTTTAACCAAATCCTTGTTGTTTTTGCAAAAATGACCCTTATAAAATCTTTGGCTTTGTTTTTCACTTCTTTAACCATAAAGACTCTTAGATCTTTGTATTATGTTGTTAGTTATGTTCTTGTTTATGAATCTTTCACACTTTTGTTATGGATCTCGAAATATAGCAATTAATAACATGATTTTCACAACACAAACCAAGGATATCACATATAACATGCAAGCACACATATATCAACACATAACACTTGTATTCTCCCCCCCCCCCCAAAAAAAAAAAACAAGTAAAAACCGAAAATAAGGGGGTATGAACTCACCTTGGATTCTTTGGTTCGGTTTTGAAGAAAGATGGAAGAAGATGAGGTTGTTTTTGGCTTGAATGCTTTCTTAGAAGAAGTATTTAAGCTTTGATGGTCCTAGAAGACATGATCACGAAATGAAGCCATATGAAGGAGTGTTCTTAGCTTAAAGATAAAAATCAAAACTTATGTGTGATAACAACTTACCAAGGATGGTGATATAAGTGAAAGATTCTCTTGAAGCCCTACTAATTTTTCAAGATTTTTGAGGAAGGTAAGGAGATGTTCTTGAAGATTTAGAGAGAGTTTGAAGAAAATTTGAAGATGGTGGTGTGGTAGTGAGGTCTTGGCCGAGAATAGAAGAAGAGAGAGAGAAGAGAGAGAGAGAGTTGAAATGATAGGTGCATGGATGTATTTGAAGTTCTTGGTTATTTGTTGAATAATTGTTCCATTATCCCTTAAACAAAAGTGAGGTGTCAATGCCTAATGATTTCCTTCATTTCTTTTTTTTATCTAGGGCCGAAATGGGCTTCATAGGAACAAGTGAATTAATTTGGGCCTACTCTTGGTCTTTGCTTGAAATCATATAGCCCAAGAATTATTTCTTCGGCCCATTGGGCTCTTGTGAATGTTCACGACCCAAATTTGTATAATAGAATATGTTTGTGGCCCATTAGGGCTAATTAGATTTGTTATGGCCCAACAAGACCCATTAGAGTAATTTATTTCATTTTAGGCCCATTATGGCCCAAAATGTTAAATATCATGAAAGCGGGTCCAATTAGAGCCCATTTAAGGATTCTAAGCCCAAAGTAGTCAAATTGGAAGCTTATTGGTCCATTAGGCCCAATAAGAAAATCCTAGCCCATATTGGACTTAAATCGGGATTTGTAGGGTTTCCAACCTTTACTTGACTATTTGAAGTGTTTGCATAGTGTTTTTGATGGAAATTTTGTTGTCATTGAATAATCATCATGCACGTTTTCCAATTTTGTTTACAAGTGTTATCATCATTGTTGTTACAATGGCATATAATTTCCTAGTTGTGACATCATCCCCCCGTTAGAGTGAATTTCGTCCCAAAGTTCTTTTGAAACTAGATTTGAGAAGGCGAGAATAAGTGAGGGTACTTCTGCTTCATTTGGTCTTCGCGTTCCCATGTGGATTCCGGTCCACGCTTTGCGTTCCAACGAACTTTCACAATCAGAATGCGACTTTGCTTAGTACGCTTCACTTCCCTGTCCATGATTTCAACTGGTTCCTCGATGAACAGGAGATTCTCGTTGATTTCGATCTCTTCCAATGGGATGACAAGAGTTTCATCGGATAAGCACTTTTTCAGATTTGAAACATGGAACACGGGGTGTACGCTGCTGAGCTCGACGGGTAGCTGCAGTCTATAGGCCACTGGGCCGATTCGGGCTAGAATCTCGAAACGAATCATCCCTTTCCAGGGAGAGACCTTCAATAACACCCGATCTCCGACTCGAAATTTCAGAGGCTTTCGCCGTTTATCAGCGTAGCTCTTCTGTCGGTCTCGCGATTCTTGTAATCGAGCTTTGATTTGAACTATCTTCTCAGTTGTTTCGCGGATGATCTTTGGTCCTGTTAGAGTGTTGCTTGGTGCCTGCCCCTTTGCTAGCTGAGAGTCACCCACCTCAGCCCAGCATAGAGGTGACGTGCATTTGCGACTGTATAACGCTTCGAAAGGACCAATTTTGATGCTTGTGTGATAACTGTTATTGTACGAAAATTCAATTAAAGGTAAGTGGGTATCCCACGACCTTCCAAAGTCTATCACTCATGCTCGAAGTATATCTTCAAGCGTCTGAATGGTTCGCTCACTTTGACCATCCGTCTGTGGGTGGTAAGCAGTGCTCACGTCGAGTTGTGTTCCCATAGCCTTTTGAAGTGATTGCCAAAAGCGTGAAGTGAATCTACTATCTCGATCCGAGATGATAGATATTGGCACTCCATGAAGTCTCACTACCTCCTTGATGTATATCCTGGTTAATCTTTCCATTTTATAGGACTCTTTTATTGGTAGGAAATGGGCAAATTTGGTTATCCTATCGTCGATCACCCAGATAGTGCCCAATCTGACTCTTATAATAATAAGATTCGTCTTCTTGACTTTGAGAGTTTTATCCAATTCATGCAATGCTTCCTTCGCGATATTCTCCGGCTTCGATGCCTCCCAAGCCGGTCGTAAGTGTTGACAGTGTTTGTTCTTGTTTCGCGAGCAGACGTGTATGTTATCAATGAAAATAATAAAAGTTTAACTAGGGATGGTTGGGAAAACTCGGTTCGTTGGGTCCATGAATGCCGCGGGGGAATTCGTTAGACCGAAAGGCATCATAACGAATTCGAAATAGGAGTATTGAGTTCGGAAAACAGTTGTTGGAATGTCCTCTTCTCGGATTCGGAGCTAATGATAAACGGATCTTAGATTTATTTGGAGAAGTAATTAGCTCCATGGAGCTGGTGAAATAGGTCGTTAATCCGAGGGAGTAGGTAGCGATTCTTGATAGTGAGCTTATTCAGCTCTCTACAGTCGATGCACATCCTGAAGGATCCGTCTTTCTTCTTAACGAAAAGAATCGGAGCTCCCCATGGCGAGAAGCTGGGTCTGATGAATCCTTTGCTCAAGAGTTCGCTTAATTGGCTTGACAATTCCTGCATCTCCGCAGGAGCCAACCTATAGGGTGAATTGGCAATTGATGTGGTTTAACCCAACCATGCCGATTATCACATCAAAACGGCCTTCTCGCGACACATAGTATCAGCATGGTGGGGGCTTAACCCAACCATGCCGATTATCACATCAAAACTCCTAATATTTACTAGTATCAAATCTATTTGAAATGAATATTTGTCTAGTGTTAAGGTGTACCCTACATAAGTATCTTTGGTTGATTCGGTTTTTCCCATTAGCCATCTCCACCATGAAGGCTTCGTTTAGCTTCTGGGATTGTTGTATTAGTATGTTTTCGAATTTGTTACTAACGAAGCTTCACTCAGCTCCACTATCAAGTAAGATGCGAGGGGAAAAAGTTGTTAAGTGGGAACGTACCAGTAACAACCGTTGGGTCTTGAATTTTCTCCCCTTGACCCATAGCCAGAACCCTTCCTGCTCCTCCATTTCCTTGGTTATAAATGTTGGTAAAGTTCCGGCGGAAATGTCCGGTTCTCCCACACCCATAGCAGGTGTGGCTAACCCCAGCATTGCGGTTGATGTTGTTGTTGTTGTTGTTTGGCTGTTGGTTATGTTGTGGTCGAGATTTGCAGTATCGGGTGGTGTGTCCTTTCTTGTTACATCTATTACAATACGGCTTTAGACAGACTCCCTGATCATGGAGATTGCACTTGTTGCATTTCAGAAGGCTCCCAGCATATGGCCTTGCTGGTGTCGATGTAGCAGGTGTCATGGCCATAGGGACAGCTACAACACGTCGTTTCTTAGAGGATTCTTGGGTTGGCTGCCCCTTTCTCTTTCCCCCAGACTTTCGCTTCCTGCTCTTAGGTTTGGGGTTTGGAGTGCCTTGATAAGCTGTCATTCGTTCGTTTTCGGGGTTGTTACTTCGGTTGGAGTAGTCGACACCATTTCCACCCTTGTTGGTGTTGTTAGCATTGAGTTGTTCCATAGCAGCGGTTACGGCAGCGGTGACAGCAACTTGGAATGTAGTAAAGTCCATCTGCAAGAGTGGTGCTTCACGGGTGTGCTTGTTATTTCTGTGGAATGACATCTTCTGCTACATGAGATGATAAGCAGGATCGTAAGTAACGACGGTCATTTCCGGTGGTACTCTGTAACTTTTGCGTTTTGTCAGATGGTTCACAATGTTTCGATCTATATCCCTATGGTGTGTTTATGATAGTAGGTAATTTGTAAACTTGTCACGAATATTAAGTCTTATTCATAGAGTTCATAGGTTATTTTGGTTTCAAGGTTCTTGAGTATCTAACGGTTTTGATGGTTTGTTTGTGCACATAAGTGAAACCCCATATTGAAACACATAGCATTTCTACTAGAAATAGCCATTTTTAATACAGGAAAATTTGCCTGAAGGGCATACATTTCGTAGGAAAATGTACGATCCGACAGTATTACGACATAATATCCATAGAAACACAATACTAGTAGGAGATATTGCTGGTTCTACATACTGTAGAACCTATAGTAGCAAGTAGTAGAGTACGTTCTATCAGTTATGATGAAGATGACACTCAATCGTCAAGCTGGCGTATCAGGAGTTCAGCCAGTTCATTCACCTCATGGGTGATTACTTCTTCCCTTTTCTCGGCTCGAACGGCTCTAGCTTCAGCCGCAAAGAGTTGACGCTTGAGATTGGCTATTTCTTTCTCAAGAGAGCGTATGTAGTCTGTATCACTTTCCTAATTCGTGTGTGGGTCTGATAGGGCTTCCGATGGGTGGGGCTTACTAGGTGTCTCCTTAACGTCCTTTCCTTCATCTGACTCCCGGTCAGATTCGTCATATTCGTAATCAGTTACCACGTACTCTTCCGGTTCCACTCCGGGTCCCACCTCCTGACCCATTGCAGGGCCTCCTTCAGGGTTTTCTTCAGGATTGTCGTCTAGACCCACCTCAATCTCCCCATAGACTACTAGAGCTTGATAGTAGGGGCCGTCTTACTCCATTCCTGTCATATCGCCTGCGTGGGTAATGTAGGTGTGAAAAGTGTGTGTATTAGGTGTATAAGGATAGTATTCTTAAAATACTCCTACAATGTTTATTTTTCTTAAGTTTAGTTCCTCTAACCTATTTGGATAGTTAGATGGTAAGTTTTTGGTTTATTGACCATCACGATTATTCCCAAACATATGTTAATCGTACTTTGAATGAATGTAGTTGATCAGGCTACATTGATCCCCAATATGATTACATAACTGCCCAGGTTAAATCACAACGTTCAAATCCCCCAAAGACTTGTATCGTTTAGTATTATGCTGTTATTCTAAAACGCGCACATAGGTAAGTATTTTATTTACTCTGTTCAGAGTTACTTAGCCCCATTGTGTTTATAGTTGCATATCATGTATGGTTAGATATGCTAGTTCACTATAAACAAAGCTCTGATACCAACCTGTCACACCCCCGAACCAGACGGCGGAAACGTCTGAGGGCTCGTGTGACTTAAATTGAAATATCATCACAATGAATATACATGAAACATAACATAAACATCACCATGCATTAATACATTACAACTGACCTTGTTCCCATCAAGTACATTGTTTACATTACAGCATCACAGAACATAAACTGTTTAACGATTGACATTGCACAAAAGAAATTTCAGAAACACGCTTGATGATTCTTCATTCTAACGGTTACCTGAGAATACAATTTATTTTGAAAACGGTCAACATATATGATGTTGGTGAGTTCATAAGCATGTTTGATATAAAAATAGTTTGTATTGTTTGTAAAAATATGTGATGATCCCATAAGTGTATATGTATGTGATTTCAAACATGTAAAAGTGAATGTTCTTCATAATTGTTCTTTGTATTGTAACAACGTAAATTTCCAAAACAATTTTTCATTTTTAAAACATACTTTTATTCATCAAAAAAATATCAAGCAAACTGTATCCACTGTCATAATAACAAACTAAACCCATAATCTCAACACATAATCTCTATGAGTGTGTACGGATCATGCCGGCGCCTTCTCGCGATCCTCGCTAGTACCTGAAACACATAACACAACAACTGTAAGCATAAATGCTTAGTGAGTTCCCCAAAATACCACATACAACACATACGCCTTTCCAGGCCATAACTCTGTAGGATCTTCCGATCCATGTGTCTCAGGGGACTTCCGTCCCGAATCCCGGTAGACCTTCCGGTCCTACCCGTATCGACCTTCCGGTCCGTAACCTCTTGACCTTCCGGTCCATGTCATCTTGACCTTTCGGTCCATATCATCTTGACCTTCCGTTCTTTACCATACATAACATACATAGCACATACATATCACATAACCGCATATAGCACATACATCTCATAGCATACAAGACCTTCCGGTCACACATAGGTACCCTTCCAGGTACAGTATAGTGAGAAGACTCACCTCAATGAAGTCGGATAAACTCTCGTGCTCAACGTCCCGACCTAGCCTCCTCCTATTATTCAAATAACATTCCCGATCAATATTCTCTCATAGCCTCATCTCTACAGATTGGGTAGAAGGCCATTCTACCCCTCTCTGAACTCTCTTGAATCAGTCTTGACCAGAACCCTAAAGTCAACGAAAGTCAACGGTCAAACTTTGACCCGACTCGTCGAGTGCACAAGGGCGACTCGGCGAGTCCATGCGGGTTCTCTGAATCCTTCTAGCCTCTCTTGGCTCGTCGAATCATCGTCCCACTCGACGGGTTACACCTGTCACGAATCGCGAGGCAACCCCGACTCGACTCGGCGAGTTCCATCCATGGCAACACTGAAATGACCTTCTGAGGTCAGATCTACTTCTCTAACCTATAGATCTGGCCTTCGCAACCACTATAATCACGTAAAGGTCCGACCTTTACACTCATGCAATGTCCAATAAGCTCCTTTGGGTGAAATAACCTCTAGAATAGCAACCTAGGGTCATATCTCTAATGGAGTAGCAAAAAGCAAGGTAGATAGGACTCTCTGGACCTCTTAAGGTCCAGATCTAAGAAGAACTCCACCTTGGGACCTCACATACTTCGAATCCAAGCCAAAGAAGGCATAAGAAAACCCTAAATTCAAGTAGATCACCAAATACACGAGATTGAGCACAGATTAGTACCTCTAGCAACCTCTTCTGATCAAATGGGTGATAGATCTGAGCTCCTCAATCTTCCTTGTTTGTCCTTCTTCCTTCTTTCTTGCAAAATCACATTTAGAATGATGAATTAGCCCTCCTCTTGCACTACAAGCTTTCTCTCTACTCTCTAGGGTTTCTCAGGGGTGCATTGGCCACAAATGGAGGCCATAAAGGCCTTTAAATAGGGCACAGACCCCGAGAATTAGGGTTTCACTTTACAGCGCGGACTCGCCGAGTCCACGCATCGACTCGTCGAGTCCTTCATTAAATCAGACAAGAAATGCGTGCTCCTACTCGGCGAGTCTGAGCGCCTACTCGCCGAGTCCCTCCCTAAAACTTAAGATAAATACTTAAAACAAGATACCTGGGAATCCGGATGTTACAATTCTCCCCGCCTAGAATCAGACTTCGCCCTCGAAGTCTTGCTCGGCAAACAACTCTGGATGTTGCTCCCGCATCTCCAGCTCCGGCTCCCAAGTCAGCTCGGACCCTTTCCGATGTTGCCACTGGACCTGCACCAGGGACACTTCCTTGTTCCTCAGAACCTTGATCTTCCGATCCCGGATCGCGATTGGCCTCTCAGCATAATTCAGGCTCGCATCTACCTGAATATCCTCCAGTGGTACCGCTGCCGACTCGTCAGCTATACACTTCCTCAACTGAGACACGTGGAAGGTGTCATGAATCTGGCTCAGCTTCGCAGGTTGCTCCAACCGATATGCTACCCTGCCCACCCTTGCAGTTACCCTGAACGTCCCAATATACCGGGGCCCTAGCTTGCCCCTCTTCCTGAATCGAATCACTCCTTTCCAAGGAGACACTTTTAGGAGTACGAAGTCTCCCACCTGGAACTCAAGCTCGGATCGTCGCCTATCTGCATAACTCTTCTGGCGACTCTGAGCCGTCAACAACCTCTGTCTAACCTGCTGTATCTGCTCGGTCGTCTGAAGCACTATCTCAGTGCTGCCCATCACGCGCTGCCCTACCTCTCCCCAGCAAATGGGAGTCCGACATCTCCTCCCGTACAACAACTCGAAGGGAGGCATACCAATACTCGAATGGTGGTTGTTGTTATAAGAAAACTCAGCCAATGGCAGATACGTGTCCCAACTTCCCCCGAAGTTCAACACACATGCTCGGAGCATGTCCTCGAGCGTCTGAATCGTCCGCTCACTCTGCCCGTCCGTCTGTGGGTGGTATGCGGTACTGAAATGCAGCCTCGTACCTAACTCCTCATGGAACTTCTTCCAGAATCTGGAAGTACGTACATCTCGATCTGACACAATCGAGATCGATACTCCATGACGCGATACCACCTCTCTCACATACAACTCAGCCAGCCTCTCAGCGGAAAAGCTCTCACTGATAGCAAGGAAGTGAGCACTCTTCGTCAACCGGTCAACGATCACCTAAATTGCATCGACACCCCTCGCGGTCCTTGGCAATTTGGTGATAAAATCCATGGAAATCTATTCCCACTTCCACTGGGGAACCTCAAGTGGCTGCAACTTGCCGTGCGGACGCTGGTGCTCAGCCTTAACCTTGCGACAGGTCAAGCACCTCTCAACAAACCACCCTACATCCCTCTTCATACAGGGCCACCAGTAATCTTTCTTCAGATCCAAATACATCTTAGTGGCCCCGGGATGGATCGAGAACCTCGATCGGTGCGCCTCCTCCATCAGAATGGTACGTGCCCCGCCTGCATATGGCATCCAAATCCGACCTTGAAAGGTCATTAGCCCTCGGCGATCGGTAACGAACTCAGACACCTGCCCGATCACCCTCTCCCTCTTGCGGTTCTTCGGTATCACGGCCTCTGCCTGGGCCTCCCGAATGGTGTCCAACACCGGAGTCATCACTGTCAGTCACATAGAAATGTCTTGAATCGGGGCACTCTCCGCCCTACAGCTCAGGGCATCAGCTACAACATTAGCTTTGCCCGGGTGGTACAGGATCTCACAATCGTAATCCTTTACCACGTCCAACCATCTCCTCTGGCGCATATTCATATTGGGCTGATCCATCAAATACTTCAAGCTCTTGTGGTCCGTGTATATGGTACACCGAACCCCATATAAATAGTGACACCATAACTTGAGGGCGAACACCACTGCCCCCAACTCCAGATCGTGGGTGGGATACCTCGTCTCATGAGGCTTCAGTTGCCTCGATGCATACGCTATCATATGCCCCCTCTGCATAAGTACTACACCCAACCCTGATATCGATGCGTCACAATACACCACAAAATCCTCCATCCCTTCTGGGAGGGCTAACACTGGGGCTTCGCATAATCTCTAGCGAAGTGTCTCAAACGAGGTCTGCTGCTCCGGACCCCATGAAAAAGCAACACCCTTCCGGGTCAACCTGGTGAGAGGCACGACGATCTTGGAGAAATCTCTGATAAATCTCCGATAGTAGCCGGCCAATCCTAGAAAACTCCTGATCTCGGTGGGTGATCTCGGCACCTCCCAACTCATCACTGCCTCAATCTTGGCCGGATCGACCAATATCCCCTTCTGATTAACGAGATGCCCCAAGAACTGGACCTCTCGCAACCAGAAGTCACACTTGGAATTTGGCGTACAGCCTCTCTGATCTCAAAACCCTGAGGATCTCCCTCAAATGCTCCTCATGCTGCTCTCGAGACCTCGAATACACCAGAATATCATCAATGAACACGATCACCGATCGGTCCAACATCGGTCGGCACACCCTGTTCATGAGATCCATGAACGCTGTCGGTGCATTGGTGAGCCCAAAAGGCATCACCACAAACTCGTAATGCCCATAACGAGTCCTGAACGCGGTCTTCTGGATATCCTCATCACGCACTCTCATCTGATGATATCCTGACCTCAGATCAATCTTGGAGAACCAAGACGCTCCCTGCAACTGATTGAACAAATCGTCGATCCTCGGTAATGGGTAACGGTTCTTGACCGTCAACTTGTTCAACTCCCAGTAATCAATACACATCCGGTGTGAACCATCCTTTTTCTTGACAAAAAGGATCGGCGCTCCCCATGGCGAGCTACTCGGTTGAATAAACTGTTGGGTTTTGAGCATTCTAACACTCCTATGGTGTACATGCAACCCTATAAACCTTGGATCTATGTTTTCTCTATTATACATGCAAATATTAACTATTCCAAGGTTTCATCCTAACTAGCATATTATGAAGCACCTATACTACAAAGTTCTAGTTAGATGACATACCTTTTGATGTAGCTTGATGTCTTCAAGCTTTAAGAGCTTAGCCCCAATAGTGTGGAAGCCTCAAATGGAATCACAAATCACCAAAACACCTTGGAAGAACTTGAGAGAATATGTATTCACACTAAAATCGGCCCACTCTTATTTTCACACACTTGTTCCAATTTTGTGAGCCAAGGACCCCTTTATATATTATGGAGGATTAGGGTTACATCCATGTAAACCCTAATACCCATGACCTTTCATTTACATAGGATCCATGGGTTAAAAGCTCCATGGACCATCCATGAAAGCTTAGCCCAACCTAAATGAACTTGGCCCATTCCATATATATAAGAGTCCATATTTAATTAGTTCTTTTTGATCACTTAATTAATTCTAAATTAATTCTTGATCAATACTAATTAAATAATATGATTCCATATTAATATATTAGAACTTATAATATATTAATATAAATCATAAATATACTATTCTCAAAAGACTATCCATATAAATTGTGCCGGTGAAGTGAAACCCAAATGGACCATGTCGGGTCGGGTCAAGTACATACCAAATATAGTTATGGACTTAGACATTAATCCAACAGTCTCCCACTTGGATAAGTCTAAAACTATTATTGAGTATGACTTCAAAACCTAACTGGCAATCGTAGCTCTTAAAGCCGCTGTCGAACTCTGACCTTGTCAATGACTTGTCCATTAGATAAGGGATCATATATTCCTCTATTCTAGATATCATATGGACTGAGACATGGATTATAATCATTCTCTCTATCCATTGTTGTTTCCCGATTTTCGATTTATGATGACTGACTGATTGAACAAATCAAATCAGTCCTGGCTTGGCCAAGCACTCACATGTGTCATCACTAAATCATCGAGGGGCCCACAGATATCGCTTTTATCCCGAAGGTAAAAGGAATGGATAAACTTCGACTCATATGGCTTGTTCTACTACTTGTTGAATCATACACAAAGGCACGTTTTATAACATCGAGTTACCAATGTGTTTTCGTGCAATCAATGTATAACCAACTCATAGTAACAACTCATATCTCTAGGTTTTAAGAATATAAGATATTATCGTCTCATGATCACTCGTGATAAAATCCATGAAGTGATTCAAATGAGCATGGGTTGAATCCAATACTCAGAACTTATGAGCACTCATGAGTGTTGTAGCACCACTTTGTCCACCAACTTGGACCTCTACAAACCAACCCATAACAGTCTTGACTCATATCTACTTCCAACATATGACCGACTGTGGATGGTTTGAATAACTTAATCATTCAGGAAGAGCGACTTAGTTATTCTGGAAGTCAAAACATGCAAAGTGAAACACAAGAATAAATGAATCAAATATGGTATCAAACCCTATGAATATAAATAAACACTTTTATTTATCACCATACTGATTACTCATTATTCATTGTTTCGGTTTTATCAACTTTATACTTGAATTAAAAACACTAGTTGTCCCATGCTCCAAGCATGTACACTATGTTTTTCTTAAACAATAGCTTTGCCATACACCAAGTATGCACTCTATGTTTGTCTATGATCCTTACTTTGTGAAATAAACCAATTGAACATAATTTCAATGATTCTAATTTCACACTCCCAAATCCTTATTGAAAAATGTGAGAATTTCAAATTCCTATCATTTATCAAAATCTGTTTAGATTTTAAACTTATATGCACTGACCCTCCTGTAATGAATATGTACAAAGTCACAAAGACTTGTCAACAGTCATTATAAGGTATTCCAATGGAGATCAACTCCATGGAAACTAAGTCTCATATTCAAAGTACATTGCTTTGGACATGCTTCTTGCATTAAGTTTTCTAATCTTACACAGATAACTTCCACCTATGGAGACAACTCCATATTCTTATTTTGACTATCACTTTTGAATAAGAGATGCCTCTTTTCAGAATATGTCAATATGGTCCTTCCAAAATTAGCACTATACTTCCAACTGTCCCTGAGCAACCAATCTTTAGTCAACCTCAGATTGTCCTCGACAATTGCTTAATCATTTTAGTCATGTCCAATTCTAGACCTTTTCCCTTCTTAATGCCTCTGGGCATTTGGAAAAATTTAGAAATGAAAAATATTATAGCACATGCAATCGATCCTATACCCAAAGCAAATGGTACACGATTCATGATGTCTCACATAAAGACATGATTCTAGACCAGTCTTTTGCTACAATATTTTTATTTGCCATGTTTTCAAAATTTGACTATGAAGAGGGATGTCGTAATCATAATCGAATTTTGAGAACGCAATATATAGAATTTCCTTAAGTTGAACCAATCCAACATGAAATTCATATATATATTCTTGACTAAAGATGATTAAGGTCTCAATCTAAGCCTTTAGAACTGAAATGAAGTATATCCTCTCCCTTAATTATAGCAAAACAACTTTTTCAATCCCTGCAGCCTCACGAATTGAAACTTTTGTTTTCTATAATTAACATTGCTAACTTGCAACACTAACAATAATTATCATGCTCCCACTTACATGATGATTATTAGCATAACACTTATGCTCCCACTAGCTTTGACATGTACTCAGAAATCAGCTGGACTTCTAGAAATCAATACTTTATTGACTTTCTTACCAAAGTTCAGATTTCTGATACGAGATGCTTTGATAAAATTTTATCAAAATCATACACCTTTCCTTAGATATCATGCATGTGTGTCTAAACAATTTCAGAACTATGAAAAGGGATGTCGTAATCATAGTCTCAATTGTTTAGACCTTTTGCCATCTGCTTTATATCTACTTGGTGGAAGTGTTTCCTCACCATCATTTTCATGAATCGGAGAGAAACCTTATGACCCTTAGATTTTATGGTGTATGTGTTCTTATCCATGTGAATCGTCAAAACCATAGTCATAAGACAAGGATAATGACAAATCCAAACTCATATGGACTGAACTTATGCAATCTTAACTTCTTGCCACCTGGCAGTACAGGGCCTTCCATTGCTTCCAAGTTGTTATGCAACCAATTGAGAACTTTCAGAACTCCTATGCAAAGCCAACTTTAACTGGAATGGGCACGGAATATGTCAACACGATAGGTTATAAACCTCAAGTCGTGTGCTAGTGAAGAACCTCAGGTTTTATTCTTGATTAGTTCTTGAAATTCTTTTTAGGATCTTTAAGACTCCCACTATCCTCTTGACATATAAGACTATCTTGCCAAATATTCAAGAGATAGTGCGGATTCTTTATCAAGACAAACACTTCACACAATTGGCCTTAGTTGGTCTTTGTTTTATCCAAAACATCACAACTTACCAATTTCAAATGTACAAGAGTAGGACACTTTTACTCTTACATTTGACAAGTGTTTTAAACCTTTCTTTAAGATATGTCACTCAAGTTACAATCTTGGAGTATGACTCTAAGAATTGTTTTGGAACGAAGTATGACTCATCTTCCTGATCTAACCATTTCAACAATTCATGACTCCTCTTCTTAGTCATAAGAATGCACTAAGAAGACCTTTAGAGGACTAATTGTGATATGATTTCTAAATCATTAAGATGATCACAAACATGATACTAAAGTACTCTCCCATCTTTTCAGATTTGAGAAACTTTTATCTTTCTGCCTAATTTGATTCTTCCCATTCGTTCTGCCATACATTGAGACTTTTCCAATGTTTCAGAATTATACTTAAACTTGTAAGTATAACCATATTTACTAAACTTTAGTAAATCAAATAGTCTTAACGAGCTTTGTGGTGGACATGACCAGTGCACAAGAATGTGTACTCGATCCCTTTAGTCCTTCACTTGACTCACACATCCATGTGAACAAGTAATTAGTCTTGATTTTCCAATGCTTGAAAGTTCTCATTCATCATACTATTCAACTTGCATGATTCCAAGTTTCGGTCCAATTGAAACTTGGGTGATGAGGAACTTTCTTGATTTGGTAAATTTAGACACTACCACAAATGAAAGAATCAAATCCATTTTCCAATATTGCTGTCAGTGGAATCATATAAGCAACAATTTTCCACAAATGCCATTGTAAGGATACTTCAAATAAATAAAATCAAACAATTTTCTTTTATTTTAAAACTTTGCGGAAAAACTTATCCTTACAATCCACATGGAAAATTGTTGTTATCTATTCCTTAGCAATATATCATAACTTCTTAAGCAACTGCTCAAAATTCTGATGCGATCGAAATCCACCTTCGCGATCAGAATCAGCATATACTTCCTTTAAGATTTCTCTCTATTCTTTGATTCTTAAAACATCAACATGTGACCCAGTCACATCATGTAATGAGGATCTCAGAATAGAACTTAACAGAGTTAGATAATGGGCTCTACCTGATGTAGAGTCAAACTTATTGACTTTAACATCCTTAGGTAAATTTGGCAGCTTTGCAATCAACGCCCCTTCCTTTGGCAAAATAAACATATGGACCCTTTGGTAATGGGACTATCTCATACTTAGCCTTTCTCTTTACCATTTGGTCAACCGGGTTGACTATGGCCAATCCCTTTCCATTGGGAAGAGAATGCTTTTTCTGGATTTCCAGTGTCACCATTGTCACTGTCCATAAAGTTTTTGGGAAGTTGATCTTCTAATCAAATTTGCTTTACTATCGTTCCAAATCATTGTTGATTCA
Organism: Lactuca virosa; assembly: GCF_052849685.1. Lineage (NCBI taxonomy): Eukaryota > Viridiplantae > Streptophyta > Magnoliopsida > Asterales > Asteraceae > Lactuca > Lactuca virosa. The sequence goes on along the minus strand of NC_136432.1, from coordinate 43,837,256 downwards.
GCAGCACCAAGCAAATAGATATGATCATTAAGGTTCATGTCATAGTCTGTTTCATAGTAGTCCCAAAGGAACTCACTATGTGACTTAGAAAGTGATTGAACATCCAACTTTCTCAAGACTTTGACACCCAACTCTCCCGGCTTGTCAATATGTGACTTCATCTCTAAGATGTGATCACACATAGACCTTGCTTGCCATTAGGGCTTGAGTGACCTTGAACTTGTGGGTTAGGGAGAATAATTGGAGGAGGTGGAGGAAGAGAAGTATGACTTCCATGAGCCAAACTCGGGAAGTCATATTCATTAGGAAAGCTTGGTTTGGGAAGATCATTGTTGTCTAAACCAGACATCAACAATGGGAGAAATTCACGTAAAGTTGATTTAAGTCCTTAATATAACACCCAATATGATATATTAAGGCTAGGACCCAACAAACTATTTTATAACTTGGAAGAGGGATGCCGTAATCCAAGCTATAAAATATTTGAAGGTAGGTGAATGACGATTCACTAATTTCCACCAAGATAAACGAAATGTATTATTAGGTTTTAATTGGTTTTGAAACTCCTAGATTCTTTTGAGATTCATTGAACTTTTCAATGGCATGTTTCAATCTCGAGTGTGCCCTTCAGGTTTTGTGACTGGGATGCCGAGGATCACAAAACAAGGTGTGAAGTAACCATGCAAATATACTTGGTACCCTTAATATTTACCCCTCAATCGATGTGTCGGTTAACCACACACGCTCCAACGATACTATGATAAACATTAAGTTACCCTTTGCCTACCTTGTTAAGTCCAGGTTAGTGTGCCGGTTAACCACACACGCTCCACTAACAGCTTAACAAAGTGCAAAGTGTAATTTCATGGATTAGCACCTTATTCACATTTTCCTAAGTAACTAAGATTGGGAATTTATAAGTGTTTAGTTACTTAGTATTTATCATTATACTTATAATGAAGGGAGAATTATAGTCCTTGTCCTACCTGTTCGGCTAACGACCCTCCACCGGTCAAGGAAGCGGTGAGTGAGAGTGGACACCCATTAAACTGCCATTTTATAGGCAGTAACCTTATACCCCCCTTATAGACCGGCTTCGTGAATGAGGCCTACTAATGGTAAGACGACTTGCTCTTATACATATAATATATTAAACTTTTAATATTATAATAGTATAATGGTGTATTTTAGACATTTAAAATACTTGGTGGTTTAATCTATTAATTAAACTAGACTTTTAATTTAATTAAACTCAAACCATATATTTATGGATTAATAATACTCTTTTAATTAAACGCTTTAATTAACTATTAATAAAGTCCATAAGAGTTAATTTGAACTATTCAACAAAACATCATAATTCCAATTATTAAACTCAAAATTAAAACCATTTAATTAATTGTTTAAGTTATGAACCCCAAGAGTTTTAGAATTCAATTCTTTTTTTTCATAAAAAACTTTTCTCAAATTCCAAAACTTGAGGGCAAGTTTTGTAATTCTTGAAAACCTTTGGATTCCATAACTTATGGAATTAATGGTGTTTTATGATGAAACTTTCCATGTTCCATAACTTAAGAACAAGTTATGGAATTCTTTAAAACATTAACACCAAATTTGTGTAACTCCATAAAAACTTTGAATCAAAATTTTTTTAAAAAAAAAACTTTCATATCCATAACTTATGGAAGTTTAAAAAACCCTTACGATCACAACTTTAAAAAAAAAACTTTTGAGCTCCAAAATTTTATGACAAAATATGTAACTCCTTAAAACATTTAGATCAAACTTTTAAAACTAATAAAATAATCATATCATTTTATCTTTTACTAAATTTGACCTAATTCAACTCATATAACAAATGATTCAAATTTTACAAATAATTCGTTTTTCACAAAACAAGTAATTATCTTAAAATTTGACAAACGTTATGTTTTTTTTTTCCTTTTTTTTCCAACTTGAAAATAAAACATTTGCATCAATATAACAGAAAACATAACCTGGCTCTGATACCACTGTTGGGTTTTGAGCATTCTAACACTCCTATGGTGTACATGCAACCCTATAAACCTTGGATCTATGTTTTCTCTATTATACATGCAAATATTAACTATTCCAAGGTTTCATCCTAACTAGCATATTATGAAGCACCTATACTACAAAGTTCTAGTTAGATGACATACCTTTTGATGTAGCTTGATGTCTTCAAGCTTTAAGAGCTTAGCCCCAATAGTGTGGAAGCCTCAAATGGAATCACAAATCACCGAAACACCTTGGAAGAACTTGAGAGAATATGTATGCACACTAAAATGGGCCCACTCTTATTTTCACACACTTGTTCCAATTTTGTGAGCCAAGGACCCCTTTATATATTATGGAGGATTAGGGTTACATCCATGTAAACCCTAATACCCATGACCTTTCATTTACATAGGATCCATGGGTTAAAAGCTCCATGGACCATCCATGAAAGCTTAGCCCAACCTAAATGAACTTGGCCCATTCCATATATATATATATATAAGAGTCCATATTTAATTAGTTCTTTTTGATCACTTAATTAATTCTAAATTAATTCTTGATCAATACTAATTAAATAATATGATTCCATATTAATATATTAGAACTTATAATATATTAATATAAATCATAAATATACTATTCTCAAAAGACTATCCATATAAATTGTGCCGGTGAAGTGCAACCCAAATGGACCATGCCGGGTCGGGTCAAGTACATACCAAATATAGTTATGGACTTAGACATTAATCCAACATAAACCCCTTCCCCAGCAGCTCCTGAAGTTGCGATGATAGCTCCTGCATCTCTGGCGGCGCAAGGCGATAAGGCGTCTTGGCGATAGGCGCTGCCCCCGGAATCAAATCGATGTGAAACTCCACCTGCCTCTCGGGAGGCACACCCGGCAACTCCTCAAGAAACACATCCGGGAACTCACGCACTATCGGCACATCATCAACCGAACTTGGCCCCTCGGCGGCCACTCGTGAATCCATCACATATGCCACAAACCCGCTACAGCCCTGCTGTAGACTCCGCCTCGCTCTAGCAGCTGAACAAAATGCTGACCCAGAACGGGTACCCTCGCCGTACACCGTAAGTACTCCCCCACTAGGGTCTCGTATCGTCACCAACTGTCGCTCGCAGTCTATAACAACCCTAAATCGGCTCAACCAATCCATGCCCACTATGACACACACGTCCCCCGTCGCTATCGGGACCAGATCTATCGGGAACTCAACACCGAAGATCTCGAGTACACATCCTCGAATCACATCCGTAGCATACACCGCTCGCTCGTCAGCTATGGAAACTCTTAGAGGTCGACTCAACGCCTCTCGTCGGCTACTGATGTGCCGACTAAACGCTAGCGACACAAATGATCGACTCGCACCCGAGTCAAATAACACTAAGGCAGGTACAGAACTCACAAGAAAAGTATCAGCCACAACATCGGGCGTTGCGCAGACCTCCTCCGCTGTCAACTGGAAAGCTCTCCCGTGAACCTTCGGTGCCTCGGCCTTCGCTGGCCGAACCTCGGTAACCCTAGCAGCAGGTGTAGATCCCTATGCTGATCCCTGATGTAACTGCGGGCACTCGGCCTTCCGATGGCCAGTCTGGTTGCAATGAAAGCAAACCATAAACCCCTTGGGGCAATCCTTGGCGATATGCCCCTCCTTGCCACATTTGTAGCAAGCACCTGATCGACACACCCCATCATGTCCCTTTCCGCACTTCCCACAAGTGCGGCCCTTCTGGCCTCCAGATCTCGTATCAGCGGACTTTGCCCGCTTGGCTGCCGGTTGAGACTGTGCTGGCCGCCGATCCATCCTCTGAGACTCGGCCTCCTCCCTGGCCAGAGTCTCCAAATCAATCTCCCTCTTCCGGGCATTTGCCTGGAGCTCAGAAAATGTCCAGTAAGTCGAGTTCGACACGAACTCCCGAATATCCCTCCTCAAAACGCCCAAATACCGGCTCATGTGTGCCTGCTCGGTAGACACCTGCTCAGGGCAGAACATCGCCCTCTCATGGAACTTCCTGGTAACCATAGTAACAGAATCAGTACCCTGCTTGAGGGTCAAGAACTCATGTGCCAGCCGTTCCCTCTCCACCGGGGGAACATACTCGTCTCTGAACATATCGGTGAACCTCTCCCAGGTCACCTCTGAAATCTCTGCAAGAGTGAAGCTCGCCGTCACGAACTTCCACCAGTCCTTCGCTCCCAAGCGCAGCTGGTTCAGCGCGAACCGTACCCTCAGATGCTCCGGACATGAACACGTGTAGAAGCATCCCTCGATATCAGAAATCCATCTCATCGCAGCGATCGGATCCTGCATCCCATCAAACTCTGGTGGCTTCGTGTTGCTGAACTCCCGAAACAACAACGAGTCACCTCCCTAAGGCCTGGCAGCAGCCACAGCTGCAGTAGCTGTAGCAGCCGCAGCCTTAGTCACCACTGCGTACCGCTCATCAAAAGTCTCAATCAATGTGCTCTTGATAGACCCAAACATCTCCGGAATCTCGGCTCGAATCGCCGCTGCCACCTCATCGTGGATCATCTGACGAAGCTCCTCGTCAATCACGCCGCTCGTCTCAGGTCTGTGGCGTGTCCCAACCATGATGTCTCTAAAATACAACATAATAATATCAGAGACTCGCTCGAGCATACTCGCGCTCGATAACTCAACCCTACTTGTTCCCTAGTACCCTAAGGATTCTTACTTAGACTGTGCACTGATCCGGTGTCTTCAGTAGTACGGGCCCTATACTACCGTCCACACCGCATCAATGTTCACCCCAAGTCCTCCTCCTAGGATCCCAGATCACAAGTACTCTATATCTCACTGGCATAGGCTACCCTTCGGTAGACCTCTCATCAGCTCCTCACTGCTACCTACTCGCTCTCAAGCATCACATAGCAGCAAAATCCTTCCTAGGCTAAGGTATCACAAAATCAAGCCACTCTAGTCCTAATATGAATACCTAGCCAACTCTAGCATGCATATCATATCATAACATATCTCATAACACATAATGTAAGGGTATTTTGGGAAATCACCGTTCAGGCGCTGGCTGATCGTACACACTGCTTCCTTCTTCCTTTCTCAAAATCTTTTACTCTCCTAGAAAAATTGTTTATCTTATGAAAAACTTTCTCAAATCCTCAGTTTGATTTCAGATTCATCCGATGATGCATCCGAATCCCTCAAACCAAGGCTCTGATACCAACTTGTAACAACGTAAATTTCCAAAACAATTTTTCATTTTTAAAACATACTTTTATTCATCAAACAATATCAAGCAAACTGTATCCACTGTCATAATAACAAACTAAACCCAAAATCTCAAAACATAATCTCTATGAGTGTGTACGGATCATGTCGGCGCCTTCCCGCGATCCTCGCTAGTACCTGAAACACATAACACAACAACTGTAAGCATAAATGCTTATTGAGTTCCCCAAAATACCACATACAACACATACACCTTTCCAGGCCATAACTCTGTAGGATCTTCCGATCCATGTGTCTCAGGGGACTTCTGTCCCGAATCCCGGTAGACCTTCCGGTCCTACCCGTATCGACCTTCCGGTCCGTAACCTCTTGACCTTCCGGTCCATGTCATCTTGACCTTCCGGCCGATATCATCTTGACCTTCCGGTCCTTACCATACATAACATACATAGCACATACATATCACATAACCGCATATAGCACATACATCTCAAAGAATACAAGACCTTCCGGTCACACATAGGTACCCTTCCAGGTACAGTATAGTGAGAAGACTCACCTCAATGAAGTCGGATAAACTCTCGTGCTCAACGTCCCGACCTAGCCTCCTCCTATTATTCAAATAACATTCCCGATCAATATTCTCTCATAGCCTTATCTCTACAGATTGGGTAGAAGGCCATTCTACCCCTCTCTGAACTCTCTTGAATCAGTCTTGACCAAAACCCTAAAGTCAACGACAGTCAACGGTCAAACTTTGACCCGACTCGTCGAGTGCACAAGGGCGACTCGGCGAGTCCATGCGGGTTCTCTGAATCCTTCTAGCCTCTCTTGGCTCGTCGAGTCATCGTCCCACTCGACGGGTTACACCTGTCACGAATCGCGGGGGAAACCCCGACTCGACTCGTCGAGTCCCATTATGGACTCGGCGAGTTGCATCCATGGCAACACTGAAATGACCTTCTGAGGTCAGATCTACTTCTCTAACCTATAGATCTGGCCTTCCCAACCACTATAATCACGTAAAGGTCCGACCTTTACACTCATGCAATATCCAATAAGCTCCTTTGGGTGAAATAACCTCTAGAATGGCAACCTAGGGTCATATCTCTAATGGAGTAGCAAAAAGCAAGGTAGATAGGACTCTCTGGACCTCTTAAGGTCTAGATCTAAGAAGAACTCCACCTTGGGACCTCACATACTTCGAATCCAAGCCAAAGAAGGCATAAGAAAACCCTAGATTCAAGTAGATCACCAAATACACGAGATTGAGCATAGATTAGTACCTCTAGCAGCCTCTTCTGATCAAATGGGTGATAGATCTGAGCTCCTCAATCTTCCTTGTTTGTCCTCCTTCCTTCTTTCTTGCAAAATCACACTTAGAATGATGAATTAGCCCTGCTCTTGCACTACAAGCTTTCTCTCTGCTCTCTAGGGTTTCTCAGGGGTGCATTGGCCGCAAATGGAGGCCATAAAGGCCTTTAAATAGGGCACAGACCCCGAGAATTAGGGTTTCACTTTACAGCGCGGACTTGCCGATTCCACGCATCGACTCGTCGAGTCCTTCATTAAATCAGACAAGAAATGCGTGCTCCTACTCGGCGAGTCTGAGCGCCTACTCGCCGAGTCCCTCCCTAAAACTTAAGATAAATACTTAAAACAAGATACCTGGGAATCCGGATGTTACATGTATTGTAGTTGTTGAATGTAGAAGTGAATAATGTTGTTTCCCCGGAAAACTCGATGTTTTCCAATTTACATAGTATGATAGTTTTGTATTATTATATAATTCACTTTGCATCGTCACAGTGTATGAATATGATTTCCTATGAATACTTAGATGGTAATGGATCTCTATGTGAGTCGTTATAACCATGCATAATAATGACTAATTCGCCTGTCTTGGCATTTTTTCAAACGCCGGTTTTGATCAAGATTTTGTCACCCTAGACTGGCCGAGTCTAACTGTAGCGAACAGCTCAGGTGTGGGGGAGTCACCCCCGTATAGATCTATACACAAACTCTCGCTCTCCCTCCAGGAGACTCTGATTATAACTACAGGCTACGGTCGAACACTCGTTGGTGTCAACCGTTAATTCTCACTAAATCCCTTAAAATTGAATAACCTTGTTTTACAACCCGTATGATGTTTACGTGAATATGAAGTAAGCCTAACAGACATGAAAGAGGACAACGGTGGCCCACTAATCATGTATGTTATTATAGGTTGTCGAGTATGCTACGGACACGTTATAGCCCATTGAGCATATGATAAAAGTTAAGGGCCATATTAGCAATGCAAATGGGCCACTAAGGCCCAATAGCATGTTTAAGCTGATGAAGGCCCATTGGGCATGTAATTGGGTCACCAAGTCCCAATAAACATGTTTTGATTATATTGGGCCCAATAACCATGATATTGGGCCACAAAGACCCAATAGCACAGACAGAAAATTTTGGGCCCAATCATTGAATCATTTGTTGTTTATCGATTTTAAATTGTAGTATATGATTTGTTTTACACTTATTGGTTACTCACAACATTAAACTACTTGGCGTTTGAATTATAACGACACTTTGATTATATATATGTATATCGTTAAAAATCCATATGCTATAAATTTAATATTTTTGGCCCAGTTGTTTAAATATCAACATATTTGACCTTAAAATATTTATTTGACCATTTCAGCCCTTTTTCATATAAAGTTACACTTTCAGCCCTTTCTTAATAAAACTTGCATTTTTAGTCCTTTTTGATGAAAAGTGACATTTTTGGTCCTTAAATCATTTTCTTTGCAATTTCGGCCCAATTATAATTTATATTACAACTTCAGCCCAAAATATATTATTTTACATTTTCGGCCCTTAATTGAAAAAGATTTACACTTTTGGCCCAAATTCCATAAGGTTTACACTTTAGATCCAAATTCCAAAAACTTTGCATTTTAGTCCAACTTTTTGCAATAAAGATCATTTTCAGCCCCTGAAATAGTTTATTTATATTTTAGACTCATACTTTAATAAATTTACAATTTGAACCCCAAACTTCTTCATTTTCGAAATTTTGGGCCCAATTATCCGTGAGGCCCAATTTTAAGCCCAATAGGCTAAAATTTATATTTTTAACCCCTTGAAAAGTATTATTTTCATAAAATCATATTTTATTTAAATAAATACCATATTACCCTCATAAAAACCGAAAATGTTATCTTTTAACCAAATCCTTGTTGTTTTTGCAAAACTAACCCTTATAAAATCTTTGGCTTCGTTTTTCACTTCTTTAACCATAAAGACTCTTAAATCTTTGTATTATGTTGTTAGTTATGTTCTTGTTTATGAATCTTTCACCTTTTGTTATGGATCTCGAAGTATAGCAATTAATAACATGATTTTCACAACACAAACCAAGGATATCATATATAACATGCAAACACACATAGATCAACACATAAAACTTGTATTCTCCCCCCAAAAACAAGTAAAAACCGAAAATAAAGGGGTATGAACTCACCTTGGATTCGTTGGTTCAGTTTTGAAGAAAGATGGAAGAAGATGAGGTTGTTTTTGGCTTGAATGCTTTCTTAGAAGAAGTATTTAAGATTTGATGGTCCTAGAAGAGATGATCATGAAATGAAGCCATATGAAGGAGTGTTCTTAGCTTAAAGATAGAAATCAAAACTTATGTATGATAACAACTTACCAAGGATGGTGAATAAGTGAAAGATTCTCTTGAAGCCCTACTAATTTTTCGAGATTTTTGAGGAAGGTAAGGAGATGTTCTTGAAGATTTAGAGAGAGTTTGAAGAAAATTTGAAGATGGTGGTGTGGTAGTGAGGTCTTGGCCGAGAATAGAAGAAGAGAGAGAGAAGAGAGATAGAAGATAGAGAGTTGAAATGATAGGTGCATGGATGTATGGGAAGTTCTTGGTTATTTGTTGAATAATTGTTCCATTATCCCTTAAACAAAAAGTGAGGTGTCAATGCCTAATGATTTCCTTCATTTCTTTTTTTTATCTAGGGCCGAAATGGGCTTCATAGGAACAAGTGAATTAATTTGGGCCTACTCTTGGTCTTTGCTTGAAATCATATAGCCCAAGAATTATTTCTTCGGCCCATTGGGCTCTTGTGAATGTTCACGGCCCAAATTTGTATAATAGAATAGGTTTGTGGCCCATTAGGGCTAATTAGATTTGTTATGGCCCAACAAGACCCATTAGAGTAATTTATTTCATTTTAGGCCCATTATGGCCCAAAATGTTAAATATCATGAAAGTGGGTCCAATTAGAGCCCATTTAAGGATTCTAAGCCCAAAGTAGTCAAATTGGAAGCTTATTGGTCCATTAGGCCCAATAAGAAAATTCTAGCCTATATTGGACTTAAATCGGGATTTTTAGGGTTTCCAACCTTTACTTGACTATTTGAAGTGTTTGCATAGAGTTTTTGATGGAAATTTTGTTGTCATTGAATAATCATCATGCACGTTTTCCAATTTTGTTTACAAGTTTTATCATCATTGTTGTTACAAAGGCATAGAATTTCCTAGTTGTGACAAAAAGTATTCAAATGCTCAGATTCAGAAAGATGAAAAGGTTGTTCAGATCCGAAATTTGTTTCTGAAGCCTAGAAATAAGAAAAGGAAGAAGAAGAAAAAGAAGAACAAGAGTAAAATTGTAACATACACGTTTTGAAATAGTGTTATGTATAATTTGAAAAGTTAATAATATTATGAAATATTATGTGAAATTGAGTGTTGAGTTCTAACCGATAATTTTTACTAGAAATGAAGTAAAACTATGTTTAGAATCACTCAGAAAATATTGGAAGTCTTATGAGATTCCAATTAAAAGCCAAATAGTAAAATTTAGCGAAAATATAAAATTTTAAATAAGTAAAATTTTATTATTTAAAGTTGTAAAGAATCTCGTTAGAAACATTTAGGCGAAAACGTCGTCGAAATCCGAGTTATAACGAAGAAGTTATGACCAATCGAAGATCCGCGACAAAACCGGCACGGCACCGAATGACGTAAAAAGTGAGTTTTTAATAAAATACTTTTTAGCCTTGGTGATCTAAATGAAAGTCGTAGTATTTGTTAAACCGAGAATTTTGATAAAAAGAACGCCAAAATCTGACTTCGTATGAGGAAGTTATGATTTTTCTAAGTTTCAGCTTAGCAGTAGACAGCTAAAAACTCAAATTTTAGATCGAAAGATATTTAGCTGATACAACCTAAACGAGAATCGAAGGTCTCGTCAATATTAGTACAACGGTAAAAAGACAGACGAAAACGGACGTCGGATGAAGAAGTTATGAATTTTTAACGGATTTTCCTGTCCCGGTCTGTTAAAAATAATAATATTAAAAATAAATTCAAAATTAGCCGACAGAGTCTAAACGAAAGTTGTATAATATATTCCCGCCTACACGTGCATATAAAGAACGTCAAAAACGGAGCTCGTATGCGAAAGTTATGGATTTTAGAAGTTTGGGGCACAAAAATCGAGAATAATTGCGAAATCCGAGAAAAATCGCATGGATAGGATTCGGCCACATCACCTCGCGTATGAACTCGCCCCGTGTTCCGATCTGCTGACGAGTCCGAAGTGGTCCAATAAGAATCCAACGTGTGTGCCTTGGTGGCGAGCCCTCGCATCCGACGCGTGTCACGATGACTCTCGCATCCGAGCCAGCTGCTTCGCTCCGCGGACACCACCTGGCCTTCGCTGCTGCTGCCACCTGCCTTCGCTGACTCACCCTTCTCGGCTGAACCTTCGGATCTCACCCTATAAATAGGAGGGTTGCGAACCCTCCCGAGTAAAATGGGAAATTAGCCATTTTCACCCCCTTTTTTATATTTTTATTATTTTGACATCCCCCGAAGCCCCGATATCAATTTTAGCACCCAAAACACGTCCCGAAGTGCCCGGAGACCCCGAGAAATTTAACTTTTCGGTTTGAAGCTCTACCTTTCCAAAGCCCGGTTTTTCAATAAATCTCCCGGTTTTCAACGAATAAAGTCATATTTAGAGCCGAAATGTTGCTCAAATTACTATTTTAACCCCCGGTTATTTCAAGGTGAGTTTAATATATAGGAACAATTGTATGTTATGTGTTATATGTGCTATGTGCTTTTCAGTGTTATTATTCCGGGTTATTTTCCCGTGTTATTATTATTTCTGCTATTTATGATAGTAAAGTTATACCTTTGACCATGTGATCAGTGAAAGGACTTAGATTCACGGTGGTACTAGTACGTAGCCTCTGGCCATGTAGAGCATGTCTCCGTAAGAGAATGACTTCTATTCTATGGCATTGGCAGATGGTTAGACAGGGCTATAAGCCTGAAATCTACCGAAATGTTTAAATCAGAAAGTGTACGTCTTCTGTGCCATTTGGGCCGAAGCTTTATTGATCGTATATCTTTGTATCAAATCATTGATTGATATGGAAAGTTTGTCTCATGATTCGCACATGCCTTTGTTGTTCCTTGTTCCTCTTTGCTTCTGCCATATTGAAGTATATATATGGCATAACGTTATATTGTATCTATTATTGAACTCACTAAGCGTCACCGCTTACCCCTCTCAGTGTTTAACAATTGCAGGAAATAAGTAACCAGTATGGTTATATACTGTCGGAAGATGTAGGATAGTTTTTACTATTACTTTTGTATTTCGGTTTATGTTTGTATAAAATTACAATATCCTGGGTAGTTATGTAAAATATTAAAACATAGTCGGTTTGTATCCAATCTTTTGTAATCACTTTATCAATGTAAGATATTGTTTTATAAATATGCATGTAGCATGTTTTGGAGTAACTATATTGTCAAGTATGAAAGTTTGGGTCTTTCAGAAATACGAAAGTTTAAGTAAGGGTCTTTCAAAAATGAAGAAGGTTTGGATGCCCAAGGTACAAGTACCTAATGCATGTGAAAAGTTTCAGAAAGCTAAAGTCAAGAATGTTCAAAGGAAATTCCATTTACATTTTTCTTCAGATGAATATGTTAAAAGTTGGAGGAAAGAGAAAAAAGAATTTGGTTTGTTTAATGAATTCTATGGAAATTTTTGTTTTCCGACCAAAAAGCGGGTATTATTTTCAGAAGATGATAGATTTTCTTCAAATAAATGGGTGTGCAAGAAACATACTTCAATGTTGAATCTTAAATGGGTACCAAAAGTCCCATAAAAAGTTTTGACCTTTATAATAAAAAAAAAAGACAAAAGCTAATGAAATTTGAGTAAAAAAGGAGAAATTTTGTTGAAGAAATCAATTTTTATTGATTTTTAATTGTTGGAAATGACAAAATGTGAAAAGTTGAAAAAGTGGGTGAAAAATGACATTTTCTGCAAAAAGGAAGGCTGCAATCTGACATTACAGCAAAAAGTGGGCTGATAGTGTACTGTAAAGAGAAGGGTCAGACTCGAAACTATTGAAAAATAAGGGTTAGATTCGGAGTTATTCACAAAATGATTATCTCTTTCGGTCTTTGGGTACAAACTGCAACTTCATTAAAACAAAAAGGGTTCTTAATGGAACGTTGGTCAATTGCTTAAATTGGTTCCTGTAAATCGACGATGACGAACCAAAATCAGATTCGTGCTTCCACTCTTACGAAAGTCAAGACCGGATTCGCATATGTATCACAAATTGGAATTTGATGTTCGTCTCCGAATCGGTGCGAGCCTTCGCAAGCATTCGCATAACACTGTTCATGGTGCAAACGTTCGTATGACTGCTGCAGCTCTCGCAACGAACCCTATATTTCTCAGCTCTCGCAACGAATCCTATATTTCTGAGCTCTCGCAACGAACCTTGCAATCTAATGCGAACATTTGCATTTCACTATTCATCTATGAAGAGGTTCGGAGTTGTACTTTCGCATGTCCTAAGATTCGCATTTCAAATATTCGTTGTTCAAGGTTCGCAATCCTCCGTTCGTCTTCATCGATTCGCAGTAGGTGTTTTAGTCTCCAAATCGATTCGGATGATGAAGTCGTATCTTACCTGGAAATCGGGAATCGTTGAGAACGCGACATTGGAAATTGTTGACTGCATCATAATCGGAATTTACAAACGGAATCGGAGCTATTTGATTTTGTTTCAGAAATCGACTCTATCATTGGAGGATTATCAGATTCTGGTTTTCGCTTCTATCAATTGAAATCGTTCGTGTTCGTGTGCTGAGGATGAGTTCGTATCTGATTTTCGCATACGGAAGTTCATATGTGCCCGGAATCAGAACCGTCTTCAAAAGGTTCAAAAACCATAAATCGATTCAGTCTATGGTCAGGTAATAAAAAAAAATCAAATCGGAGGTTAAGAACGGATATCTCGATCGAAATCTGTTACAATTGAAATTGAAGTCGGAAGTAGCTCTAACAATCGAATCTTGATGGGCTGATTGGCATTTCATGAGTACCTGATTTTGAAACATTGCTATCGGAATTTGGTTTTAAGGATTTTGACTTTCAGAAGTCAAGGAAGCGTCGTTCTCTGATTGAACGAAGAAGATGACTCAATGTTTCCAATTCAGTCCCTGATTGTTTGCAAACTTTACAGTTTCAACCCCTTTGGAAGATATTGTTTATTTCAGGGTTACAATGAAGAAAGTGGGGTATATTTTCAAGTTTTTGCCCCTGACTTCCAGAACTTCACAGATTTTACCCCATTTCCAAAATTCATTTCAATTTCTTGGGATTTTATCATTTTTATCCCTTTCTTTCCAAAAAATTTTCATTTCTAATCCTTTTCTTTTGTCTTATTCTTTTTAAACCCTTCTAAATAATTGCTTCTTTTTCTATTCTTTTGTATAAATTTAAAAAAAAAATCAAAAAATACAAAACTATTTTTTGTTATTTTTCCGGTTTTAATTTTTGAAGATTGGGATTATTCTAAAAGTGATTTATTTCATCAAATCTGACGAGTTTTGAAGCTTGTTGGTGATTCTTCTTAACTTTCTGGATTCTCTCAATGACATTTGTTGAAGATTCAAGGGGGAGTGATGATTATTCAAGGGGGAGTTCGTATTTGGAAGATTATTTTTATTTTTCTCGCTTTGAAGACCCCATGTGCTGATGAGTCTCACAATTTAGGGGGAGAAATGCCAAGATCGGAAATCGTGATCTTCATCAGTTTCAACATCTAGTGGGAGATTGTTGAGTATTTGAGATATTGAAACTGATTTGGCATATTTGGTTATTTAGGGGTAATCGTTTTATGATTCTCTACGGTGCCTTTACAGTAGAAGTTCTTAATCAAGCTCTTCTAAGGCATTGGTTTTATATTAAGGCATAGATTTTATATTTATGGTATATATTTATTGTTCCTTATAAATAATTATTAGGTTAGCTTTTGGTGTAAGCTTTTTACCAGATTATGGTTTTCTCTGTACGTTCATGTCATAATCAATATACGAAAAACCTTTATCAGATTACTTGCACATTTTGGTGATTGATTCTTGATTGTTCCTGATATTTCGCATTCGTCGTCTTGGATTTATTCCCAACAGAGCATAAAAATGATTTTATAATGATAAAATTTTATGTTTGGAATTGAGCACTTAATAAGGGACTTAATGGACTTTGATCCATCTATTAATATCATTAGGTAACCATTAAGCCCCCTATTATTAAATGTTTGAGGTGTTTCTACCAATGTACACCTATCTATATATGTACTTTATGTTTTAATATGTTTAACATATATTATTCTCTAACTACTATATGTTACTTATGTGCATTCACGGCTTCTATTTAATCAAGGTCAAACTTAAATATCCAAATTTGACAAGTTTGGTCCCTTAAAGTTCTAGTTTCATATATTCTAATCCAAACACTTACATGATAAAATTCCTCACAAATAAGTCCATATCCTTATTAAAATGGATGTACAGTTCCCACTTTAACTAGCTTTTAATTTACTTAGCTTTATATTATTTAACTTTGAAATTTTTAAAATACATTCATTTATTTCTTTTTAAAAAATATGAATTTTATTTTATTTTAATTAATTTATTGTTATTATTTTAATAGAAATTCACTTATGTTTTATAACTTCTAGCTTCAAATTTGCGAATCGGAGTTAGAGTCATGTTTCTTCCACCCACATTGTTTTCAACATTGATAGAATAGTTGACGTTGCCTTGAAATGCTTGATTATAAAATTGAATGAGAACAAATGAGGTTAAGAAGGAAAAATCAATAAAAACAAGTTGAAATGAAAGATTTTAAATGAGCAAATCATATAATGATAGGATTTGATATAAATTGATTGTTCTAGATACACTCAAAAGCGTAGAATGAAAAATAAGAAAAGAATATCCAACGAGTAAGATCAAGAACACAAGATTGAGAATCAAGTGTTTCCATGTTATAGCGGGAGAATTGCACAGATAATTACAAGAGTTATATGAATCGTAATGAGTAAAATGAATGAAAGGATCTATTTATAATCAAATTAGTACGAGTTAGTTACAACCAAATTAATAAGAGAAAGAAACTTGTCCCTTAAATACTCCACACTTCAGTCGTACGACATTATACCAATATAATGGCTTTTTATCTTAGAACTATCACCTTATCAATAAAGGTCAGTAGAGGTTATTCCTTTTTTATTTTCACTTTAGATGTAGCATGTTATCAATTATTAATGATTTTTGGCTTCTATCCCCAATTGTATTCTAGACTTCTATCTTTCCAGTCTTATATACCCAAGGACCTTATTCAAATATCCCTCTATTTGGATACAAATATAGGGATCACTTCAACACTTCTATTCTTTACAAAATACACTTCTATGGACTCATACTTTCGTTCTCTAATAGAACTATTACTAACATAGAACTTTAACAATATTAATTTCTTCTGGGAAGACATTGTTTTATCTTTGATGTGTCAGAGGAGAATCTTTCACACTAACAACTGCATTTATAATGGTCTATGTGAAATGTCATATATTTTGACCCTTTGATGTTAAAATATCTTCAAATATGAATGAAGTTGTCTCGATTATTTAATGTGAAGCAAATATGTATGTTTTTAAAATAAAAAAGCAATTTGTAGATCAAATCATACAACAAGAAACTTAATGAAGCGACTAGGACATGCATACATCCTATATCCACTCTCTCCAAAGAGTAACTAACAATTTCTTACTTGTTGGCTTACTAACAACCCCACTCACTCATGAAACTTCCACTAACCTTGTAGTCGCCTTGTGTATGCTAATTATACAAAACACTAGATTCGATAGATAGTCGAATAATTGATTCTACCTAAGTCCACACTCAAACAAAGAACATGAAATAAGGCTAAATCAAACATTCTCAGGCTATAAAATCTTAGTTATGTACAATCATGATGCATACACTAAAAAACTACAGTCATAATGTCAGTTTCAAATAACATACCAAGAAATTCCCTAGGCTATCAGGCATCATAAATCGGGAAATTCTATCATGCAATCCTGAAGATCCATATCTTATATTCTAGCATGCATTTCTAACATATCATCAATATACATAGAACAAGTGTGGGTATCTTGGGGAATAACTTTCCTTGGGCTCTGACTAATTGTACACATTGCATCATCTTCGTTGATCATTTTAAAATTAATTATGAAAAATATTTTGCAGATCCAAAGTTTGAGTATGGAATCACACGAGTGTTCATCCAATTCTCTCAAACCGGGGCTCTTATACCAACTTGTAACATCCTAGAAATCATGATAAAAAAAATTTCGTTTTTGTAAACCATTTCCACAAACCATAAGAAAGTAAAATTTTATTTTCAAAACAAATCCATAGATTCATATTATCAAAAAAAATCTCAAAACATATATCAGCAGGAGGATGTGTACGATCACGCCTTCGACTTGCCCCAATCATCCAATGTACCAAAAACCATGAAACCAACAACTGTGAGCAAAACCTTAGTGAGTTCCCCAAAATACCACACACAATAATACATATATAATGCATGCACCCTCGGGCCTAAAGCATAAGACTAAATTGCCCCCGAGCCCACAGCATGAGACTGGATTGCCCTTCCCTAGCCCACAACCCATGTATGACTTGCTCCCGAGTGCACAACGTAAGACTGGATCTCCATTCCCGGTCCTCAGCTTATGATTGACTTGCTCCCAATCCTACAACATAAGACTTGAATGCCCTTATCGGACCTCATTTTATCACTGGCTTGCTCCCGGGTTTATTGGCGTACAACACAAAGCAGTACCGCCTCAATCTAATCTCACTATGTCGATATATGCAAACAGATAAACAATAACCAACAATAGAGGTAATCATACAGATCTACCAATCTAAAAGACCATTATAGAATATCAGCATCCTATACACAATGATACATAACATAATCTAATGGACCGACATTGGTGTCTTCCACCCACAAGTACAGTGGAGAAAACTCATCTCACTCCGTCGACAAGATGGACCATGCACCCAAGCTGACGATATCCAGTCCCTCATGCTAAACACATAATAAAACCCTAATTAATATTTAAGGTAATAATTAACCCCCAGAGAGTCTTGGTTCATAGCTAATCCTCCTTGAGCAAAAGACCATTTTTCCTTCCTATACTAAGTCCCAACATGGTTGACCAAAAGTCAAACCGGTTAAAAAGTCACTAGTCAACACTCAGTTGACTTACGCCTTGCATAACTGTCACACCCCCGAACCAGACGGCGGAAACGTCTGGGGGCGGGTGACTTCATCTTGTAATGTCATCACAGTGTATATAATTGAATCAAAGACAACGTCATCATCACATATTCAATAATACAACATACAGGGTTTTACATCATTGTATTTGTTCACAAAAGTTACATGCCAAAATATTAAATGTATGATGGAAAACAAAATACAATAAAAGTCCACAATGTCTTGATGACCGACCTGCTTAACGAGTCCCTGAGAATACAAGTTATTTTGAAAAATGTCAACATATATAATGTTGGTGAGTTCATAAGCATGTTTATATGAAAATCTTTGTATCAATTTGTAAACACTAGAAAATCAGATATTTTTCGTAAAAGTGGTTTGAGAGTTCTGTTTCAAATCTTGTATTAAAGCATGTGTGTTCATGTTTTTGAAAGTGTATAAAGAGAGAGTTCCAGAAAATCCTATATTTTTTGTAGTAAGTAAATGGTAGTGTATAATGTAATTCCCAGAAAATCTGATATGTTCTGCTTGTAAAAGAGTTGTAGTCTTAAAACCATAAGACCCGAGTGTTGTAGAAATGAATAGTTCATACATGTATCAAAAGTATAGTGTATGTATTCCATAAACTTATCATGTTTGTTAATCTCTATGTGAGTCGTTATAACCATGCTTGATGTGACTGTTATGCCTGCCATGACGTTCTTCAGTCGTCGCTTGTTTAAGGTAAGATATTTGTCACCTAGACTGGCCTAGTCTAGCTGTAGCGAACAGCTCAGGAGTGGGGTTGTCAACCCCGTATAGATCTATACACAAACTCTCGCTCTCCCTCCAGGAGACGCTGGTTATAACTATAGGGATTAGGGTGTACATTAGGTAGGTACGAATAAAGGCGTGTATCACAAGAGCCTTAACTATGTTTACGCGAGTATTGTATCACATCATTCAATCGTTTTAATTAATGTTTCATGTATGTAATTTTTAACACAAAGCATCGGTGATAAAAATATTTGTTCATATCAAAATGTCATATGTTTAATGTTATTACACGGTTAACATGAAATGTGTAGTACAGGCCCAATAGCAAAGCAATTGGGTATTTAAGGCCCATTAACATGATATGTGAATACTAGGCCCAATAAACATGTAAACGGGTATATGAGGCCCAATAAACATATAATGAGTATACAAGGCCCAATAAACGTGTGAATGGGTACTTAAGGCCCATTAAGCTGAGAATTTACAATAAATGCCCATATTTGATAAAAATGACATTTTTGGCCCATTAAGCCGAGAATTTACAATAAAGGCCCATTGTTGTTAAAAATGACATTTTAGGCCCATTATGGCCGAAAATTTACAATAAAGGCCCATTGTTGTTAAAAATGACATTTTAGGCCCATTATGGCCGAAATTTTACAATAAAGGCCCATTGTTGTTAAAAATGACATTTTAGGCCCATTATGGCCGAAAATTTACAATAAAGGCCCATTTTTGATAAAAATGACATTTTAAGTCCATTATGACCATAAATTACATTTTAGGCCCATGAAACCGTATATTTCTAAATAAGGCCCCTTTTTATGAAAAATGACCAATTTAGCCCATTAAAGCCGAGTAGGCCCAAAAGAAACCCATTTTGTCAAAAATAACACTTTTGACCCTTAAAAACTGTGAATGTCATAAAAACCCATTTTTTTATCCAAAAATGACTCTTTTGGTCCCTCTAAAACCGTGAGTATCATAAAAGGCTCACTTTTTGCTTATTTGTCAAATATAGCCCCTCATTTGGTTTTCTTTAGTTTTATAGTATACTTTAACATGATTGATCTTTTCATCCTCATAATGAGTTACATAAAGTAACTTGTTTTCATAATATCTTCAAGACTTGGAAGATATATCAAGTTCATGAGTGTTAAAAATAGTTTCACAATATATATACACAACATATCATGAAAATACACACAAGTATGCATAAATACTTAGATTTAACACAAAACCAACTTGTATTCTCCCCCAAAACATAGTAAAACCCGAAAACAAGGGGGTATGAAGCTCGCCTTGGGTGATGGATCGGTTTTGATGAAGAAATGAAAGAAAGTGAAGGTGTTTTTGGCCTTTGATGCTTCTTTGAGATGAGTTTTCGAATCAAGAGAGTTCTAGGAGCATGATCACGAAAACAAAGTGTTCATGAGGAATGATCTATCATAAAATGGGATATAACATATTGAATATGAAGTAACTTACCAAGAATATGAAGCTTGAAGTAATTTTCTTGAGCTAACCCAAACACCCTACGGTTTTTGAAGAGGAAAAGGAAAGATTGCTTTGTGTGTTCTTGAGAGATATTAGAGGAATTTAGAGATTGAAAAATGGATGAAGTGAGGAGGGATGTGGGGGATCTTCGACCGAGTTTAAGGAGAGGAAAGAGAGAGAGGATCAAATGGTTATTACATAAAGGTTTAGAGGTATTGATCTTAAAAACATGAGGGATAATGTGCATGGATTATCATTAAACAATAATGAGGTGTCAACACACTAAACTCTCATTATCTTTTTTTTTTTAAATAGGGTCGAGAATTAGGAGGGGGAGAAGGAAAAAAAAATTGGGCTTGGGTTTGGGATGTGACCGAGAACCCCTAGGCCCAATAGGGTTTTTGGTGTTAAAGGCCAAGAATATATAGGTCTCGGCCCATTAAATGCTCTATTGAGGGTATTGGCCCAATAAGGCCCATTAAGAGTGTCTTAGCCCTATAATAATGCTAAATTTAGTATTGGGCCCACTATGCCCTAAGAAAGGTATTCACGGCCCAATAAGGCCCACTAAGAGTCTCATGGCCCAAAATATTATTGCTTAGTGAATTTCGGCCCAATTAGGGCCCAAATGTGGATTCTTGGCCCAAAGGAACCAAGTTGTGAGGTTATTGGCCCATTAGGCCCAATAAACAAATCCTGGTCCAATAAGAGTTTGAGCCGGGAAGTTTGGGTTTCAAGCCCAAAATTGAGTGAATGTAGTGAAATGAATTAGGTTTAGAGCTTCACGAGTGAGTTTTGATTCGAATTGTTGTTGTTGAATGAATAACATGTATAACATCATACTTAAGGTTACAAGATACATCAAAAGTTAATTACACATGGACAGAATTTCCTATCCCAAAATGCCAGTCGTGACATCATCCCCCCATTAGAGGGAATTTCGTCCCGAAATTCTTTTGAAAGTTGATCTTAAGAGCTAGAGAAAAGATGACGGTACTTTTGCATCATTTGATCTTCGCGTTCCCATGTGAATTTCGGTCCGCGTTTAGCATTCCATCGAACCTTCACAATAGGAATGTGGCTTTCTTTCGTACGCTTTACCTCTCTGTCCATGATTTCAACCGGCTCTTCGACGAACAGGAGATTCTCGTTCACCTCGATCTCATTCAGGGGAACAATGAGGGTTTCATCTAATAGGCACTTTTTCAGATTTGACACGTGGAATACTGGGTGTACGTTGTTAAGCTCCGAGGGCAGTTGTAGTCTATAGGCTACCAGACCGATCCTGGCGATGATCTCGAATGGCCCGATGTATCGTGGGTTTAGCTTGCCCCGCCTTTCGAATCGTATCATCCCCTTCCAGGGAGAGGCTTTCAGTAGCACGCGATCACCTACTTGGAATTCCAGAGGCTTTCGTCTTTTATCAGCATAGCTCTTTTGTCGGTCTCGCGATGCTTGGAGTCGTGCCCTGATTTGAACTATTTTCTCTGTTGTTTCCCGAATGATCTTAGGTCCTGTAAGAGTGTTGTTCGGTGTTTGCCCTCTTGCCAGCTAAATGTCTCCCACCTCATCCCAACAAAAAGGTGATCTACATTTCCGGCCATACAAAGCTTCAAAAGGAGCAACCTTAATGCTTGTTTGATAGCTGTTGTTGTACGAAAATTCAATTAGGGGCAAGTGGGTATCCCATGTCTTGCCAAAGTCTATTACACAAGCTCTAAGCATATCTTCTAACGTTTGAATGGTTCACTCGCTTTGGCTGTCAGTTTGAGGGTGATAAGTAGTGCTCCTATCCAGTTGTGTTCCCAATGCCTTCTGGAGTGACTGCCAAAATCGAGAGGTAAATCTACTATCTCGATCGGAGATAATAGATATTGGTACCCCATGTAATCTCACCACGTCCTTTATATAGATTCGCGTTAGCTTCTCCATTTTGTATGTCTCCTTTTATTGGCAGGAAATGGGCGGATTTGGTTAACCTATCGACCATCACCCAGATAGCATCTAACCCGTCCGCTGTCTTAGGTAATTTGGTTATGAAATCCATTATAATCCTTTCCCATTTCCACTCGGGAATTTCGGGTTGTTGCAGTAATCCCGAGGGCTTCTGGTATTCCACTTTAACTTTGGCACAAGTAAGACACTTGCCCACATAAGTGGCAATTTCCGCCTTCATGTTAGGCCACCAATAATGTTGTTTAATGTCCAGGTACATCTTATCGGAACCTGGATGGACAGAGTATCGCGTATTGTGTGCTTCATTCATGACTACATCCCTGAATCCTCCAAATTTTGGGACCCATATATGTTCCATGAAGTAGTAAGCTCCGTCTTCTTTGACTTCAAGATTCTTCTCCATCCCACGCAGCGCTTCATTTGCAGCATTATCTGGTTTCAAGGCCTCCAATTGAGCCTCCTTGATTTGTGAAGACAGGTGGGAATGGATGGTCATTGTTAATGTATTCACTCGGCGGCCCGAGTATTCTTTTCTGCTTAAGGCATCAGCCACTATGTTAGCCTTGCCTGGGTGGTACTTGATCTCGCATTCATAGTCATTTAGCATCTCGACCCATCGCCGCTGCCTCATGTTCAACTCTTTTTGGTTTAGAATATGCTGGAGGCTTTTGTGGTCTGTGAAGATGGTGCACTTAGTACCATAAAGGTAGTGCCTCCAAATTTTTAGGGCGAAGATCACCGCTCCCAGCTCGAGATCATGGGTGGTATAGTTTACTTCGTGTGTCTTCAAATGTCTGGATGCGTAAGCTATCACTTTTCCGTGCTGCATAAGAACACAGCCTAACTCCTGATTTGAAGTGTCACAATATACTACGTAATCTTCCGTTCCCTCTGGCAAAGATAACACCGGAGCACTACAGAGGGCTCGCTTCAGGGTTTGAAAAGCATCTTCTTATTTGTCAGTCCAGTTGAAGGGTATGCCTTTTTGGGTTAGAGTGGTAAGAGGCTTGGCAATATTGGAGGAATTCTGAATGCACCTTCTATAATAACCAGCAAGGCCCGAGAATTGTTTGATCTCCGTTGACAATTTTGGAATTGCCCAGCCTTCAATAGCTTTGATCTTTGAAGGGTCCACATTAATTCCTTCCTCACTGACTACATGAGCCAAGAAATTCACACTGCGAATCCAGAACTTGCATTTGGAGAGTTTTGCATATAACTTTTCAGCTCTAAGAGTTTCCAAGATCTGACATAGACGCTGACCGTGCTCCTCCTTACTTCGAGAGTATATGAGTATGTCGTAAATGAAAACGATTACAAAATTGTCGAGTAATGGGTGGCATACTCGATTCATGAGATCCATAAATGCTGCAGGGGCATTCGTCAGAAAAAAGGGCATAACAACGAATTCATAATGACCATATCGGGTTCGGAAAGCAGTTTTGGGGATATATTCTTCCCGAACTCGTAGCTGATGATAAGCAGACCTTAGATCTATTTTAGAAAAATAATTGGCTCCTTGGAGCTGGTCGAATAGATCATCAATCCGCGGGAGTGGATATCGGTGCTTGATGGTGAGCTTATTAAATTCCCGATAGTCGATGCACATTCTGAAGGATCCGTCCTTCTTCTTGACAAACAAGATCGGAGCTCCCCAGGGTGAGAAGCTCGGTCTGATGAATCCTTTGTCTAAGAGTTCCCTCAATTGGCTAGATAACTCCTGTATTTCGGCGGGAGCTAACCTGTAGGGTGATTTGACAATTGATGTGGCTCCCGGTATTAGGTCAATTCGAAATTCGACCTGTCTTTCTGGGGGTATTCCTGGAAGGTCTTCGGGAAATACGTCCGGAAATTCACATACTACTGGGATATCTTTGATGTTTATTTCCTCTTTTGTTTTATCCGCAACATGGGCGAGGAAGGCATATTTTTTCTTGTGCAGGCATTTTTGTGCCTTCATGCACGAGATAAGACGGAGATTGGTGCCAGGTTTATCGTCGTAGTTTATTAGGGTTTCGTGGTTGGGGAGGTGAAGGCGAACGGCCTTCTCTTGACACATAATGTCGGCATGATGGGGGCTTAACCAATCCATGCCTATAATCACATCAAAACTTCGAATATCTACTTGCATCAAATTGATTTGAAACGAGTGATTATTTAGCGTTAGAGTGCACCCTATGAATATATATTTGGTTGTTTCTGTTTTCCCATTAGCTATCTCCATCGTGAAGGCTTCGCTTAGCTTTTGGGTTGTTGGTTTAGTAATTGCTTGAATTTATTACTCACGAAACTCCACTCAGCGCCACTATCATATAAAATGCATGCGTAAGTGTTGTTGAGAGGAAACGTGCCAGTGACAACGGTCGGGTCTTGAATTGCCTCCCTTTGTCCGAAAGTTAGGATCCTGCCTGATCCTCCTACACCCTAAGTGTTGGCTTTGGGGTAGTTTCGCCTAAAATGACCAATTCTTCCACATCCATAATAAGTATGACTGGCCCCAGCGTTATTGTAGTTGTTGTTGCTGTTGTTGTTGTTGTTGTTGGGTTGTTGGTTCGGTTGGGGTTGAGATCTGCAGTACCGGGTGGTGTGCCCCTTGCGGTTGCAGTTGGTACACTTCATTTCTCTGCACTCGCCATTGTGGTGGTAGTTGCATTTGTTGCATTTCGGTAAGGTTCCTGCATAAGGCTTGGTAGTAGTTTGCGAGGATGAGGCTAGAGCAGCTGGGGCTGGTGCAACTTGAGCGGTAGTAGCGTGGACTGCTATGGTTTGCTGCTTTTTAGAGGATCGCTGGTTCTGTCGCCCTTTTCGTTTATTTTCCTCGTTCTTCTTGTCATTCCCTTCCTTATTGGCCTCAGACTCAGCAGTTTTGGTACCTTTCTTGTTGCCATGATCATAAAGCTTCTGAGCTAGCCGTTTTGCACTGTCAAAAGTCTCAGGGTTTGCTGCAATCACGTTCCCTTGAATTGGAGGCGTTAACCCCAAATGAATCGTTCGATCTTCTTTCTCTCTGAAGTGATCATACCCGGGCACAACAGTGCTAACTCACTGAATCTGGAAATGTAAGCCTCGATATCTGAGTTTTGCACTGTAAGGTTCCATAACTCTTGTTCTAGTTTCTGTACTTCCCCACGGGGACAATATTATGCCATCAACATCTCCTTAAGCTTTCCCCAAGGCACAGCGTTTGCGACCGGCAAAGTCATGGCCTTCACATGACCATTCCACCAGGATAGGGCTTGGTCAACAAATGTGCAGGCTGCGAACTTCACCTTGCTTTCTTCTGGACATTCGTAGATTTTAAAGACAGACTCGGTCTTTTCAATCCAGCGCTTCAAGGCTATCACGCCGCCAGTTCCATTGAATGTTCGGGGTTTTGCATTTGAGAATTCCTTGTAAGTGCAGGCTTTCATAGTCCCTTGATTCATTCCCTGATTGGATCTTCCCATTCCTTGACCACTTCCGCCACCATTGTTTCCACTCGGGAATTTTCGGTTGTTGCAGTAATCCCGAGGGATTCTGGTATTCCACTTTAACTTTGGCACAAGTGAGACACTTGCCCACATAAGTGGCAATTTCCGCCTTCATGTTAGGCCACCAATAATGTTGTTTAATGTCCAGGTACATCTTATCGGAACCTGGATGGACGGAGTATCGCGTCTTGTGTGCTTCATTCATGACTACATCCCTGAATCCTCTAAATTTTGGGACCCAGATACGTTCCATGAAGTAGTAAGCTCCGTCTTCTTTGACTTCAAGATTCTTATCCATCCCACGCAGCGCTTCATTTGCAGCATTATCTGGTTTCAAGGCCTCCAATTGAGCCTCCTTGATTTGTGAAGACAGGTGGAAATGGATGGTCATTGTTAATGTATTCACTCGGTGGCCCAAGTATTCTTTTCTGCTTAAGGCATCGCCACTACGTTAGACTTGTCTGGATGGTACTTTATCTCGCATTCATAGTCATTTAGCAGCTCGACCCATCGTCGTTGCCTCATGTTCAACTCTTTTTGGTTTAGAATATGTTGGAGGCTTTTGTGGTCTGTGAAGATGGTGCACTTAGTACCATAAAGGTAGTGCCTCCAAATTTTTAGGGCGAAGACCACCGTTCCCAGCTCGAGATCATGGGTGGTATAGTTTACTTCGTGTGTCTTCAAATGTCTGGACGCGTAAGCTATCACTTTTCCGCGCTGCATAAGAACACAGCCTAACTCCTGATTTTAAGTGTCGCAATATACTACGAAATCTTCCGTTCCCTATGGCAAAGATAACACCGGAGCACTACAGAGGGCTTGCTTCAGGGTTTGAAAAGCAGCTTCTTGTTTGTCAGTCCAGTTAAAGGGTATGCCTTTTTGGGTTAGAGTGGTAAGAGGCTTGGCAATATTGGAGAAATTCTAAATGAACCTTCTATAATAACCAGCAAGGCCCGAGAATTGTCTGATCTCCGTTGACAATTTTGGAATTTCCCAGCCTTCAATAGCTTTGATCTTGGAAGGATCCACATTAATTTCTTCCTCACTGACTACATGAGCCAAGAAATTCACACTGCGAATCCAGAACTCGCATTTGGAGAGTGTTGCATATAGCTTTTCAGCTCTAAGTGTTTCCAAGATCTGAAGTAGATGCTGACCGTGCTCCTCCTTACTTCGAGAGTATATGAGTATGTCATAAATGAAAATGATTACAAAATTGTCGAGGAATGGGCGGCATACTCGATTCATGAGGTCCATAAATGGTGCAGGGGCATTCGTCTGACCAAAGGGCATAACAACGAATTCATAATGACCATATCGGGTTCGAAAAGCAGTTTTGGAGATATCTTCTTCCCGAACTCGTAGCTGATGATAACCGAACCTTAGATCTATTTTAGAAAAATAACTGGCTCCTTGGAGCTGGTCGAATAGATCATCAATCCGAGGGAGTGGATATCGGTTCTTGATGGTGAGCTTATTAAATTCCCGATAGTCAATGTACATTCTGAAGGATCCGCCCTTCTTCTTGACAAACAAGACCGGAGCTCCCCAGGGTGAGAAGCTCGGTCTGATGAATCCTTTGTCTAAGAGTTCGCTCAATTGGCTAGATAACTCCTGCATTTCGGCGGGAGCTAACCTGTAGAGTGATTTGGCAATTGATGTGGCTCCCGGTATTAGGTCAATTCGAAATTCGACCTGTCTTTCTGGGGGTATTCCCGGAAGGTCTTCGGGAAATACATCTGGAAATTCACATGCCACTGGGATATCTTTGATGTTTATTTCCTCTTTTGTTTTATCCGCAACATGGGCGAGGAAGGCATAATTTTATCGTTGTAGTTTATTAGGGTTTCATGGTTGGGGAGGTGAAGGCGAATGGCCTTCTCGTGACACATAATGTCGGCATGATGAGGGCTTAACCAATCCATGCCTATAATCACATCAAAACTTGTAATATCTACTTGCATCAAATTGATTTGAAACGAGTGATTATTTAGCGTTAGATTGCACCCTATGAATATATATTTGGTTGTTTCAGTTTTCCAATTAGCCATCTCCACCGTGAAGGCTTCGTTTAGCTTTTGGGGTTGTTGGTTTAGTAATTGCTTGAATTTATTACTCACGGAACTCCGCTCAGCCCCACTATCGAATAAAATGCATGTGTAAGTGTTGTTGAGAGGAAATGTACCAGTGACAACAGTCGGGTCTTGAATTTCCTCCCCTTGTCCCAAAGTTAGGATCCTACCTGATCCTCCTGCACCCTGAGTGTTGGCTTTGGGGCAGTTTCGCCTAAAATGGCCAATTCCTCCACATCCATAACAAGTATGACTGGCCCCGGTGTTATTGTTGGTGTTGTTGTTCTTGTTGGGTTGTTGGTTCGGTTGGGGTTGAGATATGCAGTACCGGGCGGTGTGCCCCTTGCGGTTGCAGTTGGTACGCTTCATTTCTCTGCACTCGCCATTGTGGTGGTAGTTGCATTTGTTGCATTTCGGTAAGGTTCCTGCGTAAGGCTTTGTAGTAGTTTGCGAGGATGAGGCTGGAGCAGCTAGGGCTGGTGCAACTTGAGCGGTAGAAGCGTGGACTGCTATGGTTTGCTGCTTTTTAGAGGATCCCTGGTTTTGTCGCCCCTTTCGTTTATTTTTCTCGTTCTTCTTGTTATTCCCTTCCTTCTTGGCCTCAGTCTCAGCAGTTTTGGTACCTTTCTTGTTGCCATGATCATAAAGCTTCTGAGCTAGCCGTTTTGCACTGTCAAAAGTCTCAAGGTTTGCTGCAATCACGTTCCCTTGAACTGGAGGTGTTAACCCCCAAATGAGGCATTAGAGAATTCTTTGTAAGTGCAGGCTTTCATAGTCCCTTGATTCATTCCCTGATTGGAGCTTCCCATTCCTTGACCATTTCCGCCACCGTTGTTTCCATTATGAATATGGGCCAATGCTGCGGTGACCGCATCCGATACTGTTGCCTGGATTGCAGCAGAGTTTACCTCCGGCGGAGGCGGCGGAGGTGGTGGTGCCGTGTTGTTGTTTCTACGTATCGATCTTTGAGGCATCTTCTGTCATGAAAAAAAAGATGGTGAGTACATGGCAGTCTGTGGTTTCGAGTTACCTTGGCATATAGTGGTTTCGGTGGTTCGGTTGTGCATATAAGTGAATTCATACAATATCATGAAATAAGGAAAATAAAACACATAGCACATAACAACATCTCAAATAAAACATAGCACCGTTTCATTAATGATAAACTTCGTAGTACAATGCATGAAAAATTCGCCTTTGTAAGGCGTACAATATATAGAGAAAATATAATCCATCAGCATAACAGCTCTATTAGTAGTGTAGTCACTTAATCATAGAGTCGGTCCTACATACAATAGTACATGAAAAGAGAGAGAGTCCTAGCGATAGGGGTGATGATACTTAGATGCCGAAGTGACGCACTAGAAGCTCGGCCAATTCACTCATCTCACGAGTGATCTCATCCTCCTTTTGCTCTGCTCGAACTGCCCTAGATTAGGCCGCAAAGAGTTGTTGCTTTAGGTTGGCTACTTCTTCCTCTAGAGAGCGTATACGGTCAGTAGTGCTCCCTTGTACTGTGTGATGGTCTGGTGTGATTCCCGAAGGGTAGAATTCACTAGGGGTTTCCTTAATGTCTTCTCCTTTATCTGACTCCTCATCAGATACGCTATCCTCATAGTGCAGTTCCATATACTCTTCGGGTCTCGCTTCTAGATTTTCTTCTTGAACCATTTCTGGTTCTCCTTAAATCCATCCATTGTCCACTAAGGCCTGGTAGTAGAGGTCGCCTTGAGGAATTTCAGCCATGGTGCATGTGCGAACATGGAGGCGTGAGAAGCGTGTAGAAAGTGTATGTGCGACGGTTATATGATATCCCAAAATGCTCCTAAAGTATATTATTTGTTTATGTTTGAGTTCCTTAAAACTTTGTGGTTACGAGGTTGGTAAGTTTCTAGATTCATTGCCCACCATGATCACTCCCAAACACATGTTGGTCGTATTTTGAATAAATATAGTTGATCAGGCTATATATATCCCCAATACGACTACATAACTGTACGGGTTTAACCGCGATGTTCAATTCCTCCAAAGACATTTATTGTTTCTTATCGTGACAGTACCCTAAAATGCACACATAGGTATGTATTTTATTTTTGTTCAGAGTATTTTAGTCCATTTGTATTTATAGTTGCATATCTTGTATGATTAGATATGCCAGTTCACTATAAGCATTGCTCTGATACCAATTTGTCACACCCCCGAACCAGACGGCGGAAACGTCCGGGGGAGGGTGACTTCATCTTGTAATATCATCACAGTGTATATAATTGAATCAAAGAAAGCATCATCATCACACATTCAATAATACAACATACAGGATTTTACATCATCGTATTTGTTCACAAAAGTTACATGCCAAAATATTAAATGTATGATGGAAAACAAAATACAATAAAATTCCACATGTTCTTGATGACCGACCTGCTTAACGAGTCCCTGAGAATACAAGTTATTTTGAAAAACGTAAACATATATAATGTTGGTGAGTTCATAAGCATGTTTGTATGAAAAACTTTGTATCATTTTGTAAACACTAGAAAATCCGATATTTTCCGTAAAATTGGTTTGAGAGTTTTGTTTCAAATCTTGTATTAAAGCATGTGTGTTCATGTTTTTGAAAGTGTATAAAGAGAGAGTTCCAGAAAATCCTATATTTTCTGTAGTAAGTAAATGGTAGTGTATAATGTATTTCCCAGAAAATCCGATATTTTCTGTTTGTAAAAGAGTTGTAGTCTTAAAACCATAAGACCTGAGTGTTGTAGAAATGAATAGTTCGTATATGTATCCAAAGTATAGTGTATGTATTCCATAAACTTATCATGTTTGTTAATCTCTATGTAAGTCGTTATAAGCATGCTTGATGTGACTGTTATGCCTGTCATGACGTTCTTCAGGCGTCGCTTGTTTAAGGTAAGATATTTGTCACCTAGACTGGCCTAGTCTAGTTGTAGCGAGCAGCTCAGGAGTGGGGTTGTCATCCCCGTATAGATCTATACACAAACTCTCGCCCTCCCTCCAGGAGACGCTGGTTATAACTACAGGGCTTAGGGTGTACACTAGGTAGGTACGAATGAAGGCATGTAGGAGAGATCAACGTTTGGTGCATTTGAGTGTGAGGAGAGTATTAATTAGAGATATTATCCTTGTGATAGGAAGAGACTAGATCGAGGATTTCTGAGCACGAGAAATTTTACTTGCTAGCTTACGAGGTGAGTCTTCTCACCATACTTTACCTAGAGTGGTATTTACGTGTGACCATAGGGTCTTATGTGTTTATTGAGTACTGTGATATTACTGCATTATGTCTATGTGATTTATGCTATGTGTTATTCATAGTTTACAGAGTTAGGACCGGAGGGTCCACAGAGTTAGGACCGGAGGGTCCATCAGAGTTGTGGGACTGGAGGGTCCCTCTGAGACACATTGACCGGAGGGTCTTACAGAGTTATAGCCTCGAGTGGCTAATGTGTTGTATGTGGTATTTTGGGGAACTCACTAAGCTTCGTGCTTACCGTGTTATGTGTTATGTGTTTCAGGTACTTCCGATGATTGCGGGAAGGCCCCGGCTTGATTGTACACGCACTCGCTTGGAGATGTATTTTGGAGGATCCTGGTTTATGTGTTAAACAACTTTTGATAAATAAATTGTATTAATGTTAACACTTGAGATTTTTGGGAAAAACATGTCATCTGGTTTAATGTTGAAATGAAAATTTTGGTTGAAAATTTTACATCGTTACAAGTTGGTATCAGAGCCTTGGTTTGAGGGATTCGGATGCACCTTCGGGTATGTCTGGACTCAAACTGAGGATTTGAAAAAAAAAATCAAGGGAAACAATTTTTTTCTAAAAACGAGTAAGAGTTCTAAGAGAAAAACGAGAAAAGCGGTGTGTACAATCAGCCAGAGCCCGAACGGTGATTTCCCAAAATACCCTTACTTTCTGTGTTATGAGATATTATGAGATATATTATGAATGCTAGAGAGTAGGCTAGGTATTTCATATTTAGGACTAGAGTGGCCTGATTTGTGATGCCTTAGCCTAGGAGTTACTGTTACCTGTGATTTGCTTTAAGTTCGAGTATATAGCAGAAATGAGCTTATGAGAGTAGTCAGTGTTCGGCAAGATATAGAGTACTTGCAATCTGGAATCCTAGGAGGAGGACTTGGGGTGATTACAGATGTGGTGTGGAAGGTAGTATTGGGCCCGTACTACTGGAAGCATCGGGTCGGTGAGCAGTTCAAGTAAGAATCCTTGGGATGCTAAGGAGCAAGTAGGCAGAGTGATCGAGTGTGAGTATACTCGAGCGAGTCTCTGATTATTTTGTGTTGTATTTCAGAGACATCATGGTGGGTACGCACCACAACCCAGGGGGCAGTGGTACCAGTGGTACCAGTGACGATGAGATTCGGAGGATGATTCATGAGGAGGTGGCCGCAGCCATCCGAGCATAGATTCCCGAGATGTTTGGGTCCATCAAGACCACCCTGATTGATACATTTGATGAGCGATACGCTGCTGTCACTGAGGCTGCTGCTGCTGCCGCCACTGCAGCTGTCGCTGCTGCTAGGCCACAGGGAGGTGACTCGTTGTTGTTCTGGGAGTTCAGCAACACGAAGCCACCGGAGTTTGATGGGATACAGGATCTGATTGTTGCGATGAGATGGATTTCTGATATCGAGGGGTCTTTCTACACTTGTTCATGTCCAGAGCACTTGAGGGTACGGTTCGCGCTGAACCAGCTTCGTTTGGGAGAGAAGGATTGGTGGAAGTTTGTGACAACTCATTTTACTCCTGCAGAGCACACTGCCGTGACTTGGGAGAGGTTTACTGTGATGTTCCGAGACGAGTATGTTCCCCTGGTGGAGAGGGAACGGTTGGCCCATGAGTTTCTGTCCCTCAAGCAGAGGACAGAGTCAGTGACAGTGATTACGAGGATGTTCCACAAGAGGGCAATGTTCTGCCCTGAGCATGTGTCTACCGAGCAGGCACGTATGAGCCGGTATTTGAGCATTCTGAGTAGGGATATTCGAGAGTTCATGGTGAACTCGACTTATCGGTCATTTGCTGAGCTTCAGGAAAATGCCCGAAAGAGGGAGATTGAGCTGGAGACTCAGGCCAAAGAAGAGGTGGAGTCTCAGGGGAGGGATTGGCGACCAACACAGTCTGAGCCGGCAGCCAAGCGGGCTAAGCCTGCAGATTCGAGATCAGGGGGCCAGAAGGGCCGCACTTGTGGGAAGTGCAGAAAGTGTCACGAGGGGATATGTCAAGCGGGGTCTTGCTACAAGTGTGGCAAGGAGGGGCACATGGCGAAGGATTGCCCCAAGGGATTTGCAGTCTGCTTTCACTGCAACCAGACCGGCCATCGGAAGGTCGAGTGCTCCCAGCTGCTTCAGGGATCCGCACCCGCTACTGTACGAGCTACCGAGAGTCGGCCCGTGAAGGCCGAGGCGTCGAAGGTTCATGGGAGAGCCTTCCAGCTGACAGCGGAGGAGGTCTGGACAGCACCTGATGTCGTGGCCGATATCTATTCCTTTGTTTATTCTATTCTGAGATATTTGTGCTTATATTGTGATATGCGTAGGTACTTTTCTTGTGAGTTCTGTACCTGCCTTAGTGTTATTTGACTCGGGTGTGAGTCGATCGTTCGTATCATTAGCGTTTAGTCACCATATCAGTATCAGACGTGAGTCGTTGAGTCGACCTCTGAGAGTTTCTATAGTCGATGAGCGTGTGGTGTTTGCCATTGATGTGGTCCGGGGATGTGTGCTCGAGATTTTTGGTGTTGAGTTTCCGATAGATCTGGTACCGATCGCGATGGGTGATGTCTGTGTCATTGTGGGCATGGACTGGTTGAGCCGGTACGGAGCGGTAATCGACTGTGAGCGTCAGTTGGTGACCATACGAGACCCTAGTGGGGGAATGCTTACGGTATATGGCGAGGGTACCCGATCTGGATCAGCTTTCTGCTCTGCTGCCCGAGCGAGACAGAGTTTATAGCAGGGTTGCATGGGTTTTATGGCGTATGTGATGGATACGCGGGTTACTGCTGAGAGACCGAGTTGTATCTCTGAGGTTCCGATAGTGAGTGAGTTTCCGGATGTTTTTCCCGAGGAGTTACCGGGTGTGCCTCCCGAGAGGCAGGTGGAGTTCCGGATTTATTTGGTTCCGGGAGCGGAGCCTATTGCCAAGGCACCTTATCGCCTTGCGCCGCCCGAGATGCAGGAGTTATCCTCACAACTTCAGGAGCTATTGGGGAAGGGTTTTATCTGACCGAGTAGCTCGCCTTGGGGAGCGCCGATCCTTTTTGTCAAGAAAAAGTATGGTTCACACCGGATGTGCATTGATTATCGGGAGTTGAACAAGCGGACGGTCAAGAACCGTTATCCACTTCCGAGGATCGACGATCTGTTCGATCAGTTGCAGGGTGCATCTTGGTTTTCCAAGATTGATTTGAGATCAGGGTATCACCAGATGAGATTACGCGAGGACGATATTCAGAAGAGAGCTTTTAGGACTCGTTATGGGCATTACGAGTTTGTGGTGATGTCTTTCGGGCTCACCAACGCACCGGCAGCGTTCATGGACCTCATGAACCGGGTGTGCAGGCCCATGTTGGATCGATCGGTGATCGTGTTCATCAACGATATCCCGTTGTACTCGAGGTCCAGGGAACAGCATGAGGAGCATCTTAGAGAGGTTTTGGGGGTTTTGAGATTGGAGAGGCTATATG
The DNA here is from genome assembly GCF_052849685.1 of Lactuca virosa. Lineage (NCBI taxonomy): Eukaryota > Viridiplantae > Streptophyta > Magnoliopsida > Asterales > Asteraceae > Lactuca > Lactuca virosa. Next base: position 43,802,841 of record NC_136432.1, on the reverse strand, counting down.
CCAAATTCTCCAAGTGTGATTTCTAGTTACGAGAAGTACAGTTCCTAGGGCATCTCGTTAATCAGAATTGGATATTGGTCGACCCGGCCAAGATTGAGGAAGTCATGCGATGGGATGTGCCGAGATCCGCATCCGAGATCAGGAGTTTTCTGGGATTGGCCGGCTATTATCGGAGATTTATCAGGGATTTCTCCAAGATTGTTGTTCCTCTCACCAGATTGACCCGAAAGGGCGTTACTTTTGTTTGGGGGCCTGAGCAGCAGGCATCATTCGAGACTCTTCGCTAGAGATTGTGTGAAGCTCCGGTACTAGCTCTTCCGGAGGGAGTGGAGGACTTTGTGGTTTATTGTGATGCGTCTATCTCAGGGATGGGTGCAGTGTTGATGCAGAGGGGTCATGTGATAGCATATGCGTCGAGGCAGTTGAAGCCTCACGAGACGAGATATCCCACCCATGATCTAGAGTTAGGGGCGGTGGTGTTCGCCCTCAACATCTGGCGCCACTACTTGTATGGGGTTCGGTGTACCATATACACGGACCACAAGAGCCTGAAGTATCTCATGGATCAACCCAACCTGAATATGTGGCAGAGGAGATGGTTGGATGTGGTGAAAGACTATGACTGTGAGATTCTGTATCATCCGGGCAAGGCTAACGTGGTAGCCAACGCCCTGAGCCGTAGAGCGGAGAGTGCCCCGATTCGATATGTGTGTATGAGGATGACAGTGATGACTCCAGTCTTGGATACCATTCGAGAGGCCCAGTCGGAGGCCGTGAAACCGGAGAACTGCAAGAGGGAGCGGGTGATTGGGCAGGTGTCCGAGTTTATGACGGATAACCGGGGACTTATGACTTTCCGAGGGTGGATTTGGGTGCCCAATACGAGCGGAGCTCGGCATATACTGATGGAGGAGGCGCATAGATCGAGATTCTCGATCCATCCCGGGGCTACTAAGATGTACTTGGACCTGAAGAGGGATTACTGGTGGCCCTGTATGAAGCGGGATGTTGCTTGGGTGGTTGAGAGGTGCTTGACCTGCCGTCGGGTCAAGGCAGAGCACCAACGTCCACATGGTCCATTGCAACCTCTTGAGATTCCCCAGTGGAAGTGGGAACAGATCTCGATGGACTTTATCACCAAGTTGCCGAGGACTGCACATGGAGTTGACGTGATTTGGGTGATTGTGGATCGACTGACGAAGAGTGCTCACTTCCTTGCTATTAGTGAGAGCTCTTCTGCGGAGAGATTGGTCGAGATTTAGGTGAGGGAGGTGGTAGCTCGGCATGGAGTGCCGACCTCGATAGTGTCAGATCGAGACGTGCGTTTTACTTCCATATTCTGGAAGAAGTTTCATGAGGAGTTGGGTACCCGTTTACACTTCAGTACCGCGTACCATCCGCAGACAGACAGGCAAAGCGAGCTAACGATTCAGACACTGGAGGACATGCTTCGTGCATGTGTGATGGATTTCGGAGGAAGTTGGGACACTTACTTACCCTTGGCTGAGTTTTCTTACAACAACAGTTACCATTCCAGCATCGGTATGCCTCCTTTCGAGCTCCTTTATGGGAGAAGGTGTCGGACTCCTATTCAGCAGGTCAGGCAGAGGCTACTGACGGCCCAGAGTCGTCAGAGGAGTTACGCAGACAGGCGACGATCCGAGCTTGAGTTTCAGGTTGGAGATTTTGTCCTTCTGAAGGTATCCCCGTGGAAAGGGGTGATCCGATTCAGAAAACGGGGAAAACTTGGGCCCCTATACATCGGTCCTTTTAGGGTGACCGCCAAAGTGGGTAGGGTAGCGTACCGTTTGGAGCTACCTGCGGAGTTAAGTCAGATCCATAATACCTTCCACGTGTCCCAGTTGATGAAGTGTGTAGCCGACGAGACGGCAGTGGTACCACTGGAGGACATTCAGGTAGATGCGAGTCTGAATTATATTGAGAGGCCGATCGCGATCTTGGATCGAAAGGTGAAGGTTCTGAGGAACAAGGAAGTGTCCATGGTTCAGGTCCAGTGGCAGCATCGGAGAGGGTCCGATTTGACTTGGGAGCCGGAGTCAGAGATGCGGGAGCAGCATCCAGAGTTATTTGCGTAGCATGACTTCGAGGGCGAAGTCTGATTCTAGTGGGGGAGAATTGTAACATCCGGATTCCCAGGTATATTATTTTAATTATATATTTATTTTTGAGGTTCTTTGATCTACTCGACGAGTCGGTTCCATAACTCGCCGAGTAGAAGCGGGTGTGGCCACGTGAGTTTAATGATCTACTCGACGAGTCCGAGAGTAGACTCGCCGAGTAGGTGCTGTGAGTGGAAACCCTAGATCCCCGGGTTTGGGGTCTATTTAAGGGCATTTATAGCCTCATTTGCGGCCACACCTCATTGAGAAGAAACCCTAATCACCCCCTTGAGCTTTTGAGATAGTTTTAAGCCTTACTTGAGATTTGTGAGTGCATTTTGGTAGAGAAAGGGAGGATTCCAAGCAAGGTTTGTGAAGAGGCTATTAGATCTGTTGCTTATATGTCCAAGATCTTCTGTTAGAGGTATCAATTCCGAACGTTTCTCTTTTGTTTAAGTAGATCTCTCATTTTGAAGACTAGGGCTTCTTTCCTTTATATTTTGGGAGTTTGAGGATTTAGGGTTCATGAGGAGGCTTGAACTCCAGATCTGGACCTTAGGAGGTCCCTAGCATCTAAAGGTTCCTGCTTTATTCAACCTTGATGGAAGTTATGAGTGAAGAACACATTTAGATCGTGTTCTTGGCATTTCATGCCCAAAATTCCATGCATGGACGTAAAGTCTATGACTTTACGTGATAAATGAGCCCTGAGAGTATGGATATGGAGTTTGGGAAAGTATCCTGCCTTAAAGACGTCTGAATGCAAGTTGAGTCTGAATGGACTCGCCGAGTTGATGAGCCGACTCGGCGAGTAGATTAGGGTTGTCCCAATTAGCTAGATCAAGCGAAAGCTCGGCGAGTTAGGGGTTAACTCGACGGCCTAGACCTTCATGAGATTGTAGAGAATCGATGGGACTCGACGAGTCGCACGAGAGCACTCGGCGAGTCTGGTCAATTTGGGTTGTTGACTAGAATTGACTTCTGTTGACTTTAGGGTTGGTCAAAGGAATTATGGAGGTCAGGAAGGGGTAAAATGGTCTTTTACCCATTTCTAAGGCTAGAGTGTAGGAGAGATCAACGTTTGGTGCATTTGAGTGTGAGGAGAGTATTAATTAGAGATATTGTCCTTGTGATAGGCAGAGACTAGATCGAGGATTTCCGAGCACGAGAATTTTACTTGCTAGCTTACGAGGTGAGTCTTCTCACCATACTTTTCCTAGAGTGGTATTTATGTGTGACCAGAGGGTCTTATGTGTTTATTGAGTATTGTGATATTACTGCATTATGTCTATGTGATTTATGCTATGTGTTATTCAGAGTTTACAGAGTTAGGACCGGAGGGTCCATCAGAGTTGTGGGACTGGAGGGTCCCTCTGAGACACATTGACCGGAGAGTCTTACAGAGTTATAGCATCGAGTGGCTAATGTGTTGTATGTGGTATTTTGGGGAACTCACTAAGCTTCGTGCTTACCGTGTTACGTGTTATGTGTTTCAGGTACTTCCGATGATCGCGGGAAGGCCCCGGCTTGATTGTACACGCACTCGCTTAGAGATGTATTTTGGAGGATCCTGGTTTATGTGTTAAACAACTTTTGATAAATAAATTGTATTAATGTTAACACTTGAGATTTTTGGGAAAAACATGACATCTGGTTTAATGTTGAAATGAAAATTTTGGTTGAAAAATTTACATCGTTACAATTTACAATAAAGGCCAATTGTTGTTAAAAATGACATTTTAGGCCCATTATGGCCGAAAATTTACAATAAAGGCCCATTGTTGTTAAAAATGACATTTTAGGCCCATTATGGCCGAAAATTTACAATAAAGGCCCATTTTTTATAAAAATGACATTTTAAGTCCATTAAGACCATAAATTACATTTTAGGCCCATGAAACCGTGAATTTCTAAATAAGGCCCCTTTTTATGAAAAATGACCAATTTAGCCCATTAAAGCCGAGTAGGCCCAAAAGAAACCCATTTTGTAAAAAATAACACTTTTGACCCTTAAAAAAACCGTGAATGTCATAAAACCCATTTTTATCCAAAAATGACTCTTTTGGTCCCTCTAAAACCGTGAGTATCATAAAAGGCTCACTTTTTGCTTATTTGTCAAATATGGCCCCTCATTTGGTTTTCTTTAGTTTTATAGTATCCTTTAACATGTTTGATCTTTTCATCCTCATAATGAGTTACATAAAGTAACTTGTTTTCCTACCAAAGGGCTTCTAGCCCAGCTGTATCAGGTGTTGTCCTCCCTCCTTGAGGTTGAGGGTTCAAGTCCTATCGTGGACATAGGTGGATTTAAGGTGTAGGTTAGGAGTAGGTTAGATTTGTCGTTCCAAAAAAAGTAACTTGTTTTCCTAATATCTTCAAGACTTGGAAGATATATCAAGTTCATGAGTGTTAAACATAGTTTCACAATATATATATACACAACATATCATGAAAATACACACAAGCATGCATAAATACTTAAATTTAACACAAAACCAACTTGTATTCTCCCCCAAAACATAGTAAAACCTGAAAACAAGGGGGTATGAAGCTCACCTTGGGTGATGGATCGGTTTTGATGAAGAAATGAAAGAAAGTGAAGGTGTTTTCGGCCTTGGATGCTTCTTTGAGATGAATTTTCGAATCCTAGAGAGTTCTAGGAGCATGATCACGAAAACAAAGTGTTCATGAGGACTGATCTATCATAAAATGGGATATAACATCTTGAATATGAAGTAACTTACCAAGAATGTGAAGCTTGAAGTTATTTTCTTCAGCTAACCCACACACCCTATGGTTTTTGAAGAGGAAAAGGAAAGATTGCTTTGTGTGTTCTTGAGAGATATTAGAGGAATTTAGTGATTGAAAAATGGATGAAGTGAGGAGGGATGTGGGGGATCTTCGACCGGGTTTAAGGAGAGGAAAGAGAGAGAGGATCAAATGGTTATTACATAAAGGTTTAGAGGTATTGATCCTAGAAACATGAGGGATAATGTGCATGGATTACCATTAAACAATAATGAGGTGTCAACACACTAAACTCTCATTATCTTTTTTTTATAAATAGGGCCGAGAATTAGGAGGGGGAGAAGGAAAACAACTTTTGGGCTTGGGTTTGGGATGTGACCGAGAACCCCTAGGCCCAATAGGGTTTTCGGTGTTAAAGGCCCAGAATATATAGGTCTCGGCCCATTGAATACTCTATGGAGGGTATTGGCCCAATAAGGCCCATTAAGAGTGTCTTAGCCCTATAATAATGCTAAATGGAGTATTGGGCCCACTATGCCCTAAGAAAGGTATTCACGACCCAATAAGGCCCACTAAGAGTCTCATGGCCCAAAATATTATTGCTTAGTGAATTTCGGCCCAATTAGGGCCCAAATGTGGATTCTTGGCCCAAAGGAACCAAGTTGTGAGGTTATTGGCCCATTAGTCCCAATAAACGAATCCTAGTCCAATAAGAATTTGAGCTGGGAAGTTTGGGTTTCAAGCCCTAAGTTGAGTGAATGTGGTGAAATGAATTAGGTTTAGAGCTTCACGAGTGAGTTTTGATTCGAATTGTTGTTGTTGAATGAATAACATGTATAACATCATACTTAAGGTTACAAGATACATCAAAAGTTAATTACACGTGCACAGAATTTCCTAGCCCAAAATGCCAGTTGTGACAATAACTAATCTACGCCCTGCGTATAGAGGTTACGCCCTACAAAGAGTCCTTGATCCCAAAAACTTCTATTAAGATCTTAATAAAGCAAGCCAAACTCTAAAACTCTCAGATATGATCTAAATAAAGGTCTTAATGGATAAAATCTCTGTGTTTATCCCTTTGCATGTCCAAGATGAACACACAACAAACTCTAAGTCCAAGATGACACTTTTTTTCTCAAGAACTCATGCATGGATGGATGAGAGTGCCCAAGCTCTCATTTTTATGAATCTATAACCTCAAAACATCAGAAGGAGGCATTCAAATGGTCTAGAGTAACCGATACTCGCAAGGACCAAGGTTAAGGGACAAAACCATAAAAACCCATGAGCTAATTAGATCTAACAAAAGGAACACCAATATGCAAGCTTTATACCATCTAGAGATAGGTGATGAAGTGTAAAGACTGGATCTACAAAGCTTGGAGCTCACATTTGCTTCTCCAATGGACTCCTTCTTCAATAATGCACACAAAAACCGCACTAATACTTCCAAAACTCACAATTAGTGACTAGGGTTTCAAAGGAACGATATGAGGTGATTGAGGTTGGTAATGGGAAGGGTTCCAAGAAGATAGATCCCTTAAATAGGGCTCAAAGCCTTAGGGTTAGGGTTTTAGTCAGCAGCGGCTACAACCTGCATAGCAAAATCTACACCATGCGTAGATCATTAAAATCACGTTACTCTGTTTTCGACGTTCAAACAAGCATAACTTCTTTGTTACTCTGTTTTCGACGTTCTTTATATGCACATAAAGGTATTGAAGCGCCCCACAATTCTATCTAGTTAATTTTGGCTTAATACATGTCAAACTAAAACCATAACCCATACAAGAAGCCCGCCATATAACTTTTCGCATTTTACCATTTGGTTCAACACACAAATCAAGGGTTTAGATCTCATAACCAATATTATCAACCTTCAATAATGTAATGCCCGTGTTTCTAGGCTAGGCATTAATATTGACATTATAGTCTAGGTTAACCTTTGTAACTCATTTTGAAGAAATGAAAAGGAATTATGTGAATATTATGTGAATTATGTGTTTTATGCTTAATTATTAGGGCTTAATTAATTAAGAATAAAAATGAGCGTCAAAAATTAAATTTTAGATAAAGCTGATATCTAATAAGAAACTTGTAGTGGGCGTGACAAGGATTACAGATATATAAAGAATGCCGAAATCCGAGTTATAACGAAGAAGTTATGACCTGTCGAACTTTCGCGACAAACCGGCACGGGGCCGAATGTCGTAAAAAGTGAGTGTTCGATAAACAACTTTTTGGCATTAGTGATCTAAACGAAACTCGTAGTGTTCGTTAAACCGAGAGTAAGTATAAAAAGAACGCCCAAATCTGACTTCGTATGAGGAAGTTATGATTTTTCGAAGTTTCAGCTTAGCAGTAGACAGCTAAAAACTCGAATTTTAGATCGAGTGATTTTTAGCCGACACGACCTAAACGAGAATCGAAGGTCTCGTCATTAGTAGCACAACGGTAAAAAGTCTGACAAAAACGGACGTCGGATGAAGAAGTTATGAATTTTTAACGGATTTCTTGTCCCGGTCTGTTAAAAAAAATAATATAAAAATTAAACTCAAAATTAGCCAACGAAGTCTAAACGGAAGTTGTAGAGCGTAATTTTACCTACGTGTGCATATAAAGAACGTCAAAACGGAGCTCGTATGCGAAAGTTGTGGATTTTAGAAGTTTTTGCACAAAAACCGAGAAAATTCGCATAGTCACGATTTGCCACGTCACCCTTGCTTAGAACGTACCACGTGTCCGAAATGGGTGAGTCAGGCGAGCCACGTGTCCGAGCTGCTGAGTCATCCGAGCACCTGATCTGATCCGAAATGGTCCAATAGCGGTGCGACACGTACTCTCTTGCACGCGACCGAGCCTTCGCATGAAGCCACGGACACACCCTACTTCGGACTAGACCTCGGTCCAGTAAGAAGAGGCCAGCAGCCCCTTCGCACGCGCAGACCATGTGCGAGCCATGTGCTGCGCACCCTCGCCTACGGACCCCACCACCAGAACCGACTTCGGACCCCTATAAATAGAAGGGTCCTGCGAGCCTTCTCGGGTACTTTTGGGATTTCACCATCTTTCACCCCTTTCTTCATATTTTCTTCATCTTAACATTCCCCAAAGCCCCGGTATCGATTATAAGCCCCGGAATACGCCACGAAGTGCCCGTGAAGCCCGAAAAATTTATCTTTTCGGTTTCGAAGCCCGACCCTCGCAGAGCCCGGTTTCTGAATGAAACTCCCGGTTTTATTAGAAACGATCGTTTTAGGAAACGAATTGCTGCCCGATTTTCATCAAATCAAGTGATTGTATAGTCACTTTCATTTTACACATAGATATGAAGTATTTACCTTATAATACGTGCTATGTGTAAATATATTAATTGTTTATTTGAGGTGACTGTTGAGTTGATGTTTTATACAAGTTTTAAACTGTATAACTATTTTTATCTACAAATATGTTGGGTAGAACATGGGTAGATAGTTGGTGTGTGATAAACTAAAGTGATGAGAGGTCTCGATGTGATTTGAGATTCAGTCATCTAGCGGAGTTTGGATGACGACCACGGACTTTCTAGACAGTCCAGTGGGAAACATTAGCAGGCGCGCAACCTGTAGGTGTTAATGAACTTGGGTGTTTATTCGCTATACTCCATCCCCCTCATGGTTGCCTTTAGGACATGTATGGCTGAGGAAACCCCTTAGCAGTAGTGTCCACCCCGATCATATTCTTTAGGCTAGGTCCTTGTGAAAAGTGTTTAGGGACGTAAAGTGAGGATAACGGGAACGGGTAATCAGGGTTATTGTTGATTGGTGAACTTAATAAGTTTATTATTACTGTGGGTTGAAAACCCTATATGCTCACCAGGCTCCCAAGCCTGACCCACTCAGTTTTTTTTATGATTACAGTTAGTGGACCTCGAGCATAGTCGGAGGATGACGTGAGATTTTTGGATTATAGGCCAGTTTGTAAATAACTGTAGTAAGGCTTATAATGTCTTGTTTATGCTTTTGATCTGTATCGGAACATGACATCCCGAGGTTTTGATATATATGGAAAATATATACCTTCTTAATGAAGGGTTTTGATAAACTTTTATCATATGTTGTTTGGGGACCAATTCCGCAACATCTTTTGAAAAGATTTCTCTGGTTTTATTTTAAAAAGCATAAATTAAATCGGTCTTTTCTGGCCGAGAAATTAGGGGATGTCACAAATAAGGTGTAAACTTTACTTCCTCAAGGCCCCAAAGCCCTTAATTGATCGAATTACGGCCCACGAATCCTGAATTAAGAAATGCCCGAAACAGGTGTTAAATTCGGTGACCCTAAGTGTCTAATTCCCTAGTCTTAGCAAAGAAAAGAAAAGAAGGGGGAGGAAAGTAATGAGAGAAAAGAAGAGAAAAGAAAGGAAAATAAATTTGTTTTTTGTGTTCCCGAATTAGAGATGAACGAAAAAGAAAAATTAAACATTTTATTAATTTCTCTCAAAATCTTTTCAAATTAGAAGGAAAGTTAGGAGGAAAAATGATTTTTCCGTTTCATTTACTTCCTTCTTTAATGAAATCAAGAACACAAATATTTTTAGACAAAACTTCAAAAATGGTTCCTGTGGTTTTCGAAAATCTGAAGTTTAGTCCCTAATCTTTAAAAACCTCACAGATGGTCCCTATGGTTTCAAAACTTTTAACAAATGGTCCTTTTAACAATCACAGGGACCATTTATGATGTTTTGCCTAATTTTTTTTTTTAAAAAAAAAAAGAAAAAATATAATTATTTAATATTAAATGGACCCACCCTCTCTCTCTCTCTCTCTCTCTACCCTCACTTCTCTATTCCCTTCCCGTTTTTCTTCACCACCGGCCAAGAAGAGGCTGCCTCCATCCCGACGGTGTAGTAGCCTACCTCACCCCCAGCTCTTCCCTTCATGATTACGACCAACCCCGACCTCCCATACCACCCTTCAAGCTCACCACCGTCGCGTAGCACCCTCCCTTGGTCATTGTTGTCTTCCCTCCGTTCCCACAGTCCCATTGTTGAGTTAAATACCAAGAAAGAAACGAACTCGTCGGAAAAACGGGATCGCCGGTCTCGACAACAGATCTTCCACACCAAACCTTTTCTGCTTCTTGCGTGTTTTTTTCCCTTCTCGAATTGATGAAGACGATGACCCCATCCCCTATTAGTTGTAACCTGTGAATACAACCTTGTATATATGATTTGAGGTTTAAATCAAGTTTTGCATAATGTTGTGGGCGTTCTGTTAGCAACGTAATAAAAAATAGCAGCAGACAGAATATTTCAGAAATCAAAAGAACTTCGATAACTTATCTCATCGGCATCTCCAATCAGATCTTCAATCGGTTCCTTGAATCGAAGTGAAGGTAATCATATCATCAGATTTCTAATCAAGAAAAAGAAACGATTGATTGAATGATCGGTTGCTTCATCAAGTGTAGATTCACAGAGTGGAGTGATCGATCAAAGTGGAAGGAAAACAATAAGATATAGGGATCAAATTAACCAGATCTTCCAAATTGAGTGAATTACTCACGAATTCCACAACATGAAATCTCAATTTTCGAGACTAGGATTGAATCGATGATGAGCAGTAGTAGTAGAAGATTGATAATGATAGTTGAAGATTTGATTGAAGACTCGCAAATTCCACATCATGAATCTAGATTAGGAGGCAGAATCGAGAAGTCGAGGAAGGAGGTGACACCGTCTGGAGGCGATGCGACAACGGGAGGAAGGAATGAGAGATCTCAGTCACCATTATTTCTTGTGTGGATGACGGAGGCGGCTAAGGAATTTCGGGTGGTGGTGCCTTTTAGGATCTGATTGAGGGTTTAGAGAGAGAGAGAGAGAGAGAGAGAGAGAGAGAGAGTGTGTGTGTGTGTGTGTGTGAGTGAGAGAGAGAGAGAGGGTGGGGCCATTTAATATTAAATAATTATATTTTTTTCTTTTTTTTTAAAATAAGGCAAAACATCATAAATGGTCCCTGTGGTTGTAAAATGACAGAAATGTCATTCACTTAACGGTTAAATGCTAACGAAGTTAGCGAAAAGGACCATTTGTTAAAAGTTTTGAAACCACAGGGACCATCTGTGAGGTTTTTAAAGATTAGGGACTAAACTTCAGATTTTCGAAAACCACAAGGACCATTTTTGAAGTTTTGTCATATTTTTTTTTTCTTCTCACTTGTATCTATTTCTTTTCTTTTCATTCGTTAAGTTAAACTCGGGAACAATGTAATGCTTCTAGTCCTGAAGATCTTATTGACCTCTCTCCATGTAAATGTGTAATATGTTGCTCTCTAGTGCCTTACTATAGGGTTCCTTTAAAGAATTTTGTTTAAAAATAATTAATTGGTTATCACGAAGTTTTGTGGTTTAATTTCCCATATAATTTTGTTTTTTAACCCATCCTACGTACTTATGCATGTATCATATGCCTTAAATAGCCTCAGATCATTACATACAATGTTTGGATTAGGCGATTAGGATTCCTTATATGGTCCGCTGTACCATGCCAATATTTTATTACACACAAACTCCATTTTGACCTCTCTTTTTCCCTAAATTTCTGAAGCCTGTAACAACAACCCAAATCGCCTCATGTGTTCCATTCATCTTCATCTCTCTGAACATGGTTTCTCTATCTCAACCATAAACACAAATCTGTGCACAGAGGGAAAGAGAAATGGCATCATATACAGACGACGATTATGATTACTTGTATAAGGTAGTTTTGATCGGTGATTCAGGTGTAGGTAAATCTAACCTTTTGTCACGTTTCTCCAAGAATGAATTCAGCCTTGATTCCAAGTCCACGATTGGGGTCGAATTCGCCACTCGTAGCATCCGTGTTGATGACAAAACTATCAAGGGGCAAATATGGGACACTGCTGGACAAGAAAGGTATTATCTTTCATAATAAAGATTGTTCGAACCCATGAAAAAAAACTCGTGTTCGTGTTTTTCATGTTAATGAATCAACAAATTGTCGTGGGTCCGGTCTTCTTTCATGAAACATGAAATATCTTTTGCTAAAGTTCTTAACTTTTTAAAGAATTTAGCATTCATCGATTGAAACAAGGTTATCACGGTGTTGATTTATGTTACGTTTCAGATACCGAGCCATCACGAGTGCTTACTACAGAGGAACAGTGGGTGCACTGATCGTATACGACATCACCCGAAAGGTAACATTTTATAACATCGAGCGATGGCTAAAGGAACTCCGAGAACACACAGACCAAAACATTGTCATCATGCTCGTAGGAAACAAGGCCGATCTCGGACACTTAAGGGCTGTGACAACAGATGAGGCCAAGGCTTTTTCCGAAAGAGAGAACGTCTTCTTCATGGAAACATCAGCTCTCGAGTCACTGAACGTTGAGAAAGCGTTCACGGAAGTGCTTACCCAGATTTATCGTGTTATGAGCCGGAAGGCCCTTGGCATCGCTAACGAGCCATCGGTTGTACTTAAAGGGCAGACAATAAATATTGGAGACAAAGATGACGTGTCTGCTGTGAAGAAAGCCAAGTGTTGCTCTAGGTAATATATATAAAAACACATCTACTCTCATGAAAGCTAGGTGTTGCAAAGTCTGAAAGAACATATCTTTATATCTATTGATCGATGATTTCGGGTGAAGAATACTACGTTTTTGGGCACCTTGCCACCTTGTACATTGAATAGTAGGAAATATGTCGTTTGCGATGCTAAAGAAGTGGCAATAGAATCTTATTTAAGCACCTTTGATCGATTTTTGCCACATCAACAATTTCGACGAAATTGGAATCGCAAGAGAAAGAGTCAACGACGGAAACGACCGCGGTGTGTTTCTTTTATGGCGGATTTTGCAACGCGACTCCTTCTGCAGGGACGTTGACAATTTTCTCTTTTTTGGTTTTTAGGTCCAATCAGGGCCTCTATTTTGTATAGTTTTTTTTAGTTATTGCATATATTAGGGAATAGTTATCTAAATTAGTTTAGGGATATATAGCTTTTTTACTTTCATCTATATTTGATAATTTGATTCTTCTTCAATGTATATAGGGAAGTTGTCATTGTAAATGTCAATGTAGGAGTAGCCCACTTGGTAGACGTGGAAGGCTGGAAGCCTCTTGTTGGTGATTTTGTTATCATCAATTTTATTTAAGTGTAATGGGATTAGTTTGTTGACCAAAAGTGATCTTGATAAATATTAAACAAGTAAGGAAGGTGTGGAGTACACACTTGTTTAAGTTTCATCAAGTTTCAAAGTACACTGTCATTTAGGGGCGAAGCCCCTGAACGAACGGGGGTCCGGGGGCAGCGCCCCTGGGAGCGAGGTCCAAGGGGCGGCAGCCCCTGGCGGGGTCGAAGGGGCAGAGCCCTTGGCTGGGGTCAAGCTGCCAGGTCAGCGCGAAAATTTTTTATATAGGGTATGTTGCTATATTAAAAATGCATCAGAAAATTGATTTTTCAGATAATTGACCATTGGTTTGACCCTTATCCATATATCCGTTTTATGACAGTTTTTATAGTTCTATGACAGTTTAAAACTGTCATATGACAGTTTTCAGACAATGATCTAAAAGTTGGTTTTTGGTCTCATTTTCTGGTACATACGAAATATCATCAAACATTCTTTGTTCTTGTCTCTCTCTGAGTCTTATCCGATTAAAGATTAGGAGTCTCACCCAAATACTTTAATCTGAAAGTGAAACCACAATTCTCAGAATTTTCAAGGCTATTTTATCACGATTTTCTTACACCTCTTACATTGGAGGTCCCGAGTTTAAACACGAACATAGTCAAATTAACTAACTTGATGAATTTAATTTCTAACCAATAACCAACCGTAAGAAAAAAAATTGTCATTGTAAATACTAAATGTCAACACTTGTCACTACAAGACCATGAGATATACACACCATGCAAATAGCATGGGATGGCTTGCGTTCACGTAGACGTGTAAACACCGCCCTATGTGGTGTGGTTGTGATGAGGAATAACTCTGGAGGAGAGAGAGAGAGAGAGAGAGAGAGAGAGAGAGAGAGAGAGAGAGAGAGAGAGAGAGAGAGAGAGAGATGTGGAATAACTTTGTTTATGCGCTTTTGTAAAAAAATAGATATTTCAATTTTACTTATAAATACTAGCTAATTATCATACACATTTCCACACTACAACATCTATTTAATTATTTTTATACTCTATAATTCATACTCTTTATAATTTTTTTCCCTTTAATTTAAATCAAACTATGGAACAAAACTCAAACATGTCAAACATACAAAATTGATTCACCCATCGGTTTGTATGCACTAAATACTAAACACAACACCTCTACAGTACTCACATTTCTACTAGTGGATTCATGAATATGTTATAAGGCTCACGAATTCAAGACGGGCACCTTTGCCAACATCCATTTCTACAAAATTACTTCCAATAACCGAACACCTTCGAACAACCAACCCCATTCCAACAAAACACCTTCCAACAACCGAACTCATTCCAAACAAATGAGTACTCTCAACAATTTCACCATTTTCAATTTCAACCTTTTAAAGTCCAACTTTCCAAAGACAAAGACAAATCGGTACCGGAACACTTCAAAAAGAAAACCCAAAATGAAGACAAACAAATGTCCTAGAAGTTGAACTGAAGACGAGAAAACGGCATTATCGCGAGCTTTGATATTTATATATGAAGATAAACATAACGCCAACCACCAATCTTCAAAAGCTTTTTTGGGAAACGTTTTAGACCTCTTCCAAGCCAAGAAAGGAAAAGGCTTTTAGCGGAGTAACAACAATGTTTATGGAAAATGATGCGGGTTAAGAGCTAGTTGCACCAACTTTAACAATATGTTCAATAATCTTATGAATATGCATAAAAATGGATCCAACGATTTCAACATTTTAAATATCAAACTTCAACAATATTGGACCACCAACGATGGTAAATCATTTAGCCATAAAAGCATGGCTAGTTATATGAAAGTGTGTCTGAATTGGGTGCTTAATCTGGAAGTGCTCTCGCAATCTACGGACTCCAACAAAACGTCAGAGTCAAATGACTACACAAATATGTCGAACATCGATACAAGAATTGAGCTCAACGATGACGTTGAAGAATGTCCACCGGAAGTATCCCTTCAACAACTGATTGGAACATGGAAGGAACAAAGGAAAATGGCGTGGCATCTTCGTTGAGAAAAAAAAATCATATGCGAAAGGAATATAGCGCAAATACTTTTGGAAAAACTGGACGAACATATTTACTTGCTAAAGAAAAAAATAAGCATTAAAAATGAAGCGAGACGACAACAATAAATATTTTCCAATATAAATTTTGAACATGACGACTACCAAATATCTGTCACCAGAAGAGCTCCAAATGTTTTAGCAACGGGGAATTAGAGAAAGATATAACTATATTTTTTTTAATTTTTTTTATTAAAGTAGTTATTCTTTAAGTTTGATGTAATTTTTATTAATGAAAATTTCACTTAGTTTTGGGAATGTAACTTTTTTATACAAGTGTTGTATTTAAATAATAAAAATAAAACGATGCATATGATGTTGAGAGGTGAGGAATTTCTAAGTATTTATGTGGAAGTAGAGATGATGTGGCGTTAAGGTGATGTGACGTTAAGATGATGAGACTTTTTAGAGTAATGTATTGTGAATATACCTTATGCTCTTAAGGTTCGTCATTTTGTCTTATGGTGGTTGAAACATTCGTCGTAGTTAGCCTTTTTCCAAAGCCATCCGGTAGAAAAATTCATTTCTATAGACGTTTAAATTTTGTGAAAAAATTATTAAATATCTAGAGATAACATGTCTTAGGTACAGAATAATCCGTTGCTATGAACGTTTAAATTCTCGTCCTTGAATTAAATAAATTTCACCTTTTTGTTAAAATGGTTTGAACTTTGAAATTCTAATGTGACTACCGCTATGATGAATTTTTCTTTTTTAATCTTTAACGATGTTATAAGATATTATTTTTAAAGACCCTACCAGGGGTGTTACTCTATTTAAGAAATGAATATTTGATTATTGTAAAATGATCAACACCTCATGCTTTTAAAATTAAGCTATGGAGATCGAAAGAAGCTTTGAGCTTAGGTCATCAAGATAACTTCATGTTTTTGAAGTCTTCATAATTTGTTGGCGCATATTCACTTATTACAACTTTACAAGTATGTGCTCATGAAAAGTATTTTGGCCAAAACGTTCATGATTTGCTACGCAATGTATGGAATACACAAAAATTATATTATTGATTTAAAGATTGAATAAACTATATTCAATCTTATACATCCTTATTGAATTAGAAAAAAAAAAATCACAATACCAATGATTCAAAATCTTCATAAACAAGATCATAATGTGTTATTATATTGCCAAAAGCAACCTATATATAAAAACATGTCAACATTAGTGTTTTTTAATCTTTCTAAGCAAAAACAAAAAACCCTTCTCAAATTTTCTTCAAATTATGTTAAGTAGTAGCCACCAAGATCCTCAATAAGATAGTTAAATCCCGTGTTTCCTCCATACTCACCATCCAATGTTCGTTTCGTTTGGCTCAAATCAGGGTAAACAGTCGCACATCCTTTTCCCCTTCCTTTAAGTCTCCCCATTTGTTTTTGAAGATTGATAACCGATTCATTAGCAATCTTTCCTTTTGGGCTCTTTTTTTTGTCAACAAGTTTTAGTTCTAATCTATATAATGCACAAGTGTCATACTTGTTGATTTCGTATTCGTAGAGGTGCCATTCGATGAACTTCATGGGTTGTGGGTCCATGTAATAGGATCTTTTTAGCCATCCGGATTCATTGATTACTTGTCTTCTTGATTCATGCCAACCTCTCCCGTTGTAATCCGGGAGTGATCTTTGCTTTCTGTTTCCGCTCTCGAATGCCCTTCGCGGTTTATCGAAAAATAACCATTCGCGCAGTGTTTCTCCCTCAAAAACCGAGAGATCAAAGAGCTCTGAAAAAAAGTTCACCGTTAGAAACAATATTATACGACATGACACGACAGTACATAACATATATTGTACAGAGTGTGTTAGTGTGTTACAGTACTGTGTTTGACATGTATTGGAGTACGACTGAGACTGATGTCAATGGAACAAAAATTACACTCTTTTGTCCTACCCAAAAAGGTGAAACAAGATGGTACATGGACTTGCCTTTGATCTCTCACATGTGAAAAAGACAAAAATACCCTTCTCGTCCTTTTCATCAAAAATAGCCTTAGAGAGCTTGTTCAGTCTTGTCCGATCCAATCCTATCCTATCCCGTCCCGGGATAGGACTGAAGGTGACAGGCCAAGACTCAACAAGCTTTCTAGGGCTATTTTGATGAAAAGGACGAGAAGGGTATTTTCGTCTTTTTCACATGTGAGAGATCAAGGACAAGTCCATGCCCCACCTTGTTTCACCTTTTTTGGGTGGGACAAAGGAGTGCAATTTTTGTCCCATTGACATCAGTCTCAGTCGTAGTCCAATAATACATGTCGAACACAGTCTCTTATGTCCTGTCATGTAATAAATAATTAAACACTTGAATGACAAAAAAAAAAAAAAAAGACGAGTAGCCTCACCGGGAGCATTCCATGGTGATTTTGCAGTGGCTGCCCCTTCACACTCTGGAACACCAACCGTTTTCCCCTGTGCTTTTGCACAAAGTGCAGCAAAAAGCAAATTATCCTTCAACTCAATGCCTTTAGGTCTTATGACAGGTGTCATCCCTGGTTGACCTTCATTTTGAGCTATTGTAGCATGCAAACCGCTGCAATAATTGGTGCACCACCATTGAACCGCCCTCTCAGAGCACCACCCTTGAGCCGGTCTGGGACAATCCCAAAGAGCACATTTTGGTCCCAAAAAAGCAGAAGGTGGAGGGCAAATGTTAGGCAGATAGGTAGTGATTTGAGGTAAAGCATCTTCACCCCACATACCATAAACTCCATCATTACAGTTTTGCTCAAATCCACGTGGCATATCAAATGATATATAATCAAATTGTGTATCTACACCTGGATTATGTACTCCTGTTGTGTTTATCCCAAAAGACGTATCCACCCCTTGTTCTTGACACATCTGAGTTGCAAGAAAGTTCTGTAACATTTACATATAAGTTTTCCATTAATCTTTAAATCATAGGTCATGTAACTGGTGTAAGAATCAAAAGACAAAATATTCACCTTGTGGAAAGTAGCATTTTGAGTGGCGTTTTGGGCATCTGGATCGGGTTTTGGAGCAGCCAACCCACTGGTTGCATCATCTTCTTCATCATAGAGTTGCAATAACCTACTTATGTCTGGCGAAAAGGATCTTAAACTTGCACCCTGCATAAAAAATCCAAGAAAGTAAATGAGAACACACATTCAAACTGCTGATTAAATCACAATAACATCCAAAAAAACACACGGAAATAGACTATAGCTATATGCCATACCTGTTGCAGAGAAGGAGAAGGAGAAGGTTCGTTAAGTTCTTTCTTCCATTCTTTGAGCATCTGATGAACTTGTTCCTCGAGTACAGCCATGTCGATGTTACGGCTGTCCTTCCTTGCAGATTGCAGATCCATGAACATGCCTTGAAGATCATCAACGCGGTTCATAGCCCTGTCTTTGAATATCCTGTGTGACTTTGCACCTCTCCTCATTCGAAGAAGAGAATGATATGACGTAATTTCTCTCTCTTCCCTCCAACAATCACCTGCAAAAATTCAACACCAAAAGCATCCGATTTCACAAAAACCCGAAAAATCTAAAGCGAATTCAAACTCAGAATTCGATACAGTGTTCGATACACCAATATAAAATCACTATTTCTCAATCAAACTACTAGAAACGAACTGGAATCAAACAGGAAACAGAAATAACAAAATGTCGAGCAAAACCAACAAAATTGAAAACGAACTAGTAAAGATTGGGAAAAGAGATTACAGATTACTTGTTTTGATATTCGAGATGCGGATGAGTTAGAGATTTAGCAAGGGTTTGGATCATAAAGAGAGAATTTGGTACCCTCCACCTCAAAGTGGTCAATTGCATCTCGGCGCCAAAAGTTCTTAGGGGAATATATATATACGTCGAACGAACTGTTACTTTAATACTATTATTTTCAAAGTTTACTTTTATTAAAATGTAGTATAACTTTTATAAAAAATATATATATAATATATTTAATTTTTTTGCACATAAGTGAATACGTTTTTAATAATTTAGGTGTTATATAATTATATAATTTGAATGTTAAACCATATATGTTTTATTTAAAAACACTTTCAGATGAAAATATTGTGATATAAGCTAAGGGGATAATGACTTGAAAGGGTAACAAACTTTCGACTTTATTCACATTTAGTCACTAAACTTTTTTCGTTATCTATTTGTCATTGAACTATTGAAACTGTTCACATTTACCCTTATGACCGGCTGTTACCGGTCATAAGGGTAAAATGTGAACAATTTCAATAGTTTAGTGGCAAATAGATAACGAAAAAAAGTTTAGTGACTAAATGTGAACAAAATCAAAAGTTCGTTTCCCTCTAAAAAGTTCAATGACTAAATGTAAACAAACTTCCTCTTGTATTATGTTTTAGCAAATTATTTATTTTTGTTAAATTGTAGCAACATTTGTTGATGAAAAAATCTATGAAATAAAAAAAAAACACAAAACCCTGAAAATATATTTAAAAAAAAAACAAAAAACCGAAACCGAAATAAAAAACCAATGGTTTGACATTTTCCAAAATAAAAAATCAAAATTTCCAATATGATTTTGGATTTACAAAAAAATGAACCATTCTCACTGATGTGAATTATGACCATTGGTTTGGATTTACAAAAAGGATCTAGATCTAAATCTACATAATTAACACACACTAACACTCTCAATGTTACATCTCTCAAGCACACCTCTACATGTGGTATGAACCATCTCCAATCTGATTTTGGATTTACAAAAAGGATTTAGATCTAAATCTACATAATTAACACACACTAACACTCTCAATGTTACATCTCTCAAGCACACCTCTACATGTGGTATGAACCCACCTTATATAGAGGTGTTTACATGTCTCTCTCTCTCTTTCTCTCATGTCATAAAAGGGGAGTTTTGGATAGAAAATTCTGAATTGAGCGCTTTCTCATTCCCTTTTTGGTTTTATAATCATTTTTCAATTATAAAAAGGGGGAGGGGTTTAGACACTAAACTTTAACAAAAATAAATAATTTGCTAAAACATAATACAAGAGGAAGTTTGTTCACATTTAGTCATTGAACTTTTTCGAGGGAAACGAACTTTCGACTTTGTTCACATTTAGTCACTAAACTTTATTTCGTTATCTATTTGCCATTGAACTATTGAAATTGTTCACATTCTACCCTTATGACCGGTAACAACCGGTCATAAGGGTAAAATGTGAACAGTTTCAATAGTTCAATGGCAAATAGATAACGAAATAAAGTTTAGTGACTAAATGTGAACAAAATTGAAAGTTTGTTACTCTTTCAAGTCATTATCCCTAAGCTAAGTAGCCCCAAGTGAAGTTCGAAAAGGTAAAGACTTTAATCAAATTAAAATAATCATAGCATTTTTTTTGAGCTTTTTTCATTGCTACAATCTCTCGGTCAAAAGAACAAAATAAAAAGGGACCCTAATGTAATATTGGGTCTATGATTTATTCGTCCAAAATTTATAATTTTTCAAATCTAACAAAAATCTAAGGCGTATTAATTGTTTATATGATAAGTATACTAAATTAAGGAAGGGTTCATTTGCAATGGAGCTATTTTTGTTATATTTTTTTGGAGCAAACGATTTTGTAGAAGTCTCACTGCAATATTTCAATGATGATCGCGAATTCGAGCTTTTTTACATGGCAAATTCTGCCTCAATAGGATTTTCAAGGAAAATTTCTTACATATGTAGCATAATTGAAAGATACAAATTTAACAGAGTCAAATAGTCAAACTCCTGACATCAAACCTACATGGATATCGGTTTTTTAATATACATTTTGAGGTTAAAAAAATAATATGTAAAATTCTATAATAATATTACAATGGTCATACATGATCGTTTTAATGAATTGTTATAACATAATATTATTAATAAAAATATAATTTGTAGTATATTATCGGAATAGTACAGCATAAATTTTTAAAATCATTTACTATATTTTTTATAGAATATTACTAGTAGTATAACAATATAAATTTTGCTATAAAAGTTTAACAATATTCTTATAAAATATTACAAATACTCTATTTATATTTATTATGAACATTATAATATTTCATAAGAAAGTTTTTTTGTAATTCTTTTTATATTTTGTGGATATTAAAAAAATTAATGCAAAAGCATTATTTTTGTATTTTTTTTAATTTTTTTTTTGGCCTACAAAATATGTGGCCATAGTTGCATTCATGTCTTACAAAAACAGTGTGTCCTAAATGAACTTTTTATTACCTACCAAATAAAAGTATAAATGAATGTGTAACCCCTAAAATGCTACAAAAAAATAATAGATACTAAAACTTTTATCTGAAAATATTAATTACATAACCTAAAAATATGTTCGGAATATTTTCCTTCTATACAATTTATTCCAAAATAAATTTAAAATTTAGACCATGAGAAAACAAAAATAGAAATCTTTTCGTTTCATCTTAAATCTTAAAGTAATAAAAATATGAATTTAAAAAATTAAATATTCTTTATGAATAAAATTAATAAATTAAAGAAAATTAAAATAAGAATCATTGAGAACCGAATCTCCATGGTAACCATCAATAAAAGCATAAAATTGATGGAGTAACAATTTTAGAAACAAATTAAGGAAATGTATAGAAACAAATCCAAAGAAATAACATTGTAATTTGAGGACGGGTGATTGGGTAATACCGTAATATCCTTAGAATCAAAATGCATGGAGGTTCTCTTTAGCAATTATTTTTTCTAACAAGATAATTTTGTTCATATTATTGGTCATAATTTTGATTTATTTATTTAAAACCAAAATTATTTTGCATTATATCTTATCTTGTTTAGATCAAATTGGTCGAAAATTCCCAATTCTTTTAATACATCATTTATATTATTTTAATAATAGTTAGTTCTTATAATCATTTTTAAGATATTATATACTTATAAAACTCATAGCAAAAAAGCACAAAAAAATATTGGTATGTGAATCCAACTTAACCCATCTCATTTTAACCTGTATTGATCTTTCGATGGGGTTTAATGGTTAAGGTATGAAATTCGACATAGTAGATCCAATGATCGAATCCCAACAAACCTAAAATATTACTAGTGTTGTATGATTTACCTGTGACATGGTCATGGGGTGAGTTGACATGGACAAATCAGATAGTGCGGTTTATTATTTGTTTAACTTGTATTAAAATTATCCGTTTTACCATGTCATCTGACTAAACTTATCGGCTCATTTTCATCCATTCATTTCCATGTAAATAGAACTAAAGATGAGAAGGTTGTGTGGGATGGCAAGGGGAAGATTAGAATAGCAAGAAAGGCATAAAGGAGCATACAATCCACAACCATTCATTAGATTCTTTTGAGGGCAATTCTTGATGCTCCAATTCCATATACAAAAAGTCTTGAAAGCATCACATTGTAGGTTCATGGACTCTATTTTCTATCCATTAATTCCAATTTTCCACATCATTTAAACAAAAAATGATTAGAAAATAAATGATGCTCTGTTTGTTCTTTTACTTATGCTTTGTTAGGCAACCTTAGTTTTTTTTTTCTCTTTTTAAACTCGAATTAAAAAAAAATGTTTAGAAGTACAAATTTTCAATTTTCAATTTAGAACAAAAACTCGGAATCGAGAAGCTACTTCAACTATTTTAAGGAGTTCTTAGCTTGTGGTTTCTAGCTTTAATATAAATTTACACATTTGAAATGCATATTATTATTTTTTCAAACATTTTTAACTAATAAACTTATTGTTTCCAACTTTCAGTGACTTAATAATGAAATTGAGGAAAACAAGCTTTTCTTGTTAAGGGATAAACTTTTTTACAAATTTGCTCTTATTTATTTTTTTACTTTTATTTCTCATATACACTGTCATTTCCTCAAATAGGTTTTTAAATTATTTAACCCAACATTCAAAAAAAAAAAAAAAAAAAAAAAAAAAAAAGAGAGAGAGAGAGAGCTGATAAAAAAACCTACAGGATAAGAATACTATGGTATTGACCATTCTCTATCCTCAATTTGGGATTTCACTTTTTAAAGTAAATGAGATCCACAAGGCACAAAAACATCTTTTACCTCTTTTTATATAAATAAAACCCACGTAAGAAAAAAGTATATAACATGATCGATCAGAATATATCCGACTTTTTCAAGAGTATAACAACTATTGAAGAGAATAAGCATCTTGTGCTTCTTTCTTGCAAGATTATACCATGAGCATATTAATAATGCAATGAAGAGATTTCCATTCTACCTACATAATACTACTATTTAAGATAATCAATCAATCAAGAATGCAAAAATGAGCTACATTATCTGTTCCAAAAATAAAACCAGTACAAATTTTCGTGTAAATTGTTCTTGGTCTATATTTGTGTTATCAAAACAACCTTTTTTATAAGATGTAAAGAGTTTTGTCCAATACACATCAATCAAGAATCAAATATAATTGAATTATTTTGTAGCCAAATCAATGGTTAGAAAAACAAAAATCAAGAGAATGATTTCGTTCACTTGACATTGTTGGTTTGACTACTAGTCAATGTTTTTCCTTTGGTGGCTTTTTCAAGTTCTTCGAGCTTTTTCATAAGAAACTCCATTTGTTTTGCTATATCTTCATCTCGTTGCCTCATAATCTATCAACCAAAAAAGTAAAAGTAAATTACTCAAGATCATTTATTATATTAATAAAGAAGAAAAAAAAAACAAAATAGCAAGAACAACATAACTTTTAGGTTGTGATTGTTACACAAAAAAGCAAGAAGACATGTAATCATTCCTACTACATCAAATTTGCTCAAGATATTAAAGATTTAAATCGTTACCTCTATTTCTCGCTTACGAATTTCTTCTCTTTTAGCTTCTGATCTAGCACTTCTTTGCACCTCAAAAATCAAGGCACCACAAGCAACCTAATTAAATATTCAAAATCTAAAACGACATTAAAATAATTAAAAATATATATATATGATAAGTACAATTTAGGAGGAATGTTTGAATACCGTGAAAACAAAAAGCTCTCCAATAAGGTCCCCAGCTACTTGAACAGCTCTTTCTTCATTCAAAGGTCTAATCTCAACATCCGTTGCATGTCCATATATTCTCCTTTGTAACGTTGTTGTGAGCCTATGATTTGCCTATTATTATATCATATAATTAAAATTTATTTTCATAAACTAACATTCTTTTATTTATCTGTTTATTTACTTTGCTATATGTAGTAATAATAAACAACATCTTTCAACTTTCAAATGATTAATTCATTTCATTCGAGCTAACCAAACATGACAATAGATATATCATGATTCATTCATTACGTACACAATGATTAAAAGTCGAAACATCGAATAAAATGCAGCCAATGAGTATTGGTTATATGTTGGTTCAACATTTTAGTTTGTGATTCTATAAATGAAGAACATTATGTTGTTGTAGTACTCCATCCATCCAATAAAAGATTAAAAGAAACAAAAATTGGTTGTTTAATCTTCGATCATAATCACAAACAAGAACAAAACAATTAAAATCAAATACTAATAATATGGGAACATCTATAAATCAACTACAAATGTGAAGAAATACCGATTCTTGTAGTAACAGTACCTGAGCAATGCCGATAATGGAGGTTCGAAATTTGGGGTTAATGGCGGCTTCTTTTTTAAGTCTACTGGCAATGGGTTTGCTTAGGGTTCTTAGTGCAAGCGTCCCAAGTTTCATTAACGGGAGCGACATTACTCCAATTTAGTCACGATCCAACAATTTAGTCTGTCCGAAAGCACACCAAATGTTCGATGATATGCCTGAAAGAAACTGAAATCCACGCTATGTACATTCCATGACAATTCGACTGATGGGAAGCCTATATTTTCTTGAAAAGATCGATCGAATTGCGTCAGGTGTTCCGAATCGGAGCAGGGATCGAGGGTAGAAGATTAGTAGCCAAGAAAATCTTGAGGGTTTTTTCAGATTACAGTAGCGTTTTCTTGACGATGATCCAAATCTGATTTGGGACGAAAGAACTCTCCTAATGAATCGGAGATGCTGGTGCGTAGTTGAACAATGACGACGAGGATATCTTCACACACAAACTCACAACTCGTACATGACGTCCTAATGAACACATATTATGTAAAGCAACAAAAATTAAAAACATACGGGTAGCTTATGTAATATGTCTAAAGTTTAATAAATCATTAGTTTATTATAAGTTTGCAATTGCTAATCTTAATTACATTACTTAAATGATTTGGGCATAATTTTCAAAGTATATTTCTCCAAAATCATAAGAGATTTTGAGGATTTCTCTCAAAAAGTTCCTACATTTTAGTCTACTTTATAATAGTTTATCCTTTGTTACCCAAATGGAATACATAAACTCATTATTTTCTATATTCTTCGAGGAACTTATCACATCAAGTCTTTCTTCTTCTTCTTTTTAACGACAAGACTTTGTTCAAACTAGCGAAATGCTAAGTTAGAATCCGACAATAAGCCCACAAACCTACCCCCCCCCCCCCCCATATAGTGCCCTAAGTCGAGTACCGTGTCAATATGACACATAGCATTAGTAATAGTATATAACTATATATAAGTTGACTAACAATAGTTAGTCACATGTCGTCTTTGTAAAATATTGTCTATATAAAGATCATTGATCCTTAAGAAACAAACAGCGAAAATTTATGAAATGAGTTACTCTCAAATTTATATGTTGAAGTTTTTAACTTCTGAATAGCAGATTATATATCTTAAAATATCATCCAATAATTCAATTGGTACGATCATATCATCTATCAACAATATCATCCAAGTATTCAATAAATATACGATTAGGCTCTCTCTTGTGTATTATTATTACTATTATTATTTAATATTTTATACTATAACCAATTCTAAAAATATAGATTTGAAACAATATGTAACATCTGAATTTGGGATTGTTCCTTTTTAGCCCCTTTGTAACTAACTGTTGCATTTTGGTCCTTGGAGTAGTACGTAGGGCGTACCACATGGTACGCTTAGCGTACTAGCTGCGAAGCTAGTACGTGGGGCGTACCACATGGTACGCTTAGCGTACTAAGGTGATGTTGGTCGGGGCTGCGAGGCCTCGTACGATGGGCGTACGAGGGTTACGCTTAGCGTACTCGGAGATTAAGAAACCCTAATTTTAGGGTGTTGCACCCTATATAAAGTCCTTAAGTCCCTAGGGTTGGCCTCTTTATCAGCCTTCATTGCCCCAAAACCCTAAATCTCGACCCTTAACCTCCATTGTTGTGTCTTTGAGCTCTTGAGAAGAATTTGGTGGTTATTTTTCTCTTTTTGAAGGAAGTAAAGAAGATTGAAGGTGCTTTGCTTGGTGTGAAGTTTATAGATCTAGAATCATCACCCTTTTTGCAAGTCTTTTGAGGTATCAAGTTCATACATTGTCTTCTCCTTACTTAGATCTCTTCATATCATGATTTGATATGCTTTTGGTCCCTTTTGGGTTGGTTTGATGGGTTAAGTTGTTTGATGGACTTATTCTTTTGGATATGGGTATATTATGAGATTCTTAAGCTTAAAGGTGCAAGCTTTATGATGTTTATGGTCTCATGCATGTGTTAAGTCAAATATTAAGTCATTTTTGAGCTTAAGAGTTCCATTAAGCCATGCATGCACGTAAACTTAGCAACTTTACGTGATAATCCATCCCAACAAAGTCAGATCTAAGTTTTGGAGTAAAGTCTTAATGGATTAGGAGCTGAAAATTGGAAGTTGGCTGAATAGAGGAGTACGCTGGGAGTACAAGCCTGTACGCGCAATGTACAAGTCCTAATGCGTGTATGCTTAGCGTACAGCAGAGTACGCCCAGCGTACTCAGCAGGTTAGGCTTCGGACGTTTGGGCTTCGGACGTTTGGGCTCCGGTTTGGGCCATTATTTTGGGCTTAGATGTTTAGGGCTTTGTCGGGTCATTTGATTTCAAGTGTTTTGTTCTAGGAATATTTTTGGACCTTGGGGTAAGGCCCATGAAAGGGTTTGGGCCCAATTTGGAAAATTGGGCCATGTTTGGGCCTTGGATGGTTAATGGGTTATTGGGCCTTTTGGATTGTTAGATTGGGCCTTGGCTTTTGGCCAAGTTATGAAAAGGGTAAAAAGGTCTTTTACCCTATTTTGGACACTTAGTTTGGGTCGGATCCGATTATTGATGGATGATTAATTTGTGATTGATAGCGCAGGCATTCTTGCTGGCCAACAGCTAGAGATTCTTTCTGTGAGATTCGGCAGTACGAGGTGAGTTTCCTCACTGTGTTTAGCAGGTCGAAGGCACCAATGCCAGCCCATGGTTTGTTATTTAGGGTGTTATATGTATGTGTAACTCTTGCATGTGTATGTGCTTGTATGCTTACCGAGTAGGGCCTGATGGTTACTCTGTATGCTAGTATCTGGTTATGCGTATATGATTTGTCTGTGGGTGAGGCATGTTATGCGAGTTTGGGCGGGGCCAGTTATACTTAGTGGGCAGGGCCCGATGGTTGTACGATATGCTATTATCTTTGTGATTTTCGCATGTATTTGTATGTTTATATGATTATATGTTTTATATGTTTACTGGGTGGGCCCGATGACTTACAGATCTGTATACCGAGCGGTGCTCGATGTCGGGCGGGGCCCGATGACAGGGCGGGGCCCATTATGTGTTTATTTATGTGTGTATAGTATGTGGTATTTTGGGTAACTCACTAAGCTTTGTGCTTACGGTTTTCAGTTTATGTTTTAGGTACTTTAGTTTTCAAATGAAAGAGCTCGAGATAATTGCAGAGCACACACTACATGTTTCCGCATTTTATGATTTACTCTGATATTGATGATGTATCGATACATTTTGATAACCTTGGTTTTATGACAATGATATGGTTTGATGTTTTATTAATAAAAATGAAATTTTTTATGATTTTATTTTTGGGACATTACACAATATATACATATTATTTTTAATATCATAGTTTTGAAAGATTTTATCTTTGTTTTGAAACTCCCCCCCCCCCCCCCCCCCCTTATTTTTTTCTTACTCTTTAGCAATAAAAGTGTAAATAGTTTAAACTCCTAAACAAACATAGAGAGTTTTCCATCTTACACTTATAACTAAACTGTTCATGTGGGTCCAAAGCATACACAAGAACACCCTCAAAATAGCATCCAACAAATACATGCATATGCTTCCCGTTTGTGATTATTTGTCATCCACACAATTACTTCCATCCCATTAGACTTATTTGAAATAGTTTAAACTCCGAAAAAAACATAGGGTGTTTTCCATCTTACACTTACAAACTAAACTGCTCATGTAGGTCCAAAGCATCCATAAGAACGGCCTCAAAATAGCATCCAACAAATACATGCCTATGCTTCCCTTTTGTGATTATTAGTCATCCACACAATTACTTCCATCCCATTAGACTTATTTTAATGAGTTAAGTCCTTCCTCCAATTGAATAGTAATGCCTCAACCTCTTTAGTGGATGAACAATTACAAAATAGATGGTTCGTGTCTCGTCAAATGCATTTCATAAAGGGAGAAGTTTGGAAGGAAATTTCAACCCCTACAATCGAGGTTGGTCCTGTTGTGAGGCATCCAAGTTCTAAATGCCAAATAAATATATTTATTTTCTTGGGCACTAGGGATGAAAGTGGGTCCAAACCCGGACCGGATGGACCCGGACCCGGAAAAACCGGAACCGTTTAACGAGATTTTTTAGAACCGGAAACCGGACCGGTATATAGGAAACGGTTCCGATTCGGTTCCGGGTACGGTACGGGTAAAGTGGGTCTAGAACCGAAAAACCCGGAAATAGAAAAGTGGGTAAGGTGGAACCGGGTAAAATGGGTTTAGAACCGGAAAACCCAAATTTTTTTTTTGTAATTACCTCAATTGCATAATCTTTCAACGGTTATAAAAAATTAATAAACAAAAAATTACATTTAGGTTATTGACGACATTGATTTTATTTATAAAAAAAAAAAGTAACGTGATATAACAAAGTTGGGTTAAAAAAATTACATTTAACATGTATCTGAAACAAAAAAAATATATGTATTTGACTATTGGATAATTGTTGGTATCGATTATGTTTCTAACAGACAAACAATTAGATTAATCATTCCCAGTTGTTTTGGACATAACATATCCCTCCTTTTGTTGCTGTAAACAACTCAAAAATTTTATATACATACAATCAACCATTATGTGTGATTGAAAAAAAAAGTATGACGTGACGAGGATGTGTGATAGCCATTATGTTTGAATTTGAGCTTAGTTCTATGAAGCAATATCTATGATTTTAGAATAAGGGTATTTTGGTAAATTGGAGAAAAGAATGGTCTGCAAAAGGGGTTTAGAAGCTGCAAATTGACAGAGGATACAATGTAAATTACCAACCGAATTAAACAACCCATTAAATTTCAACAACCAACTAATGGCTTAGTGTTTTTATCTAAAAATCAAACCAATTCTCCAAAAGTTTGCACAGGAGGAGAAAAACAGTTAAAATTAAAAAAGAAAACAACATTTTGGGAATGAAAAATAAGAACCGATACATAATACACAAAAATCTTATTTTCTCCACTGCACATTGCACAATACACAAAAATCCCCCTGTTTATTCTATTTGGCAACAGGGCTAAAATTACTTCACTTCAAGAACAAGAATTAATGACGTAACATATCCACTGCTGTTAAGCAAGATAGGATAATATAAATCTTGAAAGAGTTTCAGAAATCAAAGTAAGAGGAGAAAAAAAAGAGTTTCAGAAGCAGTTTCGTTCCATTCATTGTCGCATGATAACATAAATCTTGAAAGACAGTAAAAAAACACAAACTTCATAACACATGAAATCAAAATTCTTGACAACTTACTTGTGTATCTTCATTGTTATCTACCCAATTGTTCACCATTGGTCTTTAATTGAGTGTAGGAGATTGATTTGAAGTTCAATTGGGAATAAATGGAAGTTGATGTTTTGATGATCGTCGACTTGAAGTTCAATTGAGATGGATTTGAAGCACAAGAGAGGAATGTTTTTGTTGATTGCCCTCAATTGTCGTCGATCGTCCACAGAGAAAGCTAAAAAAACGAGTCGCCGAGAAGCACAGAGAAGTCTTATGAGTCGTCGTCGCCCAAGTACAACACGGGAAAAGAAGACCAGTCGTATTCCGGTTCCACAATAAACCCGTTTCCTATACCGGTTCCACATTCAACCTAAACCGGTTCTTTGGCCCACTAAACCCGGACCTGGTCTATTAAACCCGGTTCCGGTTTTTTAAACAAAATCGGTTCAAAAACCCGGATTAACCGGACCCGTTGGACCCATACCCGGAACCCGGATAAGAGTAATTTTGAAACCCAATACCCGGACCGTTTAAGCATTTTCCGGTTATACCGGTTCCGGTTTCGGTCCGATTCCGTTTCCGGTCCGGTTTTCCGGTTTTATAACTCATCCCTATTGGGCACTACCTTAGACCAATTTGTAAGCAAGTTAGTGGGCTCCAAGTAATGTTTATTAATCTCTTTCCCAAGAGAAGAAACACTAAAGGGATGTGACATCCCTCATTTTTGGTTATTTTTGAAAACCAATTTAATTAAAATTTAAAACAAAGCTCTTTATTTATTGTGAAAGTTCTTAATTTACTAAAACATTTTTTTTTCAAAACATTAAAAGCTTATGGGATGTCAACTCGTATATCAAATCATAAGTAAAAGCATAAACTAAACAGCCCAACCTATTACATTGATTAATGTCTTGAAATCTTCAAATCTCTCGAAACACTTTAAGCATCATCAACTATTCTTTACCTGAGATACACGTCATACTAGAAAGTCTACGAGATACAAAGGGGTTGACTCATAATAAACTCTTTATAAATAAGTTCTTTATATAATCAAAGAATCAAAACAAACGTTTTGTACAATAATAATTTAGCACATTGTAAGGAAAGCATTCATAAAAGTTATAAACATCATATAGGTAAAACCCACCCCCAGGTCCTGTTAGTCACTCACCACCTTTACTCCTTGTGACAAAATGATTTCGGGTATTCCTACTAAACGTGTTAGTTAAATCATGAGGGGGTGATGCTCTAATGGTAAATGCATGGACCTTCGGCCTTTTTCATCCCTCCCATGAATATGATACCATCACGACACCTGATACAAAAACGTCTTACAAGGCCCTTCTTACCAACACGTCACATGTACCAGCTTAAGGGTAGCTAAACCAAAGTCTATGTCTTCGCGAAGACAATCTAGAATTTTCAATGCCTCTTTACTCTTGAACTCCTTAAACTATTTATGTTTCCGGACCACACAAGTATTTTACCCATTGAACCCCAAACATAACTCTTTATCCTAACTCATTTCATCATTTAGCATATAATCATCATAAGCATGATAAAGATACCATAATCACATCATACATGCATCATGGAACAACAACTAGCATATAGATCATATTTACATCATAAATCAATGAAGCATACAAACAAACCGTCATAAAAAATCATATCTAAGCACTTATCATTCAAGTAATTGTGTGTGTGTATATATATATATATATATATATATATATATATATATATATATATATATATATATATATATATATATATATATATATATAGTAGGTGTGAGAACCGTGTATTACACGGGTTGATTTAAAAAAAGATTAAACATTAAAGTGTAAACAGAAAATAAAATATTTTTCAATATACAACTTTAAAATAAGAAATGAAGAAACGTATTTATTACAATTTAATATTATATATATGATATTTAATACTTTACATATATAAGTATATGACTTTAATTTTAAAAATTAAAACAAACCAAAGTGAATAATATTTATTTCAAAAATACCACAAATTGACAAGTGTCAAAACTCATGAGAGATTGACATGTGGCAAAAAAAACCTTCATTTATTAAGGAGGATATATATATATATATATATATATATATATATATATATATATATATATATATATATATATATATATATATATATATATATCATGTAAAGCACATAGATACACAAAAAAATATAAATAGACTTGAAATCATTTATTTTTATAGGGACATGTGCTCGAAAAACCGATGTACTCACCTTAGCCTTCTTTGGAACATTTCTCGTTTAAACGTCATTACGTAGCTTCATTATAATCAACAAACACCAAAGAAATAATTTTTATTATGATTAGTTTAAGTATAATGTAACGCCCCATTTTCCGTTTGCTGTCTAAAAGTAGGATATAAAATTAGATTAATTAAATAAATAGAAATAAGGAATATTTAGCATTTTAATTAAATGAAATGGTATTTATAAGTTTATGTCCATCTAATAAATTAGTAATTAACTAAATAAATAAATAATTAATTAAAGAAATAATAATAATAATAATAATAATAATATGGTACATATTTAGTCCACGGACTAAAGGTAATTTTCATAAATCAGTTTGTATGGATAATAGGATGTTAGGGTAGGTTTCGTAAGCTGACCAAACCCTAGGGACCTAAACTGCCAAAATTCAGGAATTATGGAATTTGGTCTCCTCTTTTGTGGCAGCGTACACAGACAAAACACAGGAGGGGGGGAGGGGGCTCCTCTCACTCTGTTTTAATCACATTCTCCCAGCGAAAACCCAAGTTTTCCTTTCGTTCTTTATGAGAGTCGCAAGAGAGGATAATGGAGATCGTGTGTGTAGCCAAGAAAAGGAAGAAATTAGGAAGGAATAAGAACAACTGATACATGAAGGAAAAGAAGAAGGGATATCGACTACGGTTGTTGGAGTTTGGACGAATGGAGGCTCGCCGGAATCATAGGTCGAAGGAGGGAGAAAGGTAGAAGTGGTGGCATTGCTTAACATCCTCGGTTGGTAACTATATCTTCTTTAGCTCTTGCTTTCTTAATTTCTCTTGCTTATCCACCACCATCACCACGTACCACCGCTGCCACCACTGTTGCTGGTGGTGGTGGCTGCCAGAATGCTGTAATAGCACCTCTTAGTAGTGGTGAGGTCTTTTATGTATCAAATTCCATGGCTAGATTGTTTGTTGTTGCATTTCTCTTTGAATTTGGTTTGGTGTGAGGGTTTTGAACAGCCTAGGACCATCATGACTGTAACATCCCAAAATTTAAGACTAAAAATTTTGTTTTTAATTTAATAATTCCTAAAACAGATTATTGAAAACATCATCAAGTTATCTCATTTCATAAAAACCCATAAGTCATATATCCCAAACATATGTCATAAGATAATAATGTCAGAGTACAAATCCCAAGAATCTCATGTGCGGAAAATCATGCGTGCGATGCGCTGCAGTCATGCCGGCTCCTTTCCCTTCGAAGAAGAAGTACCTGAAACCAAAACCGTAAACTGTAAGCACGAAGCTTAGTGAGTTCCCCCATCATACCACATACCATACAATAACATACTGCCAGGCATATATGGGTGCCCGACTTAACCCTTCGGTCTCTTTCAACCGGTAACCACCTAGCATATCTGGGTGCTAGCCTACCCCCTCGGTCTCTTTCAACCGGTACCTGCCTAGCATATCTGGGTGCTAGCCTACCCCTTCGGTCTCTTTCAACCGGTAACCGCCTAGCATATCTGGGTGCTGGCCTACCCCTTCGGTCTCTTTCAACCGGTAACCGCTTAGCATATCTGGGTGCTGGCATACCCCTTCGGTCTCTTTCAACCAGATACGAGGACTGTTTTACCCCTACCACTACCACATAATACCCTAGCATATACACATAAATCACATACTGCCTAGCATATCTGGGTGTTGGCTTACCCCTTCGGTCTCTTTCAACCGGTAATCGGGGACTATTTCACCCTTTACCACTACCGCATAATAACATAGCATACTAGCACATAAAGCATAACAAATAGTGGCATACCATACAATTATCACAAAGACAATCATCTCTCCTATAATCACCTACTAGTGGGTCGACATTGGTGCCTTAGACCCACTTCTACTGGAAGGTAACTCACCTCAAAAGTCATGAAGTAGTTGAATTGTCCTCGGCTCTGCAATCAACTCCCCTCAAACTCCTACACATAAAACCTCCTTTAATTACCCTTTCATACTCATAACCCCCTTAAGGGTCAATTTTGGTCAAAGTCCAAGTCAAAGTCAACCTTCTGGTCAAAGTCAACGTTTTGGTCAAAATCAACCTTCTGGGTTGACTCAACTCGCCGAGTTCCATAAATCATGAACCCTAAAATAGCGACACAACTCATCGAGTTTTTTCATGAACTCGTCGAGTTCCTCCTTGAATTCGTCGAGTTCTTCAGTCTTCAAAACCCAAAAGCCATGGCCAACTCGCTGAGTCATTTCCTAGACTCGCCGAGTTTGCTCAATAACAGAAGAGGTTGGGGGACCACGATCCAACTCGCCAAGTTGGATGAACAACTCGTCGAGTTCTCTTAGTCTAAATCCATTC
Organism: Lactuca virosa; assembly: GCF_052849685.1. Taxonomy (NCBI): domain Eukaryota; kingdom Viridiplantae; phylum Streptophyta; class Magnoliopsida; order Asterales; family Asteraceae; genus Lactuca; species Lactuca virosa. The sequence goes on along the minus strand of NC_136432.1, from coordinate 43,768,240 downwards.
AGTCACTTCCAATCGAGTTCAATGCTTCCAAACCATAGATCTGGTCCCCTAGGGCTGATATATCACGTAAAGTTCCTATCTTTACTTGCATGCATGGACTACTAGGCTCAAAAAGCCAAAAGGATGGTTCATAAGTTGCATGGGACCTTCATGGCCATAAAGTTGACACCTTTATGCCATGAAGTCCCCTAAAGACCCTAGATCTGAAGGGTTTTCTCCATATTGGACGTCTAAGTCCCAAAGACTAGCATTCTTAGACCAAAACATGGAGAAATCACTCTAATATTAGATCTAAACATTGAATAGACAAGATGGGAGCTTTATACCTCCAATGAACCAGAAATGGAGCTCAACTTTTGGATCTACTCTTCTCCTTCACACCCTTGCTCCTTCTTCAAGAATCCTCTTCAGGAGCTGGGCGTTACAAATCTCCCCCCACTTATTTTAGACTTCGTCCTCGAAGTCTGTTGTGTGTGGAAATAGCTCTGGGTAGTGCTCCCTCATCTCATCCTCCGGATCCCAAGTCCATTCCGAGCCCTTGCGGTGCTGCCATTGCACCTTCACTAACTCTACCCTCTTGTTCCTCAGATCCTTCGTCTTCCTGTCGAGGATGGCTACCGGTCGCTCGATATAGTTCATGCTGTCATCTACCTATATATCCTCTAAGGGCACCACTGCGGAGTCATCTACCAAGCACTTCCGCAGCTGGGAGACATGAAAGGTGTTGTGGATCTGACTAAGCTCGACTGGAAGATCTAGTCGATACACAATCTTGCCCACCCGAGCTATAATCCTGAACGGTCCGATGTATCTTGGGCCCAATTTACCCCATTTCCTAAATCGGATGACACCTTTCCAAGGTGACACCATCAGAAGGACCATGCCTCATACCTGAAACTCCAAATCCGATCGACGCCTGTCGGCCTAGCTCTTCTGCCGACTCTGGGCTGTCTGGAGTCTACTACGGACCTGCTGGATCCTCTCTGTCATCTTGAGTACCACTTCGGTACTCCCCATGACCCTCTGACCGACCTCACCCCAACTGATGCGACACCGACCTCCGGCGAGTCTTCTAGTCTTCTGCTACGGCGGAGATATGGACATCACAGAGCAAAGTCGTTAGAGCCGCCCCAGGGACTGTACCCCGGGAGCGGGCTCCGACGGTCAAGTTAGATCAACTGTAAGATCTGAGATGGTCCTCCATAGCTGGAGAGAACCATCTTGGTGTTGGTGGTGGTGTATGATGGCTGACGGCGGCGGGTGGCGGCTAAGCTACCCGGCCGGAGTATAGTGTGGTGGCTGAGCCATGGGGGAAGAGTCCAAGGGAAAGGTCCTAGGGAAAAGGGGGTCCTCCCTCATGGAGGAGGCACTATTCTATTTATAAGGGACAACTAGGTCAAGGGGAATTGGGTCAGGCCTTGGGCCAGCCCAATTTAGGCCCAACTAGCAAGGAGCTGGGCAAGGCCGCCCGGAGGCGCCGGGCGGGGCTGGCGGGCGCGCCCCAGGCAAGGCTGGCGGGCGCGCACCAGGAAAGGATGGCAGGGGAGCGCCAGGCGAGGGAGCGCCTGGCCGGGCCGGCAGGAGAGTCCCCAGCAGGGCTGGCAAGGGAGTCCCCAGCAAGGCTGGCAAGGGAGTCCCCAGCAAGGCTAGCAAGGGAACGCTAGGCAGGGCTGGCAGGAGCGTGCCAGGCCAGGCTGGCGTGCTAGAGCAGTCTAGGCTGTTCTAATGGACCATATATCATCAAGTCCCCCCAGTCTGATGTTATTCGTACGCGGCCAATGACATCAGACTGGACTTAGTCATATAAACCATGCATCGTCAAGTCCCCCTAGTCTGATGTGATTGGGTTGCTGACAATCGGATCGGACTAGAAAAAGCACCTATACATTAAATAATATAGAGAACGACCGAACCTCGCCCACGAGAGTCGTGGGGTTGTGCGATGAGCCAAACATTGATTATGCAGCTTGAGCTAACTTGGTACTCCTTTCTTGAGAGGAGTGCGAGCTGATCGGTGCGATGCAACGTAATTGTTGTTGCGATCATGCGGACCGATGCTGCTAAAGAGTGTTACGCGACACTGATGTCGATAAAATGTCGGGCCAAGGTAGCTGAGGAGCGTAAGCTTGCCCTTCAGTCCCTAAGACTGTTATCCGACGCAACCACAAACAGAATGTCACCGATAACCATCTACATACTCTTCTTTGCATGAGAAGCAGTAACCATCCTGAAGGTGTTTCCAAATTACACTATACCTAACTAGATTCCCCCCTGTCTGATGTGGGTAGCGTAGGTAGTCGCGTTAGACTATGTTGTCAAACCAATAAACCGTAAGGTTGTTGACCATAATACAAATGGAAAAGATTCCGAGAGCTGGACGATTAGTTTGCTAGCGAGGGTCATGCAGCGAGACTATTGCCGATAGCCAGACAATAGAATTGTTGAGGGATAGGCAGTGAGGCTATAGGTTGGGGTTGCATAGCAAGACCGTTTCCGAGAGCCAGGAAACAGAGGTGCTGTGGGATACGCGACGAGGCTACAGGTAGGGTTGCACAGCAAGACCATTTTCGAGAGCCAGGAAACAGAGATGATGTGGGGTACGCGGCGAGGCTACAGGTAGGGTTACGCAGCAAGACCGTTTCCGAGAGCCATGAAATAGAGGTGTTGTGGGATACACGACGAGGCTACATGTAGGGTTGCACAGCAAGACTATTTTCGAGAGCCAGGAAATAGAGATGTTGTGGGATCGTAGGTAGCAGGGCCGCTGTCGGGATGATCTTCTTGCTGGAGAGTATCCTCACTATAGCAGGATGTGATGCGGATAATGTTGGGTTTTGAGCATTCTAACACTCCTATGGTGTACATGCAACCCTATAAACCTTGGATCTATGTTTTCTCTATTATACATATAAATATTAAATATTCCAAGGTTTCATCCTAACTAGCATATTATGAAGCACCTATATACTACAAAGTTCTAGTTAGATTACATACCTTTTGATGTAGCTTGATGTCTTCAAGCTTTAAGAGCTTAGCCCCAATAGTGTGGAAGCCTCAAATGGAATCACAAATCACCAAAACACCTTGGAAGAACTTGAGAGAATATGTATGCACACTAAAATCGGCCCACTCTTATTTTCACACACTTGTGCCAAGTTTATGAGCCAAGGACCCCTTTATATATTATGGAGGATTAGGGTTACATCCATGTAAACCCTAATACCCATGACCTTTCATTTACATAGGATCCATGGGTTAAAAGCTCCATGGACCATCCATGAAAGCTTAGCCCAACCTAAATGAACTTGGCCCATTCCATATATATAAGAGTCCATATTTAATTAGTTCTTTTTTTGATCACTTAATTAATTCTAAATTAATTATTGATCAATACTAATTAAATAATATGATTCCATATTAATATATTAGAACTTATAATATATTAATATAAATCATAAACATACTATTCTCAAAAGACTATCCATATAAATTGTGCCGGTGAAGTCCAACCCAAATGGACCATGCCGGGTCGGGTCAAGTACATACCAAATATAGTTATGGACTTAGACATTAATCCAACAGATAACACTTCATCGATCGTCCGAGCACAAGAGAACCGTGATGACTGTGAGATAGGAAACACCGAGATCATGGTGTTAGATATGGAATAAGCTTGTGATGTGCGACTTATGGTGCGCGACGATGTGTGACTTATGTTGCGCGACTTAGGAGAATAGCTTAGGCTTAGCAGCCAGCGAACATGGAGATGTCATGCGGGAAAAGCATCGCGTGTAACAGATCGGGTTTGGCTGCTAACGATCGTAGATAGAACACGCGAGAGAGCATCGCGTGGATGGTCGGAGCATGTTGCTATAATGGAGTCGGGTTGAGAAGCCAAGCGACACGAGGAAAAGGTACTGAACCTCGCATGTGGAGCTTGCCGCTATAATGGAGTCGAGCTGAGAAGCCAAACGACCCAAGGCGAGGGTGCTGAACCTCGCATGCGGAGCTTGCCGCTATAATGGAGTCGGGCTGAGAAGCCAGACGACTCAAGACGAGGGTGATGAACCTCGCATGCGGAGCTTGCCGCTATAATGGAGTCGAGCTGAGAAGCCAGACGACCCAAGGCGAGGGTGCTGAACCTCGCATGCGGAGCTTGCCGCTATAATGGAGTCGGGCTGAGAAGCTAGACGACTCAAGACGAGGGTGCTGAACCTTGCATGCGGAGCTTTCCGCTATAATGGAGTCGGGCTGAGAAGCCAGACGACTCAAGGCGAGGGTATTAGACCTCGCATGCGGAGCTTGCCGCTATAGTGGAGTCGGGCTGAGAAGCCAGACGACTCAAGGCAAGGGTACTGAACCTCGCACGATTGGACGTGGCACCCTACAATCTATGTGTCTAGCTCGTATGATCAGTCTGGGTTAAAGCGGAATGGTACCTGATGCTTTGCTGCATCACTAGTCATACTAATAATTGATGCCTCGATGCCTTGGCTGTTTGCAGAGAGCTATGTGGCGGTGTTACTTAGAGCTTGATAGTGTAGCTGCTGTTAGGAGGTGCGTAGTGAAACTGCTGTCAGGAACTGGTCAGCAGGGCCGCTGAGAACTGATCATCGAGCTGCTAGCGATAAATGAGCAGCACGACCACTGAGGGCTGGGCAACGAGATTGCCGAGAGCTGGACCATAAGGCTACTCTTTCAATCCGGAATACCAATGTCACCTCGGGGATACACCCTCATTCATGGTGTCAGCTCTTTATGTACTTTAACTCTTCCCCTTGGGAATAAAAATCACTTATACATAGTGTCGTACCAACACTATTCCCCCCCCCATCTTTTTTTTCTCTCTTTAGAGGAGGCGAAGACAGATGTATAGCCGTTGAAAGGCGAGATACATAGCTGTTGGAAAGAGCTAGGCAACCCAAGTCCTAACAAAACTGGGTAGCACGGCTGGCGAGAGCTAAGCAGCACGACTGCTGGGAGTCAGACAAAGTAGCTGTTGATGGTTGGGCTTTGCAGCTGCTGAGCTAGGTCGTGTCGCTGCTGAAGGTCGAGCTGCGCGACTACTAAGAGCTGGGCGGTAAGACTAGCGGGGGTCGGTCAACATGAATGTGAGAGTTGATTAGCGAGATCTCCCGGGATTGATCAACACGGCTGCTGATAGCCGTGCAGCGCAGTTGCTGATGGCTATTTCGAAATGCTTCACTAGTAGTAGTAGCGTACTACTCTTCCCCCTCCTTTTTTTTCTTGACAACTCCTTGCGTATTCGAAACGTATTTGTTGAACGGAGCTTGTGATACGCCTTCGTTAAATGGGTGTTGTTTGTCTTGTAATATTAACCCATTTAACTGTTGAGGTGGCCCAATAAAATGTCAATTTGATACAAAATCCGAAGATAAATGTGTTTGGAGCCCACTTGTAATTATTAGCCCATTTGTTTAATCGTGGGCCATTATGTTGACTCCTTGTATGTTTTATTTTTAAATTCCAAGTGCTCTTGAATGCAACTTGTCTTCTCAAGTCGGGTTTTGTTGGGCTGAGACGCAACAAATCCATCTTTTCTTTTAGCCATCAGCATGAACAACATATTTAAGAGAAAGCCCAAATATTAAAGGGAGTCCAGTGGTCTATATGTGAATATGTAAGAAACCCAGATCCAAAATGGTGATGGTCCATATCAAGAAAGTGGTCAGCCCAATGCTTACGGTGTTGGACTTTGAACCGTATGATACTTGTGAGCCCACCCTTGTTTGTTTTATGATCAATTTTAGAGGAGAAATCCATTGCAGCCGCATCTCGTTTTTACGTTTGTCACATGGAGGCGCCAAAGAATGGACGTCCGTCGTCTTACCATTGAAATTGATCGGCGAATGGAGGTTATGCTGTCGCAACGATACAAATCGGCGCTGAATCTGTAAGAGGTTGGCCAGTGGTGGAGATGGTGGTCGCTGATTAGCGATTAGAGGCCTGTAGTCTCCGGGGGAATAAATTGGCTGGTCAGTGGATCAAGACACAAGGGTTGATCGTCGCTTCTTCGGAGCTAGAGGCGGACGGTTCGCCGAACTACTAGTTGACGGTGCTGGAGTGTTGAGGCCGCCACTGACGCCGACCAATGGCGACCGATGGTGATTGGGGATCTTCCGGCGGTGTTTGATCTTGAGGGTACAGCCGGTCGTGGACGATGGTGATTGAGATGGCGCTGAAGGTAACTGACGATGACGACATTGCTGTCCTGCTTTGTCATCGGTGATGAAGGTGACTGGTGAGAGATGGTTATTTGTTTCAGATCCGCTGTCGGCAAGCCTGGGACGAAGGCTGGGAATTGAAGCGGGATGGAGATGGCAGTTTGCATATTGGTTCGATTTGGAGAGACCCATTTGAGAAGGCAGGTGACCTGGAGGAGGGAGTAGCAGCAACCGACGACCGGTGGTGATGTTGTGGCTTTGGTTCCCGGTGAGGGGTTATTTACCGAGACTGCCTCGTGATGGTGACTGGTGAGGATGAAGCTTCGACTGCCGGTGACGAAACGAGGAAGCAGGGGGCCATCGATCATTATCTATGGGCGCTGCTGTAAATGCTTCATCGGAGCCAGAGATGGTTGACTAGCTGGAAATGACCGTCGATTGTCGGGGTTGCTGCCGGCGATGGACTGTTGCTCAGCGCGTGCTGGTCTACGTCCGACTTCCGAGGGAGAGTTGGACCAAGGTGGGTCCCATCGTAGGCCTTGTACTTTTCTGCCAATTGTTGAGTGTTGTATGAACTATGTGGGGCCCATCTTATTTGTTTTTTGTGTATAGAGAAGTGGACCACGTGGGTCCAGCTTTGGTTTTTACTGTTGACAGCTCTGTCATTTGTCTTGTCATTTGTCTGTTGCACTGTGCACCTTTACCTCCCCCTTTTTATTGTTGTTGTCGGAAGTAGACAGACAAAGTATACACCATTTTTGATGTATTTTGGGTGATTTGCTGTAAAGATCTTCTTTGTGCGTATATATTTTTGTATGCTGTTAATATATTCCTTTTTATACACGTTTCTTTTTCCATATCATTTTCTACAGAACTTTCTTTTTATCTTCTTCTTTCCTCTTTTTTTGAAAACCATTTACTGAAATGGTAATTAAAACGTAGGGATAACCTTGAAGTGGGTTAAAAATAAATACATGGTGGGTGAAAAGCATGCGAAAATACTCAGATGATATTTCTGGAAGTTTAAGAAAATAAAAAAGTTCATTTATTTTCACTTCAAGCTTTTAGACAACTTGAGTGAATTTGAAGACCATAAACTAAATGAGATCTTCAGAAAGATACATGGACTGAAAGTGGATTAGGACCCATCAAGACTTCTTCTCTTTTCTCTCTCTCTCTTTATTTCTCTTTTTAAAAGGTTTTGAGATATGTACATGCAATACAACTATGTGTACAAACAATTGTTGCAGAGATGGGATTACAGAAAATCATAACTAAGAACGATTTTTTTGGTAATATATAAACTGAAGAGGAGATAAAAACTCTTAAAAACTTCTTTTCTTCCCTACTTGCTGAATAAATCCTCGGAATATAAACAAGAAACAGATCTGAGAAGATTTTTGTTTTCTTTTCCTAAGCTTTTAAAAGAAATCCCAAAAATATAAACGAAAATGGAATAAGAACTCGATTTTTTCCTGAAATGTACAAACATCTCAGCTGTGCTTACAAACAGCTGATGCATGTAGTAAAGTTGTTCATAAAAAATCTTAACTAAAGACGATTTCTGATAGTATATGGACTGAAATGAGGTAAAAACTCATAAAAATTTCTTTAATCTTCATCCTACTCAACAAACCCCCAGAATATGAACCTAAAACGAATCTAAGAAGATTTTCGCAAACTTGGGGAATGTTGAGTGAAGAAAATCGTGTAGATTCATAGATCTGAGCTAAAAACGAAAATGAATCTACATATCTGGAAGATTATGAAGCAAATTTGGACAGATCTTGGAAAAAACGAAGAAGATCTAAGCAAATGATGGGGTAAAACTCATAGAGAACTTCTTTTCTTCTCAACTTACTAAGAAAACCCTCAAAATATGAACAAAAACGAATCTAACTAGGTTTTTTCTCACTAAACCTTCTCTACTCTTCAGCTTGCTCAATAGATCTGAAAATCTTTTGTTTTCCATCTCTAAGCTTCTAGAGGAAGCACCAAATAAAGAACTTGAATGAAGTTGTACATGAGAAATTAGGAACCAAAACCGATTTTCTTGAAAATGAGCACGCAAAAGAGATAAAGACTTGTAAAATATTGTTTGTTCTTCAACTTGCTGAATAAAATTCGAAAATATGAACAAGATGGGGAAAAACTCATAGAAATCTCTTTTCTCCCCAACTTTCTGAATAATCCATCAAAATATAGATGAAAATGAGATTTGATAAAGTCCTTTAAGACTTGAGAGTTGCTCAGATGAACTAAAACAAAACATATCTAGACATCTGAGCAAAAAACAAGGCAGATCTGAAGATCTAAGAGAGAAAACTCAAACAGATCAAAAGATCTGAGCGAAAAAAAAAGCAAATCAAAAGATCTGTGCATAAAACTAAGCATATCAAGAGATATGAACGATGGTTAGACAGATCTGAAAAGATCTTGTCAAGAACCAAATCGATTTGAACAGATATTGGCCAAAGCCAAACGAATCTAAACAAAATGATGCTAAACATGAACAGATCTGAGCAAACCTGAACTAAAGCACAACAGATGTGAATAGATCTGGGAGAAAAAACGAGCTTGAAACCAACTGAGGCTTTTGCTACTTGCTCGAATCCGGGATGGCGTCAAATGACGTGACACCGACCTCCGGCGAGTCTTCTAGTCTTCTGCTGCGGTGGAGATCTGGACATCGCAGAGCAAAGTCGTTAGAGCCGCCCCAGGGACTGTGCCCCGGGAGCGGGCTCCGACGGTCAAGTTAGATCAGCTGGAAGATCTGAGATGGTCCTCCATAGCTGGAGAGAACCATCTTGGTGCTGGTGGTGGTGTATGGTGGTTGACGGCGGCGGGTGGCGGCTGAGCCATCCGGCCGGAGTATAATGTAGCGGCTGAGCCATGGGGGAAGAGTCCAAGGGAAAGGTCCTAGGAAAAAGGGGGTCATCCCTCATGGAGGAGGCACTATTCTATTTATAAGGGACAACTAGGTCAAGGAGAATTGGGTCAGGCCTTGGGCCAGCCCAATTCAGGCCCAACTAGCAAGGAGCTGGGCAAGGCCCCCCGGAGGCGCCGGGCGGGGCTGGCGGGCGCGCACCAGGAAAGGATGGCAGGGGAGCGCCAGGAGAGGGAGCGCCTGGCCGGGCCGGCAGGAGAGTCCCCAGCAGGGCTGGCAAGGGAGTCCCCAGCAAGGCTAGCAAGGGAATGCTAGGCAGGGCTGGCAGGAGCGCGTCAGGCCAGGCTGGCGCGCTAGAGCAGTCTAGGCTGTGATAATGGAACATATATTATCACCAACATATTGGGGTCCTGCACTTCCTCCCGAATCTTCTCCAGAAGCGGAGTTACTACAGTCATCCTCAGACAGATGTCTCTAATCGGGGCTGCGAATAACTTGCGGCTAAGTGCATCGGCCACAACATTGGCCTTCCACGGGTGGTAGAGGATCTCACAGTCATAATCCTTCACTACGTCCAACCATCGCCGTTGTCTCATGTTCAGATTTGGCTGATCCGTCAGATACCTCAGGCTCTTGTGATCTGTGTAAATGGTATAACGGACCCCATAGAGGTAATGTCGCCAAATCTTGAGGGCGAAAACAATCGCCCCCAACTCTAGGTCGTGCGTCGGGTAGTTCGCCTCGTGAGTTTTCAGCTGCCTCGAAGCGTAGGCGATGATGTGCCCCCTCTGCATCAGCATTGTGCCCAAACCCGAGATGGACGCATCACCGTATGCCACAAAGTCATCAACGCCCTCTGGCAGGGCTAAGATCGGCGCCTCGCACAACCTCTGCCTCAACGTCTCGAACGTTGCCTGCTGCTCAGAACCCTAGCGAAAAACAACTGCCTTCTTCGTCAGCCGGGTCAAGGGTACATATATCTGTTTGGTTTTAAGCATTCTAACACTCCTATGGTGTACATGCAACCCTAAATACCTTGGATCTATGTTTTCTCTATTACACATGCAAATATCAATTTTCCAAGGTATTGTTCTAACTAGCATAATATAAAGTACATGTAATATAAAATCTAGTAGAATTACATACCTCTTTGTTGGTGCTTGATTTCTTCAAGCTTTAAGAGCTTAGCCCCAATAGTGTGGAAGCCTCAAATGGAATCACAAATCACCAAAACACCTTGGAATAACTTGAGAGAATATGTATGCTCACTAAAATCGGCCCACTCTTATTTTCACACACTTGTGCCAATTTTGTGAGCCAAGGACCCCTTTATATATTATGGAGGATTAGGGTTACATCCATGTAAACCCTAATACCCATGACCTTTCATTTACATAGGATCCATGGGTTAAAAGCTCCATGGACCATCCATGAAAGCTTAGCCCAACCTAAATGAACTTGGTCCATTCCATATATATAAGAGTCCATATTTAATTAGTTCTTTTTGATCACTTAATTAATTCTAAATTAATTCTTGATCAATACTAATTAAATAATATGATTCCATATTAATATATTAGAACTTATAATATATTAATATAAATCATAAATATACTATTCTCAAAAGACTATCCATATAAATTGTGCCGTTGAAGTGCAACCCAAATGGACCATGCCGGGTCAGGTCAAGTACATACCAAATATAGTTATGGACTTAGACATTAATCGAACAGTCTCCCACTTGGATAAGTTTAAAACTATTATTGAGTATGACTTCAAAACCTAACTGGCAATCGTAGCTCTTAAAGCCGCTGTCGAACTCTGACCTTGTCAATGACTTGTCCATTAGATAAGGGATCATATATTCCTCCATTCTAGATATCATATGGACTGAGACATGGATTATAATCATTCTCTCTGTCCATTTGTTGTTTCCTGATTTTCGATTTATGATGACTGACTGATTGAACAAATCAAATCAGTCCTGGCTTGGCCAAGCACTCACATGTGTCATCGCTAAATCATCGAGGGGCCCACAGATATCGCTTTTATCCCGAAGGTAAAAGGAATGGATAAACTTCGACTCATATGGCTTGTTCTACTACTTGTTGAATCATACACAAAGGCACGTTTTATAACATCGAGTTACCAATGTGTTTTCGTGCAATCAATGTATAACCAACTCATAGTAACAATTCATATCTCTAGGTTTTAAGAATATAAGATATTATCGTCTCATGATCACTCGTGATAAAATCCATGAAGTGATTCAAATGAGCATGGGTTGAATCCAATACTCAGAACTTATGAGCACTCATGAGTGTTGTAGCACCACTTTGTCCACCAACTTGGACCTCTACAAACCAACCCATGACAGTCTTGACTCATATCTACTTCCAACATATGACCGACTGTGGATGGTTTGAATAACTTAATCATTCAGGAAGAGCGACTTAGTTATTCTGGAAGTCAAAACATGCAAAGTGAAACACAAGAATAAATGAATCAAATATGGTATCAAACCCTATGAATATAAATAAACACTTTTATTTATCACCATACTGATTACTCATTATTCATTGTTTCGGTTTTATCAACTTTATACTTGAATTAAAAACACTAGTTGTCCCATGCTCCAAGCATGTACACTATGTTTTTCTTAAACAATAGCTTTGCCATACACCAAGTATGCACTCTATGTTTGTCTATGATCCTTACTTTGTGAAATAAACCAATTGAACATAATTTCAATGATTCTAATTTCACACTCCCAAATCCTTATTGAAAAATGTGAGAATTTCAAATTCCTATCATTTATCAAAATCTGTTTAGATTTTAAACTTATATGCACTGACCCTCCTGTAATGAATATGTACAAAGTCACAAAGACTTGTCAACAGTCATTATAAGGTATTCCAATGGAGATCAACTCCATGGAAACTAAGTCTCATATTCAAAGTACATTGCTTTGGACATGCTTCTTGCATTAAGTTTTCTAATCTTACACAGATAACTTCCACCTATGGAGACAACTCCATATTCTTATTTTGACTATCACTTCTGAATAAGAGATGCCTCTTTTCAGAATATGTCAATATGATCCTTCCAAAATTAGCACTATACTTCCAACTGTCCCTGAGCAACCAATCTTTGGTCAACCTCAGATTGTCCTCGACAATTGCTTAATCATTTTAGTCATGTCCAATTCTAGACCATTTCCCTTCTTAATGCCTCTGGGCATTTGGAAAAATTTACAAATGAAAAATATTATAGCACATGCAATCGATCCTGTACCCAAAGCAAATGGTACACGATTCATGATGTCTCACATAAAGACATGATTCTAGACCAGTCTTTTGCTATAATATTTTTATTTGCCATGTTTTCAAAATTTGACTATGAAGAGGGATGTCGTAATCATAATCGAATTTTGAGAACGCAATATATAGAATTTCCTTAAGTTGAACCAATCCAACATGAAATTCATATATATATTCTTGACTAAAGATGATTAAGGTCTCAATCTAAGCCTTTAGAACTGAAATGAAGTATATCCTCTCCCTTAATTATAGCAAAACAACTTTTTCAATCCCTGCAGCCTCACGAATTGAAACTTTTGTTTTCTATAATTAACATTGCTAACTTGCAACACTAACAATAATTATCATGCTCGCACTAACATGATGATTATTAGCATAACACTTATGCTCCCACTAGCTTTGACATGTACTCAGAAATCAGCTGGACTTCTAGAAATCAATACTTTATTGACTTTCTTACCAAAGTTCAGATTTCTGATATGAGATGCTTTGATAAAACTTTATCAAAATCATACACCTTTCCTTAGATAGCATGCATGTGTGTCTAAACAATTTCAGATCTATGAAAAGGGATGCCATAATCATAGTCTCAATTGTTTAGACCTTTTGCCATCTGCTTCAAATCTACTTGGTGGAAGTGTTTCCTCACCATCATTTTCATGAATCGGAGAGAAACCTTATGACCCTTAGATTTTATGGTGTATGTGTTCTTATCCATGTGAATCGTCAAAACCATAGTCACAAGACAAGGATAATGACAAATCCAAACTCATATGACAAAAGTAGGACACTTTTACTCTTACATTTGACAAGTGTTTTAAACCTTTCTTTAAGATATGTCACTCAAGTTACAATCTTGGAGTATGACTCTAAGAATTGTTTTGGAACGAAGTATGACTCATCTTCCTGATCTAACCATTTCAACAATTCATGACTCCTCTTCTTAGTCATAAGAATGCACTAAGATGACCTTTAGAGGACTAATTGTGATATGATTTCTAAATCATTAAGATGATCACAAACATGATACTAAAGTACTCTCCCATCTTTTCAGATTTGAGAAACTTTTATCTTTCTGCCTAATTTGATTCTTCCCATTCGTTCTGCCATACATTGAGACTTTTCCAATGTTTCAGAATTATACTTAAACGTGTAAGTATAACCATATTTACTAAACTTTAGTAAATCAAATAGTCTTAACGAGCTTTGTGGTGGACATGACCAGTGTACAAGAATGTGTACTCAATCCCGTTAGTCCTTCACTTGACTCACACATCCATGTGAACAAGTAATTAGTCTTGATTTTCCAATGCTTGAAAGTTCTCATTCATCATACTATTCAACTTGCATGATTCCAAGTTTCGGTCCAATTGAAACTTGGGTGATGAGGAACTTTCCTGATTTGGTAAATTTAGACACTACCACAAATGAAAGAATCAAATCCATTTTCCAATATTGCTGTCAGTGGAATCATATAAGCAACAATTTTCCACAAATGCCATTGTAAGGATACTTCAAATAAATAAAATTAAACAATTTTCTTTTATTTTAAAACTTTGCGGAAAAACTTATCCTTACAATCCACATGGAAAATTGTTGTTATCTATTCCTTAGCAATATATCATAACTTCTTAAGCAACTGCTCAAAATTCTGATGCGATCGAAATCCACCTTCACGATCAGAATCAGCATATACTTCCTTTAAGATTTCTCTCTATTCTTTGATTCTTAAAACATCAACATGTGACCCAGTCACATCATGCAATGAGGATCTCAGAATAGAACTTAACAGAGTTAGATAATGGGCTCTACCTGATGTAGAGTCAAACTTATTGACTTTAACATCCTTAGGTAAATTTGGCAGCTTTGCAATCAACGCCCCTTCCTTTGGCAAAATAAACATATGGACCCTTTGGTAATGGGACTATCTCAGACTTAGCCTTTCTCTTTACCATTTGGTCAACCGGGTTGACTATGGCCAATCCTTTTCCATTGGGAAGAGAATGCTTTTTCTGGATTTCCAGTGTCACCATTGTCACAGTCCATAAAGTTTTTGGGAAGTTGATATTCTAATCAAATTTGCTTTACTATCGTTCCAAATCATTGCTGATTCAGCAGCACCAAGCAAATATATATGATCATTAAGGTTCATGTCATAGTCTGTTTCATAGTAGTCCCAAAGGAACTCACTATGTGATTTAGAAAGTGATTGAACATTCAACTTTCTCAAGACTTTGACATATGTGACTTCATCTCTAAGATGTGATCACACATAGACCTTGCTTGCCATTAGGGCTTGAGTGACCTTGAACTTGTGGGTTAGGGAGAATAATTGGAGGAGGTGGAGGAAGAGAAGTATGACTTCCATGAGGCAAACTCGGGAAGTCATATTCATTAGGAAAGCTTGGTTTGGGAAGATCATTGTTGTCTAAACCAGACATCAACAATGGGAGAAATTCACGTAAAGTTGATTTAAGTCCTTAATATAACACCCAATATGATATATTAAGGCTAGGACCCAACAAACTATTTTATGACTTGGAAGAGGGATGCCGTAATCCAAGCTATAAAATATTTGAAGGTAGGTGAATGACGATTCACCAATTTCCACCAAGATAAACTAAATGTATTATTAGGTTTTAATTGGTTTTGAAACTCCTAGATTCTTTTGAGATTCATTGAACTTTTCAATGGCATGTTTCAATCTCGAGTGTGCCCTTCAGGTTTTGTGACTGGGATGCCGATGATCACAAAACAAGGTGTGAAGTAACCATGCAAATATACTTGGTACCCTTAATATTTACCCCTCAATCGATGTGCCGGTTAACCACACACGCTCCAACGATACTATGATAAACATTAAGTTACCCTTTGCCTACCTTGTTAAGTCCAGGTTAGTGTGCCGGTTAACCACACACGCTCCACTAACAGCTTAAACAAAGTGCAAAGTGTAATTTCATGGATTAGCACCTTATTCACATTTTCCTAAGTAACTAAGATTGGGAATTTATAAGTGTTTAGTTACTTAGTATTTATCATTATACTTATAATGAAGGGAGAATTATAGTCCTTGTCCTACCTGTTCGGCTAACGACCCTCCACCGGTCAAGGAAGCGGTGAGTGAGAGTGGACACCCATTAAACTGCCATTTTATAGGCAGTAACCTTATACCCCCCTTATAGACCGGCTTCGTGAATGAGGCCTACTAATGGTAAGACGACTTGCTCTTATACATATAATATATTAAACTTTTAATATTATAATAGTATAAGGGTGTATTTTAGACATTTAAAATACTTGGTGGTTTAATCTATTAATTAAACTAGACTTTTAATTTAATTAAACTCAAACCATATATTTATGGATTAATAATACTCTTTTAATTAAACGCTTTAATTAACTATTAATAAAGTCCATAAGAGTTAATTGAATTATTCAATAAAAACATCATAATTCCAATTATTAAATTCAAAATTAAAACCATTTAATTAATTGTTTAAGTTATGAACCCAAGAGTTTTAGAATTCAATTCTTTTTTTTTTATCATAAAAAAACTTTTTCCAAATTCCAAAACTTGAGGGCAAGTTTTGTAACTCTTGAAAACTTTTGGATTCCATAACTTATGGAGTTAAATACTTGTTTTATGATGAAACTTTTCATGTTCCATAACTTAAGAACAAGTTATGGAATTCTTTAAAACATTAAGACCAAGTTTTGTAACTCCATAAAAAACTTTGAATCAATTTTTTTTTAAAACCTTTTCATATCCATAACTTATGGAGGTTTCAAAAAACTCTTTAGATCAAACTTTTAAAACTAATAAAATAATCATATCATTTTATCTTTTACTAAATTTGAATTAATTCAACTCATATAGCAAATGATTCAAATTTTACATATAATTAGTTTTTCACAAAAACAAGTAATTATCTTATAATTTGACAAACGTCATGTTTTTTTTCTTTTTTTTCCAACTTTGAAAATAAAACATTTGCATCAATATAACAGAAAACAACTCATGGCTCTGATACCAATGTTGGGTTTTAAGCATTCTAACACTCCTATGGTGTACATGCAACCCTAAATACCTTGGATCTATGTTTTCTCTATTATACATGCAAATATATATTTTCCAAGGTATTGTTCTAACTAGCATAATATAAAGTACATGTAATATAAAATCTAGTAGAATTACATACCTCTTTGTTGGTGCTTGATTTCTTCAAGCTTTAAGAGCTTAGCCCCAATAGTGTGGAAGCCTCAAATGGAATCACAAATCACCAAAACACCTTGGAAGAACTTGAGAGAATATGTATGCTCACTAAAATCGGCCCACTCTTATTTTCACACACTTGTGCCAATTTTGTGAGCCAAGGACCCCTTTATATATTATGGAGGATTTGGGTTACATCCATGTAAACCCTAATTCCCATGACCTTTCATTTACATAGGATCCATGGGTTAAAAGCTCCATGGACCATCCATGAAAGCTTAGCCCAACCTAAATGAACTTGGCCCATTCCATATATATAAGAGTCCATATTTAATTAGTTCTTTTTGATCACTTAATTAATTCTAAATTAATTCTTGATCAATACTAATTAAATAATATGATTCCATATTAATATATTAGAACTTATAATATATTAATATAAATCATAAATATACTATTCTCAAAAGACTATCCATATAAATTGTGCCGGTAAAGTGCAACCCAAATGGACCATGCCGGGTCAGGTCAAGTACATACCAAATATAGTTATGGACTTAGACATTAATCCAACAATATCTTGGAGAAATCCTGAATGAATCTCTGATAATAGCCTTCTAAACCGAGGAAACTCCGAATCTCAGATGGAGACTTAGGAATCTCCCATCTCATCATGGCCTCCACTTTGGCCGGGTCAACCAGAATATTGTTATGGTTGACAAGGTGCCCCAAAAACTGCACCTCGTGCAACCAGAACTCGCACTTGGAGAACTTGGCGTACAAACTCTCCCTCCTCAAGGTATCCAACACCTCTCGCAAGTGCTCCTCATGCTGCTATTGCGTCTTGGAGTAAACCAAGATGTCATCGATAAAGACTATCACAGACCAATCCAGCATCGGTCTACATACGCGGTTCATGACGTCCATGAACACGGCAGGAGCATTGGTGAGCCCAAAGGGCATCACAACGAACTCGTAATGACCGTAGCGAGTCCGGAAAGCAGTCTTCTATACATCCTCATCTCTGACTCTCATCTAATGATACCCTGAACGCAATCAATCTTGGAAAACCAAGCTGCCCCCTGTAGCTGATTGAAGAGGTCGTCAATCCTCGGGAGTGGGTAACGGTTCTTCACCGTTACCTTGTTCAGCTCCCGGTAGTCTATACACATCCAGTGGGACCCGTCCTTCTTCTTCACAAATAGAATCAGGGCTCCCCAAGGAGAACTGCTCGGTCTGATAAATCCTTTGTCTAACAACTCCTGCAACTGTGTAGACAACTCCTGCATCTCGGGAGGAGCCAACCGATATGGTGCCTTGGCTATCGGTGCCGCACCAGGAACGAGGTCAATCCGGAACTCCACCTGTCTCTCCGGAGGTATCCCAGGCAACTCCTCTGGGAACACATCTGGGTACTCTCGCACAACTGGCACATCGCTCACAGTCGCCTTACCTGTGCAACCCTGCTGAAGGTAGCGCCTAGCCCTCGCTGCTGAACATAAACTTGGCCTACGTTGCGGCCTCTCTCCCTGAATCATCAACTCTCCCCCACTTGGGGTCCTCACCCGAACCAACTGCTGTCACCGCCCCATTAGGGCTCAACTAGTCCATTCCTATGATGAACTTGTTCCCACGCAACGGAATGGGAACCAAATCTACAAGGTAACGCTCGTCGTACAACCTCAAGATGCAATCTCTGAAAACCTCTAATGCCCGGACGGATCGGTCATCCGTAATCTCGACCTCTAATGGACAATCCAATGTGCAGGATGACTCAGCAAATCTCTTGTTGAGTGCAAGGGATACGAATGATCGGGTAGCCCCTAGTCAAATAACACAAATACTAGAATATCGTTCACATTTATTGATCCTAACAAAATACATGAAACATGAAACATAAATATCAAAACTGACATAATATTAGAGATAGGGAGAAGAAACATACCCGTCACCACATCCGGTGTGGCACGCGCCTCCTCGGCGGTCAACTAGAAGGCTCGGATCCTCACCACTTGTGACATCCCCATTTTCACGGCCAGAAAAGACTGATTCTACTTACGCTTTGTTTAAAAATCAGAGTATCCTTTTGAAGAAAAGTGTTGCGGAATTTGTTCCCAAAAAAACATGATAAATACATTATCAAAGCATTTCCGAAGAAATGTATTTTTATTCATTTTAAAATATTGGGATGTCATCGTCAATACAGAAACATAAGCATAAACAGAACTTACATTCATTATCACTGGTGATTTATATCTCCTTAATCTCTCAGTGTAAAGTAACTTCATATCGACACATGTGATACAAATAAGCTTGAGTGGGTCAGGTTGAGAAACCTGGTGAGTACATAGGGTTTTCAACCCACAACAATATAATTATTATGTTTAATCATCAAACAATTAACCCAATTACCCATCCCCATTATCTTCTTTACTCTTAAGGATTTACCCTAAGAATTAGCTATTCCTCGTTCATTCTTTCCTAACGATTATCCTAAGGAATAGGCACGAAATCCATCGTTGCCAGGGTTTACTCAACAGGCACTAAATCCATAGTTGCCAAGGTTTGCTCAACAGGAACTAAATCCATAGTTGTTAGGGTTTGCTCATCAGGCACTAAATCCATAGCTGTCAGGGTTATCTTGTTTATCGACAGTATCGTTTCCGAGAATCCACTCGCAATACATGTCAACGGGTTTTTAGAGTACAGCTGGTGAGTACACAGTTCAAATAACACCTACAGGTTGCGAGCCTGCTATTGTTCCACTGGACTGTCTAGAATAGTCCGTGGTTGTCATCCATACTCTGCTAGATGACGGGGCCAACACTTGGGTAAAAGGCTTCTCTCATGGTTCACCTCTCACCCTTATCTCATGGTCTATATCACCTCTCATCATTTTATTTTTTTTGTCGCACAACAACTATTTCATCTACCCATGTTTTACCCAACACATTTTGTAGATATAAAATACATATACAGTTTAAATCATTTAAAACATGTATAAAAATCTTTCGCCCAGCATAGACGGCAAGTATACAGACAATATGCACACATAGCATGTAATTCATATTAAATACTTCATATCTATGTGTAAGATGAAAGTAACTATGCACTCACCTGATAAGGTGGTGACTCGGTACTCGGACAGCACTTCGTTAATCTTAAAACAACTCCTTTGACAGAACCTAGTATCATTACCACTAGATTTTAGTCTAATATTCGCCGAGACTAATTAATAGTATAACTATTATTACTATTATATAAGCGTTAAACAATACTCTTCACCCACTATGTACAGACAGGGGCCAGACATGGAACACCGGAGGGCAGGATCATTTTGGCATATAGCACTTCTGAATCCAGTAACCCAAGCGGCCCTCCAAACCAGATTCCCTATACCGCGAGTGGTTAAAAAGACATTATAACGACACTTATATAACTCATAATAATAGCCTAAATAATTATTATAAGGTCCTAATAACATTACTATATTGAAACATAATCTATACTAAAGTTAGGTTAGGCGTAACTCACTTACAGCGGGTTTTTATTAAAAACTGGGCTTCATTGGAGCAACGATTCCGAACCAAAAAGCTCTTCTTCTCAAAGCCGTCGGGCGCTCCGGGGCTTCCGCCTCGTGCTAGGGAGGTTCCCTAGGCTTTTCGGGGGGTTTCGAGGCTTGAGAGAGGTTCTAGAGAGAGGGAAGTGATGGGAGGTGTGAGGAATGAAGGGAACCCGACACCTCTATTTATAGGCTTCCTGGAGCGTCACCACGTCATGGTGCCTCCCACCACGTCGTGGTGTTGCATAGGCTCCAAGGTTTCGCCTGGTGCTGACACGTGGCATCACACATAGGGTGGAAATCAACCGATTTTCAAAAATTCATAAATTTCGCATACAAGCACCATTTTCGACGTTCTTTATATCCACACGTAGGTAAAAATAATATATACAACTTTCATTTTGACTCCGTCGGCTAATTCTCGACTGATCTTAAATTTAACAGTACGAGGAGATTATATTGTTAGATGTCCGCGTAAATTTCATAACTTCTACATACGGACTCCGTTTTCGTCTGTATTTTTACTGTTGAGTTCCTATTAATGAGATATTCAACTCTAATTTAGGTCGCATAGGCCAAAAACCGCTCGATCTAATATTCGAGTTTCGGGTCGTGCACTGTTATGCCAAATCTTAGAAAATTCATAACTTCCTCATACGAAGTCAGATTTGGGCGTTCTTTTTTTTTTGTATGTTCTCGGTTTAATGTGTACTACAACTTTTGTTTAGATTTGTAAGGCTAAAAAGTCCTCCATCATAAATTCACTATTTACGTCTCCCGGTGCCGTGCCGGTTTTGCCGAAAAACTTCGACGGGTCATAACTTCTTCGTTATAACTCGAATTTCGGCGTTCTTTATATGTACAGACCCCTTGTAACATATACTACCACTTGGAAAAGATTAATCCTTCTAAATAATATTCCATCAAAAACTCATTTTTGATGCTTATTGCCTCTAAATTGACTAGCCCGTATCTGCGGGCGTTACAATTATCTCCCCCTTAGGATGATTACGTCCCAGAATCATCAACGAAACAGGGCAGTATAATGACTCCATACGTTATCTCTTCATCCTAGGTAATAATCGTAACTTCTTTGTTCCTTCGAATGAGTATCTAACTCTTGGACTTCTTGTCTGCAGGCGGTGCTCGATCTTGCACTTGCTCCCTGTCTCACGTTAGACTCCAAATTATGACCTTCCAGTCACAATCTCGATCCTCACTGGATACGAACTTAAGATAAATTCTTTTATTACTACAATGGACCGATGTGTCATATTCTAGTGACCTATCATCATATGTTGCAACGCTTAGACTCAGGTCTCTTAGAGTCAAATTCCAAAACAGACTATACCTTCCTTCATGTTCTAATGGGATATAATCACGTCTTAAAAGGTAGCATTTCTAGCTACAACCAACTATCGCGATACCTCTACTGTTTGCTTTGATTATCTTTTATTTCGATCTTTCAGCTTAAGTCAGATGCTACATCGAACTTGGTTCTCTGAACCACGTAACATACTCATCGTAGTCGGACTCAATTTGATATGACCACTAGGGTCGGAATAACAATCATCTTCTTAGTCATTACCAAAACAATGGTAATGACATACATGAATAAAACGGAATCAACTACTAGCTTCTTGGTAACCTTGTGACTTTCCCTGATCCAAGTGCGAGTCCTGTGCTTCCGGTAGTATAGGCCTCTACTACCATCCACACCTACTCATACTCGTCCCTAGTACTGTCTCGCAGTCCCCCAAGTTCTTATCTCTTAAAAGCACAAAACAATTTAACACATATGAATGTGTCCAAATAATCATTAATATTTCCCTAGACTCTACTAGGACTTCTTCCATGCATATCTTCAACAACAATTCTGCTTCAACTCGGTTGGTGATGGAAACACCAGACGATAGGACAACTTTAGGAATTACACCAATCGTTCTATCATCCCGCCAATCAAATGTGTACATTCGTACGTACCATACTCCTCTGAACGTACTGTTATGTTATCAGACATATTCTAAAGGCAATATACCACTCTTACGATATCTTCCGATAGGTGTCATTCACTATCATAAGCCTTTTCATTTCCTCCATTTACTCAATTCTCTACGAGTCTTCACCATGATGTTCTGCACACCAAAGCAGTCGTTTTGTGTCGAGACGAGAATATAGATAGAGAATATTTAGACGCGTATTCCTCCTTATTACTCCAAAAAGTTACATGCCAGTTCTAATACCGTAGTTAAACGTTTAGAAATCTGAACGTATAAAGTTTCCAGATCCGGTCGGCAACAGACCATAGATCCGATCAAACGATAACATAAAGCATCACAAATCATTTAGCACATAAAAGCATTTTAGGCATCTTCCCTAATTAAGCTAGTGCTTGTGTCTATTCAGGAGTACTTCTTAAAATATATTAGACACACTCCTCACGATCATCGCTTAGCATTCTAAGTTTAAGTCTAGAAATTTCCTACAATTCCTAGTTCTCTTAAACTAATGCTCTGATACCAACTGTGACATCCCCATTTTCACGGTCAGAAAAGACCGATTCTGCTTATGTTTTGTTTAAAAATCGGAGTATCCTTTTAAATAAAAGTATTGCGGAATTTGTTCCCAGAAAAACATTATAAATACATTATCAAATCATTTCCGAAGAAATGTATTTTTATTCATTTTAAAATATTTGGATGTCATCGTCAATACAGAAACATAAGCATAAACAGAACTTACATTCATTATCACTAGTGATTTATATCTCCTTAATCTCTCAGTGTAAAGTAACTTCATATCGACACCTGTGATACAAATAAGCTTGAGTGGGTCAGGTTGGGAAACCCGGTGAGTACGTAGGGTTTTCAACCCACAATAATATAATTATTATGTTTAATCATCAAACAATTAACCCAATTACCCATCCCCATTATCTTCTTTACTCTTAAGGATTTACCCTAAGAATTAGCTATTCCTCGTTCATTCTTTCCTAAGGATTATCCTAAGGAATAGGCACAAAATCCATCGTTGCCAGGGTTTACTCAACAGGAACTAAATCCATAGTTGTCAGGGTTTGCTCAACAGGAACTAAATCCATAGTTGCCAGGGTTTGCTCATCAGGCACTAAATCCATAGCTTCCAGGGCTATCTCGT
This sequence comes from Lactuca virosa, assembly GCF_052849685.1. Classification (NCBI taxonomy): domain Eukaryota; kingdom Viridiplantae; phylum Streptophyta; class Magnoliopsida; order Asterales; family Asteraceae; genus Lactuca; species Lactuca virosa. The sequence goes on along the minus strand of NC_136432.1, from coordinate 43,744,920 downwards.
TTATCGACAGTATCGTTTCCGAGAATCCACTCGCAATACATGTCAATGGGTTTTTATCTCGTTTATCGACAGTATCATTTCCGAGAATCCACTCACAATACATGTCAATGGGTTTTTAGAGTACATCTGGTGAAAACACAGTTCAAATAACACCTACAGGTTGCGAGCCTGCTAGTGTTCCACTGGACTGTCTAGAATAGTCTGTGGTTGTCATCCATACTCTGCCAGATGACGGGGCCAACACTTGGGTAAAAGGCTTCTCTCATGGTTCACCTCTCACCCTTATCTCATGGTATATATCACCTCTCATCATTTTATTTTTTTTGTCACACAACAACTATTTCATCTACCCATGTTTTACCCAACACATTTTGTAGATATAAAATACATATACAGTTTAAATCATTTAAAACATGTATAAAAATCTTTCACCCAACATAGACGGCAAGTATACAGACAATATGCACACATAGCATGTAATTTATATTAAATACTTCATATCTATGTGTAAGATGAAAGTAACTATGCACTCACCTGATAAGGTGGTGACTCGGTACTCGGACAGCACTTCGTTAATCTTAAAACAACTCCTTTGACAGAACCTAGTATCATTACCACTAGATTTTAGTCTAATATTCGCCGAGACTAATTAATAGTCTAACTATTATTACTATTATATAAGCGTTAAACAATACTCTTCACCCACTATGTACAGACAGGGGCCAGACATGGAACACCGGAGGGCAGGATCATTTTGGCATATAGCACTTCTGAATCCAGTAACCCAAGCGGCCCTCCAAACCAGATTCCCTGTACCGCGAGTGGTTAAAAAGACATTATAACGACACTTATATAACTCATAATAATAGCCTAAATAATTATTATAAGGTCCTAATAACATTACTATATTGAAACATAATCTATACTAAAGTTAGGTTAGGCGTAGCTCACTTACAGCGGGTTTTTATTAAAAACTGGGCTTCATTGGAGCAACGATTCCGAACCAAAAAGCTCTTCTTCTCAGAGCCGTCGGGTGCTCCGGGGCTTCCGCCTCGTGCTAGGGAGGTTCCCTAGGCTTTTCGGGGGGTTTCGAGGCTTGAGAGAGGTTCTAGAGAGAGGGAAGTGATGGGAGGTGTGAGGAATGAAGGGAACCCGACACCTCTATTTATAGGCTTCCTGGAGCGTCACCACGTCATGGGGCCTCCCACCACGTCATGGTGCCTCCCACCACGTCGTGGTGTTGCGTAGGCTCCAAGGTTTCGCCTGGTGCTGACACGTGGCATCGCACATAGGGTGGAGATCAACCAATTTTCAAAAATTCATAACTGTCGCATACGAGCTCCATTTTCGACGTTATTTATATCCACGCGTAGGTAAAAAGAAGATCTACAAATTTTATTTTGACTCCGTCGGCTAATTCACGACTGATCTTAAATTTAACAGTATGAGGAGACTATATTGTTAAATGTCCGCGTAAAATTCATAACTTCTACATACGAACTCCGTTTTCGTATGTCTTTTTACCGTTGGGTTCCTATTAATGAGATCTTCAACTCTCATTTAGATCGCGTAGGCCAAAAACTGCTCGATCTGAGATTCGAGTTTCGGGTCGTGCACTGCTATGCCAAATCTTAGAAAATTCATAACTTCCTCATACGAAGTCAGATTTGGGCGTTCTTTTTTTTTTGTATGTTCTTGGTTTAACGTGTACTACAACTTTTGTTTAGATTTCTAAGGCTAAAAAGTCATCCATCATAAATTCACTATTTATGTCTCCCGGTGTCGTGCCGGTTTTGCCGAAAAACTTCGACGGGTCATAACTTCTTCGTTATAACTCGGATTTCGGCGTTCTTTATATGTACAGAACCCTTGTATCATATACTACCACTTGGAAAAGATTAATCCTTATAAATAATATTCCATCAAAAACTTATTTTTGATGCTTATTGTCTCTAAATTGACTAGCCCGGATCTGCGGGCGTTACATCACTGGAGCATCTGACTTGCCCTGTCGGCCATCTGTGATCTGCAGGGTCGCTGGAGCTGGCGCCGCCACTGAATTTGCTGATGTCAATCAAGGAAATTTGGCCTTTTATGGCCCTTCTGATTGCAATGAAAGCAAATTAGGTCTGATGTTTGAATGGTGGGGGTAGGAGCAGTACAATCCCTACAAAGTGCCCAAGCTTGCTGCACTTATAGCATCCTGATGCCCCCAATTTGCAAACTCCCTCATGCGTCTTGTCGCATTTCCCACAGCGACTCCGGCCCTGCTGGCCCTTAGACCTCGAGTCGAATCCATTGGGTTTCTTCCCAGAAACCCCCATCGCCTGTCCTGTCTCCGCCTTCCTCTTCCTGATGTGCTCTATGTCAATATCCCACTCTCTCGCCCTGGCTATCATGTCCTCCAAAGTCGGGCATTTCGAGTAGCTGACATGTTTCCAAATGTCAGCTCTGAACATGTCCTTGTACCGGGTCTTCCTCATCTCCTCATCAACCGCGTACTGAGGCACCAGTAAGGCCCTCTCCCTGAACTTGGCGGTAATCTCCGCCACCGACTCTGTAGTCTGTCTCATATCTAGAAACTCCCTGGCTTGCTGATGGATCTCCACAGCCGGCGCAAACTCAGCCCTAAACCTGGTCACAAAATCCGAACAGGTCATAGCCTCAATGGTTGGGGCTCCCAACGTGTCACTGACTGCCTCCCACCAGTCCCTAGCTCTGTCTCTCAAACATCCTGCATCATACCAGACCTTCGATCCCTCAGTGCAGAAGCTCGTCAACTGTGCAGACTCGATATTTGCAATCCATCTCCTGGCCACAATGGGGTCATTCACCCCGTGAAAGTCTGGCGTACCACATCCCCTGAAATCCTTGAAGGAGAGTGTGCGAGTCCTTGACTGGCCCAGTGCCATGTCGCTCCTGAATGTCGTGAGGCGATCCTCCATCATCTCAATGATCCCTTCCTTTGTCGACCGGAAAATCACCGAGGTCGACTCAAGGATGCCTATTGTAATCTCGGATGCTATGAACTCGCGCAATCCGTCGTCAAATGGCTCGGAACCCGAACCTGAACCCGAACCTGAACTTGATCCTGGCCCAGACCCTAAACTTCATGCTATGTGACGTGTCACCACCATTCTAAAACAAAATACATAATCATCAGGTTTATGTATAACCTCGAGAGGTCTTACATACTACAAGTTCCCCGGTTCTATCTCAGTCCTCCTTGACTCGAATACAGATCCTCTGCTTTCAGTAGTACGGGCCCACACTACCTTCCACATTTATCCGTACTTTCCGCAAGGATTGCCTTGACTTCACCAAGTCCCTTCTACTACTATTTCTTTCCATGCTAATCTCATCGTAGGCTTACCCTAGGGTATTCTCCGACCTACTATCCGTCATCAGCTGCATAAGAAGTCCCTGCTACCTTTCCTTAACTGCACACGAATTCCATTACATATTACTAAGACTAGATAATTCTTCGAATGAGAGGTCTCTCCCTACAACAGTTAGATTCAAACGAGAGCTGCGAAATAGGGCTAAACCTAACCTTCTGAAATTATTTAGTCCTCGTAATATGCAACTTAACATATTCGTTTACTAGTTAGCTAAAGATAACTAGAGCTCCTAAAAGCACAAAGCAAGCAGCATTCGGGCATTGAGTAACCAAACCCAAGCATATCCTAATCAGGCCATCATATTACTGACTAATCTGTACTAGCATGTAATTCAATAAGCACATATAGCAGGCACATAAAGCATCTTCCTAGACACTTAGCCCTAATCTAGCATGCAGTTCTCATACACATACAGTAGGCATATAAGGCATCCTTCCTAGATCCTCAACCCTAATCTAGCATGCAGTTCTCATAATCATAGCATATCATATCATAAGATGTATGGGTATCTTGGGGAAAACTTACTTAAGCTCAGCCGATTGCACGCATCACACTCATTGTTCTTTCTCAAAACCTTTAAATTTTGTTTCTTAGAAAATTTATTTTTGTAAAATCTTTTCAAATCCTCGATTTGAGTCCAGACACCCCCGAAGGTGTGTTCGAATCCCTCAAACCAAGGCTCTGATACCAACTTGTAACATCCCAAAATTTAAGACCAAAAATTTTGTTTTTAATTTAATAATTCCTAAAACAGATTATTGAAAACATCATCAAGTTATCTCATTTCATAAAAAACCCATAAGTCATATATCCCAAAAACATGTCATAAGATAATAATGTCACAGTACAAATCCCAAGAATCTCATGTGCGGAAAATCATGTGTGTGATGCGTTGCAGTCATGTCGGCTCATTTCCCTTCGAAGAAGAAATACCTTAAACCAAAACCATAAACCATAAGCACGAAGCTTAGTGAGTTCCCCCATCATACTGTAACGCCCGGGTTTCGGGGCTAGGCATTATCAGATGATGTAATAGTCTAGGTCAACTATTGTAACTCTTTTGAGATAATAAAGATGAAATATTTGAGTATTATGTGAATTATGTGCCTTTATATGCTTATTATTTATTTATAATGATATAATAAATAAAGGATAAAAATAAGCGTAAAAAATAAAGTGTTAGATAAACCCAATATCGATGAAGAAAGTTGTATTGGTCGTGACAAGGATTCCGGAAATATAAAGAACGCCGAAATCCGAGTTATAACGAAGAAGTTATGACCTGTCGAAGTTTCACGACAAAACCGACACGACGCTGTGTGATGTAAATAGTGAATTTATGATATAGGACTTTTTGGCCTTAGTTATCTAAACCAAAGTAGTAGTATACGTTAAACCGAGAGCATGCATAAAAAGAACGCCCAAATCTGATTTCGTATGAGGAAGTTCTGAATTTTTCTAAGATTTGGCGTAGCAGTGCACAGCCCGAAAATCGAATTTTAGATCGAGCGGTTTTTGGCCTACACGACCTAAATGAGAATTGAATATCTCATTAATAGGAACTCAACGGTAAAAAGACAGACGAAAACGGAGTCCGTATGTAGAAGTTATGAATTTTACGCGGACATTTAACAGTATAATCTCCTCGTACTGTTAAATTTAAGATGGGTCGAGAATTAGCCGACAGAGTCAAAATGAAAGTTGTAGATCTTATTTTTACCTACGTGTGGATATAAATAACGTCAAAAAAGGAGCTCGTATGTAAAAGTTACGGATTTTAGAAGTCGGAAGTGTGCTGTGCGAAAATGGGTGACGTGGCACAATCTTGGCCATTGCTTTCTCCCCAAGTTTTGCCACCAGATGGTGACATGTGGCACCAAGTTCAGCCATATTTCACCCTATAAATAGAACCTCTCCCACCCTCATTTTCTTCACACCTTTCCCATTCTTTCTTTCTCTCACTAGTTTCTCTCTCTAAGCCCCCTAACCCCCCCCCCCCCTAAAGTCTAGGTAAACCCCCTAGCACCCGAAGGAAGCCCCGAGGCGCCCGGAGTCCCGAGAAAAAGGGTCTTCCGGTTCAGAAACGCTGCTCCAAGCGAAGCCCGGTTTTCTATAAAATCCGCTGTAAGTGAGCTACGCCTACGCTATTTTTAATATAGCTTTTATTTAATTATAGTAACATTATTAGGACCTTAAAATAAGTACTTGGGCTATTATTATGGGTTATATAAGTATTGTTTAACGCTTATATAATAGTAATAATAGCTAGACTATTATTTAGTCACGGTTAACGTTAGACTAAACCCTAGTGGTATTGATACTAGGTTTTGTCAAGGGAAAAATTGTTTTGAGATAACGAAGCGTTGTCCGAGTACCGAGTCACCACCCTAACAGGTGAGTGCATAGTCCCTTTCATCTTACACATAGATATAAAGTACTTATTATAAACTATGTGCTATGTGTGCATATTATCTGAATACTTGCTGTCTATGCTGATGAAAGATTTTTATACATGTTTTAAATGATTTAAACTGTATATGTATTTTATATCTACAAAAATGTTGGGGTAAAACATGGGTAGATGTAATAACACGATGTGTGATAAATGATGAGAGGCCTCGATGTTGTTGGTGATCCAGTCATCTAGAGGAGTATAGATGACGACCACAGACTCTTCTAAACAGTCTAGTGGAACGCAAGTAGGCTCGCAACCTGTAGGTGTTTGTGAACGATGTGTTCACCGGTGTACTCCATCCCCCTCATGGTTGCCTTTAGGACATTTATTGCTGAGGAACCCCCTTAGCAGTAGTGTCCATCCCGATAATGATCCTTAGGCTAGGTCCCTTATGATAGGTGTTTAGGGACGTAAAGTGAGGATAACGGGAACGGGTAATCGGGTTATTGTTGGTTGATGAAATTAATAAACTTATTTATTGTGGGTTGAAAACCCTATGTGCTCACCAGGCTCCCAAGACTGACCACTCAGTTTCTTGTTTTACAGGTAGTGGTGCACGAGCATAGATATGATGTTTGAGACGAGAGATTACGGATATAGGCTTGTAGATATGAATAAATGTAGTAAGGCTTATATTGTACTGTTTATGCTTTTGATCTGTATCGAACATGACATCCCGAGGTTTTTAATGAAATACATTTCTACGGAAATGCTTTGATAAATCTTTATCATATTTTATTTTGGGAACAAATTCCGCAACACTTTTATTTAAAATGTTACTCTGATTTTTAAACAAAGCATAAATAAAATCGGTCTTTTCTGGCCGTGAAAATGGGGATGTCACACATACCACATACCATACAGTAACATACTGCCAGGCATATATGGGTGCCCACCCATTCGGTCCCTTTCAACCAGTAACCGCCTAGCATATCTGGGTGCTGGCCTACCCCTTCGGTCTCTTTCAACCGGTAACCACCTAGCATATCTGGGTGCTGGCCTACCCCTTCGGTCTCTTTCAACCGGATACGGGGACTATTTCACCCCTACCACTACCACATAATACCCTAACATATACACATAAATCACATACTACCTAGCATATCTGGGTGCTGGCCTACCCCTTCGGTCTCTTTCAACCGGTAACTGGGGACTATTTCACCCTCTACCACGACCGCATAATAACATAACATACTAGCACATAAAGCATAACAGATAGTGGCATACCATACAATTATCACAAAGACAATCATCTCTCCTATAATCACCTACTTGTGGGCCGGTATTGGTGCCTTAGACCCACTTCTACTAGAAGGTAACTCACCTCAAAAGTCGTGAAGTAGCTGAACTGTCCTCGGCTCTTCAATCAACTCCCCTCAAACTCCTACACATAAAAATCTCCTTTAATTACCCTTTCATACTTATAACCACCTTAAGGGTCAATTCTGGTCAAAATCCAAGTCAAAGTCAACCTTCTGGTCAAATTCAACGTTCTGGTCAAAGTCAACCTTCTGGGTTGACTCAACTCGCCGAGTTCCATAAATCATAAACCCTGAAATCGCGACCCAACTCGTCGAGTTCTTTCATGAACTCGTCGAGTTCTTTCATGAACTCGTCGAGTTCCTCCCTATAACAGACTCGAGACTTTTCAATCAAAACTCGTCGAGTTTCTCCTTGAACTCGTCGAGTTTCTCCTTGAACTCGTCGAGTTCTTCAGTCTTCAAAACCCAAAAACCATAGCCAACTCGCTGAGTCAACTCCTAGACTCACAGACTTTGATCAATAACAGAAAAGGTTGGGGGACCACGATCCAACTCGCCGAGTTGGATGAACAACTCGTGGAGTTCTCTTAGTCTAAATCCATTCAGTCACTTCCAATCGATTTCAATGCTTCCAAACCATAGATCTGGTCCCCTAGGGCTGAGAGATCATGTAAATTTCCTATCTTTACTTGCATGCATGGACTACTAGGCTCAAAAAGCCAAAAGGATGGTTCATAAGTTGCATGGGACCTTCATGGCCATAAAATTGGCACATTTACGCCATGAAGTCCCGTAAAGACCGTAGATCTGAAGGGTTTTCCCCACATTGGATGTCTAAGTCCCAAAGACTAGCATTCTTAGACCAAAACATGGAGAAATCACTCTAAAACTAGATCTAAACATTGAATAGACAAGATGGGAGCTTTATACCTCCAATGAAACAGAAATGGAGCTCAACTTCTGGATCTACTCTTCTCCTTCACGAACTTGCTCCTTCTTCAAGAATCCTCTTCAGGAACCGGGCATTACAAATCTCCCCCACTTATTTTAGACTTCGTCCTCGAAGTCTATTGTGTCTGTAAATAGCTCTGGGTAGTGCTCCCTCATTTCATCCTCCGGCTCCCAAGTCCATTCCGAGCCCTTGCGGTGCTGCCATTGCACCTTCACTAACTCTACCTTCTTGTTCCTCAGATCCTTCGTATTCCTGTCGAGGATGGCTACCAGTCACTCGATGTAGTTCAAGCTGTCATCTACTTGAATATCCTCTAAGGGCACCACTGCGGAGTCTTCTACTAAGCACTTCCGCAGTTGGGAGACTTGAAAGGTGATGTGGATCTGACTAAGCTCGGCTGGCAGATCTATTCGATATGCAACCTTGCACACCCGGGCTATAACACTGAACGGTCCGATGTATCTGGGGCCCAATTTACCCTGCTTCCTGAAACGGATGACACCTTTCCAAGGTGACACCTTCAGGAGGACCATGTTGTTGGATTAGTGTCTAAGTCCATAACTATAATTGGTATATACTTGACCCGACTCGGCATGGTCCATTTGGGTTGCATGGCATCGGAACATTTGGATAGACCGTTTATGAGGAAAAGACATTTTGTGACATATTAATATATTATAAGTTCTAATATATTAATATGAAATCATGTTATTTAATTAGTATTGATCAAGAATTAATTTGGACTTAATTTAGTGATCAAAAAGAGACTAATTAAATATATGGGGATTGATTGTGTAAATCATTCATTCTTATATATGTGGGCTTATGATCCAAGATTCCTTTATGTTGGGTTTAACCCATGTGGTGATCCATGGATACTCCATGGAGGTTAAAATCCATGGAGCATAAGGAATGGGTAAAGTCATGAGTTACATGGTGTAACCCTAATAGCCACACTATATAAGAACCCCTTTAGTTCAAGAAATTGGCACTAGTGATACATATTTTGAGGGCTAGCCGATTTGAACATGTATGTCTTCTTCTCATGGTTATTCCAAGAGTTCATGATGTTGTGTGAACCATTTGAGGTGTCACACTTGGGGCACTAGGCTCTCAAGCTTCATGGAGTCAAGCAACAACAACAAGGTATGTATTCTATCTATTTTATTATCCTAGTATCAATGTTTTGGTATGCTAGTTAGGATAATACCTTGGATAATCATATTTGCATGTATAATAGAGAAAACATAGATCCAAGGTATTTAGGGTTGCATGTACACTTAGGAGTGTTAGAATGCTCAAAACCCATCAGTGGTATCAGAGCCTAGGCTTGTTTTCAATTATACTTGATGCAAATTGCTGAAAAATGCTGAAAAAGTCGAATTTCGGGCATTCTGGGCACTGGACTCGCCGAGTCCACTGATGAACTCGCCGAGTCCATGAAGAAAATCATCCTACTCGGCGAGTAGGTTGATACACTCGACGAGTAGGAGCCCCAGACAGCATATTTTCGAGTTTTTTGGCTAGAAATGGACTAGGAACATTACCATAAGCTGTTTTTGAACCTATAATCCTGTTTTTGATGTGGTAATGTTCATACTAATCCAATTTCAAAGATAATTGTCAATAGATTCATGTTTTGTATTAGTTTAGTGATTAGGCTAATTACATGAAAAAGTTTGATTAAATTATCTTGTTCTTATGAGTTGCTTAGATTAATAGAAAAGTTAATTGATTATGTGTTTTCAATCCATTTTAATCTAAGAGTTGATTCTAAAATGTGTTTTTGTAACTTGTCCTCAAGTTATATGAAAAGTCACATTTAAGTTTCATAAAACTCATAAAAGTTGGCAATGGTTACAAAAATGAAGAGTCTTGTCCTCAAGTTATGGAGGTTCAAGAGTCACTTCATTAAGTAATAAAATGTGTAACCTTAATTAATTCCATAAGTTACAAAATAAAGAAAAGTTACATTCTTTCATTAGTTTAAAGTCATCCATAACTTGTCCTCAAGTTATGGAACTTGAAGAGTTTTTTTAATTAAAACTAATTTAAACACATAAGTTATGGAATTAATTAGTTTTGAATAATTTCAAAACTTGCCCTCAAGTTTTGGAATTTGAAAAGTTTTCTCTTATGAATACTTTAATTCCAAGTTAAGCCCTTAGAATTTTAAAAGTTAAAATTCAACCCTAATACTTTATAATATTATAAGTTAATAATATATATATATATATGTATAAGAGAAAGACAGTCTTACCGTTAGTAGGCCTCATTCACGAAGCCGGTCTATAAGGGGGTATAAGGTTACTGCCTATAAAATGGCAGTTTAATGGGTGTCCACTCTCACCCACCGCTTCCTTGACTGGTGGAGGGTCGTTAGCCGAACGGGTAGGAAAGGACTATAATTCTCCCTTCATTAAAAGTATTAATGATAAATACTAAGTAACTAAACACTTATACATTCCCAATCTTAGTTACTTAGGAAAATGTGAATTTGGTGCTAACCCATGAAATTACACTTTGCACTTTGTTTAAGTCGGTTAGTGGAGCGTGTGTGGTTAACCGGCACACTAACTCGTATTTAACAAGGTAGGCAAAGGGTAACTTAATGTTTATCATAGTATCGATGGAGCGTGTGTGGTTAACCAACACATCGATTGAAGGGTAAACACTTAAGGGTACCAAGTATATTTGCATGGTTATTCACACCTTGTTTTGTGATCCTCGGCATCCCAGTCGCAAAACCTGAAGGGCACACTCGAGATTCAAACATGCCATTGAAAGTTCAATGTATCTCAAAAGATCTAGGAGTTTCAAATCCAATTAAAACTTAATTATATTTCGTTTTTCATGGTGGAAATTGGTAAATCGTCATTTACCTACCTTCAACTATTTTATAACTTGGATTACGGCATCCCTCTTCCAGTTATAAATAGGTTGTTGGGTCCTAGCCTTAATATTTCATATTGGGTGTTATATTAAGGACTTTAAATCAACTCTCTTGAATATCTCCCAAAAGATGATCTTCCCAAATCTCTTGAAACAAGCTTTCCTAAATGAAGATGATGTCCCATGGAAATCATACTTCTTTCACCTCCTCCAATTATTCTCCCTAACCCACAAGTTCCTGAAAAGTTTAAGGTCACTCAAGCAAAGGTCTATATGTGATCACATCTTGGAGATGTAGTCAGATATTGACAAGCCGGGAGAGTTGGGTGTCAAAGTCTTGAGAAAGTTGGTGACTCAACTATTTTCTAAGTCACATAGTGAGTTCCTTTGGGACTCCTATGAAACAGACTATGACAAGACCCTTAATGATCTTATCTATTTGCTAAGATCAACTTCCTAAAACTTTATGGACATTGACAATGATGACATTGGATATCCAGTAAAGCTCTCTCTTCCCAATGGAAAGGGATCGGCCATAGTCAACTCGGTTGACCAAATGGTAAAGAGAACGACTAAGTCTGAGATAGTCCCATTATCAAGGGTCTATTGCCAAAGAAAGGGGCATTGGTTGCGAAGCTGCCAAATTTACCTAAGGATATTAAAGTCAATAAGTTTGACTCTACTTCGGGTAAAGTCCACTATCTAACTCTGCTAAGTTTCTATTCTGAGATTCTTGATACATGATGTGACTGGGTCACATGTTGATGTTTTAAGAATCAAAGAAAAGGTGAAGAAACTTAAAGAAAGAATATGTTGAATCTGATGGCATAGATGGATTTCTATCGCATAGTTTGAAGATCGGATTCTTGAGCTACTTCTTAAGAGTTATGATATATTGCTTAGGAATAAATAACAACAAAGTTTTCATGTGCTTTTGCATTGTAAGGATAGTTTTTCCGCAAAGTTTTAAAATAAAAGAAATTTTTTTTTTTTGATTTTATTTATTTTAAAATATCCTTACAATGGCATTTATGAAAAACTGTGTTGCTTATAAGATTCCATTAAGAGCAAGAGTGGAAATATGAATTTGATTCTTTCATTTGTGGTAGTGTCTAAATTTACCAAATAAGGAAATATTCTCATCACCCAAGTTTCAATTGGACCGAAACTTGGAATCATGCAATTTGTAGAGCATGATGAATGAGAACCTTCAAGCATTGGAAAAATTAAGACTAACTATTTGTTCACATGGATGTGTGAGTCAAGTAACGGACTAAGGGATCGAGTACACATTCTTGTGCACTGATTAAGTCCACCACAAAAGATCGATAAGACTATTCGTCATGATTTACTAAAGTTTAGTAAATATGGTTACACTTACAAGCTTAAGTGTAATTCTGAAACATTGGAAAAGATCCAATGTATGGCAGAGCGAATAAGAAGAATCAAATTAGGCAGAAAGATAAAAGTTTCTCAAATCTGAAAAGATGGGAGAGTACTTTAGTATCATGTTATATAATCATCTTAATGATTAAGAGACCTTATCACAATTCATCCTCTAAGTGCATTCTGGTAGCTAAGAAGAGGAGCTATGAATTGTTGAAGTGGTTAAATCAAGAAGATGATTTATACTTCGTTCCAAAAACAATTCTTAGAGTTATACTCTAAGATTGTAACTTGACTGACATGTCTTAAAGAAGGTTTAAAACACTTGTCAAATGTAAGAGTAAAAGTTTTCTACTCTTGTACATTTGAAATTGGTAAGTTGTGATGTTTTGGATAAAACAAAGACCAACTAAGGCCAATTGTGTGAAGTGTTTGTCTTGATTAGAATCCACACTATCTCTTGAATATCTGACAAGAAAGTCTTATATGTCAAGAGGACAGTGGGAGTCTGAAAGGTCTTGAAAGTCTCAAGAACTAATCAAGAATAAAACCTGAAGTTCTTCACTAGCACACGACTTGAGGTTTATAACCTATCGTGTCGACATGTCTGTGCCTATTCAAGTTGGCTTTGCATAGGAGTTCTGAGAGTTCTCAATTGGTTGCACAGCTACTTGGAAGCAATGGCAGGCCCTTGAGCTGCCAAATGGCAAGAATTTAAGATTGCACAAGTTTAATCCATATAAGTGTGGATTTGTCAGTAACCTTGTCTTGTGATTATGGTTTTGACAAAATTCATATGGATAGGAACTCATACACCATAAAATCTAAGTGTCATAAGGTTTCTCTCCGATTCATGAAAATGATGGTGAGGAAACACTTTCACTAAGTAGATTTTAGCTAGATAGCAATTGTGATATTTGCATTCTCAAAGTCGTTAGTGGAGCGTGTGTGGTTAACCAGCACACTAACATGGACTTGTGAGAAGTGGTAAAGGTCTAAACAATCGAGACTATGATTACGGCATCCCTTTTCATAGTTCTTAAAATTGTTTAGACACACCTGTGAGCTATCTAAGATAAGGTGTATGATATTGATAAAGTTTTATCAAAGCAATCTAGTATCAGAAATCTGAACTTTGGTAAGAAAGTCAATAAAGTATTGATTTCTAGAAGTCCAGCTGATTTCTGATTACATGTCAAAGCTAGTGGGAGCATGAGTGTTATGCTAATAATCATCATGTTAGTGGGAGCATGATAATTATGATAAAGATTGCAAGTTAGCAATGTTAATTATAGAAAACAAAAGTTTCAATTCGTGAGGCTGCAGGGGTTGAAAAAGTTGTTTTGCTATAATTAAGGGAGAGGAAATTATACTTCATTTCAATTCTAAAAGCTTAGATTGAGGTTTTAAGTCGTATTTAGTCAAGGATATATATATGAATTTCATGTTGGAATGACTCAACATAAGGAAATTCTATATATGGGTCCATTATTTGCGTTCTAAAATTCGATTATGATTACGACATCCCTTTTCATAATCTGAATTATGAGAACTTGGCAAATAGAAATGGAAATGTTATAGCAAAAGACTGGTTTAGTCTTTATGTGAGACATCATGACTCGAGTCCCATATGCTTCGGATATAGGATCGATTACATGTGCTATATTTATCCTTTCTAAAATTTTCCAAATGTATGGGGCATTAAGAAGGGAAAAGGTCTAGAACTGGATATGACTAAAAGGATTAAGCAATTGTCGAGGACAATCTAAGGTTTACCAAAGATTGGTTGCTCAAGGACAGTTGGAAGTATAGTGATAATTCTGGAAGGACCATATTGACATAATCTGTAAGGAGGCAACTCTTGTTCAGAAGTGATAGTCAAAATGGAATATGGAAATGTTTCAAAGTTGGAAATTATTCAATCTGTGTAAGATTAGGAAACTTAATGCAAGAAGGATATTTCCAAGGAGCTGATCTCCTTTGGAATGCTCTGTAATGGTTGTTGTCAAGTCTTTCTGACTCTGTGCATAATCATTACAGGAGGATCAATGCATATAAGTTTAGAATCTAACAGATTTCAGTAAATGGCATGAATTTGGAATTCTTGCATTTGCAGTAAGGATTTGGGACTGTGAAAGAGGATCATTGGAGTTATGTTCAATTGATCTAATTCACAAAGTGAAGATCATAGACAAACATAGTATGCATACTTGGTGTATGGCATGACTAGTGTTTAGAAAACATAGTGTACATGCTTGGAGCATGGAACAACTATTGTTTTAAATTCAAGAATAAAGTTGAAAGCTGAAACAGTATACAATGAATAATGTGTAATCATATGGTGATAAATAAAAGGTGTTTTATTTATGTTCATAGGTTTTGATACCATATTAGATTCTATTATTATTGTGTTTCATTTTGCATGTTTTGACTTCCAGAATAACTAGGTCGTTCTTCCTGATTGACTAAGTTATTCAAACTATCCACAGTCGGTCATATGTTGGAAGTAGATATGAATCAAGACTGTCATGGGTTGGCTTGTAGAGGTCTAAGATGTTGGAAAAGGGGCTACAACACTCATGAGTGCTCATAAGTTCTGAGTATTGGATTCAACCCGCGCTCACTGGAATCACTTCATAGATTTTATCACGAGTGATCATGAGACGATAATATCTTATATTCTTCAAACCTAGAGATATGAGTTGTTACTATGAGTTGGTTGTACATTGATTGCATGAAAACGCATTCGGTAACTCGGTGTTATAAAACGTGCCTTTGTGTATGATTCAACAAGTAGTAGAACAAGCCATATGAGTCGAAGTTTATCCATTCCTTTTACCTTCGGGATAAAAGCGATATCTGTGGGCCCCTCGATGATTTGGTGATGACAAATGTAAGTGCTCGGCCGGGCCTGGACTGATTTGATTTGTTCAATTAGTCAATCGTCATAAATCGGAAATCGGGAAACAACAAATGGACAGAGAGAATGATTATAATCCATGTCTCAGTCCATATGATATCTAGAATGGAGGAATATATGATCCCTTATCTAATGGACAAGTCATTGACAAAGGTCAGAGTTCATCTACAAGGTCAGAGTTCGACAGCGGCTTTTGAGAGCTACGATTGCCAGTTGGTTCCTGAAGTCATACGCAATAATAGTTTTAGACTTATCCAAGTGGGAGACTGTTGGATTAGTGTCTAAGTCCATAACTATAATTGGTATGTACTTGACCCGACTCGGCATGGTCCATTTGGGTTGCATGGCATCGGAACATTTGGATAGACCGTTTATGAGGAAAAGACATTTTGTGACATATTAATATATTATAAGTTCTAATATATTAATATGAAATCATGTTATTTAATTAGTATTGATCAAGAATTAATTTGGACTTAATTTAGTGATCAAAAAGAGACTAATTAAATATATGGGGATTGATTGTGTAAATCATTCATTCTTATATATGTGGGCTTATGATCCAAGATTCCTTTATGTTGGGTTTAACCCATGTGGTGATCCATGGATACTCCATGGAGGTTAAAACCCATGGAGCATAAGGAATGGGTAAAGTCATGAGTTACATGGTGTAACCCTAATAGCCACACTATATAAGAACCCCTTTAGTTCAAGAAATTGGCACTAGTGATACATATTTTGAGGGCTAGCCGATTTGAACATGTATGTCTTCTTCTCATGGTTATTCCAAGAGTTCATGATGTTGTGTGTGTTGGATTAATGTCTAAGTCCATAACTATAATTGGTAAGACTTGACCCGACCCGGCATGGTCCATTTGGGTTGCATGGCATCATGCATTTGGATAGACTATAATGAGAGAAATAACACTTAAGGTTGGTTAATATATTATAAGTTCTAATATATTAATAAGGTTATTTAATTAGTATTGATCAAGAATTAATTTGGAATTAATTAAGTGATCAAAAGGAGACTAATTAAATATATGGGTTGATTGTGTAAATCATTCATTCTTATATATGTGGGCTTGTGATCCAAGATTTCTTATGTTGGACTAAGTCCATGGGGTGACCCATGGATACTCCATGGAGGTTAAAATCCATGGAGCATAAGGAATGGGTAAAGTTATGAGTTACATGGTGTAACCCTAATAGCCACCATATAAAAGAATCCCATGGCTCAAGAAATCGTGCACTAATGTGTGAATATGAGGGCTAGACGATTTCAAGGAGTGTTCCATTTCTCTCAAGTCATTCCATGTGCATTTGGTGTTGTGTGAACCATTTGAGGTGTCACACTTGGGGCACTAGGCACTCAAGCTTCATGGAGACAAGCTACATCAAACAAAGGTATGTATTCTATCCATTTGATTACCCAAGTATCAAGTATTTTATGCTAGATAGGGTAATACATTGGAAAGTTCATAATTGCATGTATAATAGAGAAAACATAGATCCAAGGTATTTAGGGTTGTATGTGCACCATAGGATGTTGTAGTATACTAAAACCCAACAGTGGTATCAGAGCCAAGGCTTGTTTTCTTGTTATACTTGCAAAATTAGCTGAAAAATCGAATGGTATTAGTTTAAAAGTTATGCTAATTACTTGAAAAAAATTTGATGTGAATTATCTTTGTTCATATGAGTTTATTAGATTAATAGAAAAGTTAATTGATTATGTGTTTTCAATCCATTTTAATCTAAGAGTTGATTCTAAAATGTGTTTTTGTAACTTGTCCTCAAGTTATATGAAAAGTCACATTTAAGTTTCATAAAACTCATAAAAAGTTGGCAATGGTTACAAAAATGAAGACTCTTGTCCTCATTAAATGGTTTTATGACTCCATAACTTGTCCTCAAGTTATGGAGGTTCAAGAGTCACTTCATTAAATGATAAAATGTGTAACCTTAATTAGTTCCATAAGTTACAAAAATAAAGAAAAGTTACATTCTTTTATTAGTTTAAAGTCTTCCATAACTTGTCCTCAAGTTATGGAACTTGAAGAGTTTTTTTTTTAATTAAAACTACTTTAAACACATAAGTTATGGAATTAATTAGTTTTGAATATTTTCAAAACTTTCCCTCAAGTTTTGGAATTTGTAAAGTTTTCCCCATGAATACTTTAATTCCAAGTTAGCCCTTAGAATTTTAAAAGTTAAAATTCAACCCTTATACTTTATAGTATTATAAGTTAATAATAAATATATGTATAAGAGCAAGTCAGTCTTACCGTTAGTAGGCCTCATTCACGAAGCCGGTCTATAAGGGGGTATAAGGTTACTGCCTATAAAATGGCAGTTTAATGGGTGTCCACTCTCACCCACCGCTTCCTTGACTGGTGGAGGGTCGTTAGCCGAACGGGTAGGAAAGGACTATAATTCCCCCTTCATTAAAAGTATTAATGATAAATACTAAGTAACTAAACTTTTTATAAATTCCCAATCTTAGTTACTTAGGAAAATGTGAATAAGGTGTTAATCCATGAAATTACACTTTGCACTTTGTTTAAACCGTTAGTGGAGCGTGTGTGGTTAACCGGCACACTAACCTGGATTTAAAAAAAGTAGGCAAAGGGTAACTTAATATTTATCATAGTATCGGTGGAGCTCGTGTGGTTAACCGGCACATCGATTGAGAGGTAAATATTAAGGGTACCAAGTATATTTGCATGGTTACTTCACACCTTGTTTTGTGATCCTCGGCATCCCAGTCACAAAACCTGAAGGGCACACTCGAGATTGAAACATGCCATTGAAAAGTTCAATGAATCTCAAAAGAATCTAGGAGTTTCAAAACCAATTAAAACCTAATAATACATTTCGTTTATCTTGGTGGAAATTGGTGAATCGTCATTCACCTACCTTCAAATATTTTATAGCTTGGATTACGGCATCCCTCTTCCAAGTTATAAAATAGTTTGTTGGGTCCTAGCCTTAATATCTCATATTGGGTGTTATATTAAGGACTTAAATCAACTATCTTGAATATCTCCCAAAAGATGTCTAGTTCAGACATCTATGATCTTCCAAAATCTCTTGAAACTTCACTTCCTTCTCCTCCTCCAATTATTCTCCCTAACCCACAAGTTCTTGAAAAATTTAAGGTCACTCAAGCCCTATTGGCAAGCAAGGTCTATGTGTGATCACATCTTGGAGATGAAGTCACATATTGACAAGCCGGGAGAGTTGGGTGTCAAAGTCTTGAGAAAGTTGGATGCTCAATCACTTTCTAAGTCACATAGTAAGTTCCTTATGAACTACCATGTAAAGGACTATGACATGACCCAGAATGATCTTATCTATTTGCTTTGGGGTGCTTAATCATCAATGATTTGGAGCACTGACAGAGCAAATCTGATTAGGAGATCAACTTCTCAATGGACATTGACAATGGTAACGTTGGATACCCAGAAAAAGCATTCTCTTCCCAATGGAAAGGGATTGGCCATAGTCAACCCGGTTGACCAAATGGTAAAAAGAAAGGCTAAGTCTGAGATAGTCCCATTACCAAAGAGTCCATATGTTTATCTTGCCAAAGGAAGGGGCGTTGATTGCAAAGCTGCCAAATTTACCTAAAGATGTTAAAGTCATTAAGTTTGACTCTACATCAGGTAGAGCCCATTATCTAACTCTGTTAAGTTCTATTCTGAGATCCTCATTACATGATGTGACTGGGTCACATGTTGATGTTTTAAGAATCAAAGAATAGAGAGAAATCTTAAAGGAAGTATATGCTGATTCTGATCGCGAAGGTGGATTTCGATCGCATGAGAATTTTGAGCAGTTGCTTAAGAAGTTATGATATATTGCTAAGGAATAGATAACAACAATTTTCCATGTGGATTGTAAGGATAAGTTTTTCCGCAAAGTTTTAAAATAAAAGAAAATTGTTTAATTTTATTTATTTGAAGTATCCTTACAATGGCATTTGTGGAAAATTGTTGCTTATATGATTCCACTGACAGCAATATTGGAAAATGGATTTGACTCTTTCATTTGTGGTAGTGTCTGAATTTACCAAATCAGGAAAGTTCCTCATCACCCAAGTTTCAATTGGACCGAAACTTGGAATCATGCAAGTTGAATAGTATGATGAATGAGAACTTTCAAGCATTGGAAAATCAAGACTAATTACTTGTTCACATGGGTGTGTGAGTCAAGTGAAGGACTAAAGGGATAGAGTACACATTCTTGTGCACTGGTCATGTCCACCACAAAGCTCGTTAAGACTATTTGATTTACTAAAGTTTAGTAAATATGGTTATACTTACAAGTTTAAGTATAATTCTGAAACATTGGAAAAGTCTCAATGTATGGCAGAACGAATGGGAAGAATCAAATTAGGCAGAAAGATAAAAGTTTCTCAAATCTGAAAAGATGGGAGAGTACTTTAGTATCATGTTTGTGATCATCTTAATGATTTAGAAATCATATCACAATTAGTCCTCTAAAGGTCATCTTAGTGCATTCTTATGACTAAGAAGAGGAGTCATGAATTGTTGAAATGGTTAGATCAGGAAGATGAGTCATACTTCGTTCCAAAACAATTCTTAGAGTCATACTCCAAGATTGTAACTTGAGTGATATATCTTAAAGAAAGGTTTAAAACACTTGTCAAATGTAAGAGTAAAAGTGTCATACTCTTGTACATTTGAAATTGGTAAGTTGTGATGTTTTGGATAAAACAAAGACCAACTAAGGCCAATTGTGTGAAGTGTTTGTCTTGATAAAGAATTCGCACTATCTCTTGAATATTTGGGAAGATAGTCTTATATGTCAAGAGGATAGTGGGAGTCTTAAAGATCCTAAAAAGATTTTCAAGAACTAATCAAGAATAAAACCTGAGGTTCTTCACTAGCACACGACTTGAGGTTTATAACCTATCGTGTTGACATATTCTGTGCCCATTCCAGTTAAAGTTGGCTTTGTATAGGAGTTCTGAAAGTTCTCAATTGGTTGCATAACAACTTGGAAGCAATGGAAGGCCCTGTACTGCCAGGTGGCAAGAAGTTAAGATTGCATAAGTTCAGTCCATATGAGTTTGGATTTGTCATTATCCTTGTCTTGTGACTATGGTTTTGACGATTCACATGGATAAGAACACATACACCATAAAATCTAAGGGTCATAAGGTTTCTCTCCGATTCATGAAAATGATGGTGAGGAAACACTTCCACCAAGTAGATTTGAAGCAGATGGCAAAAGGTCTAAACAATTGAGACTATGATTACGGCATCCCTTTTCATAGTTCTGAAATTGTTTAGACACACATGCATGCTATCTAAGGAAAGGTGTATGATTTTGATAAAGTTTTATCAAAGCATCTCGTATCAGAAATCTGAACTTTGGTAAGAAAGTCAATAAAGTATTGATTTCTAGAAGTCCAGCTGATTTCTGAGTACATGTCAAAGCTAGTGGGAGCATAAGTGTTATGCTAATAATCATCATGTTAGTGGGAGCATGATAACTATTGTTAGTGTTGCAAGTTAGCAATGTTAATTATAGAAAACAAAAGTTTCAATTCGTGAGGCTGCAGGGATTGAAAAAGTTGTTTTGCTATAATTAAGGGAGAGGATATACTTCATTTCAGTTCTAAAGGCTTAGATTGAGACCTTAATCATCTTTAGTCAAGAATATATATATATATATATATATATATATATATATATATATATATATATATATATATATATGAATTTCATGTTGGATTGGTTCAACTTAAGGAAATTCTATATATTGCGTTCTCAAAATTCGATTATGATTACAACATCCCTCTTCATAGTCAAATTTTGAAAACATGGCAAATAAAAATATTGTAGCAAAAGACTGGTCTAGAATCATGTCTTTATGTGAGACATCATGAATCGTGTACCATTTGCTTTGGGTACAGGATCGATTGCATGTGCTATAATATTTGTCATTTCTAAATTTTTCCAAATGCCCAGAGGCATTAAGAAGGGAAAAGGTCTAGAATTGGATATGACTAAAATGATTAAGCAATTGTCGAGGACAATCTGAGGTTTACCAAAGATTGGTTGCTCAGGGACAGTTGGAAGTATAGTGCTAATTTTGGAAGGACCATATTGACATATTCTGAAAAGAGGCATCTCTTATTCAGAAGTGATAGTCAAAATGAGAATATGGAGTTGTCTCCATAGGTGGAAGTTATCTGTGTAAGATTAGAAAACTTAATGCAAGAAGCATGTCCAAAGCAATGTACTTTGAATATGAGACTTAGTTTCCATGGAGTTGATCTCCATTGGAATACCTTATAATGACTGTTGACAAGTCTTTGTGACTTTGTACATATTCATTACGGGAGGGTCAGTGCATATAAGTTTAAAATCTAAACAGATTTCGATAAATGATAGGAATTTGAAATTCTCACATTTTTCGATAAGGATTTGGGAGTGTGAAATTAGAATCATTGAAATTATGTTCAATTGGTTTATTTCACAAAGTAAGGATCATAGACAAACATAGAGTGCATACTTGGTGTATGGCAAAGCTATTGTTTAAGAAAAACATAGTGTACATGCTTGGAGCATGGGACAACTAGTGTTTTTAATTCAAGTATAAAGTTGATAAAACCGAAACAATGAATAATGAGTAATCAGTATGGTGATAAATAAAAGTGTTTATTTATATTCATAGGGTTTGATACCATATTTGATTCATTTATTCTTGTGTTTCACTTTGCATGTTTTGACTTCCAGAATAACTAAGTCGCTCTTCCTGAATGATTAAGTTATTCAAACCATCCACAGTCGGTAATATGTTGGAAGTAGATATGAATCAAGACTGTCATGGGTTGGTTTGTAGAGGTTCAATTTTGGTGGACAAAGTGGTGCTACAACACTCATGAGTGCTCATAAGTTCTGAGTATTGGATTCAACCCGCGCTCATTTGAATCACTTCATGGATTTTATCACGAGTGATCATGAGACGATAATATCTTATATTCTTCAAACCTAGAGATATGAGTTGTTACTATGAGTTGGTTATACATTGATTGCACGAAAACGCATTTGGTAACTCGATGTTATAAAACGTGCCTTTGTGTATGATTCAACAAGTAGTAGAACAAGCCATATGAATCGAAGTTTATCCATTCCTTTTACCTTCGGGATAAAAGCGATATCTGTGGGCCCCTCGATGATTTAAAGATGATACATGTGAGTGCTTGGCCAAGCCAGGACTGATTTGATTTGTTCAATCAGTCAGTCATCATGAATCGGAAATCGGGAAACAACAAATGGACAGAGAGAATGATTGATAACCCATGTCTCAGTCCATATGATATCTAGAATGGAGGAATATATGATCCCTTATCTAATGGACAAGTCATTGACAAAGGTCAGAGTTCATCGACAAGGTCAGAGTTCATCGACAAGGTCAGAGTTCGACAGAAGCTTTTGAGAGCTACGATTGCTGATCGGTTCCTGAAGTCATACGCAATAATAGTTTTAGACTTATCCAAGTGGGAGACTGTTGGATTAATGTCTAAGTCCATAACTATAATTGGTAAGACTTGACCCGACCCGGCATGGTCCATTTGGGTTGCATGACATCATGCATTTGGATAGACTATAATGAGAGAAATAACACTTAAGGTTGGTTAATATATTATAAGTTCTAATATATTAATAAGGTTATTTAATTAGTATTGATCAAGAATTAATTTGGAATTAATTAAGTGATCAAAAGGAGACTAATTAAATATATGGGTTGATTGTGTAAATCATTCATTCTTATATATGTGGGCTTGTGATCCAAGATTTCTTATGTTGGACTAAGTCCATGGGGTGACCCATGGATACTCCATGGAGGTTAAAATCCATGGAGCATAAGGAATGGGTAAAGTTATGAGTTACATGGTGTAACCCTAATAGCCACCATATAAAAGAATCCCATGGCTCAAGAAATCGTGCACTAATGTGTGAATATGAGGGCTAGACGATTTCAAGGAGTGTTCCATTTCTCTCAAGTCATTCCATGTGCATTTGGTGTTGTGTGAACCATTTGAGGTGTCACACTTGGGGCACTAGGCACTCAAGCTTCATGGAGACAAGCTACATCAAACAAAGGTATGTATTCTATCCATTTGATTACCCAAGTATCAAGTATTGTATGCTAGATAGGGTAATACCTTGGAAAGTTCATAATTGCATGTATAATAGAGAAAACATAGATCCATGGTATTTAGGGTTGTATGTGCACCATAGGATGTTGTAGTATACTAAAACCCAACAGTGTGAACCATTTGAGGTGTCACACTTGGGGCACTAGGCTCTCAAGCTTCATGGAGTCAAGCAACAACAACAAGGTATGTATTCTATCTATTTTATTATCCTAGTATCAATGTTTTGGTATGCTAGTTAGGATAATACCTTGGATAATCATATTTGCATGTATAATAGAGAAAACATATATCCAAGGTATTTAGGGTTGCATGTACACTTAGGAGTGTTAGAATGCTCAAAACCCATCACATGTCTCCTACCTGAAACTCCATATCTGATCGACGCCTGTCGGCGTAGCTCTTCTGCCGACTCTGGGCCGTCTGGAGTCTACTCCGGACCTGCTAGATCCTCTCTGTCGTCATGAGTACCACTTCGGTACTCCCCATGGCCCTCTGACTGAACTCACCCCAACATATTGGGGTCATGCACTTCCTCCCAGACTTCTCCAGAAGCGGAGTCACTACTGTCATACTCAGACAGATGTCTCTAATCGGGGGCTGCGAATGCCTTGCAGCTAAGTGCATCGGCCACAACATTGGCCTTCCCCGGGTGGTAGAGGATCTCACAGTCGTAATCATTCACCACGTCCAACCATCGCCGCTGTCTCATGTTCAGATTTGGCTGATCCATCAGATACCTCAGGCTAAGTGCGTCGGCCACAACATTGGTCTCCTCTTTTGTGGCAACGTACACAGACAAAATACAGGGGGGAAGGGGCTCCTCTCACTCTGTTTTAATCGCATTCTCCCAGCGAAAATACTAGTTTTCCTTTCGTTATTTATGTGAGCCGCAAGAGAGGATAATGGAGATCGTGTGTGTAGCCAAGAAAATGAAGAAATTAGGAAGGAATAAGAACAGCTGATACATGAACAAAAGAAGAAGGGATGTCGACGACGGTTGTTGGAGTTTGGCCGAATGGAGGCTTGCCGGAATCATAGGTCGAAGGAGGGAGAAGGGTGGAAGTGGTGACATTTCTTAACATCCTCGGTTGGTAACTATATCTTCTTTAGCTCTTGCTTTCTTTATTTCTCTTGCTTATCCACCACCATCACCACGGACCACCGCTGCCACCACTGTTTCTGGTGGTAGTGGCCGCCGGAATGTCGTAATAGCACCTCTTAGTAGTGGTGAGGTCTTTTGTGTATCAAGTTCCATGGCTAGATTGTTTGTTGTTGCATTTCTCTTTGAATTTGGTTTGGTGTGAGGGTTTTGAACAGCCTAGGACCACCATGACTCCACCATGTCACCACCATTTCTTAATAGTTGAATGGTATTATGCTTTTCAGATTAATATGTTGTGTGTTAAGCACCTAATGAGTTTGGTTTGAAATCCGAACTCATAAATCTCTTTTAATGAGCTTGATGTGAAGAAGTGAGTTTATATGTTGATTGTTTGAATAAGTTCTGAATCCATTAAGTCATTTAATATTTGGTAAAGAAAATAGTAGCTTTGTAAAAGGTTTAGTTACTTAGTATTTATCATTAATACTTTTAATGAAGGGAGAATTCTAGTCCTTATCCTACCCGTTCGGCTAACGACCCTCCACCAGTCAATGAAGCGGTGGGTGAGAGTGGACACCCATTAAACTGCCATTTTATAGGCAGTAACCTTATACCCCCCTTATAGACCGGCTTCGTGAATGAGGCCTACTAACGGTAAGACTGACTTGCTCATATACATATATATATATATATATATATATATATATATATATATATATATATATATATATATATATATATATATATATATATATTATTAACTTATAATACTATAAAGTATAAGGGTTGAATTTTAACTTTTAAAATTCTAAGGGTTTAACTTGGAATTAAAGTAGTCATAAGGGAAAACTTTACAAATTCCAAAACTTGAGGGCAAGTTTTGAAACTATTCAAAACTATTCAATTCCATAACTTATGTGTTTAAAGTAGTTTTAATTCAAAAAACTCTTCAAGTTCCATAACTTGAGGACAAGTTATGGAAGACTTTAAACTATTAAAAGAATATGACTTTTCTTTATTCATAACCTATGGAAATATTTATGAGTTTTATGAATCTTAAATGTGACTTTTCATATAACTTGAGGACAAGTTACAAAAACACATTTTAGAACCAACTCTTAGATTAATTTGGATTGAAAACAACAATTTCACATAACTTTTCTATTAATCTAAGCAACTCATAAGAACAAGATAATTCAATCAAACTTTTTCATGTAATTAGCCTAACCATTAAACTAATACAAAACATGAATCTATTGACAATTATCTTTGAAATTGGATTAGCATGAACATTACCACATCAAAACAGGTTTATAAGTTGAAAAACAGCTTAGGGTAATGTTCCTAGTCCAATTCCAGCCAAAACAATCGAAGATATGCTGTCTGGGGGTCCAACTCGTCGAGTGCATGAACCAACTCGGCGAGTTGGATGGGTTTAGCCTTGGACTCATCGAGTCCCTTCATGGACTCGGCGAGTCTGCTGAGCAGACAGCAACAAACTTCGATTTTTCAGCCAATTTTGCAAGTATAATAAGAAAACAAGCCTAGGCACTGATACCACTGAAGGGTTTTGAGCATTCTAACACTCCTAAGGTGTACATGCAACCCTAAATACCTTGGATCTATGTTTTCTCTGTTATACATGCAAATATCATTTTTCCAAGGTATTGTTCTAACTAGCATAATATAAAGTACATGTAATATAAAATCTAGTAGACTTACATACCTCTTTGTTGTAGCTTGATTCCATGAAGCTTAAGAGCCTAGTGCCCCAAGTGTGACACCTCAAATGGTTCACACAACATCAAATACACTTAGAATAACTTGAGAGAAATGAGACACTTCATGAAATCGGCTAGCCCTAACCATTCCTTCATAGTGGCCGATTTTTGGGAAGAATAAAATGCTTATATAGTGTGTCACAATTAGGGTTACACCATGTAAATCCTAATTGTCATGGCCTTTCATTTCCATGATCCATGGGTACAAAAACACCATGGAGCATCCTATGGGTTTTAGCCCAACTTGATAATCCATGGGGCATTAGCCCACTATACAAGTATGGATGATTTACACAATCAACCCATATATTTAATTAGTCTCCTTTTGATCACTTAATTAATTCCAAATTACTTCTTGATCAATACTAATTAAATAATATTATTAATATATTAGAACTTATAATATATTAATAAACCTTAAGTGTTATTTCTCTCATTTTAGTCTATCCAAATGCATGATGCCATGCAACCCAAATGGACCATGCCAATCGGGTCAAGTACATACCAAATATAGTTATGGACTTAGACACTAATCCAACAGTTTTACCCAACATATTTTGTAGATATAAAATACATATACGGTTTAAATCATTTAAAACATGTATAAAATCGTTCATTCAACATAGCAAGCAAGTATTCAAATAATATGCACACATAACACGTAATTTATATAAAATACTTCATATCTATGTGTAAGATGAAAGTAACTATGCACTCACTTGTTAAAGTGATGATTCCAAACTCGAACAACACTTCACTTCTTAACAATATAATTTCCTTCGACGAAACCTAGTATTATTACCACTAGATTTTAGTCTAATATTTACCATGACTAATTATTAGTCTTGGCATTATTAAGCGTTTAAACAATATTTTCCAACCACTATGTACAGACAGGGACCAGACATAAAACACCGGAGGGCAGGACCATTTTGGCATATAGCACTTCTGAAATCCAACAACCCTATGCGGCCCTTTAAACCAGATTCCCCGTACCGCAAGTAGTTAAAAAGATATTATAACGACACTTATATAAGTCATAATAATAGCCAAAATATTTATTATAAGTTCATAATAACAATTCTAATTTTAAATATAAACTATATTTAAAATAGGGTAAGCATAACTTATTTACAAGGGGGTTTTAGCTAGGAGCCGAGCTCTGAAGGGGCAGAACTTTGTCGCTGAATCTTTCTAAGAAAGATTCGTGCAGCGCTTCAGCGCTCACCTTACTATATTAAAACTACAGAAAGAGAAGTCGAATCACGAGGGACCGAAA
The DNA here is from genome assembly GCF_052849685.1 of Lactuca virosa. Lineage (NCBI taxonomy): Eukaryota > Viridiplantae > Streptophyta > Magnoliopsida > Asterales > Asteraceae > Lactuca > Lactuca virosa. The sequence continues at coordinate 43,717,290 of NC_136432.1, read as the reverse complement.
TGCTCGGGGGATTAGAAGAGAAAGACTCTTGAATCAAGAGAATGGTTCAAGAAATATGAGAGCTAGAGGCTCTTATTTATAGTAATTGAATTTACAAAAACTACCCTCCATAATTACTTAATGACCTTATAGTCATATAAACGACTAAACACTCATTCATAATATTATTTTAAATAGATTTAACGATATTTGTACTAAACTAATGTCGAAAGTACTCAACAGTAGTCTTATAATGACCGCATCGTCGATACCTTTCTAATGATATATACATTTGTATATATATATATATATATATATATATATATATATATATATATATATATATATATGTATACGTATATATGATTTATACTTTATTTTAATACGTAAATATGCTATTATAATTTATAACTCGTTCATACGAACTCCTTTTTTGACGTTCTTTATATCCACGTGTAGGCGGGACCATACCCTACAACTTTCGTTTAGACTCCGTCGGTTAATTTTGACTTTATTTTTAAAGTTATATTTCTAACAGGCCGGGACATGAAAAGTCCGTTAAAAATTCATAACTTCTTCATCTGACGTCCGTTTTCGTCTGTCTTTTTACCGTTGTGCTACTAATAATGAGATCTTCAATTCTCATTTAGGTTGTGTTGGCCAAAAACCGCTCGATCTAAAATTCGAATTTCGGGCTGTGCACTGCTATGCCAAATCTTAGAAAAATCATAACTTCCTCATACGAAGTCAGATTTTGACGTTTTTTCTATGCACACTCTCGGTTTAACGTATACTACGACTTTCATTTAGATCGATAAGGCTAGAAAGTATTTTATCGTAAATTCACTTTTTACGATTCCCAGTGTCGTGTCAGTTTTGCCGAAAAACTTCGACGGGACATAACTTCTTTGTTATAATTCGGATTTCAACGTTCTTTATATGTACGAAACCCTTGTGAAATATAATATAACTTGGTTAAGATTATTCATTCTAAATAATCTCCTATGAAAAAATCATTTTTGACGTTTATTGTCTCTAAAGTGGCTAGCCCGAATCTGCGGGTGTTACATCAGCTATGATGGGGTGTTGTCTTGATATTGGCGGTTCGGGGATGTGGCAGCCATCAGTCAGGGATCGTCATTATGTTCGGCAGTTCGAGGTGAGTCTTCCTCACTATACTCTCGGGTCGAAGGCACCAAGGCCGGCACATTGGTTTAATAACCTGATATTGTTGATATGTTGAGTATGAAATAGATCTGCATGATATGCTACTTGCCGATATGTTAGTATGGTAGATCTGTAGGACTACCTATGATTCTGTCTGGATGACTATTTGTATATGTTGGTTATATGTCGGCATATTGTGTTGGGTTGGGGTTGTATTGCTTCGTGTTGTAGCCAACAAACCCTGGAGCATTCTAGATATGAGCTGAGGGCCGGGTAAAGCATGCCAGATTAATACTGAGGGCTCAGTAGCATTCCAGACACGAGCTGAGGACACAGTTGGTATGCCATACTCGTACTGGGGGCTTGAGGGTATTGGAGCAATCCAGATATGAGCTGAGGGCCGGGTAGGCCATACCAGACTCATACTGAGGGCTCACTAGCATTCCAGATACGAGCTGATGATCGGCTGGTATGCCAGAGTCGTATTGAGGGTTGAACATTTGTATTCTAGTCTGATGACTGATTGAGTTTGGAGTAAGTCATACATAAGATGTGGGCCTTGGGGGCAAGCCAGACTTATGTTGTGGGCTCAAGAGCCGGCCATATATGAGCTGTGGGCCCGATAGGCAAGCCAGACTCATACTGTTGGCTCAGGGGTAATCCAGTCTTTTAGTTGTGGACCCAGTACACGCTGTTTTTATTTATGTGCTAATTGTTTGTGTGTTGGTACTTTGGGGGAACTCACTAATCTTCATGCTTACAGTTTGTTTATGGTTTCAGGTTCTTCAGATGATTCGTGACAATACGAAGGCGCGACCGTACACATTCTTGGTTTTACAACAGATTGGATCTTTGAAAGACTCTGATTTTAAAACATGTTCTAGAAACAATGTTTTTGTAAACACTTTTGTTAATAAATGGATTGTTTTGAAAATTTTAAATTTGTTGAAATTTTTGGGATGTTACAAATTTGTTTTGCAATGCCAGTTGTTTCATATTTGATGCCACATACGTTTACTTATTGCTATATTTGCAAGCATTGCAAAGACATAATGCTTCGTATTTAATAATATTTAATTACTTTATCTAATTTAATAAATTTAATATTAAATGTTCAACTATTTTAATGAATTTAATATTAAACGGTCTTCTAGTTATTTTAAACATAATGTTTATTGGCATTGCAAACAATGGGTTGAAAGAGCACCGATGTGCGTGCTCTAAGGACATGCCACATCATTAAAAGGATTCTTTATATATATATATATATATATATATATATATATATATATATATATATATATATATATATATATATATATATATATATATATATATGGGACAGTTCAAATAAAAACAGTAAATAGTGTGAGAACGTAAAAACATTTTTTTATGTTATTATTCTGGAATGAATTTTGTATCGACAACTTTATGTCATTATTCAGCAAAGAATAAATGAATAGTTAAAGGTTAAAATTAAAATTAGAATTTACTACAAAAATGCACATATATAAGTTTATAATAGAATAATAACATTGTAATGAATATATGACTAATCGAAAGTTAATATTTATATTAGAATTACTTCAACAATACACATATACAAAATTCATTACAGAATAATAACATAAACATAGTGTTTTTACGTTCTCACACTATTTACTGTTTTTATTTGAACTTACTTCTATATATATATATATATATATATATATATATATATATATATATATATATATATATATATATAATTTGGGCTACAACAATATAAATGAGCTACGTAATGGGCTATACAAACTAGAGGTGCACATTGGTGGGTTAGAACGAAAACCGTTTTTTTACCGGTTCAATTTTTAATCGTTTTTAATCAAGTTCGGTTAAAACCGGTTTAGTTTTCTTAGTTTTTCTAGGTTTCAAATAAATAACCTGTCTAACCGATTTCAATTATAAAAAATATTTTTTTAAACATGTTTCCGCTTAACCAGTAAAAAAACATTTTTTACTCAAATTTTACTCCAACAAATTTTGAACATGGATTTACATAAAAACAACATCGTTTGAACTTCGAATTACATAAGAAACAATATAGTTTGAGCTTCCAATTGCATAAAAACATAAACGTTGAAACTGAAAACACTAGCAATTTAGGGATGTCAACGGGGGAAAATAGGAAGGGGGTTTCATTTCCTGTAGAGGTGTGCAAAAAAACCGCAAAACCGAGCCGATCCGGCCAATCCGAAACCGAAAAAACCGAAACCGAAATAAAACCGAAACCGAAATAAACCGAAACCGAAAAAACCGTATACTTACGGGTCGGTTTCGGTTTGGATATTTAGATATCCGTGGATATCCGAACCGAACCGTTATATATATATATATATATATATATATATATATATATATATATATATATATATATATATATATATATATATATATATTGAATTCTGTCTATGTCCATTATCCAGTTTCAAATTAATGCATTAAGCAAACAACAATTGCAAATTGCAAATACAACTCAATTGTCCACTGCCCACACAATACTCACGAAAATTGGGATTGCAATTCAATTAGACGTGATTATTAAATTATTAGATTCATAAATCTTAAAGTGTATATGAATGATTTTTTATCAACTTTATTTATCTTATTCGTAAAATGTATGTTTTAATAGCATTGATTTTTTTATTAATTTATGTGAGTTTTTGATTTTAGGAATAAAATGGTTGAAAAGGATTTTGTAGTTTTGAATAATTTTTATTTTTTACAATTAGCGGGTATCCGTGAACTGAACCGTGGTTACCCGCCTTTATACGGTTCGGTTCGGTTCGGGTTTTTTAGAAATACGGTTCGGTTTCGGTTAGTGCACGGTTCACAATTTTATTAGTATCCGAGCCGAACCGCCTCGTAAACACCCCTAATTCCCTGCCCCGAAAATTCCCCCGTTCCCCCACCACTGATTGATTTTGCGTTGCTTTTTTTGCGTTGAAAGAAGTTCGTTTTTGGGCTAAAAGAAACTATTTTTTTGGATAAAAATAGTTATTTATAATAAAATTTTATATGATAAAAAAATTTGTTATGACATCTCAAAAACATTATACTAAAAACTTACAAACATGATTGTTTGCTGAATTTTGGTAGCTCAAAATCATGAAGTTAAAACGGGGGTTAACCCTGCTCTCGTGCCCGATTTTTTTAAACAAATATCTCCATACGAGATCGGGATCACGCGGGAGCGGGGTCCCACGAGACTTTTTGATATCCATATAGCAATTATAGTTTTGGAATTGGTTTTCTTTATGAAATTGAACATTTTTAATCCAATGACTCTTCAAAATCACACTCATCTCCCTCGGTCATTGGAGGAGATATCCCTTGTAGTGCAAGCTCTTCTTCTCGGATGAACTCTTCGACATGTGGTAAAAGCGGTCATTCAAGCGAAACGTAATTTTGTATCCTTTCAATGTCTTCTAAATAATCCTTCAAGAAAATGCGTACTCTTGTAGATTGGGGGTTCCTATATTGTACATATAGTTTTTCCAGGGCCGGCCCATGGGCCAGGGCAAGCTGGGTGACCGCCCCGGGCCCCCAAATGCCAAAGGGCCCCCCCTTTTTTTCTTCTTATATTGGATTTGATGGTGTTATCCCATTGTTTTTAAGCCTAATGGACTGGCCCAATAGTCCAATATTGATCGCGTGCCAAAAGAGGGCGACGAAAGCGAGATTACCTAGCATGCGTGAGTTGTCAATTTCCTATTTTCAAGGCTCATCAACACTGATAGATTACAGTAATCGATTTCTATGGAAACTCTAAACGTCATCGATTCCACTTCTCCAACCAATGGTTAGTTCTTCACTTGTTTTAATTGTTATTGGATTTCTTAATGTTCTTATTTTATTTATGAGTTCCATTTCTTCTTATGTTTCCCGTTTTGATTCTTATTCACCTGACGATTTCTTATTCATCCCTTCTTATTTCTGATTTTTTATATCTTCAATCGCATCGCTGCACGGATGCACCAAATGAGAGGCATTAGGATTTCTTTTGAATTTGAACCTGTAGAATCGAGAGTCACTAATATTTCTTTCTGAATTGGAAGTTCGATAATTGAGAGTCAGAGACGCAATTGGTTTATGAATCTGAATTTTTGTAAGTTTAAAGCTTCTTGAAATTTCTTATTCTTCTAAATCTGATTTTGCCTTTCTGAATTTCCATTTTTTTCTTACACTGTAATACGAATTTCTATTTCTTACACTATGTAATTTGCCTTGGTTTTTTGTAGCTGTACAATGTCATATCATCAAAACGAATGGGGAATTGTTGGATAATCTTTGATTTTAGTGGATTTGTTGTTGTATAATAATCATTGAACCTTGTTATTTCAGGTTTTCTTCCCAAAGTTCAATGATTTTTTGGTGATGTAAGTGAGATTTTGACTGATGTTATCTGCACGGCAGCACATTGCTCAAGTTATCTCTATTGTTCATTCAAAGGGTTTTAAGTGCTTATTGGTTGCTGATGTACAATAATTTAAAGTACATGACCATTTGAATCTATTGGCAAGGGCAATCATGGAAAAATAAGTATTTTTTAAATTGTTACTGCCTTCTTCGTTCATACTTTATGAAGTTAAATTGTTATCCATTTGTTGCAAAGGGTAAAAATGGAAAAATAATTATTTTTTTCTTGGTTGTAGCAGCTGACTTGCAAAGTATTTTTTTATTCATTTGGTTGATCATATTCCTCATTTTTGTTTTGATTTAGAGCTTCAGTTTTGGACATTTTTTTTACAAAAGTAAAAAGTCATCATAAATCTTTTATTGGTATTGTTGTATACACTTATTAATTTATTATAGTAAAAAACAAATATGCCGTGAAAGTCATTTTAATCTCTCTTTAAACCGAACCAAACAACCTCAAACCGAATTAATCAAAACCGATTACACCATATTATTTGGTTTTGTTTACGTGTTAAAATTAAAAAAAAACTATTAAACCAATTGAATAAACTAAAAACGAATTAAACCGACCAAGTAACACCCTTACGAGGCCCAAATTTTTATTTTGCCCCGGGCCTCAAATGGGCTTGGAACGGCCCTGAGTTTTTCGAAGGCATGACGGTTCCTACGGAAACCGAATGCTTGAGAGAATGCATTTCAACATCGAGAATAGAGAGCGTTTTTTACGGGTGCTGAAATTAACCAAATAAATCAACACTTATTTACCGTTCTAAAAAAAATCTACACTTATTTATACTAAAAATAAAGGGGTAATATGGTATTTTGGGCTTAAAAATGATAATAAGAGACTATAAATAGACCAAAAGAACGGTTTTTACTAGTAAAAAACGATTTTTATCAGTTGAAAAACTAATCTCCTAAAAATTCCAAAACTTATAAAGAACCAGAGGTCCGGTTAAAATCAAACCAATTGGGAAAACCGGTAACCGTTTTTTTCTACTGTTAAAAAGAATGGTTCATTTGTACACCTCTAAATAATGTACACTAATAATTTAGAGATGTCAAACCTATCATATTACGATCAAATTACTATCATATTATATATACATCAGTCCCAACAACATATTTAAAGTTGTGAAACATATTATATGTTAAAAGTTACGAATATGAAAAGACACATAATATATTCAATAAAACATAATAAAAATGAAAACAATGGAATAGACGTGTGAGAGAAAAAGGATTAACATAAAAAAATCAAACCAGTCATATTATCAAGCTTATTCATGTATATAGAAATCCTTCTCTCCCTCTAGAATTTCCGTAATCGGTTATAACTTTCACCAGCACCACCAATGACATATAGACACCTACCGCATCACCACTTTGATGAAATCAAAGCACTAAACCAACACTCTCTGGTGCGCATTGATGTGAGCTATCCTTTTTAATTATCTTTTCCCATTTTTTGTTTTGGGTGGTTGATAAACTTTTGGTACCTCATTTAATTACTTGAGCAAGATTTTAAATTAATTATTACTTTGTAGTTTTTCTATCATCGATTATCAATTATATATACATATAATCAAACGGAAGTGTCTCATAACACACCCACCATCATTCATTGTCTTCAGCGTCCGCCGCCTCTCAGACTATCTTAATCAGTTTTCTCGTTGGTAAGTTTTTAATCCTGTTTTATAGTTTAAACTAACAAAACAGTATCTATAATCTATACAACTTTAATACTACTATGATTTGCGATCTTTCATCTTTCTTACATATGAAATGTAATAACACAGAAGTTCAAGTATATGATCCTTGACAATATTTGTGATTGAAAATTGTTCGTTTTGTAAGAACAATGGTGTGTATGTAATTCAAATGTAGTCTTTTTGAAAACACGATGACTTTTCATCACAAGTACAAAAAAATGTAGAGAAATTAATCAATCACTCAAAACAATATGGTTGATACGAGCTTTGACAATATTGAGTTTGAAACATTGCAGTGAAGCGGAGTCTAAAGCCTAAATGGATCTCGACCAAAGTTTAGGTGGAGCAACTGAGCTGTTTGAAGCTCAGGCTCATATATACAGACACATTCTTAACTATATAAATTCTATGGTACTTGGTTGTGCTCTTGAATTAGGCATACCTGATATCATTCATGATCATCAAAAACCAATCACGCTTCAGGAATTGGTCTCGAAGCTCAATATCTCCGTTGAGAAAACCCTTCATTTGAAACGGCTGATGCGCCTGTTAATGCACTCCAACTTCTTTTCAGTCGCCAAGTTTCATGATGAAGAAGGTGAAGATGAAAAAGAAGGGTATGTTCTCACAGTTTCTTCAAAGTTGCTACTCAAGAATAATAGTTCGCCAAACATACCAAACTTATTACCATTTGCCAGTCTGATGGTTGATCATGTATATGTTAGTACTTTCCAATCCCTAGGAAGGTGGTTTAATAGAAATGAATTAAATGCGTTTGAGACTGCTCATGGAACTCATATATGGGAATTTGCTGACAAGAACCCAAGATTCAACCAACTTTTTAATGATGCAATGGCAAGTAACTCTGAAATGATGAAGTTGGTGGTAAAAGAGAATAAAGAACTCTTTGAAGGTGTGGATTCATTAGTTGATGTTGGTGGTGGAAATGGAGCGAATGCTAAGATTCTCCTTGAAGCATTTCCTCACTTGAAATGTACTGTTTTTGAGCTCCCACATGTTATTGCATACATGGTGGATACTAAAAATCTCAAATATGTTGGAGGTGATATGTTTCACTCTATCCCATCTGCGGATGCGATCATTTTGAAAGTACGTATTGTACGCTTCTATGTCATTTCAAGCTTTTATGATAGAACAAATCTACTAATTAACGGAATTCTTTTTATGGTTCTCGTAGAATATTTTACATGACTGGAGTGATGAAGACGTGTTGAAGATACTGGAAAGATGCAAAGAAGCGATTGCGGTTTCTCCAAGTGATGGGAAAAAAGGGAAGGTAATTATCTTAGACATGGTGATAGGTGATTCAGATGACCATGAACGCCATGAGATAACAGAAGCCAAGCTGTTCTTTGACCTCAAGATGATGGCTTTGGCTACCGAAAAAGAGAGGACCAAAGACGAGTGGGAGAAACTCTTCCTCCAAGCGAATCTTGATCAATACAAGATAACTCACATCTCTGGCTTGATGTCTGTCATTGAGTTATTCCCGTAGATTTTTCCTGTATGGTGGGTTTTGTGGCTAAAGTTTTCAAAGTCTATTTTACTTGCATTTGAATAAGGTCCTCGGGTTGTCAAAATTCAAAAATATGTAAATAATGTTCTTGAACAATGTCCAGCTGGATGTGTTACATTGGTATGATTTTGCTTAGCTGTATACTAATAATTTTTTTAGAACGGCAAGTACCAACTATCCTACTGATATATCTATACATTTTGTCTCCGGCGAGACTAAACCCTCAAGGCCAAGGGATACCTTTCTGGTCAGGCGAAAACATTAGAAACGTCACAATTTACATTCAAAACATTGACAATTTCTAATATTAACTTATGCTTGCCTTGTGATTTTTAAGGAATCATAAACCAATGTACGCTACATGAATACTCCCATGTATCAACAAATTAACTCTATGCCTACGACAAGAGTCGTCGCTACAAATTAAGCTTACCAACAGCATATCGTCGGTATAGAGTAGGCCAAAGTTTTTTTTGACCAGGGTATCTATGTCGACGGCTTGTCATCGCTAAGCGGGAAACGAAAAGGGTTTACGTGGTTTTCTGAAAACTTACCCCAACAACATGCCGTTGGTATAGGTTATGAAAATATATTTTATATTTATTTATAATTCATATTGCAGAAAACGGAAAACGATGGCATTTTTGGAAAGCTATCCTAAAGACATGTCGTCGGTATAGAGGACATGTGATCTATGTGACGTGTATCCCGACAACATGTCGTCAGTACGTATGTTTATTTATTGGAAAGTAAATACTTTATGACTTGATCTTCAGGATGATCGAATCGTTGATGCTAAGGAGACGGGCTTGATGATTAGAAGAGTTATGGGTGGGATGAAACAACAGGGTAGGGTAGAGCAAAATAGTTTTTCTAGAGTTAGCCATACTTGTCGAGCCATTGTGTCTTTCTTCATGACCATGTTGAGGAGGGCATGAGAGAGATGGTGGACTGGATCCACATTTTAACAATGGAATTGACTTTCTTCCATTATGGATTCACCGGTTTTGGTGTGGATGCATTGTAAGTCGCATTAATGTGATTAAGAACATCGTATCTGTTGCGGTAAGTGGAGATTAGTCCTCTCCAAGAATCGTAGTTTAATCTCCCAAGATCGAGGATGATTGGGATATGAGCCTTGATGTTAGTGATCCAGAAGGCTTTTTGTAGTGCGTCTATTTCAACCATCGAATATGGAAGAAGAGACATGGATTAATGACTCATTCATTTACGTTACTCATTCTATTACATGGTCAATTCCATTCTTTTTTTTATTTTATTTTTTTAAATTTTGTTCATTCGTACCAAACAAATCCAATAACTTGATAGATTTTGGCAAGCCATACCTGACATTTTTTGTGGTTGGTATGATACGCGAAAGAATAAGCTTTCATCACTTATTTCATGCACCTTTCAATTTTTTCTTTCTTTAAAATTTAGTAAATTGTACCCACAATTATATTTTTTTATGGATCCACAAAAAGAAAATTTATAATTTATAAAGCCTGAAAAACCTCCGTAAAGCACAATTTTATAGCATAGTTCACAGCCGAGCCATGATTTTAGAATAAAAGGGCTTATATATATTGTAATTAAATCTTTACCACTAGGACTAAAAGTATATTTTGATTTTTGAAGTTGGTTGGTCCAAGTTTAATATATAATCGATCTAATATCATCACACTGGTGACTTGGATAGTTTTACATCGAAGGTGCTTCTTGGGGATCACGAATCAAAGAATCTAAGTTTAACTCTTTTAAATTTCAAATATCAATCAGATTCAACATTAATTGGCTTTTTCATATTACTATTCCTTTTAGGTTGTAGGTATATGTTATGAACATCTACCCTACTATTATCACTAACAAGATGTGGTTGTAAGTCCTGAACATTTTTTTTTTCGTTTGAAATAAAAATCGATGGTTCTTTTCTTGTTCATGTTTACCTTATGATTATAGAAATCATAAAAATTAAAAAAACAAATCATAATATTATCATTAATAGCCTGTTCAACAAAAATATTAACCACAAATTACACGCAAAAAAATAATATTATCATTAATTACAAGCTATATTGTTCAACAAAACTATTAACCATACACAAAACTTAAATATGTATTAACATATAAGAACTGGAAATTACTTTTTTTATAAATTGAAATTGATAAAAGAGAGTGATGATGAATATAATTGCATCAACCTCATTGACGATGATTTGTAATTGTCGATTTTGTAGTAGCCGACGTAGGTTTGTAATTGTGTTTGTTATTATGTGTAGGTAATTTGTAGTTGTCCAACTTAAACTAATTGGGGTATAGAGAGGGCCAGTGGAGTTGGGATGATTTTTTATTTTGGGCTTAAAACAATTAAATGAGATTTTTTACTAATATAAGCAAAATAAGAGAGCCTTTGGGGTGGACCTGTTAGTCCCCTTACTCCTTCCGTCCGTGGAATAGTTGAATGAGATTAAATATTTTATTAGCATTTAATGGATTAAAACTCAATCATTATGTAACTAGGTTAAAACCCGTGGAACCTACGGGTGTTAATTTTAAATAGAATTAAAAAAAATTGATTATGTAATAAAATAATGTATCATTAATTTAGAAAATCATATGAATTGTAATATTGTATTTTTTTTAACAACTTTGTAATTTGTAAGTATTTAATTACACTATAAAAGAAAGTGAATTCTATTTCATGCATTTCGCACATTAAAATAGTATACAGTTTATTAAAGTACAACCCCTTCCAATATTAATTGAGTCCAGAAAAGAAACATGTAGGAAAAGAAAAAGTTGTGTGTGGCTATGTCACTATGTGTGTGAACGTATGTGTTATAACCAGTTAAAGGGAGTGAATTATAATTTCACTCCCTGAGTTTAGACACTTTTTTTAAAAAAAAATTGGTCCATAAAAGAATTGCATTACAACTTTGATATACCATGTTCCTCTCAATAGAAGTATTATTTTTTGCATTTACATAAAAGGCTAAATGCAAGAAACTCTTAATATAAGAGTCACCATTATCAATTCCCTTTTAAGAAACTCAAATCTGTAGGATACATAACACTTAAAACAACAATAAAAAACCACCAATTATCATCCTCCATTATCATACACTAGAGTTGATATAAATCCTACCCTTTTAACACCTATGGTCAAAACTTAAAAGAAAACCAACATTAACATAAACTTAAACCCCAATTTTAGAAATAAATAATAGTGTCTAACAATTTTGTAATCTAAATCCAAAGGAGGGTCTAACATGGTTTAAAAGAATCAATGTTTGAGATTTGAGCTTATTTTGTCAATAATTTCCATAGGGGACTGTTTTGGTCAAATTCATAAAGTAGAGGGGCTGAATTGGTCGATTAGACCAAAAATTGAAATTGGGGGAAAAGGGGTCAGGTCTCCGTTTTCTTCAATTTGAGAAAAAGAAACAACCGATCGAAGAAAGGGCTCCAATGGCGTTTGATCGGGAAAAGAAGCAGGGGGGATCTTTGGGGTTTCGCTGGACCGAAGGAAGAAGAAGAACGAAGCAGGAAGCTACTGTCGATTCTTGGTAAGTGAAGGTTTGAGGAGGTGAGCACCTCCGATGTTCGAATGGTCCGCAGAAAAGGGAGAAGCAGCGAGCTTACTTCTTTTCTACTCTTGCAGTAAGATGCGAAGGAGGATGGGGGAAGGTGGGCGTCGATATATATATATATATATATATATATATATATATATATATATATATATATATATATATATATATATATATATATATATATATATATATATATATATATATATATATATATATATATAGAGGGAGGGGGAAGGTCTTCGGTCCTCAGTTGGTCCGAGAAGAAGAAATACGATTGAAGGTAGGAAGTGGGTCGGTGGTGGTAATCTATCGCAAATAGGGAGAAGTCGAAATATTGCGACCTCCTTGTGGTTGCTCTCTTTGTCAGCAGTAGTAAACGGAAGGGGTAAGGACGAGACAGTGAGGCTGCTCTTCTTCTACTCCTGTTAGTGTGGTGCGAAGGAGAAGAAATGTTGCCTCGTGGTTTGGCTGGAAATCTCCACCTCCGGTGGAGGTTTTATCGACTGAAAGTGACGGAGAAAGAGGGTGTGCCTCTATTGCTCACCGGGAACAGCCATTATGGTGTTTGGCTTGCTTCGATCAACAACAAAGAGGCTGCTGCCTCCTCAATTTTACAGAAAAAAAAAATAACAACTTGTGGGGTGTTGCTTGGCAGTTCATGAAGCAGAAAAACAAAAGAGACATGAGAGATAGTTTGGTTGTTTGTTTTGGTTGAATAAAGGTGAAGGATTTCTGCTAATACGGTTGATTATTTGTGTTTCTAATATGTATATAATTTTGATTGATAATTGAAGCAATACCTTTGACAAGATATTATGCAGATTTTTGAGTGTGAGGGAAGCTTTTGAGTGTAAAATTGTATATTATATGATCTTCTTCCCGTTTGAGTAGATTTTACATGATTTGATTGTATTCCTTTATGCAATTTTGTTTTTCCAGGGCTTGTAGAGGCTGCAGCTCTTCCATATCTTAGTATTCAAATTGGAGAATGAAGTGTTGATGAGAAGGCATAAATACTCTTTATTGCTCAGGCGTATGACTTTTTAATTTTATTTTACTATTACATTGCTGAATTAACTTATTATTAATAGATTAAGTTGTCTTGTTTGTTTATGTTTTTCAGCTTCACAATAGTTGTTTTACTTGCAACACTTTATAGTGTCACCAACAGAAGTGGACAAAAAGACTTGTATAGCTATGGTAATTAATTAATTATCACTTTATCAGTCATAAGTCATAACTCATAACTGAAAACATACTGTTTTTTTGTTACAAACTTATTGACATTTCATAAAATTAATTTTCCAGATTGGAGGAATCCTTTTGATTTTCAAAAAGGATGGCTTTTGTGGGCTGGAATAGGTCTTGTTGAGCCTTGATTACTATCTCACTTAGTGGAGTTGTCATGGCCTTTTTCAGTGGTGAGTCACCTCAAAGAGAGGTCAGTCAATCTATATATTAAATAATTAAAAACGTTATTTAGAAATTTATATTTTTAAATATATGTACTTCTATTTTTTTAACCATTAAAGGGAACATTCCTCAATTAATAAACTGATTTGCATCTTTGGTCCCCGATAGTTGTTCCGAATTTGGAAATAGTATGTATATAGCATTCTACTTTTGAATAAATAAAATTTTTTGGCATACCTTTGTTGTTAGTATGAACATTTAATTCTTTGATGTATTATTTTTTTTTTTAAAATAACAATTATTGAATATATTGATCCATTAACACTTCTTTAATAAAATAAAGGTGTTAATTGTTAATAAATATATAAACCAACATATTTACATTCAATCTTCAAGAGTTCCCTTTTATGTATTTATACATTTAATGAATGGGCTTGAAGGGGAAAATACTTAAATAAGCTTAAAATACGCACCAAACAAAATCTATATTTTGTTATGTCATGATGTCTTTACACTATATTTGAAATTTTGGTTATGTTAAACATAAAAGTATTTGGTAAAAAATAAATATAAAAATAAGAATTGATAATAATAATAACAAAAGAATGCTTCTTGGTACTTAATAACTTGAATTGATAAATCTAAAGTATATTTTTGTGAATTCTTAGTTTACAGTAACATATTTATAATAACTTGAACTAAAATAATAGTTTTAGTGAATTGAAGCTTACAGTAACATTGAAATAATTAAAGGGAATATATTGTTTAATTGATTAGTTTATTATAACATTATACTTTAAATTATTATTAAAATATAAATATACATACACATCGATTAAAACAACAATGGATGAAAGAGGAAGATGAATACATCGAACAGTACTTTCATCCATATGTTAAATAGACATACGAAAAAGTAAATTCAATATGCATCCAATTTAATATAGAGAAGTCGTATAGAAGGATAGATTACAGATTAAAGAAAACTAACCTTAAACCTTCTTAACAACGATTGAATGAAAACGATCGAGTTAAACGGATCTGAAATGAATAATCTAAGATTGGATGCAGAGAGGTGTAGGAAACAGTGAATGAATGTAGTACTGAATTATATGGCGAGATTATGAGAAGATTAACTTTTGCAGAAGATTAACTTTTGCAAATTAGTCTCAGAAGCAGAATCGTGGTACCGACAGGAAGGATTGAAGAACTTATGTTAGCAACTTGATTTATTGAATAACTTATGTTAAAACAGATAAAACTGAGAAGGTATAGTGAAGAAGAACTGAAGAAGAATATTGTTTCCCAAGAAATCTCTGAAGCAGAATCGTGAATACAAAAGCGTATAGATGGTATAGTGGTATATATTTCGGTATGCATTTATTTGGTGCAGATTTTTTGGGATTTAATCACTGGAAATTAATCAATTACCAATTACAAAAAACAAACTTCCATATTTTATCGGATATCAGGAATTTGAAATTTGAATTACCGATTTTTGCATATTATCTGCATATAATTTGCATATTAAACAATTAGAAAAGTCATTTATAAATTATAATTATAGTTTTTTAGAATCATTTAATTGGTGCAGATTTTTTGGGATTTATTGCGTGTATAGGAATTAAAGGGCATTTACGTAAATGCAGCTGAAGAAAAGAAGCAAGAAAAAACGATTTAGGGGGGCTGGGAGAGTGCCACGTGACGATTTTGTACTTATTTATTAGAATAGGGGATGTGACAGTTGAGTGCGATGGTCATTCAACTTTTCAAAAGCAAAAATAAAAAATAAAAAATAAAAAATAAAAAAACTTTTTAATATTTAAATAAATGTTATGATTAGGTTTTGAAAAAATATTTGTTTTTAATATGTTATATTGAAAATTGTAAAGTTACGTACATTGTATTAAGAAATGATAGAGTTAAATCAAAAGTAGAATCATGTTACTTCAATATTGGAGTTTTAAGAAACTAAAGCAAGACAAGACCAAAGAATGAAAACTGAAATAAAAACACAGATAATTATAACTCTAAAGAAGGAAGAAGCAACATAAATCTATCAAATTCGGAAAACGAGGAATGATTTGGTGTACATCAAGATACGTATCTTCATATTAAGCTGCCGGATAACGTTGTCTCTACCATGTTTAGTTTTGTGAAATATATGAGGAAATTCGGAAATTGAAATTCATTTGATGTTGTTTCCCTTTTAACATTTTGTAATTTTTTTTCATTTTTCTCTGCCTGGACGTTTTATAAGGGGAAGTGATTTTTCCAAGCAACTTTTAATCCATCCACATAAATTTAAGTGTATTGCCATTTTTGCCCTTATTTGAATCTATAATTTAACATGCCTAAATTGTTGTAAAGTGTAAATTACCTTTTTCTTCTTAGACTTACACCTCCCATTTAAATCGGGTAAGCTAAATATTCTTTTTCTTGTTTGTCCACCTTCATTTTAGCAATTAATATTTTTCTTCTTTAATCATTTTTAATAAACATAGATAAAACTATTACATAACAAAATAATACAATTTCAAATTAATGCATAAAATATTAAAGAAGAAAAACTTAATTATTAAAATTAGGGTGAATCTTCCATTTCATGAAAGAAATTTAAGTACTAAAAAGGTTAAATATAAAGTGAGAATGGTGTAACGAAAAACAACATAGAAAAACAAAAAAGAAATTTAGTTTAGGTGACTTAAATGGGATATGAGCATTTAGTATCAAATCTCGATTCCGCACTGATATTGTATCGGAACTTATATTGAATTTAAACATATGTAACGGTAGTATTCCAAAATCACGAAATTCGAGAATCAATACCGATGTTAGTACCGAAAACGGGTAATGTTAGTTTGGTTCAGTACTCGGTATTGTTTTTTCATCCATTTTGATATTCGGAATTCTCAGGTTTGTAATGGTTCGATATCGGTTCAGTTACATGTTCAATCCTAATCAAATATTCAAACTACCAATATGACATATCAGAGATCTCTTACAATTGGAGAGCAGTTTGAAGTTGTATTATTTTATAATTTAATATGCATTAGTTTGAAATTTTAATCTTTTGTTAAGTGGTTGATTATGTAATAGATTATCCAATTAATATGTTTATAACCGGCGACGTTTCTACTTTGAAGGTAGATAGGTCCTAGGACCTACCTATTTTGCTTAATATTATATATATATATATATATATATATATATATATATATATATATATATATATATATATATATATATATATAATTGGTGAACTATTTTATTAGTGTTATAGGACCTCTCTTGTAATTTTTGGAAAAAGTATAGAATAAATACATCAACCTAAATTTTATATATTATAATCTACTTAAAATAGTCCACTACCTCAATCCATTTAAAATTTATTCATTAGTCAATAGCCCAATCCATTTAAAATAAATAATAATAAAAAACTTCACGAAACATGATTGATCGACATCTCGTAACGCTTGACGTCTCATAACGTTCTTGCCTGCATGACGCCTCATAACATTCTTGCATGCCTGATCGATAGATCTCACTGTCCGTCGTTCGGCTAGGCCACCGACAACCGTTGTCTCTCCACCAAGCACCACCTCTTCCTGCCCATATTTTATATATTTCAATTTTTTAATGATAGTTTAATTTCGTATATTGAAAAAAGTGTTTTAGAAAGTATTGATAATGATATAATTATGAATATATTTCAAGATATAAGACCTAGTAGAGTTCAAATGTAAAACTATTATAAACATTGAAGTTATGTTTAACTATTTTAAGGCATACAACCCAACCCGATACCATTAGTAATTTTTACTCTTTTATTTTTTTAATTTCATTTACATAAGAAACCATGTGGTATTTGGTTCTAGATTCGCCACTGTTTATAACCTCTAGAAAATAAAGATGATGGTATAAAAAACGATAAAAACAAAAGAAAATTAAGTATTAAAATAAAGGTAGATCCTTAGTTCATAAAAAAAAATAAGTATTAACAAACTTAATTATTAAATAGTTATGGTGTAAAAAAAAAAATAGTACTCTACAAGTCTACATGTTTAAATGAGGGGCGGCGGCTGTGAGTAAACAAAAAAAAGAGTAAGAAACATATCTTTTCTTTGTAATATCTAAAAATTTAAATGATGGGCAAAATTGACAATTTATATAAATTTAAGTGGAGGAAACAAAAACTGCGTGGAAAAATCAATCCCCTTTTATAAGCAGTGGTTCATAAAATTCAACCGTTTCTAAAAAAAAAAAATCTATCAAATTCCTCGACGTAATCCAAGGATTCAAAAGTTAATGCATCAAATAAAATGCAGCCAATGAGTATTAGTTATATGTTGCTTCAAAATTTTAGCTAGTGATTTAACAAACGAAGATTGCTATTGTACTCTGCCCATGATCTAGTTACTTGCTAATCATGTGTCTTTTACTTTTCATATATATAATATTTGCAGTTTCCAAAAAAAAAATTAATAAACGAAGAACATTAAGTTGTTGTAGTATTCCCTAAAGAAAAGTTGGTTATTTAATCGTCGATCATAATCACAGACAATAACAAAATAATTAAAATCAAATAATAAGATGAAAGCATCTATAACCCAACTACGAATGTGATGAAATACTGATTCTAGTAGTAATAATACCTGATCAATGCCGATAATGGAGGTTCGAAACTTGAGGTTAATGGCGGCTTCTTTTTTAAGCCTACTGAGAAATAGGTTTGCTTAGGGTTCTTAGTGCAAGCATCCCAAGCTTCATTTACGGGAGGGACATTACTCTAATTTACAGGGCCGGTCCTATGATATTTGAAGCCCGGGACAAAACATAAAAAAAAGGCCCCCTTCAAATTACCAAAATTTATATATAATTTAATCTAAGTTAAATTTTTTCGAAGAATCTTGGTGATAGACAAACTACGGATCTTAAATAAAAATATTTAGTGATTTATTACAAAAGATTGTTATTATACAAAATTATATGTAAATAACTTCAAATGAATTTAAAAAAATTAAAAAATGTCAAAATCAATACTATTACATAACATTCAAATAAAATCAAACATATAAACCATCTAGCTAACTATGTGTTATTAATTTTTTTTATTGTTTATTGGATATAACTATAATATAAATTATAAAAGAAAGCAAAGTAAAAATAGGAAGAAAAAAAAAACGAAGCAATTAAAAAAATGATAATTGAACATACTAAAAAAGGTCAATTAAGTGGTTAAAAAAGGTATGCCACTCAAAGGAATCGAACACTCATGTCTCATCAAATTAAAGAAGGATCCTACCAAGTCAGCTGGAATCAATTTCAGATTATAGACTAAAATAATTTATTATTATAGAATAGCTACTTATATAAATATGGGCCCCCAAATTGATATGGGCCCTGGGCAATGGCCCAGCTTGCCCTCCTCTTAAACCGGGCCTGCTAATTTAGTTACGATCCAACAATTTACTCTGTCAAAAAGCACACCAAATGCTCAATGATATACCTAAAAGAAACTGAAAGCCACGCTATGTACATTCCATGACAATTCTACCGATGGGAAACCTATATTTTCTTTAAAAGATCGATCGAATCACGTCAGGTGTTACGAATCGGAGCAGGGATCTAGGGTAGAAGGTTAATAGCGAAGAAAATCTTGAGGGTCGTTTTTTTCAGGTGATAGTAGCGTTTTCTTGATGATGATCCAAATCTAATTTGGGACGAAAGAAGTCTCCTATTGATACGATCTAATGTCTCGTCAAACGTGTTACATAAAGGGTAAAGTTTGGAAGGAAACCCCACCCCTACAATCGATGCTAGCACTCG
Source organism: Lactuca virosa (assembly GCF_052849685.1). Classification (NCBI taxonomy): domain Eukaryota; kingdom Viridiplantae; phylum Streptophyta; class Magnoliopsida; order Asterales; family Asteraceae; genus Lactuca; species Lactuca virosa. Next base: position 43,697,602 of record NC_136432.1, on the reverse strand, counting down.
TTGAAAGGCGTCCGAGTTATAGAGTTTGGAAGGAAACCCCACCTCTACAATCGATGTTAGCCCTAGTTGGAAGGCGTCCAAATTATGCACACAAAATAAATAGATTTATTTTCACGGGCATTTTGACCAATTTGTAGACAGGTAAGTAGACTCCAAGTAACTTTCGCGTTATTTGTCGCCACTAAAGGTGCGCGTTGCCGCTAATGCCATTCGAGATCAGTTTGTGCCAAAAGCTAAGGTGAAAGCATAGCCATTGATTTAGTCCCCAATCCAACGACTGAAAATTCACATTGTACACAACCTTTAGCGGCGACACATCTTCTTCCTCTAAGTTGTGACCGCTATTACTCCTTTCGTTGCCGCAATTGGATTCCATCGCCGCTAATAAGCTATGCAGATATTAACCCCTCCCTCGTTCTTCCCGGTTTTGTCGCATATCGTCTTCCTCTATCGATACCCTCGATTTTTGTCGCCATTTTCTTCATCCAAAGCCATTGTCGGCGTCCACGACATCGACGACCAAAGCTCGTCACCGGCGACCAAAGCTATCACCGACAGCGTCATATCAGTGGCGTTCAACCACCATCTTCGGTGAAATATCATCAGACAAGTGAGACTTCCCGTCATTTTTTTTCTCTTTTTCTTTTCGTTTTCTCCTCTCCCCACTGAATATACATGTTGATGTGTTGGTTGAAGGAATTTCAAGAATTTTACCGAAAGTTTGAAATCCACACCAAGCTAGAACCTTATTGTTGTCGATCCCGACCAACATTTTATCGCCACCAGTCCACCACCACTGTTCTCTCTAGAATTATCCATCACAGCCACCACACCACACCACATGTTTTCTTTTTTCATTATATATATATATATATATATATATATATATATATATATATATATAGCTATGTTCAAATGTGGATTGATATCTATTGTGTGGACGTATGAACAATGTTATTCTGTGGGAATGACTAACATAATAGGTTGTTTGGTAACGTGAACACGTTCGACTTCACATAACTATTGTCATTATCGCGCATTCTCACTAATTAAATCGATTAAAATGGTATTTATAGACCTTTTTTATAATTCTCATTCTGTGAGAATGTGTTCTTAATAATCGTATTTTGTAAGAATGAAAATTAATCAATTAGGCATGTATCTTTGTTATATCAAAAAGATCTTTAAGACTTTGCCAAATAGGGTGAGCGGTAGCATCCTTTTTTAGAATCATGTTAAGGAGATATTGTATGATTATTCCATAGATCCACATTTTAATAACCGAGTTAACTTTATGTTTTTCAATATCATTATTGTCAATGAGCATTGAAGAGTTCTTCCAAGTTTGATAGTTGAATCCATTGAGATATGGGGTTAACGGTACATAGACTTTGATGTTGGTAATGTCGTAGGTTTTATCCTCTCAGTGCGAAAAGGGTTTTCATACATGAGAAGTACCGATAAAGGAAGAAGAGAGCAAAAATAGAAGAGAAAGTATATATTTTAGGGTTGGATGATAACGGTAATGGTGGCTACCAGAGGTCCAAGAATTAGGGAAGAATACATTTTACGAATGAGAGATATTAAGGGTCCCTTATATCATATTAGAGATAAACTGCTAATGAATATCGAATCCATCAAACAAATAAGTCCTATTTAACTTTAAAAAATAACAATGTAGTGACAAACAGGGTCGATCGTTATAGAATTGACTCTAATCCATAAATAAACCAAAATGGTCAGGTTTTTATTCTAATAGGACTTTAATCCATAAATACACAGGGAGGATTTGAAAACGAGTAAACTAAAATAAAATACAGTAAAAGAATTACTAGAATTAACTTTAAAAACAATCTAGTTTCAAATTCTATTTCGCTATAGATGCAATGAATTGATGTCAAATTAAAATTCTAGTCTAAGTTGGTACTTGAAGATGCTAACAAGCTCTAGCATCTTCCATTCACCAAATTTTTTAATCAAAACAATTTCTTTGAATTAAACCTAACCTACCAACCTACTTGTGACATCCCCTAATTTCTCGGCCAGAAAAGACCGATTTATTTTATGCTTTTCAAAATACAATCAGAGAAATCTTTTTAAAAGATGTTGCGGAATTGGTCCCCAAAACAAAACATGATAAAAGTTTGTCAAAACCTTTCTTTAAGAAATATATAATTTCCTTTTATATCAAAACCTCGGGATGTCATGTTCCGATACAGATCAAAAGCATAAACACGACATTATAAGCATTACAACAGTTATTTATAACTACTGGCCTATAATCCAAAAATCACTCATCATCATCATCCGACTATGCTCGGGGTCCACTACCTGTAATATAAAAAGCTGAGTGTGTCAGGCCTAGAAGCCTGGTGAGCATATACGGTTTTCAACCCACAATAAATAAATTTATTATACTTCAACATCAATCAATCAACCAAATTAACCCTATTTACCCATTCCCGTTATCCTCACCTTACGTCCCTAAAACAACTATCACAAGGGACCTAGCCTAAGGATTTTCATTAGGGGTGACAACATTGCTTCGGGGGTTCCTCGGCAATTTATGTCAAATAAGGCAACCAATGGGGTGACAACACTGCTTTCCTCAGCAATTTATGTCAAACAAGACAACCTAACACAAAACAACCAATAAGGTGACAACATTGCTTTCTTCAGCAATTTATGTCAAATAAAACAACCGATAGGGTGACAACATTGCTTTCCTCCGCAATTTATGTCAAATAAGGCAAACATCGGGGTGACAACATTGCTTTTCCCTCAGCAATTTATGTCAAATAAAACAACCAATGTGGTGACAACACTGCTTTCCTCAGCAATTTATGTCAAATAAAACAAACATCGGGGTGACAACATTGCTTTCCCTCAGCAATTTATGTCAAATAGGCACGAAGTCACATCGTCGCCAAGGTTCATACAACAGGCACTAAGTCCATAGCTGCCAACGTACTAAATCCATAGCTACCAACGTACATCTATACTGTACTAAATTCATAGCTATCAAGGTACATCTATACTGTACTTTTATCCCTCATACTTTATCTACCCATATTTTACCCAACATATTTGAAGATAAAATATTTATATATTTTAAATCATTTTAAACATGTATAAAACATTCATTCAACATCCATTTCAAATAAACAAACAACATCTATACACATAGCACGTATTTTATATAAAATACTTCATATCTATGTGTAAGATGAAAGTGACTACACACTCACCTGATTTAATGAAAATCGGGCAGCAATTCGTTTCCTAAAACGATCGTTTCTAATAAAACCGGAAGTTTTATTGAGAAACCGGGCTCTGCGAGGGTCGGGCTTCGAAACAAAAAAGATAAATTTTCCGGGCTTCTCGGGAACTTCGGAACGTATTTCGGGCTTCAAAAATGATACCGGGGCTTCGGGGGAAGTCAAAATGATAAAAAAGATGAAAAATGGGTGAAAAGTGACAAATTTCAGAATTCTACCCGGGAGGTCTCGCAGCCACCACTATATATAGCAGCGAGGGTTGGATCTGAAGCAAGGAGGGAGAGGCAGGTGTCTGCGAGGCTCGGACCAGCTAGCTGCTTCGGCGAGGCTCGGATGCGAGGAGGCTACGTGCCGGCTTCGGATTGGGCCAGCACCTCGGACACGGGGCAACAACAGCGATGCGCGTCGGAAGTCCATTGGACCGCACCCTTGGTCGAATCAGCATGCGACACGCGAGTAGGGCACGAGACAAGCATGCGAGGATCACGTGGCCATCACCATTCCTTGCGAATTTTCTCGAAAATTGTGCCCATTCTTGTAAAATCCATAACTTGCTCATGCGGGCTCCGTTTTTGTCGTTCTTTATATGCACGCGTAGGGAAAATTATGCTCTACAACTTTCGTTTACACTTCGTCGGCTAATTTTGACTTTAATTTTTATATTATTATTTTTAACAGACCGGGACAGGAAATCCGTTAAAAATTCATAACTTCTTCATCCGACGTCCGTTTTCGTCTGTCTTTTTACTATTGTGCTACTATTTACGAGACCTTCAATTCTCGTTTAGATGGTGTCGGCTAAAAATCACTCGATCTATAATTCGAGTTTTTAGCTGTCTACTGTTAAGCTGAAACTTCGAAAAATCATAACTTCCTCATACGAAGTCAGATTTGGGCGTTCTTTTTATACATACTCTCAGTTTAACGAACACTACGAGTTTCGTTTAGATCACTAAGGCTAAAAAGTAGTTTATCAAAAACTCACTTTTTACGACATTCGGCACCGTGCCGGTTTTGTCGCGAAACTTCGACAGGTCATAACTTATTCGTTATAACTCGGATTTCGACATTCTTTATATATCCGTAATCCTTGTCACGACCACTACAACTTTCTTAATAAATATCGGCTTTATCTAATATTTATTTTCGACGCTCATTTTTATTCTTAATTAATTAAACCCTAATAATTAAGCATAAAACACATAAAACACCTAATATTCACATAATTCCTTTTTATTTCTTCAAAATGAGTCACAAAGGTTAACCTAGACTATCATGTCAATATTAATGCCTAGCCTAGAAACACGGGCATTACAATTCTCTCCCCCTTAGAATGATTTCGTCCCCGGAATCACACATCAGCAAACAAATACTGGTAGCGACTCATCATGTCATTCTCCGTTTTCCACATGTGAGATTTGGCCCATTCGTATGTTTCCAACGCACAAGCACTAAATCGACCATCTTGCGTCACAACATTTTAGTCTTACGGTCAACGGTTGCCTCAGGTTCTTCAATTAACCTCTTGTTCTCATCCAACCTTAATTCAGAAATGAGAATTATGTCGGGCACATCTCACGTGAACTTCCTCAAATAACACACATGAAAGGTGTTATGAATACCCCCTAGTTCTTCTGGTAATTCTAGCTTGTAAGCTTGACTCCCGATCCTCTGAAGAACTTTAAACGGTCCAATAGACCTTGGACTCAACTTTCCCGAACCATGTAACATACCTATCTTAGTCGGAATCAATTTGGTATGACCTCTAGGGTCAGAATAACAATCATCTTCTTCGTCATTACCGAAACGAAGGTAATGAAATACTCAAACAATAACGGAATCAATTTCTAGCTTCTTGGTAACCTTGTGACTTTCCTTGATCCAAGTACGAGTCCTGTGCTTCCGGTAGTATAGGTCTCTACTACCATTCACACATACTCCTACTCGTCCCAAGTATTGTCTCACAGTTCACCAAGTCACCATACAAGAATTTCACATAGTCATTCAATTCATCAGATGACAAAACCAGGGTTTATATTATTTCTTAAAATAATTACACAGAGGTTCGAGTTTACCCTATACTATGCCTCTAATAGGCTACACCACAAGTTACTAACTGTATTGCTACTTTATATCTTGGCTTTGGGAATATAAGGTCCTTACTCCTAATCCCTTGTATTTCCATCTGCTTCATTAAGGATCATTTGGAATGCCTTTGGTTTTGGTTTTGGTGGAACATTGGGCATTGCTGCCTCTTTCTTCTTTGGGCAGTCTTTCAAAATGTGCCCTTCCTCGTTACATCGATAGCACATCCTCTTGTTGGACGGACACTCGTTGGCATAATGCCCAGTCTTCACACACTTGTAGCAGGTCACCTCTTCGCTACATTTCCCGAAGTGCTTCTTTTTGCACTTCTCGCACCATTTTGCTTCGCCTTCTCCTCCTCCAGACTTCGAGAATTTTCTTTTCTCGTTGGACCCTGAAGTCCTTTCAAACTTTCTTTTCTCACCAACTTCAATCTTGTTGGCGGCTCTTCCCTTAATCATATCTTCTACAGACTTGGCAGCCCAGATAGCTTCCTCCAAAGTAAGTGCCTGACGTACTAGCACCACATACTCCCATGGAAGTCCCTTTGCGTACCTGTCAATTTTTGCCAGCTCATCTGGGACAATACGCAAAGCAAACTCCATTTTGTCTGTGAAGTTATTCGTATACTCGTCAACGGTCATACTCCCCTTCTTCAATGTTAGAAATTGGTTTTCTAACTCAAGTACGTTTTGGGCCAAGCAGTACTTGCGCTTAAAGTGCACCAAGAACTCTACCCAAGTCAGCTGCAGTGGCTCATTAGGGCTTAGGGTTTTCCCCAGAGTGTTCCACCAACGAGCAGCACTACCCCTGAACTGACGTACTGCAAATGTGGTCTGTAACTTGCCTTGGCAACCACAAGTCATGAAAGCCAACTCCATTTCCGAGATCCAGTCCATTACTCCGACAGGATCTTCTTTTCCAGTGAAGGTTGATGGCTTGCAAGTCATAAAGTCCTTATACTTGCACCCATTTATCTCCACTCTATCCTCGTGGTTATTTCTCCCAACCACAAGCGGTTCACTATGACCAACCGATCTGTTGTTGTTCCCTTCTTCAGATCGATCGTCATTTAATTCACGTTGTTCAACAGGAACTGAAGGTTCATCCCTGTTGTTCAGCAACATTTGCCTCAATTCCTCCCTTTGTTCAGCCAACATGGTCTGAATCATAGTTCGTACTCCAGCCATGGTGATGGGTTTGGGTGCAGCTCCTACTATAGGCACCTGTTCCACCACTTGGGGTTGAGGTTGTTGGTTTCTGTTTGCATTTCCCGCTCCACTTCGGGTTCTTGCCATTATAATCTATACGCCAAATTAGGTGAATTTAAACCTTTATCCACGACAGGTATTTAAATTCTCTTTTATCACTCCGAAACGTTACATGTTGGTTCTAATATCGTAATCGTACGCTTAGAAACCTACACACATAAGGTTTCCAGATCCGGTCGGCAACAGACCATAGATCCGAACAAATAATATCATATATGGCAAACATATAACATTTAGCACATAAAAGCATTTTAGGCATCTTTCCTAAAATAAACTAGTGCTTGTGTCTAAAACATGGTAGACACTCATCTCACAATCATCACTTAGCATTCTAAGTTTAAGTCTAGAAATCCTACAAATTCCTAGTTTGCTTAAACTAATGCTCTGATACCAACTGTGACATCCCCTAATTTCTCGGCCAGAAAAGACCGATTTATTTTATGCTTTTCAAAATACAATCAGAGAAATCTTTTTAAAAGATGTTGCGGAATTGGTCCCCAAAACAAAACATGATAAAAGTTTGTCAAAACCTTTCTTTAAGAAATATATAATTTCCTTTTATATCAAAACCTCGGGATGTCATGTTCCGATACAGATCAAAAGCATAAACAAGATATTATAAGCATTACAACAGTTATTTATAACTACTGGCCTATAATCCAAAAATCACTCATCATCATCATCCGACTATGCTCGGGGTCCACTACCTGTAATATAAAAAGCTGAGTGGGTCAGGCTTGGAAGCCTGGTGAGCATATAGGGTTTTCAACCCATAATAAATAAATTTATTATACTTCAACATCAATCAATCAACCAAATTAACCCTATTTACCCATTCCCGTTATCCTCAGCTTCTGTCCCTAAAACAACTATCACAAGGGGCCTAGCCTAAGGATTTTCATTAGGGGTGACAACATTGCTTCGGGGGTTCCTCAACAATTTATGTCAAATAAGGCAACCAGTGGGGTGACAACACTGCTTTCCTCAGCAATTTATGTCAAACAAGACAACCTAACACAAAACAACCAATAAGGTGACAACATTGCTTTCTTCAGCAATTTATGTCAAATAAAACAACCGATAGGGTGACAACATTGCTTTCCTCCGCAATTTATGTCAAATAAGGCAAACATCGGGGTGACAACATTGCTTTTCCCTCAGCAATTTATGTCAAATAAAACAACCAATGTGGTGACAACACTGCTTTCCTCAGCAATTTATGTCAAATAAAACAAACATCGGGGTGACAACATTGCTTTCCCTCAGCAATTTATGTCAAATAGGCACGAAGTCACATCGTCGCCAAGGTTCATACAACAGGAACTAAGTCCATAGCTACCAACGTACTAAATCCATAGCTACCAACGTACATCTATATTGTACTAAATTCATAGCTACCAACGTACATCTATACTGTACTTTTATCCCTCATACTTTATCTACCCATGTTTTACCCAACATATTTGAAGATAAAATATTTATACATTTTAAATCATTTTAAACATGTATAAAACATTCATTCAACATCCATTTCAAATAAACAAACAACATATATACACATAGCACGTATTTTATATAAAATACTTCATATCTATGTGTAAGATGAAAGTGACTACACACTCACCTGATTTAATGAAAATCGGGCAGCAATTCGTTTCCTAAAACGATCGTTTCTAATAAAACCGGGAGTTTTATTGAGAAACTGGGCTCTGTGAGGGTCGGGCTTCAAAACCGAAAAGATAAATTTTCCGGGCTTCTCGGGAACTTCGGAACGTATTTCGGGCTTCAAAAATGATACCGGGGCTTCGGGGGAAGTCAAAATGATAAAAAAGATGAAAAATGGGTGAAAAGTGACAAATTTCGGAATTCTACCCGGGAGGTCTCGCAGCCACCACTATATATAGCAGCGAGGGTTGGATCCGAAGCAAGGAGGGAGAGGCAGGTGTCTACGAGGCTCGGACCAGCTGGCTGCTTCGGCGAGGCTCGGATGCGAGGAGGCTACGTGAGGGCTTCAGATTGGGCCAGCACCTCGGACACGGGGCAACAGAAGCGATGCGCGTCGGAAGTCCATTGGACCGCACCCTCGGTCGAATCAGCATGCAACACGCGAGTCGGGCACGAGACAAGCATGTGAGGATCACGTGGCCATCACCATTCCTTGCGAATTTTCTCGAAAATTGTGCCCATTCTTGTAAAATCCATAACTTTCTCATACGGGCTCCGTTTTTGACGTTCTTTATATGCACGCGTAGGGAAAATTATGCTCTACAACTTTCGTTTAGACTTCGTCGGCTAATTTTGACTTTAATTTTTATATTATTATTTTTCAACAGACCGGGACAGGAAATCCGTTAAAAATTCATAACTTCTTCATTCGACGTCCGTTTTCGTCTGTATTTTTACCGTTGTGCTACTATTTACGAGACCTTCAATTCTCGTTTAGATCGTGTCGGCTAAAAATCACTCGATCTAAAATTCGAGTTTTTAGCTGTCTACTGTTAAGCTGAAACTTGGAAAAATCATAACTTCCTCATACAAAGTCAGATTTGGGCGTTCTTTTTATACCTACTCTCGGTTTAACGAATACTATGAGTTTCATTTAGATCACTAAGGCTAAAAAGTAGTTTATCAAAAACTCACTTTTTACGACATTCGGCACCGTACCGGTTTTGTCGCGAAACTTCGACAGGTCATAACTTATTCGTTATAACTCGGATTTCGGCATTCTTTATATATTCGTACTCCTTGTCACGACCACTACAACTTTCTTAATAAATATCGGCTTTATCTAATATTTATTTTCGACGCTCATTTTTATTCTTAATTAATTAAACCCTAATAATTAAGCATAAAACACATAAAACACCTAATATTCACATAATTCCTTTTCATGTCTTCAAAATGAGTCACAAAGGTTAACCTAGACTATCATGTCAATATTAATGCCTGGCCTAGAAACACGGGCATTACACTACTATACACAAGCTCTTAGAAAATAGATTGAAAGATCACATTAACTTTAATTCGAATATTCTGTAACGCCCGTAGATCCGGGCTAGTCAATTTAGAGACGATAAGCATCAAAAATGACTTTTTGATGGAAGATTATTTTGAAGGATTAATCTTAACTAAGGTATAGTATATGTTACAAGAATTCCGTACATATAAAGAACGTCGAAATCCGAGTTATAACGAAGAAGTTATGACCTGTCGAAGTTTCGCGACAGAACCGACACGACACAGCGCGACGTAAATAGTGAATTTACGTTAGAGCGATATTTGGCCTTAGCGAACTAAATGAAAGTCGTAGAATACGTTAAACCGAAAGCGTGCATAAAAAGAACGTCTAAATCTGACTTCGTATGAGGAAGTTACGATTTTTCGAAGTTTCAGCATTAGCAGTATGCAGCCCGAAGTTCGAATATGAGATCGAGTGACTTCTAGCCAAAACGATCTAAACGAGAATCGAAGATCTCATCGATAATAGTCCAACGGTAAAAAGACAGACGAAAACGGACGTCAGACGAAGAAGTTATGGATTTCTAACGGAGTTTTCCTGTCCCGGCATACTAAAAATAATATAATAAAAATATAATAAAAATAAATTCAAAATTAGCCGATGAAGTCTAAAAGAGAGTTGTAGAGCATAATCTCACCTACGCGTGGATATAAAGAACGTCGTAAACGGAGTTCGTATGCGAAAGTTATGAATTTCTGAAGTTCGGGGCGTGAAACCGCAAAACTGTCAGAGTTCACGACGTGAATACAGTGTTCACGACGTGAACTCAGTATTTATGACTTCTGGAGCCTGACAGACGCAAGTGGCGATGACGCACCTGATGACTATTGAACTCACGACGTGAATATTTGAGATTCACGACGTGAATCCAGAAAAATGGCCCTATAAATAGAAATCAAGGGTCAGCCGATTTTGGTTGCTCCGTCTCTTCTCTCTCACTCCCGATACTCTCTCTAAGCCCTATTTTAACACCCCGAAGCCCCGGTATCATCCCGAGACCCGAAGCGAGTCCCGAAGCCCGAAGATCCCGAGAAGAAAAGAGTTTCCGAGCCGAAGATCTGCCCGCGAGAAGTCCGGTGTGTGAAGAGATCACAGTTTCACCGAAGGATACTACTTCTACAAGCCGTAGTGCTGCCCGATCATCTTCTGATCAAGTGAGTGTGTAGTCACTTTCTTCTAACACATAAATATTAAGTATTTGCTATGAAATACGTGCTATGTGTATAATATATTGTTGTTTATTTGAGATGATTGTGGAATGGATGAATTATATAAGTTTTAATGAGTTAAACTATATATGTATTTTGTATCTAAAAATATGTTGGTTAGAACATGGGTAGATGAGGTTGTTGGTAGGTGATAAAAGATGGGTTGGACCATGAGATAAAAGGATAAAGAGATAAACTTGTTTTAGATCTGGATGTATGGATCAGATCAGGAGGTTACTTTTAGATCCGAGAGTATGGATCAGATCAAGAGGTTAGTTTTAGATCCGGGAATATGGATTAGGTAATGAGGCAAATTTAAGATCCGGGAGTACGGATTATGTATTTTTGAATTACGTGTTCATTCGATAAGGTATCATGTGTATAGTCCCTTTTAGGAACGTGATTTTAATAAGAGTATTGATTAAAGTATGAAATATACATATGTATGTGAAGTATTTGTTATTGTCCAAAATACGTGTTAGATATATTTGATGGTATACAACGTGCGACTCAGATATGGTTCAATATGTGTTAAGATGTGTATATATGATATTATTACTTAAAACCTTGTGTTAAGTATACACTAGTTGGCGTTGCCTAAACGGAGATAGTATCAAAAATTGATTATAGGCATTGTAGGCTTGCCTAGTGATGGGTTAAGACTTAAATAGGGATGTTTAGTTCAATTAAGATTGGACTTTGGGTAGTCTCTTATTAAGAGTACGTGTGGGGTGAGATTGATGATCGGTGGAGTACGTCCTACGTACAGAAGTACATTTTATGTACGAAGTCCTTTTCAAAGCTCTGTGTCTTGGGTGCTGCTTGTGCCAGGGTACTATTATGTTCTCGGGTACGAGACTTTCGCATACCAGAGTACTATAATGTGTCAGAAGTACTATCATGTACAAAGTCTTTTTGATAATTTTATGTGTCGGTTACGGGAGCGTACGGGAGTACTCTAGTAGTATTTCCCCATACTTTTATTTTGAGAGAGCTTTGGAGTCAGCGTTTCTTTTATGAAGTGATCAACCGAGCTTCATATGTCAGCGTTTTCTTTCACGAAGTAATTAAGGGAACTTCGTAGACTGCCTAATAAAGTGTGTCGGTAATAGACCACTGCTAGGTATGTCTGGTGTTATATTGCTGGATAGGGTGCGTCTGGGGGTGTAATACCTCATGTATCCAGGCCACTGCTAGGCAAAGTTCGATGCTGGATAGGGAGAGTCTGGAGGTATAATACCTCATGATAGACGGACCACGCCTAGGCATTGTTATCTAGATAACTATCCCTGACTTAATTGTCTTGTGGTTCTTTCTTTTACGAACGAAGGTTCGTGGTGAAACTTATTCCATTCCCCTCATTTGATGTCTTTATTGATCCTCGTTTGCTGCCAGGGAATTTCCGAAGCAGCTTCGTCAGTTGTTGTTCATATCGATTCCTTAGGCTAGATCTCGTAAGATCATTGTATAGGGTCAGTGTGTGGGGATCGACGGGATGGGATAGATTGTTTAGAAATATGATTTATATGTGTTAATAATATTAGTGGTTTTGCAGGATCGAGATATACATTATTATCACGTGGTTTGAACTAAGAGCTTTCGTACTCTGTGTTCCTTAGGTGATTGAGTTCACCAGGGATATTTGAACTAAGTGTTCACTAGATGTTTTGAACTATGTGTTCGTCAGGGATAATTGAACTAAGTGTTCATTAGGTGTTTTTGAAGTAAGTGTTCATTAGGTGTTTTTGAACTAGGTGTTCATTAGGTATTATTGAACGGAGTGTGTTCAATGGGTGTTCTTGAACTAGGTGTTCATTAATTATTTTGAACTGCGTGTTCAGCAGAGGTGATCTAAGAACCATGGCAGCACTAGACTTTGTGCCAATTCCTTAGGGCAATTCTTAGGAATGAATGGGAGAAGGGTAATCGGTTCTTAAGGTAAATCTTTATGAAATAAAGGAAGATAATGGGGGTGGGTAATTGGATTGATTGTTTGATAATTAAATATAATAATTATATTATTGTGGGTTGAAAACCCTATATGCTCACCAGGCTCCTAAGCCTGACCCTCTCAGTTTTCTTTATATTACAGGTTATGGCACGAGAGCATAAGTTAGCTGACATAACGAGAGATTTTGGATTATAGGCCAGTAGTTATGAATAACTGTTGTAAGGTCTATTTTGTTCTGTTTATGCTTTTTGTCTGTATTGAACATGACATCCCGAGATTTTGTTATATAATGAAAATACATTTCTTTAAAGGAATGCTTTGATAAATTCTTATCATATTTTTGTTTTGGGAACAAATTCCGCAACTGTTTTCTTTAAAAGATTACTCTGATTTTAAAAACAAAGCATAAACAAATCGGTCTTTTCTGGCCGTGAAATTGGGGATGTCACATATTCCCTACAATGTTAAATACTTCTCACAAGCTCGGAAACGTAAAAATGTGCAATTTTAGTTTACAACGAAGTTAATCACATCACATAACCAATTCGATGTGTGTCACCTAACATCAATTCTTAAAACAATTATGGATTTTACAAATCGAATAACAAGAATGAACTAACCCTAATTCAAGCGGCCAATATGAACCAGCTTAAAAATAACAAAACTAAAATGGGTAGAAAGAATAACAACATAACATCAAATCATATAATTAACAAGATATAAATGGAGTCAAACTACAAAACCGGATGTGTTAATTCAACTTCAAAAATAATATACTAAAAACAACCTAATCGACAATCGTATTATAATAGTGTAATTGTTGGAAAAACATGATCATAATTTGTGCTTCTGCAATAGTTTCTTCAACACTTTTTAGGCTGATTGAACTCATTAATGAGCTTATCGAATAATATATCTTATTTGTCTAGCACTTAAACAAGCTTTTTAACCAAGTTACAAAATCATCTAATTAAAACAAGTTCCTTAATTGGAACTAATTCACCATATAACTACCGAACAAGTTGTGACATCCCCTATTTTTCAGAACCAAAAAAACAATTCTCTATGATTTTGAAATTCATAACATCTTTATTTGTAGAAAATCCCGGTACATTAAAACATTTGAGTATAAATGATTGTATCAAAATAATACAAACTCTAAGGATGTGATAATCGATACACAACATATGTTACAGCGTAAAGACCTAGCGATCCTGAACACTATGACAAGTCTTCTCTTCAATCACTCAGCAACATATTCAAGTCTTCAACAGTCTTAACACCGCTACATGTGATGTATATAAAACGAGTCGGTAAAGTTGGGGAACCTAGTGAGATACATATGGTTTTCAATCCCATAATATTTTAATGATAATAAATCATATATCTCATACCTGAAAAACAACTGTTATCATCAACACAAATATATCATATCTATAAAACAATCTACCTCATACCGTCGATTCTCACATATTGATCCTATACACTGATCTTACGAGATCTGTTCCGATGGATCACTATAACAACGAATTGGCTATACTGCTTCAGTGATTCCCTGACAACAAGAGAGGATCAAGTAAGACAACAAATGATGGGAAATGGAGTACGCGAATGAACCATTGTTCATTTACGCCACAAAATAGTTAAGTCAGGGGTGGTCATCTATACTTTGTTAGATGACTTAGACATGCCTAGCAGTGGGATGATCACAAGTATTATTGAACATTTTTATACCCTCAGACGCACCCTATCTGGCTGTCTAGATGGCTCAGACATACCTAGCAGTGGTATGATACAAATACACCATATTTGGTAGTCTATGAAGCTCGTCCAATCACTTCAAAGCTCATCTGATCACTTTGTAAATTGAAACGATAACTCACGAAGCTCATCTAAAAATAAGAGAAGGGGGTATACTAATATATCACTCCTATACGCACTCGTACCCCACCATATCACAAGTGAACAGAGTTCAACTATGTGTTCTAATCTCTCACACACCCTAAATATGATGTTACACAATACCCAAACTTAATTGAATTAAACATCTCTTTGGGTCTTAATCTATAAATCGAGAAGATTACTATACCCGTAATCAACACATATTTTGTGTCTATGTAATACCAATACATTATATAACTAATACCCTTTCAATTTGACTTAAACTAAATGTCCTTGACAAACCATAGTTTGTAACTAGACTAGTTCCATATTCATCGTCAATAGAGTCTTCACGATATCATCCCAATACTATTATCCAAACATTAGGTAAAAATATAATGTTTATAATCAACTTCTAATACCAACTCTATGTAGACAACATTATCCTAAATTAGTGTATATATTCAATACATAGTATTAGGTATTAAGGTACATTTATCTTCTCAGTAATAATACTTCTATTATTATTATCATGTAATAATATCATATATACATCTTAACACATATAGAACCATATCTGGTTCACACAACGTGTATCACCAAATATACCTCAAACACATATTCCAGTCAATAAGCATATAATTCACATTAAAACTTTCAATAGATATTTAATACTTGTATTAAATAATGTTCACAAAAGTAACTATGCATTCACCTAATTAAGGTGGAAGATCCTCGAGAAAGCTAGCTCTTCAACTAATACTTTAACGTATCCCTAAATATGAATGTTGTAATGCTTCAGTATTCGTTTGTATTATAGGCTTATAAATTATTTCTGGATTCTTCAATACCCAAGAAATATTTCAACTTCTATCAAATAAGGAACAAGCAGGTAAGATTATATCGGACGAAAATCCACTTTAAACACCTCACTAGATCTAGCCTAGACATCACACTCGTAATTTGATCAATAAATATTATGAATTGGAATCACTGACAAATGTTATTTATAAATTCATAATAACGACTATGAATATAAATATAAGTTACACTTAAAGCATAATAAGTGCAGCTTAACTTACATACTTTCTAGCAAAAAGTGAGAAAATTGGCAGGTAGAACTTTGACTCTGAACACTTCTATTTGGCAGGATATTTGACGCCTCAGAGCCTTGCCAAAGTACTCCAAAAATCTAGGAAGATCGGTCTTAAAGGAGGGGGGAGAAACTAGAGAGAAATGGTGAAGAAATTGTGTGAGAATGAGCAATTCTCGAGCATCTATTTATTGTTGGGTTTTAGTTCAAAAATAGTTTCATAAACCTAAAAATATGGAACGGAAGACTTTAATTTTTGAAATAACATAAACATTTTATACCCACCAAGGATCTTCTTGCAGGTTATAGAAAGATTAAACACCAACCAAAGGAAGGATGAAGAAATAACAACCTTTGTAGTTCTTTGGGTCCTCTTGGGAGGCTTGGAAGTTGATGAAGAATGTGGAACCTTTGAGACACCAACAATGACTCAACTTGATGTAGATGCTAGTCCAAAACTCTTAAACCCTTAAGTTTTAAGTTCATAACCAATATGAATTTAAAGAGGGCATGAAGATTCAAGTGTTCTTCAAGTTTTCTAACCAAAACTAGAGAGAAAGATAGGGAGATAAGAGGTTTCAGCCATATGCCTCAAGGAAGGAATGAGCACTCTTGTCAAATGTAAGCCCTCTTATTTATATGCATAAAGTGAAGTTATTAACCATTAGTCCTTAGCACTTTAAGCAAACTTGTCCCCATTGTCATAAGCATTCTCTCATTCCCTTAAAGCATGATTAGACAAGTCATACACTTCTTCTTTTTATGCATATATCGAAAATTGCATAAAGAAGAATAAAGAAAGTCAAACTTTTATAAACTCTTTTATAAAATATAAACCTTGTCTTTTAGGAAAAAGACAAAAGGATTCAACTAGTCCAAAAGTTTGCACATGACTTATAAATCATACCATATGATATATATTAAGCTACTTGCTAATGGAATTTATTATTTCCATGAAATAAATAATTTCCAAATTAATTCTAAAGTAGTGTATTCTTATTTTGTAGTAGATTTTAATTATGTTTTGCTTGGACCTTATTCCAACAAAACTTTCCCTTCATTCCATAATGAAGTCAAAATCCAATAATAATTCGTAATTATTTATATATGTTTAGAAATTAACATATTATGTAGCTCTTTCCATAAAGATCTTTTCTAAACTGATTGTCTCATATACATTCTCTTAGTTCTTCTAAAGTACTCTTAGAATGCTCTTTTAGTCATCCAGTGACTTAACTATGTATTCAATTAGTATCCTATGACATGCTTACAACATGATCAAATACCATGTCCTATGCATAATATGGCGTAAATGATGAATTCATTTGCCAAGCAAATAGAATATAAATCATTTCATCTAGTTTAAGCCTATGAGTTATTTACTTTTGAGGCTAACTCAAAATGGTGCCATATAACAGTGCCAAGAATTCTCCAAAAGAATCTTGTGTCTTGATCCCTTTCAAGATATTGCCAATATATGTATAAGGACATGAAACTTTTAACATTCATTTATCTATCCCTAATAGATTTTATATTCCAAGAATATATATTTTCCTTCCTAAGTCTTTCATTTTTGAAACACTTTCCGAGTCATGGTGAAAATGACCTTGCTTCGTCTGAATGTGATTTCAAATGATTAAGTATGTCTCACTCATATAAGATTAGAAATTTCACTATGCTCCCATTAGTTCTTAGTAAACACACATGTTCTATTCATTTTGATATATAAAAACATACCTTGTGATTTTACATAAAATGATGATTGCAACATTGATATGTTTGCTTTATATCCACAAGTGAATCTCAAGCTCTACACATTTTTTTAGGATAACATGGATTAAGAAAACCTCCAGGCTAACCTATATAGATATCTTCCAGTAGATGTCTATTAAGAAAATCGGTCTTTCTTGAAATTTATTTACTATATCTCATATTAAGAATATGAATTTATAGTAAATAATATCCTTATTGATCTAGTCATAGCTACTTGTGAAAAAGGTTTGATCACAGTCAATGTCATGAGTATGATGAGGACCATAGTCAATGACATGAGTATGAGAAAATCCTTTTACTAAAAGTCTTGCTTTAAATGTGTATGGTTATCCATGTAACTTATTCTTTCCAGAAGAATCATTTAATCCTTCTAGCCTTGCTATAGGGAGAAATTTTAATCAAGCTCATACTTGATTCTCATACATGGATTACATCTCATGTTCATGACTCTAAGTCATTTATTAGATTCGAGATCTGACATAGCATCTTGGTATTTGATGGTTTTCCAGAAACCATCAATAAAATATCATCAATGAGAGATTCCACATTTCTCAAGTCATAGATGAATTCTACCATTAATGCGAACAATTTGTGTTTGTGAATAACTATTATTCAATTTTAACAATCCTTGTGAAAACTAGTTCCAACTATTACTACATAAGGTTATGGTTCTTGAGCTGCTTCAAGTTCCATGTACCTCCCACTCGCTTTGTCATTAGAAGCTTGCTTTCTACTAACTTAGATTTCAGAAGAATAATAGGACTTATTCTTGGTGGGTTTGCATATAATAATCTAAGCCGCATTTAGAGTATTATACAAATATGTGTTTAGTAGATTTTGGATTCAGAAGCTTTAGTCCAACATTGGCTTTAAATCCACAAAACATTGAGTAAGATGAGGATGGAGCCTTTCCATACTTAATCTTAAAAAATGTTTAATCTACTTATTAGTTGCTATTTGTATTCAGGATACAATTAATAGTGATTGAAGTATTATCCCAAAAAGATTTAAATGAGGATATTTCTACTGACTATAAAGTAAATCATACCAAGTAAGATTTAATTCATCCTTTATTATCATTAAGGCCTTAGATGGTTCTTACCGGTTTGTATCTCAACTTTTTGAAACCTTCAACAAATATTTCACAATTATGTTTTACCACGTAAAATATAATTAAAACTACTATAGTTGTTAACAAAGTTGATTTGGTATCTTGTGCTTAATCTCAGACATTCATTAGAAAGGAAGTAATACACCAAAGTGTATAGTTCCTTAGTTATTTTCTCTAAACCTTAGTGAAAATATCATTAGGAATCATTTACATATAAATAAGGTTCACATATGTCAAATAAACTACATTATTTGACTTCAAAGATCCCTTTCTTGAAGTTAGAATATGTGAATACCATTTATATAATAAAGATAACAATGTCAAAGATGAGTTTGATTTAAAATAAGTTTAAGTCAAAAGTGTTTTGCATATAGAACTTAATTTTATTTATAAAATGTTGATATTTACTTCATAATTCTATTAAGAGATCTAGTCTCACAAATAGAAATTAATCATTTCAGAATATGAATATTATCGTTATGAAAAACGATTGAGTAAATGATCAAACATTTGAATAACTGAGACATAAACTTAGACATGCTAAATTAAAACATACTTTGTTCCAAAAAAAATATTGGTTTACATTACAAGTAATTTATGTTCTAAGCATAAATAATGAACTAAACTCCGAGAGTGTAGTTCCACTTGATTATGCTCAGCTTGGTTACTCTTCAATAAATATTTACAATCCATTTACAAATATTAGATTAATATTTAAGTACTAAGTACCTAAGTGTTATATGAAAAGTATGAGTTCTATCTAGCAGATACTAGAAGTACTAGTCTCTTCAAGACTTTCTTTCCAAATGAGAGGAGTAGATCCTCTTCCAGTGTCCAATTTTTTCACAAAAGAAACAAGATCCATCTATGTGGGCTTTAGTAGATTTCTTGGGCTTAAAGGTGTTCAGTCCATAAAGCATGGGCCTCATGGATCACACAAGGTGATTCTTTTAGCCTTGCATTATTCCATTGTTTAAACTAGCTTTAAATAAAATATCACCGTATTTGTTGGAATATTGCTAACCTGTTATATCATCAGATATATGTTTAAATTATTCAAGACTTCCTAGAAGTCATGAATAACTATTCCTAGCTTGATGTTAGAAGCATCTTAAGCATCACGGTGATGCCTTTACTAGGTATCATGTTCAGGTTCATTACTCAAAGCAAATAGTTTAGGACTAAGATTTTTAAGTGTATACAATTTCATATCTCTTATGAGATTGTCTCATAAGACATGAACCCATTCATTGAAGTTGTATCTATTGAATGTTATTGTTTCATTAAGTCATTAAAGACAATGGCAATTCATGATAATGAGAATGGATTATTTAACTACAAAATTTTAACAAAATTCATTTATTATTTTCAATATTTAATCTTTAATAATTAATACCCTTTTAGTTTCCAAAAACATTAATTATCAAAGTTTAGGATCCAAGTTACAAAACAAATAAATTGTTAGATATCCTTTATCCCATCCATTTGAATTCAACTCAGTAGATATCGATTATCAATTATATCTTACTATATAATTCCTAGATTTAGGGGATCGCTAATAACAAATTTAATTAGACATGTTTGATCTCATCTATGTCTCAGAACTCTCTTGCTTAGGTATCATTTATCACAAAAGATTTCCGATCAAATCGTCCAATTTGAAAAACTTGTGTAACTAGCCTATAACTTGGTTATAGAAATCGCAAAGACACCCCGGCCATCAAAAGACAACATTAAGCGGTTAGGTATCATTTATCCCACTAGTGCATACAAGAGACGTGCGGGTGTTTTTCAAAAGGATTGCATAGATTTGAGGTTTGTAAAAAGGGTCTTTATATGTTATATAATTCTAGTTTAAAAACATATGATATCATGGTTATTACATGCATATAATAAATCATGGTATCAATTTTCAAAAGAAAATCACTTTTAAAGGTTCTACATAAAAAGCTAGTTTTTTATATAATTTGTCGCGATTCAATTTAATAACCGGTATTGCATTTGAATATTTTATATCTTTAATAAAACTTCATTTTATTACTTATATATTTAGAGTTTGTATAAGTTACAAAAATCACCATTTTAAAACTTATAATTGAGTATATCAAAATTTGTCGTTATTAACTATTTTATAAAACCGGGTTTTTATTTTTAAAATAATAACTTGTTACATCTTATGTCCAATTTTGAAAAACCAAACTCTATATGATGTTTATTTTGTCCAAAATTATTTTAGCATGTGAAAAACTAATTTATCAACCACACATAATAATTGCATAAAATAAACAACACAAAACATGCATAAAAAGATATGTGCATAAACATAACCATCTAATGACATTTTGTGAGCCAACACAAAAATGCCATGTAACACCGTAAATTTTCACACAAAATTTTCATTTTTAAAATCACTTAAATCTCATTAACACATTTCACAAAATCCCCAATTGTCAAATTATTAGAAACACATATTCATAATTGTTTGAATAAAATCCAGGATCCTCAAAATCATAACTCCATCTTGTGTGTACAATCAAGTCGGCGCCTTCCCGCGATCCTGAGAAGTTCCTGAAACACATATCACATAACACGGTAAGCACGAAGCTTAGTGAGTTTCCCGAAATACCACACATATCTCATTAGTCTCTCATAGCTATAACTCAATTAGGACCCTCCGGTCAATGTGTCTCGGTGGGACCCTCCGGTCCCACAACTCGGGTGGACCCTCCGGTCCTAACTCGGTAAAGCATAGCATAATCTCAAAGGCAGAATACATAACATATCACATAGCTCAGTATAAGCACATATAATCAACATATACACTGAATAGTATAGCAACATAAGTCACAAAGACAGTATGCATGATAACGCATATCATAGTATTACAAATAAGACCATCCGGTTAATAATATAATAAGACCCTCCGGTAAATAGTGAAGACCCTCCAGTCTCACAGCTCAGGTTGGACCCTCCGGTCCTGTATCTCAATGAAGACTCTCCGGTCACAGAGTAATTACCACTCAGGTAAGTATAGTGAGAAGAGTCACCTCGTAAGTAAGCTAGGAAAACGTGTACCCCTCGAACCGTCTAATCCCCGCCTACATGTAACAAGCATCTCTAATTAACACTTAAAATCACAACTCTAAATAAACTCATGCTAGCCCCTCTCTAACTCTTGGTAAGGGTAAAAGAGCATTCTACCCCTCCATGGTCCCCATTACTCATGTTTGACCAAACCCTAGAGTCAACAGAAGTCAACACTCAAGTCAACAGTACATGTTGACCCAACTCGTCGAGTACATCTATGCAACTCGTCGAGTCCCCTTGTTTCCTCAGAAACCTCATGAAAGTCCAACTCAACTCGTCGAGTTGACCCGTCAACTCGCCGAGTTACATCATGTTCAGACTCATCAGGACAAACCCTAACCGACTCGTCGAGTCGGCTCATCGACTCGTCGAGTCCCTTTAGTCCAAATCCTCATTCAGACGTTTTAAGGCAGAAAAGCTACTCCATACTCTGGATCTATCCTCCTAAGGCTCGAATACCACGTAAAGCTTGCAGCTTTACGTTCATGCATGGCATATTGGCTCAATAATGCCAATACAAACTCTAACAAGGGTTTGGTGCTCAAAAGCTTGCCTCTAGCTCCATAAAGCTTGGGTCTTTGGGCTCACAAGACCCCTTATAATCCAGATATGAGGTTTTAACCTCAAGATATGCTCAAGGGACTCAATAACACAAGATGGATGGGGAAAAGTCCTAGAAACTCCCCAAACCAAGATCTCACAAGTAAAATGATCAAGATAGCATCTTTTTACCTCAAACAGAAGCTATCCACAAAGAACCTCTAGATTCAAACGTCCCTACATGCTCCAAGCCTTGATGTTCCCTACTTCTTCTCTCAAAGTGCACCAAAATGCCCAAGATAGCCTCTCCTTCTCACACTGCAAGCTAATACTCGATTAGGGTTCTTCACAAAGCTCAAAGGTGATAAGGGAGGCGGAAATGAAGGCTTAAGGCCCTTTAAATAGGACACAAACCCAGAAAATTAGGGTTTCACCAAACAGCTCCAACTCATCGAGTTGGTCTCTCAACTCGTCGTGTTGGTCACTAAACCCACGTGGCCAAAAACGACTCCACTCGCCGACTTGGGCATCCAACTCGTTGAGTTGCTCTGTCATAATGAATATAATTTGCTTATATATGATACCTGAAATTTTGGGATGTTACAATTCTCCCCCACTTGAATTAGATTTCGCCCTCGAAATCGCTCCGTAACAACACATAGATCGATCCTAAAAACCCGAGAAGCATCACCGAAAGAATCTCATATCATACAAAAATTTCCCTCCAAAGACACCTGAACCCAATCAGGAACTCCCAATCCTGAAAAAGGACAGACTCCTCTGCCTCTGCAGTACTCGTTCTGACTCTCCGGAACCTGAAAACTCTAGTGTTCTGTCTTCCTGCCAGACCGACCTTGCAAGATATCATCATGTTAATCGCTCATCGAATAACAGGCCCTGATAACACACTTCCAACTCTGATTCTCTTGTTGCTACTGATGGAAACAAGTCGTTGACCAATAATTGGCTACCGATCACTCATACCAGATATACTAATCGATCCAGATCGTAGCTCAAAAGGAATGGAAAGGTCACTTCTCACCAGGGACCCACCACCTGTACTGCTATCAGAACCCATCTGAAAAATGAACCTCAATACTCTGTCCTCAGACACAATAAAATGATCATGCCCGCTTAGAACTATCCTCTGACATCTATACTCATAAGCCCCAGCTTCCTCACAAATACCCCCTCCATCACCGAACACAAGGTCAGCTCCCGACCCAACAGTGGAACTTCCAAACGCTACCAATTGCACACACAATAAATCGACTTCACAAACTTCCTTCTCACAATAGCTATCTCTGCCCATCATTTGACACACCAGTCACGAAGTTAGCTTTACCCCGAGCGAATATTACAATCTCATCTGAAGTCACTTCACCTCCGAACTCTGTCGTCTACCACTCGCTAGCTCCATGCGTCTCGTGGTCCTTCTCCAACCAACAAACTGGCCTACACAGGTCTAAAATGTCAAATGGAAACCATTACCTCTCAAAATGGAATCCATCCGAAAATCCAGAATCTCATCCTGCCTACTCATTACACAAATAAGGCCAAACTCAAGCTTAGGAGTCTGATTCAACAGAAAAAAATTGGAACCACTCATCTCCAATCTGATACTTAACTCACGCCCCGTGATCCACAGATCTATGCGTAAACCACTTCTCCAATCAGGATGTAACGATTCCCGACCCTCACGAAGACCCCAGTCTCGCCCCTGGTCTGGCCTCCAGTTTCCCAAAGGCCTAATTGGTAAGGCTACCCAGGCCTAAGTGCTCATCTGCGTTATGCTCTGACTAGTGACTACTACAACTCCCCGTAGTTACAACATTTTTCCTTATTGACTAATGAGTGCTACGGCTCCCCGTAGTCTTAAGACACTACCTCACTAACCCGTGAATGCTACGGCCCCCCGCAAGCTCACGACACTCTCTCGCCGACTTGTGAAAGCTACGGCTCCCCGCAGGCTTACGACACACTCTCTCCCTGTCTCTTGAATGCTACGGCTCCCCGCAGGCTTACGATACACTTCCTCGCTGACTCGTGAATGTTATGGTTCCCCGCAGGCTTACGACACACTTCCTCACTGACTAGTGAAAGCTACTCCTCGCAGTTTCACAATACTCTCTCACTCGCAGTGGGCTCCCACGGTTTTTCCCTGACAGTCCCAAGTGATTACTCTCACTCGGATCCACCCGCTCTCTCATCACCCCACAATCTCATCCTCGAGTCATCACCCCACTGAGTTCACTAACTCATGCTCCGTGGTCCAATCATAGATAGGTACACACACCCACCCAGATTAAGCATCACTACTCCTGATGACAATTGTCGCAACCAAATACTTTTTCTCCCTACAATTCACATTCTTGGATAATCCCATTCGACGACAATTAGCTGAAGGGCTCCCACTGGAACAATAGTCACTCGGTACTCCACTTTCCATCTCACAAACTCAAGTCTCAAAAAAATCCAAAAATTTAGGGCATCATACTCGGATACCTCGGTACACCATCACAGAACCTCACGATGTCTTGCCTCAACCACTGATCTTCCATTCACGGCATCATACTCGGATACCGCAATGCACCCTTTCAGGATCTCACAATGTCTTGCCTCAACCACTGATCTTCCTCTCGCACAAATCGTAACCTTGAAATACTCCAACTCACAATTTGAAACACGGAGGAATCGTCAATGACTAAAAACACGTTGACGACAATCTGAAACCCCATCCTCTCCTGCTCAAAACCCATACGAGAATACTCACACCGACTATGAATTTGTTACCAAATCAACTGCTTCCCTTCCAGGAGTGCATATAACAACCCATACATCGAACTAGAAATTCTCAACAGTCGAAATTGGACCTCAATGAGCCAACTGCCTCGAACTCAACCACTACAAACTCGAAGAGTTCCTAACCACAATGACGTCCCTGACCAATGGCTATTCGTTGTGGATACACTCATCCTTTCCTGAACACGTACAACATGCATCATTTCGCTCTGCACTTTGCCTCATCCACCAATAACCCAAGTCTCATGTGTTTGTACCGCAGATCCCCATAACCAGTTCTCTAACCGCACTTGGACAGCTCGATAACCCTCTCAATAGAATACCTAGTCCTCCCCCACTCAGGGTTCGAACCATCACCAATTGGCATACTGTGACAACCCGAAACCTTGTCCGTTTCCGTTACGCGAATTCCGTTAATAAAATTTCGAATTCGTTAACTTTTCCGTCAAACTTCTTGGTTTAGAAAACAATCTAGTTATTTATAATTAAATTATTTGCAAGTCGGAACCAAAAATCGCGCGGGAACCCAAATATCTCAAAAAAACCAAACATTTCCGGTCTAAGTGAGGTTACGACCGTAAACTCGTTTACGACCGTAAACCTGTTTACGGTCAGTAAGGAGTGGACCCCCCACCACCGACCACCTCACCCCTATAAATGCGATACCTCCACCTTCATTAGAACATTTCTGGCCAAAAACTCTCTCCTCCTCTCTCTAAGAACCTTAACCGTAAACACCTAAAAGCACCCTCAAACTTCGGGAAACATCGAGAAACCACGTTTGGAGTCACTTTAGGACGTCTCAGAACACTTATCTCTTCGAAATCAGCAATCAGCACCATTGTTTTTGAGTTTACGGTTCATCTTCAAAGACCATAAACACTGTTCTTGAGTTTACGGTTCAAGCCTTCAAAGACCGTAAACTTTGTTCTTGAGTTTACGGCCGTAAACTCACCGAGCCTTCAGAAACCGCAAACTCCAGTTTACGGCCGTAAACTCTTGTTCACGGCCGTAAACACCTTTTAAGTGGTGCTTCGGGCTGAAAACTTACCTTCATCGATTCGATCAAGTCCCGGTAACATTCCTCAACCGAATACAAGTGTTCCTCTAACACGTTATCTAACGAAATCGCTAATTTAGATACATATATGTATTTATTTGATAATAGGATTTCGTTAAGTGTCACGTGCAACAACTCGAGGATCTTCATTTTAGTTAACGATTTCACGCAGCAACTGTGAGTTCATACCCCTACATTTTCAGTATTTTTAATGTTTTCAGGGGGGAATACAAGCTAAACATAAATGTTTTCAAAAACTCATGCAAATCTCATACTTCAAATCCCTTTTTGTACTATGCTGAGCATAAGGGACGTTTTCACTAAAATTTGCATAGTTTTCCGGACACGCTATTCACTATACATGCAAACTATAATCGGTATAGTTTGGGATTTTTCTAAACATAACAAGTACAGAAACTTTCACTACTAAACATATGCTCTAAGACAGAAACAGTTTACAGTTTACATCACTACTTTATCATGGTATTCATAACTGTAATTATCACTATATACGGTATACATACGGATTTTCACTACGGTAGAACGCTACTACGCTACATGTAAACTAGATTGTACGATACTGTGAGGCGCTACTTCACTACTGTACCCTTAGGTGTACAGGGATAAATCCTACCACTGTATAACCAGAGTCTCCTGGAAGGAGAGCGTGAGATTTGTGAATAGATCTATTCGGGACTGACAATCCCACATCTGGACTGCTAGCTACAGTTAGGCGGGCACGCCTGAGATGTACAAATGTCATTTCACTCAACGCCTGAAGAACGTTGGAAAGGTCACTAGTCATATCAAGCATGGTTATACGACTCACATTATGTATAAATCACCTTTAGTTTACAACTTGACACTCTTCAACAGTTCTATTTATACTAAATAGAACTAGCACACACTACGTGTACTGGCTAAAGTCAGGGTTTCCAAACAGAATCGATATTGCACTGGTTTCACATACAAAATACCTATACTTCATGATTAGCTCTAGCTAGTCACATGAGGTAGTATTTTCGCATATCACTACGGTTTTCAGTGACTAACATTCATGGTTTCATACAGAATTGAGAACACTACACTTTCACTAAAGAAAATATCGGATTTTCTTGGAACTACATAAAACACTTTTACGAACTCATCAACGATTTTCATTACAAACTACCGCTTATGAATTCACCAGCTTTATGCTGATATTTTCAAACTGCTTGTATTCTCAGGAAATCAGTAGGCAGGCACTTGCTGGATTTTGAGGAACTGGAGCAATAAGAGTTTTAAGTTTTTACTTTACAAAGCTATTGAATGTAATTCAAACAAAGTTCCAAACTGATGTAAACATTTTCATTTTGGTATTCACTGTACTGGTTGTGTTGCTATGATTGCTATTATTCATTGGTTGTGATGCTACACATGATGTCCTCCGCCCCGGAACGTTTCTGCCATCGGTTTCGGGGTGTGACAGATTGGTATCAGAGCCCTTGTTTATAGCGAACTAGTATACCGAACCTTACATGGTATACAACTATAAACACTAAGGGGCCTAAGTGCTCTACGCTAAAAGTATACTTTCAAAAATATAAGTATTTTTATAAAAAGTATACGAGCATTGCATACATAACAAAATTCGTGTCACTAGTAGAGCAGGACAAAAGTATTTGGATGTTGGAATGTTGCAGTTAAACATGGGCAGTTATGTAATCATGTCTAGGGTGAATATAGCCTGATCAACTATATTCAGTCGAGACATGACCAACATGTGCTTGGGAGTGACTGTGGTGTTACAGCAGGCCTAAAACTTACCAAAAATCATCTCACGTAAAATACTATAGGAGTATTTTAGCTAGAGCCAAACTCAGTATACAGATTCACTCTAAGTGTTGCTACCTCTTCTTCCTTAAGAGATAACTTACTTGCGTCAGTAACCTTTCTGTGCTTATCGCTCGGTAGTATACTTTTATTATCAGGATGAGATATATTTTGTTTTATATATATCTCGAGGACTTACCGTCCTCTTCTTCCTGACTGTTTTCTAGAACAAGATGCCTCCTCGACCAAGACCCATCAGAAGGAACGACGACACTCCACCACCATCACCTCCTCAGTTCGACCCCGTCATGTTCCAGGCAGCAGTCACCGCCGCCGTGACTGCACCAATGGCACAAGTGAACGCTGGCGGGGTTGGAGGTGGAACCGACCCACAGAGACCAGGTGGAAGTCAGGGATATCAAAAAGAGTGTTCCTACAAGGACTTCATGACTGCGAAACCCAAGTCCTTCGACGGAAATGGAGGTGTCATCGCCCTGACTCGATGGTTCGAAAAGATCGAATCCATCTTCGAAATTTGCGTCTATTCTGAAGCAAACAAGGTGAAGTTCGCCGCCTGCACCTTCACCGACAGAGCCTTGACCTGGTGGAATGGTCGGGTCAAAACCCTAACCCTGCCAGTGGCTAATGTCATGGGCTAGGAAAGACTGAAGGAGCTCATGCTCACGGAGTACTGCCCAAGGGGCGAAGTGCAAAAGTTGGAACACGAACTCTAGAACTTGAAGATGAAGGGTTCCGACATCGCTGCCTACACCGCGAGATTCTGTGATCTGGCTCTCCTCTGTCCGGGAATGGTCACCCCGGAAAGCAAGAAAATCGAAAGGTACATTTGGGGATTGATGCAACCCACAAAAGGAAATGTCTTGGCTGCGAGGCCGACCACATTTGAAAGCGCCAAGGATCTGGCATAGACTCTGATCGATCATGGAATCGATCTGGATGAGGTGGCAGCTGTCTCCGAGCCCCAAAAGGAAAGCGGTGGGAAGAAGAAGAAGTTCGGTAACAAACAAAAGGGTCAGTCTTCGCAGGAGCCCTCCAAGAAACAACAAATAGTGGCAGTTCATGCTGTTACTGCTCCTGCTGCTGCTCTCACTGCTGTTCCAACCACCCAATCTCCTACCGGTGGTTATGCTGGAAAACTACCCATGTGCAAAAAGTGTAACTTCCATCATCACGGACCCTGCCGTGAATTGAGCTGCAACAACTGTGGAAAGAAAGGACACACAGCTCGATACTACAAGACACCGGCTCAACCAACCAACCAGGCTCCAGGAGCGGGCGCTAGTCAAACTTGTTATGGATGTGGAGTGGCTGGGCACTTCAGGAGAAACTGCCCCAAGGCAACAACTGGTGGCAATACAGGAAGAGTTCTGGTGATGGGCCTGGGGGAAGTAGTTGCTGATCCTACCGTTGTTACGGGTACGTTCCTCCTTGACAACTCTTATGCATGCATTCTCTTCGATTATGGTGCGGAGAGGAGTTTTGTTAGTCATACATTCGAACATCTAATCAAATGTAAGTCCCAACCCCTAACCGAAACCTTTACCGTCAAGATGGTAACGGAAAGAAGGAGAGCACTAACGTCATATTCATAGGCTGTACTCTTACTCTAGACAATCATTCTTTTCCCATCGACCTTATGCATGTGTCCATCAAGAGTTTCGACGTCATTATCGGCATGGATTGGTTAAGCTCCAATCGTGCTGATATTCTTTGCTTCGAGAAAGCTATCCGTCTCAACCTTCCCTCTGGCGAAACTCTTACGATTTATGGTGATAAGCTCAGTTCGAACCTCCGTATCATTTCATGCATCAAAGCTCAGAAGTATCTGCGGAAGGAGTGTCATGCATTCCTAGCTCATGTTGTCGACGAAACGCAAAAAGTTAAAGACCTCGAGAGCCTTCCCGAAGTCTGCAACTTCCCTGATGTCTTCCCTGAAGATCTCCCAGGAATCCCTCCCGAGCGCCAAGTCGAGTTTCGTATCGACTTGATCCCCGGAGCTACTCCTGTAGCTAAATCTCCTTACCGTTTAGCGCCAGCGGAAATGCAAGAATTATCCAGCCAGCTCAATGAGCTGATCAGCAAAGGGTTCATAAGGCCAAGTTCCTCACCCTGGGGAGCTCCGATCTTATTTGTGAAAAAGAAGGATGGATCCTTTCGGATGTGCATTGACTACCGAGAGCTGAATAAGCTTACCATCAAGAACCGATATCCCTTACCCAGAATCGACGATCTCTTCGACCAACTTCAGGGAGCCAGTTATTTCTCAAAGATAGATCTAAGATCAGGGTACCATCAGTTGAGAGTTCATGAGAATGATGTGCCCAAAACAGCCTTCTGAACTCGCTATGGACACTACGAGTTTGTAGTAATGCCCTTTGGTCTAACCAACGCACCGGTAGTATTCATGGACCTGATGAATCGGGTGTGCCGCCCTTTCTTAGACAAGTTCGTGATCGTGTTCATCGACGATATACTTGTCTATTCGCGGAGTGAGGATGACCATAAACAGCACTTAAGGCAGGTGTTGGAAACGTTAAGGGCAGAAAAGCTATACGCGAAATTCTCGAAGTGCGAATTCTGGATCAGGAAGGTAAATTTCCTTGGACACGTGATTAGTAAGGAAGGAATACACGTGGACCCTTCCAAGATCAAAGCGATTGAGAATTGGTCTGCACCAAAGACACCCACAGAAATCCGCCAATTCTTGGGTCTCGCGGGCTATTATCGCAGGTTCATCCAGAACTTCTCCAGAATCGCTAAGCCTTTAACTACCCTGACACAGAAGGGTGTAACCTTCAGTTGGGGAGCCCAGCAAGACACTGCATTTCAAACATTGAAGCAGGCCCTGTGCAGTGCACCTATCTTGTCCCTGCCCGAAGGGACGGAAGACTTCGTAGTCTATTGTGATGCATCCAATCAGGGCTTAGGCTGTGTGCTCATGCAACGAGGAAAGGTTATCGCCTATGCCTCGAGGCAGTTAAAAACACACTAAGTCAATTACACAACCCACGATTTAGAGTTGGGAGCAGTGGTCTTTGCGTTAAAGATCTGGAGACATTACCTCTACGGAACCAAGTGCACTATCTTCACCGACCATAAGAGCTTGCAGCATATTCTTGATCAAAAGGAGTTAAACATGAGACAACGGCGATGGGTAGAGCTACTCAGTGACTACGAGTGCGAAATTCGTTACCATCCCGGCAAGGCCAATGTGATAGCAGATGCCCTCAGCCGAAAGGAGTATTCAGGACGTAAGGTGAAGGCACTAACAATGACCATCCATTCCCACCTGTCCACGCAGATCAGAGAGGCTCAGCTGGAAGCCTTAAAACCCGAGTACGTGACAGATGAAGCCTTAAAACCCGCCCCGGTATATTCCTCTTAATCACCTGAAACTGCTGCTAAAAAGTATGCTTGATTTGACTAAGGCATCTCCTTGTCCTCATCCATCTCAGTCCCCACTAATGACTCTTTCACGGTATAAGAAATACCTCGCAACAACATATCACAATTACTCTGGTGAAAACAGCGTAACTATATGATACCCCACGAAATTACCTCCAAACTCTGGAACCGGAAGCTCGTTATCTCGTTCGCTCCACACGAGAAGCGGAAATAGTGTAACCTTCGTCACAGGATGTGACATCTCAACCATCGGTCGATCACTCAACCCAGACCGAAATTCTCCTCAGCATATCACCTCCACTTTTCCTCAAGTCATGTGACTCCAACTGGCAGCCCACCATTCAGCTCCTCGGGATCTAAACTCAATTACTTCACAAGGTACACTCCATCGAAGCTCAATCGACATGGCCCTCAGGCCCCACAGTTTACCATATCCTCTCTCAATCTGAACCTCCATCGTTGGATAACTGGTAAAGATGAGAATACCCCCTTCTACAAATCATGGTACCCGAACCATGTTATCTCCCCTTCACCTGCTATTTAGAACCTCTGGTATTCTCAATGCTTCGAGTATGGGTCTTTTTCTTTCAGTAGTATGGGCCCACACTACCTGCCACATCTACCCATACTTTCCACACGGATCGTCCCAGATTTCCTAAGTAGATGCTCAACCTTCTCGATCACTAATCCCGTTACACATGGTCGCTCTCCAGCGAATACTCTCCTCTATCAGCGTACTCAACTGACTAAAGTCACTCCCCGGGATCTTCCTAGGTTCTCACACTTCTCTGCCATCAGCTGCTGAAGAACTCCTCATGATGCCAGCCATCTACCTCCTGAATATCGTCATATTCACACGGTAGTTGACTCCCATCATCAAGAGTTCCACAAAGCACAAAGCAAGCAACATTCGGGCATTGAATAACCTCCACCGGCACGTAAAACCAATCTGGCAAATAACTCCTCTCGCTTTATCCACAACTCAAAAGGCATCGCAAACTCAGGCAACCCCACCCCCCGTGGCATCTAACTACCCTCTCAGTAGATTCCTCTAAAAGCACATCTAGGTATCTCTCCTAGATTACTCTGCTACTCAAAGCTCTCTCTAAAAGATTCCTGCTAGATACTCCTACTCAGAACATACTCAAGGCACATAACAGATGGAAACAACTCCCAGGCTAAGGCATCTCAAATCAGGCAACTCTAGCCCTAAAATATGAAATACCTAGCCTATCCTCTAGCATGCATCACTAATATCTCATAAATATCTCATAACATAATAAGTAAATGGTATTTTGGGAAATCACTGTTCGGGCTCTGGCTGATTGTACACACTGCTCCAACTCGTTTTCTCCTAAAACTCTTTCTCATTTGGAAAAAAATCATTTCTTTTGAAATTTTTTCTCAAATCCTCTGTTTTGAGTCCAGTCACACCCGAAGGTACATCCGAATCCCCCAAACCAAGGCTGTGATACCAACTTGTAACACCGTAAATTTTCACACAAATTTTTCATTTTTAAAATCACTTAAATATCATTAATACATTTCACAAAATCCCCAATTTTCAAATTATTAGAAACACATATTCATAATTGTTTGAATAAAATCCAGGATCCTCAAAATCATAACTCCATCTCGTGTGTACAATCAAGTCGGCGCCTTCCCGCGATCCTGAGAAGTTCCTAAAACACATATCACATAACAAGGTAAGCACGAAGCTTAGTGAGTTTCCCGAAATACCACACATATCTTATTAGTCTCTCATAGCTATAACTCAATTAGGACCCTCCGGTCAATGTGTCTCGGTGGGACCCTCCGGTCCTACAACTCGGGTGGACCCTCCGGTCCTAACTCGGTAAAGCATAGCATAATCTCAAAGGCAGAATGCATAACATATCACATAGCTCAGTATAAGCACATATAATCAACATATACACTGAATAGTATAGCAACATAAGTCACAAAGACAGTATGCACGATAACGCATATCACAGTATAACATATAAGACCATCCGGTCAATAATATAATAAGACCCTCCGGTCAATAGTGAAGACCCTCCAGTCTCACAGCTCAGGTTGGACCCTCCGGTCCTGTATCTCAATGAAGACTCTCCGGTCACACAGTAATTACCACTCAGGTAAGTATAGTGAGAAGACTCACCTCGTAAGTAAGCTAGGAAAACGTGTACCCCTCGAACCGTCTAATCCCCCCTACATGTAACAAGCATCTCTAATTAACACTTAAAATCACAACTCTAAATAAACTCATGCGAGCCCCTCTCTAACTCTTGGGAAGGGTAAAAGACCATTCTACCCCTCCATGGTCCCCATTACTCATGTTTGACCAAACCCTAGAGTCAACAGAAGTCAACACTCAAGTCAACAGTACATGTTACATCTTTGTACAAATAAATTATTTCTTGTTACATCTTTGTACAAAAAAATTATTTCTAAAAACTAATCTATTACTTTACAAAAGCAAACAATAAAATCTAATATATTTAGTTATTACATACCATATGAATAAATAAATTATTACAACCATTTTATAACAAAAATAACCAACATAACAACACATTGGTCATTTGCTAGTTTATGCACATCATATACATCAATATACACATCAAACAACCTTTGTTTTTCTAAGACAACTTTAAATGACAAAAGATGCATGAAACTTTTGTCAAATAAAAAAATAACAATTATAAAATTGTCATAGAAAATATGTATGAACTTATTTTTATACAAAAACAAGTTATCCATATTCTCCAAAAACTAAGATTTCCAAAAATCAAACATCTAACCAAACTTGCAAGATGACTCTGATACCAATTGTTGGGTTTTAGTTCAAAAATAGTTTCATAAACTTAAAAATATGGCAACGGAAGACTTTAATTTTTTAAATAACATAAACATTTTATACCCACCAAGGATCTTCTTGCAGGTTATAGAAAGATTAAACACCAACCAAAGGAAGGATGAAGAAATAACAACCTTTGTAGTTCTTTGGGTCCTCTTGGGAGGCTTGGAAGTTGATGAAGAATATAGAACCTTTAAGACACCAACAATGACTCAAATTGATGTAGATGCTAGTCCAAAACTCTTAAACCCTTAAGCTTTAAGTTCATAACCAATATGAATTTAAAGAGGGCATGAAGATGCAAGTGTTCTTCAAGTTTTCTAACCAAAACTAGAGAGAAAGAAAGGGAGATAAGAGGTTTCGACCATATGCCTCAAGGAAGGAATGAGCACTCTTTCCAAATGCAAGCCCTCTTATTTATATGCATAAAGTGAAGTTATTAACCATTAGTCCTTAGTACTTTAAGCAAACTTGTCATCATTGTCATAAGCATGTCTCCCATTCCCTTAAAGCATGATTAGACAAGTCATACACTTCTTCTTTTTATGCATATATCGAAAATTGCATAAAGAAGAAGAAAAAGAGTCAAACTTTTATAAACTGTTTTATAAAATATAAATCTTGTCTTTTAGGAAAAAGTTAAAAGGATTCAGCTAGTACAAAATAGGCCTGACAATGGAGCGGGTTTTGACCCTAATCCGATCCGAACCCTGAAGATTTATATGGGTTTGGAGCTTAGTTTTTGATTCGTTTACCCGTTAACAACCCGTGCCCGCTAACCCTTTTATTAAAAGGGTCGGGTATGGATCATCACCGATCCGATCCTTTTATAACCCGTCCCGTATAAATTTTAGAAATATTCATTTATATTTTATCATGTCTAAAGTTTAATTTTAATTATAATCGAAAGTCCAAAGGGAAAAAACCAAAGGCCAAACTATTTTTACATAGGATTCGAGAAGTCAACTTCTAGATGATCTATTAACAAGAATCATGGTATCATTTCATTAATATTTCATCAAGCAATCACTAATTTCGTTTATAAAACAATAAAGTCATTATCAACCGGAACAAAGTTTGCAATTGTTATTCTCTATCACCGCATTCGACATTCAAAAATCAATCGGAAGTTACTACAATAATGAATTTAATTCTAATCAAAAGTCCTCGAGTATGTAATGCGTTTTCTAAATAAAAATTTTTGTTTGATTATTCAAAAAACCTATGGGTTATGGGGCGGATTTGGATATCTGTTTATTCGGTGGATAAGGGTATGAGTTTGATTATTCAAAACCCTGCGGGTTACAGAGCGGGTTTGGATTGGATTTTGAAATTTATTAAACGGGTTTGGATCAATGTCGATTCGCTCCAAACTCGCCTCATTGTCAGGTCTAGTACAAAAGTTTGCACATGACTTATAAATCATACCATATGATATATATTAAGTTACTTGCTAATGGAATTTATTATTTCCATGAAATAAATAATTTCCAATTTAATTGTAAGAGTTTTATTGAATATTTATTAAAATCAATTTCTAATAAATAATCAATTGTATCAAGTTGTTGTTAATGTGACCCATTAGTATCATATGTTATTTAGCAATATCACTTTAATATGACTCTTGAGCATACTGGACCTTTCATTTATAGGCTGACAGGAGCAAAAAGCATGTCGCGCTTCTTACATGGACGCTCCACGCTTTTGCGTAAGTGGCGAGTGATGACTTTGGTGCTGACACGTGTCATATTCTAGCTGGTTCGCGTCGCCTATGTCGAATAAAATGAAGAATCTTCTAAAAACCATTATATGAGCTCCGTTTTCGACGTTCTTTATATCCGTGCGTATGTATTTACGAGTATTACAATTTTTTTGAGACTCCATCGGTTAATTGTCATTATATTTTAAATTTTACAGTCTATGAAAATTACATTGCAAAATACCGTGCAAAATTCATAACTTTTTCATACGAACTCCGTTCTCGACTGTCTTTATATCAATGGATTTTATTTATGATATCTTCAACTCTCATTTTCGTTGTTTATGCTAACAACAAACCTATTTTAATTTCGATTTCTGTGTCGCATACTGTTGTACTGTTTCACACCGAAACTTCGAAAAATCGTAACTTCTTTATACGAAGTCAGATTTAGGTGTTCTTTATATGCACACTCTCAAAATTACGATTACTATGACTTTCATTTAGATCACTTACGCTAATAAGCAACCTATCTCCGATTCATATTTTACGACACACTTTATCGTAGAGGTTTGAAAGGGAAACTTCAAAAAATCATAACGTATCCATATGAAGTCAGATTTAAGCGTTCTTTATATCCGTGGAATTATCATCGCAACTGCTACAATGTTCATCAAGATTATTTATTCTAAATAATTTTCTATCAAAAACGTTATTTTTATCGATTAGTGATAAAAAAAGTCTTTGCAGTCTATAACGCGTCCGACTAACAATTATCCTATTTAATTATTTAATAAAATGAATAATTATTTATTATAAGCGCTTAAATTATCTAGCCTAACTCATGGGCGTTACACAAGCTCACTATAACTATATGAGAATTGTATTAATGTTCAAACAAATATAGCAACCACAAGTGATTTTCTCATAAGCTCGGAAAACCAATAATTGTACCAGTTGATTTCATAATGTCGATCAACGTCTTACGAAGTCAATAACATTATTTGCTACTTAAGTTAATTAAATGGTCGATTACGTAACCAGACAATCAACATAGCAATTCAGTCGTCTAAACACTAATTGAGGTGATCAAGTTCAAAAAAGAATCAAGACATTGAAATTTATTTTTAAAGGAAATTATATGAATAAAAAAAGAAACATAATCAATAACTTCACTAGTAAATCCAAAGTCATTCACATAATTTTAATCGAATGTCGACACATGATTATAATCGAATGTCGACACCGATGATTTAGCCTTTTAAAACGGTTAAACTGCTGAAAACTACAAAATAATCAACAAAAAGAAAAAACCAACAAACAAAAAATATCGAAGATTATTTTGATATTAAGAACCCTAAAAATACTCCTCCGGTCGTTCTCTTTATTTTTTATTTTTATTTTTTGGTGATGTATCTTTCCTTAATAACCGATCCCCTCCCCCCGCCCCCATGGAATAAAGAAGATTTGGGCTGATTTTAATTGCAATGGTGGATGTCAATTTTTCTTTTTTATTCGTTGTAGGTCTCTAAGGTGATAGTGTCAGGCTGCTTTTAATCACAAATTTGAACATTAAATATCATGTAAGTGGCTGCCATATTGACACGTATATGCGGTGCAATAAAAATACAAAGTGGGCTCTTGATTGTGATATTAATGGGCTGCAAGTTGCAATAATGAAGGGCTCGAAATCCCTTTGAATGGGCTGCCAATAATCACTGACCGCTATTTGCTGATTTATGGACAGATTTCCATTGATGTTCACTAGGCCTATATAAGGTGCATCAAACGTAATTCAAATCCAATCTTTGTACTTCAGATTGAAAATTAATGACATGGGAATGCTTCTGTAAAAATTCAGATCGATCCTACAATGTTTACCTTTCGATCAATTCATTTGATTAAGACCGCACAATGCTGTCAAATTTCCAAAAAATATTTTCTATCGCTCCATTTTTGTGCTTGATAATGGGTGGTGCTACGAGCTAAGCTATCAATCCCGCGCTATAACGGTGCTATAGCGTTTTGCGGGGGTCAAGAACCACTATTTTCAGTTTAGCGTTTTCGTTTCGCGACACCGCTATTTGCGGCGCTATTCACCGGTATTTCAATAACCGCTATAGCGGCGCTATTCCATTTTCGTTCACATTTTGGGCCATTTTGTTACTTTGTCAATGAAAAATTGGTTTTAGTGATCTCACTACACTTTCATTTTAAAAAAATCGAACAACTAACATAATTAAAAGCATTCAAATCAACTACGTCTACTGACAACTCTCTTTCTTATCTCCTATGAGGCTACGACTTAGGACTTAACTCCTTAAATCAACCACGACCTACTAATACGCGATTAAACTCTATTTGACACTTTGACACTACCTAGTTTCCATATTACTATAATAGAATATTATGTTATGTTTTTATATGATTTTTTAGGTTTCATGATATTAATTCTATATAGACTATAGTATTAATACTCAAATATATAAATTCTATATAAATATAATATAAAATTATAAATTATATGTAATATTATAAAACTGTTATACCACCGCTATTTCATTGCGATAACCACGATCTCAAATAGCGGCATGTGACCGCTATTAAAATTTTGACATCGATAACTGCATAGGTTACGACACTTCAAATATGGTTGCAAAGTCTTCCATGTTACTTCTACCGGTGCTCAGATGTCATTTTATATAAATTAAATTTAAACGAGTAAAATTGTCTGAAACTAACGATGTAAAAAATTTATGAAATTCATGCAAAAATATACACAGCATGTCGCGAAAATGATTAAAAAAAATGCTAAAATGTTAGGTAAAAATAAATCTAATAATTACCATGCCTGATTCCATTACGTGAACTAGGAATATATATACAAAATACAATTTAGGCTACATTGGGTTACACTAGAGGCTATACAAACTAGAGGTGTACATTGGCCTGTTAAAACGAAAATTGTTTTTAACCGGTTCGGTTTTTAATCTTTTTTTTATTCGATTGTTGTTAAAACCGAATCAATTTTATTAGTTTTTTGGGCTTCAAATGAATAACCGGTCTAACCGATTTCGGTTATAAAAAAACATATTTTTTAAAACATGTTTCGCCTTAACTTGTAAAAAAACTTTTTCTACTCAAAGTTTACTCCAACAAAGTTTGAAAATAGAATTACATAAAATTGTTTGAATAAGTGTCCAATGTTATAATTAAATTGATCAATGTCATAACTAAATTAATATAACTTTTTGGAATAAAAGTAAAGTACTTTTTGAATTGTCGTCAATAATTAGAAATGACTTTAGGAGAAAGATAAAATGATTTGTTGATTTATTATATGATTAATAAATTAGTTTGAAATAGTTGAATCAATAAATTATTAATCAAAATTAATCTGGAATTAATTCGAGATTAATTGAAACTAATTAAATGTGTAAAGACTGAGTTGTAATTGTTCAATAATTAAGTAATGAAGACATATCTAGAATTGGACACTTTCGGGACGGCTTTTAGGGTTTCTAGAAGCCTCCTGACAGCTATAAGGATAACTATCTTGAATAAATTAAATCTAAATATTTAATTATTCGAATTAGGGTTTATCATGGAGATCCAGTAGCTATAAATTACACCTATTGGCATCAAAATTTGGTGGTTAAGCCTCTTTGAATGAGAAATCTGAATTTCTCATTATCCCTTCTTCTCCTCTTGAATTCTAGCGTTAGCTTTGTTGGGTGTGAGTCATTAGAGACATTCGCACCATTGGATGTTTGCTTTCCATGAGCTTTTGAAGATCAAAGGGTTAGTATATTAGATTATACAAAAATGTATGTTACTAATCCGATTTTCTCTTTCATATTGGTAGATTACATTGGTTCAATCATAATATGTTGCTAAAATGAGAAAATGTCATAAATCTAGGTTGCATGTGCCCATAAATAGTTTTATGATTTCCGTTGTGTACATTTATGTTTTATTGTAACCTATAAAACCAATATAAAACAACGTAGTTTGAACTTCGAATTACATAAGAAATAATATAGCTTGAGCTTCAAATTACCTAAAAACATAAACTTCGAAACTGAAAACACTAGCAATTGTAGTTTTGAAATTTGTCTCCTTTATGAAATTAAACATTTTTAGTCGGGTGACTCTTCAAAATCACACTCATCTACTTCAGTCATTGTCATCACCATCACATGGAATATACTTTATGCAAGCTCTTCTTCTTCTTGGACGAATTTTTCGACGGGTGGTAATAACGGTCCTTCAAGCGAAACATAATTTTGTACCCTCCTAATTCCGTCTAAGTAATCCTTCAAAAAAACACATACTCTTGTCGATTGTGCGGTTCCTATATCATCGTTCGTATAGTTTTTCGAAGGTGCGACGGTTCCTACGTAAGCCGAAGATTGAGAGAATGCATTTCAATGTCGTGAATAGAAAGCATTTTTTTTCCAAGTGTTGAAATTTACCAAATAAATAAACACTTATTTATACTAAGAATAGAAGGATAATATGGTATTTTGGTCATGAAATAATAATAAAGTGCTATAAATAGGCCAAAAGAGCAGTTCTTTCTAATAAAAAACGGTTTTTATCAGTTGAAAAATCAATTTGCGAAAAATTATAAACCTATAAAGAACCGCCGGTTAGATTAAAATGAAACCGATTAAGAAAACTATTGACCATTTTTTTCGATGATTAAAAAGAATTAACGGTTTATTTGTATACACTAATAATTTAGAGTTGTCAAACCAATATATCATATCACGATCAAAATTCTATCATATTTAAAGTTATGTAACATATCATATGTTAAAAGTTACGAATATGAAAATTCATAATAACAAGAAACCTTACCTTTAGCGACGACAAAAAACGTCCCAATCTAAAGTCGTCGCTAATACCTTTAGCGACGACATGTCGTCTCTATTGATATTACGGCCACCGGTCAGAGTTTTTCCGGCAAGGCTTTCCGGAGGTAGGAGTCGTCGTAATTGGTGAATGTCGTCCCTAAAGGTGTCGTCTCTATTTATATGTGTATAATCCTTTCTATTTAGACTTTCATAGATTCAAGAATGGAAGTGGATGGTGTCCTATGTGCGGTGACTCCGAAAAAAATAAAATAAATAAATAAACTACAATTAGGGGAATTATTAGTGACATGCCACTAAGAGTGAAAACGACAAGTCCTTAAAAACACAATTATAAAGATTAAGTTAAGTTGATTATACTCTAACTAAAGGAAGAACATGTAAAAATACTGTAATTATTGGTTGAAGATCATGTTACTAATAAACAAACATGTCGACAGTTACTCATCTCAAGGCTCAAGATCTCATTTGTCCACACTTATGAAGTATTTGTTTGAAGGCATTTAGTAAAAATACAATTTTAGTTAAATATAACAATTAATTACTAAACTATGCGTGTGTTTAATCCCAAATTTTATTTTTTAAGTCGACTAACAAACTCATCCAAAATTTCTATATTTCAAGTCCATCCATTAACAATAATCTTCATCTCATGAGCCCCCCATCAGCTACAACACAAGCATTTCCATTTTCCAAAGATCACTAGGCCCTGAAAATTACCACAGCAGATCTGATTTTAACTTGGAAAATAAAGCTTCAAATCATACTTTTACTTTAAAATAAGGTCATAAAATAGAAAATAACGATGGTGAGAGTTAGTTGATCATAAACAAACCTACCTTAACCTTACTGGAGTTTATAATTCACAAGCGCTCAGTGAAGCTGCCAAAAGATGACCATGCCTCTTCTCAGTGAAATTATGCCTTAATTCTTCAAATCTCCTTTATGTAAGTGCTTCTCTAATAACTCCAAAGAATAACAAATAGTGATGTGTATTATGTCTGCAAAAACAACAAGAACAAAAAATAAAGTTTAAAAAATATGTTGGGAATAACAAAGGTAATAAATTAAAAGGATTTGTTTTTTACATTTCAAGAAGAATATAAGTCAACATCTCATGGACATTAAGCAAATGATTGATGTATGCTTTGGTATGGTTCTGGCATGTGTAGCAGATGCATCTGTAACATCCCAATTTCCAAGCCCAATTTTTTTTTAAAAAAATTAAGTAGTTCTCAACATAGTTTACCAAAACATTTCCCATGCCATATCATTTGCAAACAAAACTATAACAATGTGTCTGAAATCATAATGTCAAAGTAAAATCAATCAGAGAGGACTCCATGCGGAAATCATGTGTGTGTGTGTGATGCGCTGCTACACTACCGGCTCCTTCCCCTTAGACGAAGAGGTACCTGAAACCAAAACTAAAACTGTAAGCACAAAGCTTAGTGAGTTCCCCCATCATACCACATACCATACAAACATATCGCATTCATACTGTCGGGCAATTCTGGGGTGCCCGACCTACCCAGTACGACCATTCTGGGGTGCCGACCTACCCGTGTCAAGCCATTCTGGGGTGCTGACCTACCAATGTCAAGCCATTCTGGGGTGCTGACCTACCCTTCGGTCCTATCAACCGAACCTCGGGGACTATTCCACCCCCTACTGCTACTATCACATATATCATAACGTAAACATACTGTCAGACGTTTCTGGGGTGTCCGACCTACCCTTCGGTCCTAA
Source organism: Lactuca virosa (assembly GCF_052849685.1). Taxonomy (NCBI): domain Eukaryota; kingdom Viridiplantae; phylum Streptophyta; class Magnoliopsida; order Asterales; family Asteraceae; genus Lactuca; species Lactuca virosa. Next base: position 43,655,020 of record NC_136432.1, on the reverse strand, counting down.
CAACCGAACTTGGGGACTATTCCCTCCCTACTACCACTATCACATATAACATATCATGCCAGCATATAATCATATCATCACATACTGTCAGACATAACTGGGGTGTCTGACCTACCCTCCGGTCCTAACAACCAGACTCTACTACTGTCACATATACATTTCATGCTAGCATATAACATATAACATATCAGGTAGTAGCAAACCTAGATGAATATCACAAAGACAATCATCCAATCATACAACTCCTACTGGTGGGTCGGCATTGTGGACGTAAACCCACCGCTACCGGAAGGTAACTCACCTCGAACGAGTAGCTGTTGATAATCTATGCGGGAAATCTTTGTCTGCTGCTGCTCCGGAAATCCTCCGGCTATAATCCCCACAAAACACTTAATCAGAGTCTGATATCTATTCTTAGGGTAAAATGACCATTTTACCCCTGACCAAGTCCAAGTCAAAGTCAAAGTCAACTTCCAGTTGACCCGACTCGCCGAGTTGGGCCGCCAACTCGTCGAGTCCCTATCTCTTCCACTGTCCTCATCCACGTCTCTACTCGTTGAGTTGGGCCGCCAACTCGTCGAGTCCCTATCTCTTCAACTGTCCTCATCCACGACTCTACTCGTCGAGTTTAGCAACGAATCGACGAGTTCTCCTTCTAACACCACCCCGGATGAACCTTCATCCGACTCGCCGAGTTGTATGAACAACTCGTCGAGTCCATCTTCATCCTATGAACACGTCCTGACCTCGGCTCGCCGAGTTGTATGAACAACTCGTCGAGTTCATCTTCAAGAGTTGGGAGATTGCCTTGGACTCGCCGAGTCGACTCATGCACTCGCCGAGTCCTATGAACTCCAGGACTATGGCTTATCCCGATACGTTTGGGTCACTCTCCTGGACCCTCTAAAACCTTTCTCTCACTCAACTGGGTCTCTTGGACCATAACAGAAAAAAAGGAAGTCAAGCCTCGGACTCGCCGAGTCCCAAGAATGACTCGCCGAGTCGATACAGTCCCAAGTCTATTCCTTTGATTTCTGGTGTGCAACTCTTGTCCAAATGATAGATCTAGGCCCCTAAACTCGATCTAGCACGTAAAGTTACGAACTTTACGTGCATGCATGGGACTTTGAGCCAAAAAGGCTCTAAAAGAGGCTCTTAAGTTGCATGGGGGCTTCCATGGGTGCAAAAGCATCCCTTTTCTGCCTTGTAACTCTTCCATGGGCCTAGATCCGAAGCCTCAACCCCCAACCATGCTTGCAATCATGGTTGGTTACCAAGAATGGCTTATAAAAGCCCTAAATCTCCCCAAAAAGGGATCGAACGAATAAGCAAGCAAGGTACATACTTTTATACCTTTCAAACACTGCAAATGATGCACCAAACTCGAATCCTTCAGTCTCCTCTTGATCATTCTATGCTCTTCCTTCTTCCTTGTGATCAAAACCCACAAAATCACTCAAAAGCCTTAGATCTTGCACCAAAACACTTAGGGTTTGCTATGGAGGGTTTCTGGGAGCATAAAGGGGCGATGGAGGTTGTATAAGGTTGTTTAAATAGGGTGCAAACCCTCGGATTAGGGTTTTGTCCAGACAGAGCCTACTCGTCGAGTCCAGGACCCGACTCGACGAGTCCCATACTTAAATCTCGCGTCTCATCCCGCTTCTACTCGGCGAGTTGGGCCTTCAACTCGCCGAGTCCCAGGCCAAAATGCAAAATTACTTAAATAAAATACATACCAGGAACTAGGTGCTACAACATCCATCAACAATCTGTGATGCATATTTCCTACACCAAAATAATAAGTTAATATTAATGTTTTTCTGTCATATAATAATTAATTAACTATAAATGAGACATGTCAAGTTATAATACACCTATAAATGTTTTACTATCATATAATAATTAGTTAACTATAGATTTATCTTTGTGCCATCACTAGCCATAGCAATTAGCCCAGGGTCAGGGTCAGACACAGGTTTACACTTTCCATCAAGTGGGAAGACAAGCGCAAAGGCTCCAAGGGTACGTGTAACACCCGATTCCTGGTACGTATTTAATTCAAGTAAGTTCATGTTTCGCTCCGGGTCTCGGCGAGTTGGAGGCCCAACTCGTCGAGTAGACTCGATATTTACCGGGAAGTTTAATGATCTACTCTACGGGTCGGGAGACCGACTCGACGAGTAGAAGTTGTCTGGATGAAACCCTAATATTTAGGGTTTGCACCTTATTTAAACAACTTATAACGCCCCAACACAGCCTCCATTGTTCCTCCCAACCCAGAGAAAGCCCTAACTCGAACCCTAAGCCTCTTTTGAGTGTTTTTGAGTTTTTTGGTGTCTTTTTTGTGCATTTGAAGTTGGAAGAGAAGGAGGAAGCTTGGGAGTTCAAGTGGAAGCTTGTAGATTCAAAGGTTTTGCTTCATTCTTAGTTCATTCAAGGTAAAAAGCTTGAACGTTGACCATCTATCTCTTAGATCTTGTTTTGGGGATATTTTCTACCCCTTTTATGAGTTGTGAAGTTATAATCGGATTTTGTGAGTGTGTTTGGAGTTACACTTCAGATCTGGAACCATTGAGCGTTCCCATGGCTTAAAGGTGCCAACTTAAAGGCCATGGGCGACCCATGCTCCTTATATACCTCTTTTTTTTGGCTTTTGAGCCAAAAACCCCCATGCATGGACGTCAAGATTGGAAGTTTACGTATAAAATAGACCCTAGGAGGCCAGATCTATGGTTTTGATGCATTAAGACCCATTATAATCGACTGAATAGTTTTGGACAAAGAGGGACTCGGCAAGTCGCTTGGGTGACTTGGCGAGTCGGGTCGCGTTTTCCCCCAAATGTTTTCTGGAAATGGTCTTTGGTTGAGTGGAAGGAACACTCAGCCTGTTAGGGGTTTGTGATGGACTTGAAGATCAAAGGTCTCGACGAGTTCAAGAAAAAACTCGGCGAGTTCAAGGCAATGTCCCAACCACATGAAGACGGACTCGACGAGTTCAAGGGTGAACTCGGCGAGTCATAGACTGAACACCTTCATATGGATGAAGATGAACTCGATGAGTTCATGGATGAACTCGGCGAGTCGGTTGAAGATAGTCTGATGTGTTGTTGAAGGCGAACTCGTCGAGCTCTTGCTAGACTCGACGAGTAGGGACGGGATGGTAGCATTTTGTGGACATGGGGACTCGGCAAGTTGGTGGACCAACTTGGCGAGTCGAGTCAACCAAATGTTAACTTTGACCAAAGTTGACTTTGACCAAGGTTCTGACCTTGACTTTGACTTGGACTTGAGTTGACCCTTATAGGGGTTATGAGTATGAATTGGTAATGTAGAAAGGATGTTGTGTAAGGATTTAGGAGTCGAGAAGAGTTGATTTCCATACCGAGGGCAGCGCAGATACTACACGACATTGAGGTGAGTTACCTTGAAGTGGGTCTAAGGCATCAAGGCCGACCCACTAGTAGTTGATTACAGTTATGATGATTGTCTTTTTAATAATCGTCTGGTTTGTTATTACTTGATGTGTTCTATGTACCAGTATGATATGTTCTATGTGATAGTGGTAGTAGGGGGAATAGTCCCGGTTCGGTCGTTAGGGCCGAAGGTTAGGTCGGACACCCCAGATATGTTTGACAACATGATTATGATATGTTGTTATGTGATAGTATAGGGGTGAAATAGTCCCCATGACCGGGTGAGATAGACCGGAGGGTAGGCAGACACCCCAGAATGGCCTGACACGGGTAGGACCGCACCCCAGAATGGCTTGACATGGGTAGGTCAGCACCCAAGAATGGCTTGACATGGGTAGGTCGGGCACCCCAAAACTGCCCGGTAGTATGTATGTTGTTGGTATATGGTATGATGGGGGAACTCACTAAGCTTTGTGCTTACGGTTTTCAGTTTTGGTTTTAGGTACCTCTTCGTCGAAGGGGAAGTAGTCGACACGGTAGCAGCGCATCGCACACACATGATTTCCACATTTTGAGATCCATGGGATTTGTAGTCTGACATTATTACTACTTTTTGTTATGATTTTTAAGACATGTGGTTATGGTTGATGACTTGAAATGATGATGATGTTGTTTTTCAGTAAATGGTTTTATAAGTATTATATTTAAAAACAAAAATGTTTGGTCATGATTTTTGGGATGTTACAAGTTGGTATCAGAGCCCTGGTTTGAGGGATTCGGACGCACCTTCGGGGGTGTCTGAACTCAAATCGAGGGTATGAAATATTTTTATAACGAAATAATTTTTCCAAGATTTAAAATAAGGCGTTTGAGAAAGAACAAGGTGTGTGTGATGCGTGCGACCGGCCGAGCTCAAGTAAGTTTTCCCCAAGATACCCATCCATGTTATGTTATGATGTCATATGATTATGAGAACTGCATGCTAGATTAGGGCTAAGGATCTAGGAAGATGCCTTATGTGCCTGCTATATGTGCCTATTGAATTATATGCTAGAGCTGATTAATCAGTAATATGATGGCCTGAAAAAGATATGTTTAGTATGGTTACTCAATGCTCGAATGCTGCTTGCTTTGTACTTTTACGAGTTCTAGTTATCTTTAGCTAACTAGTAAATGAATACGGTAAGTTACATATTGCGAGGATGAAATAATTTCAGAAGGTCCGGTCTAGCCCTACTGCGCAGCTCTTGTTTGAGTCCAACCGTTGTAGGGTAGGACCTCTCATTAGAAGAATTATCTGGTCTTAGTAATATGTAATGGTATTCGCAAGCTAGTTAGGTAAAGGTAGCAGAGATTCCTTATGCAGCTGATGACGGAGAGTAGGTCGGAGAGTTACTCTAAGGAGATCCTAGAATGAGAATAGTGCAGAGAGCAGTAGTGGTGGAAGGGACTTGGTAAAGTCAAGGCAATCCTTGAGGAAAGTACGGATAGATGTGGAAGGTAGTATGGGCCCGTACTACTGAAAGAAGAGGATCCATACTCAATTCAAGGATGGCGGAGATGGAACCAGGAAACTTGTAGTATGTGAGACCTCGTGAGGCTATGTATGACCCTGATGATTATGTGTTTTGTTTAAGAATGGTGATGATTACGCGACATGGAGGAGGAGGAGGTTCAAGGTCAGGATCAGGCTCAGGATCAGGTTCGGGATCAGGTGCCAAGCCAGTCGATGAGGGACTACGTGAGTTCATTGCTTCATAGATCACTAGAGGCATCCTTGATTCGACCCCGATGATTTTCGGGTCGATCAAGGAAGGGATTATTGAGCTGATGGAGGATCGCCTCAGGGCGTTTAGGAGTGACTGGGCGGCTAGCCAGTCAGGGGCGCGCACACTGTCCTTTAAGGACTTCAGGGGGAGTGGTGCACCGGATTTCCATGGGGCGAAGGACCCCCTCGTGGCCAGGAGATGGATCGCAGACATCGAGTCTGCACAGTTGACGAGCTTCTGCCCTGAGGGGTCGAAGGTTCGATATGCTGCAGGTTGTTTGAGGGACAGGGCTAGGGATTGGTGGGAGTCAGTTGGTGATTCCTTGGGAGCCTCAACCGTTGAGGCTATGACCTGGTCGGACTTTGTAACCAGGTTCAGGGCTAAGTTTGCGCCGGCAGTGGAGCTTCAGCACCTGACCAGGGAGTTCCTCGACATGAGACAGACTACAGAGACAGTGGCGGAGATTACCGCCAAGTTCCGGGAAAGGGCCTTATTGGTGCCTCAGTATGCGGGGGATGAGGAGATGCGGAAGACCCGCTATCATCACATGTTGAGAGCGGATATTCGGGAGCACGTCAGCTACTCAGCGTGCCCGACCCTGGATTATATGATTTCCAGGGCGAGAGAGAGGGAGATTGACTTGGAGCACCTCAGGAAGAGGAAGGCAGAGGAGGGACATGTTACTGGGGCTTCAGTGAAGAAGCCCAAGGGATTCGACTCTAGGTCGAAGGGCCAGCCGGGCCAGATCCGCTGTAGGAAATGCGACAGGCCGCATGAGGGAGCTTGTAGACTGGGATCATCAGGCTGCTATAAATGCGGCCAGACTGGGCACTTTGGTAGGGATTGCACTGCCCCTACCCCCACCTTTCAGACATCAGACCTGATTTTCTTTCATTGCAATCAGAAGGGCCAGAAAAAGGCCAACTGCCCGAGATTGACAGAAGCAGCAGCGCCGGTAGCGGCGCCAGCTCCAGCGACCCTGCGGATCACTGATGGCCGGCAGGGCAAGACGGAAGCTCCAATGGTGAGGAGACGAGTCTTCTAGTTGACTACCAAGGAGGCACGCGCCGCACCCGATGTGGTGACGGGTATGATTTCTTTTCCCTAGCTTTTATTATATGTTGGTTATGATATTGATGAGCCATGTTATATGTTTTGTTTAGGATCGTTCCATGTGAACGGTATCCTAGTTCAAGTGTAGTTTGATTCGGGTGCTACCCGATCATTTGTCTCTCTTGCGCTTAGAAAGAGGTTCCCTAAGTCTCGGGCATGTTGGATTGTCCTCTAAAGGTCGAGATTGCGGAAGACCGATCAGTGCGAGCATCAGAGGTTTTCAGGGATTGTGTTTTGAGGTTGTTCGAGGAGCGCTACTTGGTAGACTTGGTTCCCATACCATTGCGGGGGAACAAGGTTATTATAGGTATGAATTGGTTGAGCCCCAATGGGGCAATGATCGACTGCGCGCAGCAGTTGGTCCGGGTCAGGACCCCAAGTGGGGGAGAGCTGGTGATTCAGGGCGAGAGGCCACAACGTGGACCAACTTTATGTTCAGCAGCGAGAGCTAGGCGCTATCTCCAGCAAGGGTGCGCAGGGTATGTCGCCTGTGTTTTGGATACCCGAGAAGCGGGTAAGGCGACAGTGAGTGATGTACCGGTGGTACAAGAGTATGCGGATGTATTCCCGGAGGAGCTGCCTGGGATACCTCCGGAGAGGCAGGTAGAGTTCAGGATCGGCCTAGTCCCTGGTACGGCTCCAATATCCAAGGCACCGTATCGGTTAGCTCCTCCTGAGATGCAGGAGTTTTCTACACAGCTGCAGGAGCTGTTAGACAAGGGATTCACCAGACCGAGCAGTTCACCCTGGGAGTCCTGGCTCTATTTGTGAAGAAGAAGGACGGGTCGCATCGGATGTGTATAGATTATCGGGAGCTGAATAAGGTAACGGTGAAGAACTGTTACCCACTCCCGAGGATTGATGATCTCTTTGACCAGCTTCAGGGAGCATCTTGGTTCTCCAAGATTGATCTGCGTTCAGGTTATCATCAGATGAGGGTTAGAGAAGAGGATGCGCAGAAGACTACTTTTCGGACACGATATGGTCACTATGAGTTCGTGGTGATGCCTTTCGGGCTCACCAATGCTCTTGCCATGTTCATGGATCTCATGAACCGCGTGTGCAGACCGATGTTGGATCGTTCTGTGATAGTTTTTATTGATGACATCTTGGTTTATTCCAAGACGCAGGAGCAACATGAGGAGCACTTGCAAGAGGTGTTGGAGACTCTGAGGAGGGAGAGCTTGTATGCCAAGTTCTCCAAGTGTGAGTTCTGGTTGCGCGAGGTGCAGTTTCTGGGGCATCTTGTCAACCAGAACGGGATTTCGGTCAACCCGGCCAAAGTGGAGGCCGTGATGAGGTGGGAGGTTCCAAGGTCTCCATCTGAGATTCAGAGCTTCCTGGGACTGGCGGGTTATTATCGGAGATTCATTCAGGACTTATCCAAGATAGTCGTGCCTTTGACCCAGTTGACAAGGAAAGTCGTAGTCTTTCGCTGGAGGCCTGAGCAGCAGGTCGCATTTGAGACATTGAGACAGAGATTGTACGAGGCGCCAATCTTAGCCCTGCCAGAGGGCGTGGAGGATTTTGTAGTGTATTGTGATGCGTCCATCTCGGGTTTGGGCGTGGTATTAATGCAGAGGGGGCATGTTATCGCCTATGCTTCGAGGCAGTTGAAACCTCATGAGGCGAACTATCCGACACATGATTTGGAGTTTGGGGCAGTTGTTTTTGCCCTCAAGATTTGGCGTCATTACCTCTATGGGGTTCGTTGTACCATTTACACGGACTATAAGAGTTTGAGGTACCTCATGGATCAGCCAAATCTGAATATGAGGCAGCGTCGATGGCTAGATGTGGTGAAGGATTACGATTGTGAGATCCTCTACCACCCGGGGAAGGCCAATGTCGTGGTCGATGCGCTTAGCCACAAGGTAGCACCGATCAGAGATATTTGTTTGAGGATGACGGTGGTTTCCCCGTTGTTGGAGCGGATTCGAGAGGCCCAGCAGGAGGCTATGAAGGAGGAACATTGTAAGAGTGAGCGTATTGTGGGTCAGGTTTCCTCCTTCGATTATGACAGCCGTGGATTGTTGACACTACACTGTAGGGTCTGGGTCCCATATCATGGGGGTGTGCGTCAGGTATTGATGGAGGAGGCGCACAAATTCAGGTTTTCCATCCATCCCGGGGGCAACGAAGATGTACAGGGATCTTCGTCTTGGTTATTGGTGGCCCTGCATGAAGCAGGATGTAGCTTGGTATGTTGAGAGATGCCTGACCTGCAGGAAGGTCAAGGCCGAGCATCAGAGGCCCCACGGCAAGACCCAGCCGTCGGATATTCCGTTGTGGAAATAGGAAGATATCACTATGGATTTCATCACGAAGCTTCCCAGGACCGCGCGTGGAGTGGATTCGATTTGGGTCATCATGGATCGGTTGACCAAGAGCGTGTTGGATTAGTGTCTAAGTCCATAACTATTTTGGTATGTACTTGACCCGATTATGAGCATGGTCCTTTTGGGTTGCCTTCACCATAGCAATATGTAGGATGAATTAAGGAGAGAAAGGTTTAATTATGATTTATTAATATATTATGAGAATAATATATTAAAGGAGAAATCATATTGTTTAATTAATATTAGTCAAGAATTAATTAAGATTTAATTTTGTGGCTAAAAGAGATTAATTAAACTTAAGGGACTTATTGTGTAATTATAAGATAATTACATAATTGGGCTATGGATCACCTTGGAATAATAGGTTGGACGAATTCTATGGGGAAGCCCATTAGAAATCGTCCAAGGCATGTTCCAGAAGGGGTCCATGGGCTGCTTAGAGCTTAAGCAGTCAAATTAGGGTTTCCTTGTTAGATAACCCTAATTGCCTACCTATTTAAGGAGCCCTTAAGCCCCAAAAACGTGGTGAACTAATCCTTTAGGGTTTCCAGCCGTTATGGTGCCTCCTCTCTCCTCCCTCTTCATCCAAGTTGCTTAGTGGTGTTTGTGACTCCATTAGAGGTGCAACACTTGAGGCACTAAGCTTTCTGAAGCCAAGGATTGATTGTTATTGCTATATAACAATCAAAGGTAAGATCTAAACCTTAATTTCAGTTATTGTTTATTAGATCTAGGGTTTATAGCTTTGGATATTCGATTGCATGTTCATTAGACAAACTAGATCCAAAATCTATTACGGTTTTCATGTACACCATAGGAATGATGTATTGCTCGAAACTCATTAGTGGTATCAGAGCCTAGGGTTGTTTGTTTGATGTATTTGATGCTATATTTGATTATTCATGCTTAAAATCGAAAATTTTTGGTTTCTGGGGGCTAGACTCGCCGAGTCCATGGCTGAACTCGCCGAGTCCATAGTGAACTCGACGAGTCCAAGCTAGACTCGACGAGTCAGAGTCGCAGATGGAGCAGATTTCGGGATTTTGACCTGTTTTGGCTATGGATAATTGCCTAAAACGTTTTTTTATTAATAAAATCCGATTTTTATCAATATTTGGAGATTATCCTTGCCAAAATAGAAGATAATTGTCAAAATTTAGATAATCTTTTGTTTTATTAGATAAAGATTGATTATTTGTAATTTAGATTTGAATTATCTTGTGAAAAAGTTTCAATTTTCCCCTTTAGGTTTTATAGTTTAAATTTGAACTTAAAAGTTTTGTTTTTTGAAATTTGAATAGTTGAACCCTAATGTTTTGAAAGGTTTCAAAACTGATCTCAAGTTTTGGAATTTAAATTTTTTGATTAAAAGTCAATTTTTGAAATATTTGAATTCTAAACCCTAATGTTTTGAAAAGTTCAAAACTTGCCCTCAAGTTTTGGAATTTAAAAGTTTATTAAAAGATTAATTTTGAAATGTTAAATTCTAAAACCCTCGTATTTTGAAAAAGTTCAAATTACACCTTTATGGTTTTATTTATTAATTAAGGTGTATAATTAAAGGAGATTTTATAAACCCATAAAGTTTTGGTTTACATTTAATTAAATTAAAAGTATAATTTATTAAATTAGACCACCTAGTATTTTAAAAGTGTAAAATACACCCTATACTATATATATGTAACATTAAAAGTCTAATATTATATATATGAGTAAAAAGTCAGTCTTACCGTTAGTAGGCCTCATTCACGAAGCTAGTCTATAAGGGGTGTTTAAGGAAATTGCCTATAAAATGGCGATTGAATGGGTATCCACTCTTACCCACCGCACTCTTGACTAGTAGAGGGTCGTTAGCCGAACGGGTAGGATCGGACGAAACCTTCCATTATAAGTATAATGAAGTACAAAGTAACTAAATGCTTTTATAAATTCCCAAATCATAGTTACTTTAGGCAAAATGTGAAATTGTATGCTAATCCATGGAATTACACTTCACACCCTTGCCAAATGTTAGTGGAGTGTACGTGGTTAACCGGCACACTAATTTGGGGTTGACATTGGTAGTGAAGGGTGGCTCGATGTTTATCATAGATCAATGGAGCGTGTGTGGTTAACCGACACATTGATTAGGTGATAGTATCATTGAGTGCATCACATAGATTCGTATGGTTATTCACACCTTATTTGTGATCCTCGGCATCCCAGTCACAAATAGAAGGGCATAATCGAGATTAAACATGCCATTGAAAAGTTCAATGAATCTCAAAAGATCTAGGAGTTTCAATTCATTTAAAACTTAAACTTTTTTTTTGTTTTGTTTTTCATGGTGGGAATTGGTAAATCGTCATTTACCTACCTTCAAATATTCTGCAACTAGATTACGGCATCCCTCTTCTAGGTTGTAGAGTATTGTGTTGGATCCTAGCCTTCATGTTTCATTTGGGTGTTACATCAAGGATTTTTATCAACTAAATTGATTTTTCTCCCGTTTTGTAGATGTCTAAATCTTACAATGGTCTTCCCAAGTCCCTTGGAACAAGCTTTCCAAATGAAGATGACGTTCCACGATACGATCAAGGAAATGAGAGTCATGCTTCACTTCCTCCACCTCCTCCAATTAATCTCCCTAACCCACAAGTTCAAAGGCTTGAAAAGTTCAAGCTCACTCAAGCCCTTTTGGCAAGTAAACACGAAGATGGAAAACCTGTGTGTGCACACATCTTAGAGATGAAGTCACACATTGATAGGTTAAGGATGATGGGTGTCGATATCTCAGAAATGTTGGCTGTTGACTGGGTTCTTCAGTCACTTCCTGAATCATATAGTGAGTTCGTTAGAGAGTACTATATGATGGACCATGACGTGACCCTCATTGATTTGACCTATTTGCTTATAGCTGCTGAATCAGAAATGATTTGGCGTGCTGATCGAGCAAATTTGTCTGGAAAATCAAACTCCCAAACTTCAATGGACATTGAAAATGGTGACATTGGAAATCCAGAAAAGGTAAATTCTGAGATAGTTCCTTGTGCCATTCCAAAAGAGTCCATCTGCTTCTACTGCCGAGAGAAGGGGCATTGGAGACGAAGCTGCCCTGTTTACCTGAGAGATCTAAGAGATGGGAGAGTCAAGACGTATGGCTCTACTTCAGGTAAAATCTATTAACTAACTCTATAAGTTCCTATTCTTTGATTCTTAATACATGATGTGATAAGATTACATTTTGATGTTTTTGCAGGATCAAAGAAAAGAGAGGAAGCTTAAGGAAGAAGCGTGCTGAATTTGATCATGAAGAAATGGATTTCGATCGCATGGACTCGAGGATCAGATTTTTGAGCTGCTACTCTAGAGTTAGGATAGAATGATAAGAAATATGAAATAGCATAGTTTTTCAGTTGAATCGCATTGTAAGGACAAATTTTTCCGCAATAAAATAAATTTTGATTTTGTCTTATTTATTTATCCTTGCAATGGTGTGTATGAAAAATTGATGTTTGATTGTTTCTATTGTTAGTAATAATGGATTCTTTATTATGTTATTTGTGGAAATGTCGAGAATTTGCCAAATAAGGGAAGATTCTCATCACCCAAGCTTCAGTTGGACTGAAACTTGGAGTCATGCAACTTGGTTGCATGATGAATGAGAAACTTCATATTTGGAAATTAGACTAATTCTTTGACAGAGTGTCAAGAGAAGGACTAGGAGATCGAGTACACTAGGTTGTGCATTGATCAAGTCCACCACAAGAGTGATAAAGATATTCGTCATGATTTACTAAAGTTTAGTAAATATGGTTATACTTATAAGATTAAGTATAATTCTGAGTTGATTGAAAGAGTTTCAATCAATAGCAGAACGAATAAGAAGAATCAAGTAGGCAGAAAGATAAAAGTTTCTCTATTTTAAGAAGAAGGGAGAGTACCTTTTATTGTGTTTTATGATAAGTCTTAATGATTAAGAACCATATCTCAATTGATCCTCCAAGTGAGTCTTAGTGTATTTGTATGTCTAAGAAGAGGAATCGAGAATTGTAGAAATGGTTAAAATCAAGAAGTCAATCATACTTCGTTCCAATATCAAGTCTTAGAGTTATATTCCAAGATTGTGAATTGAGTGACAAGTCTTAAGTAGGTTTATAACACTCATCAAATGTGGAGTTTGGAAAAGGTTTTCTTATTCTTGCACATTTGAAATTGGTAAGTTGTGTTGTCTTGGATAAGACAAAGACCAACTAGAACCAATTATGTGAAGTGTTTTGTCTTGATAAGAACTACACTAACTCTTGAATATTTGTTTTGTCTAGGAAAGGTTCCTGACAAGAAAATCTTATATGTCAAGGAGTCAGTGGGAGTCTTAATGGTCTTGAAAGGTTTCAGGAACAAATCAAGAGTTAAACCTAGTTGATCGTCACTAGCACACGACTTGAGGTTTAAAGCCTATCGTGGATGACATATTCTTTTTCTGTGCCATTCCAATTGAGTTAATATGCATGTGAGTTCTATGAGTTCTTATTTGAATGTATAAAGACAAAGCACATTGATCAATGGAAAGTACATTGATATGAAATGGTGAGTTGCTTGGAAGACATGGTGGGCATTCATGTTACCATGAGGCAATAAATCGAGATTGAGCACGTTCAGTCCATATGAGTTTGGATTTGTTGCAAACTTTGGTTTTGGCAAATTCACATGGATAGGAACACATACACTTTAAAATCTAAGTGTCATGAGGTTTCCCTCCTTCAAGAAAATGATTGCAAGGAAATGATTTCACTAAGAGAGATTTTAAGAAGATTGCAATTGTGAAAAATGTATTCTCAAATTCGATTATGATTACGGCATCCCTCTTCATAGTTCGAATTGTGAGATTTGGCAATTAGTCTGAACATCTGGGACTTAGTAACATAAATTCTGAATTGTTTAGACACACATGTGAGCTATCTAAGGCAAAGGTGTATGAGCTTAAAAAGCTTAGATAAAGGCTTATCAAAGCATTAGGTATTAGAAATATGAACTTAAGGAATTCAATAAGCATTGTCTTCTAGAAGTTCAATTGTTTTCTGAATACATGTCAAAGCAAGTGGGAGCATAAGTGTTATGCAGGTAAGAAAATAATCATCATGTTAGTGGGGGCATGATTATTATGGTAAGTATTGCAAGTTAGCAATATTAATTATAGAAAACAAAGATTAACTTTGCAAAGTTGTAGGGGTTGAAAAGTTGTTTTGCTATAATTAAGGGAGAGAATATTATAATTCGTTTCAAAATCTAAAAGCTTAGATCGAGAAATGTTAATAAAATTTAGTCAAGGATACATAGTGCATTCTCAAAATTCGATCATGATTACGACATCCCTCTTCATAGTTCAAATTGTGGGAACATGGCACATAAAATATTATGGCAGAAGGATGATAAAGTATCACGTCTTTATGTGAGACATTATGCATCGTGTCAAATACGCTTCGGGTAAATGATCGATTGCATATGCTATAATATTTGATCATTCTAAAATTTTCCAAATGCCTAGGGCATTAAGAGGAAAAAAGGACTAGAAATGGTTTTGACTAAAATAATTAAACAACTATCAAAGGACGATCTGAGGTTCACTGAGGATTTATCGCTTGTGAGTAGTTGGAAGTATAGTACTGGATGGACTATATTGACATTATTATGAATAGATAAGATTCTATTAAGAATGAGTTGTCATATGGCAAATATGGAAATGTTTCCATTAATGGGAGTTGGATATTAAGAAATATGTCTAGATTAGAAACTTTTATGCGAGAAGGATGTTCAAAGGAATGTACTTTGAATGTGAGACTTCACGTCTATGGAATTGTCTTGTAACAATTTCCGATAGAATACCTTGTAATTTCATTAGCCGGGTCTTGGTGACTTTCGTGCTGTGACATTACGAAAGAATCATTGCATAAAATGTTAGAATCTGACATATTCTAAAAGTGGTAAGAATTTGGTATTCTTATACTAATAATAAGGATTGGGGATTGTGAAATGAGTTTCATTGGAAAAGTTTTTCAATTGATCTATTTCACAAAGTATGGACCATAGGAAACCAAAGTGTGCATGCTTCGAGCATGGGACAATTGTGGTTATAAATCGAGTAATAAGTTGATTTTCTGAAACAGTAAGCAATGAATAATGAGTAATCAATATGGTGTTTAAATAAAAGTGTTTTTATTTACGCTCAAAAGCTTTGGGGCCATATAGGATAAATATTATTATTGCGCTTCACTTTGCATGTTTTGACTTCCAGAATAACTAGGTTATTCAAACATCCACACTCGGTCATACGTTGGAAGTAGGTATGAAAGAAGACTGTCATGAATCTGTCTGTAGATTGTCTAAGTGTTTAGACATAGCACAAGTTTGCTGCAGAGTTCATGAGTGCTTTAATAAGATTAGAGTATTGGATCAAACCCACGCTCACTTGAATTACTTCATGGTTTTTATCATGAGTAATTGTGAGACGATAACATTGTATATTCTTTAAACCGAGACGTGTGAGTTGTTATTTGTTGGTCGGTTGCGCATTGGTAATAAGAAAACGCACCAGTAACTTGGTGTTATAAAACTTATTGTTGTGTGTGATTCGATCATTAAATGCAAGAGAGCATTTGAGTCGAAGTTTATCCATTCCTTTTACCCAAAGTGGGATAAAAGCGATATCTGTGGGCCTCTCGATGATTTAGTGATGACACCCTAAGCGCTTGGCCAAGCCGAGACTAAGTTGATGTGTTCAATTGTAGTCTGTTGTCAGTCGTCATAAATCGGAAGTCGGGAAACAGTATAGAGAGAATGATCAAATTCATGTCTTGTGTCTATACGATATCTTGAGAATGGAGGAATATATAATCCCTTATCTAAAGGACACGTGTATCTGATAAGATCAGAGTTGACAGCGGCTTTTGAAAGCTACGATTGCTGATCAGGTTCTGAAGTAATGCATAATAGTTATTAGACTTATCCAAGTGGGAGACTGTTGGATTAGTGTCTAAGTCCATAACTATTTTGGTATGTACTTGACCCGATTATGAGCATGGTCCTTTTGGGTTGCCTTCACCATAGCAATATGTAGGATGAATTAAGGAGAGAAAGGTTTAATTATGATTTATTAATATATTATGAGAATAATATATTAAAGGAGAAATCATATTGTTTAATTAATATTAGTCAAGAATTAATTAAGATTTAATTTTGTGGCTAAAAGAGATTAATTAAACTTAAGGGACTTATTGTGTAATTATAAGATAATTACATAATTGGGCTATGGATCCCCTTGGAATAATAGGTTGGACGAATTCTATGGGGAAGCCCATTAGAAATCGTCCAAGGCATGTTCCAGAAGGGGTCCATGGGCTTCTTAGAGCTTAAGCAGTCAAATTAGGGTTTCCTTGTTAGATAACCCTAATTGCCTACCTATCTAACGAGACCTTAAGCCCCAAAAACATGGTGAACTAATCCTTTAGGGTTTCCAGCCATTTTGGTGCCTCCTCTCTCCTCCCTCTTCATCCAAGTTGCTTAGTGGTGTTTGTGACTCCATTAGAGGTGCAACACTTGAGGCACTAAGCTTTCTGAAGCCAAGGATTGATTGTTATTGCGTAAGATCTAAACCTTAATTTCAGTTATTGTTTATTAGATCTAGGGTTTATAGCTTTGGATATTCGATTGCATGTTCATTAGACAAACTAGATCCAAAAGCTATTAGGGTTTGCATGTACACCATAGGAATGATGTATTGCTCGAAACCCATCAGAGCGCCCATTTCATTCCGATTCAGGAGAGCATTTCGGCCGAGAAGTTGGCCGACATCTATATCAGAGAGGTAGTGGCTCGGCACGGGGTGCCAGTTTCAGTGATTTTCGACAGAGATGTGCGGTTCACTTCCAGATTCTGGAAGAAGTTTCACGACGAGTTGGGTACTCGTCTGCACTTTAGCACCGCTTTTCACCCGCAGACGGATGGTCAGAGTGAGTGAACCATCCAGACTCTGGAGGACATGTTATGGGCATGTGTTTTAGACTTTGGAGGTAGTTGGGATACTTACCGTCCTTTGGCAGAGTTTTCCTATAATAACAACTATCACGCGAGTATCGATCGTCCTCCCTTCAAGATGTTGTATGTGAGGAAGTGCAGGATCCCGATATGCTGGGGTGAGGTCGGCCAGAAGGTCATGGGGAGTACCGAAGTGGTACTCAAGACTACAGAGAGGATCCAGCAGGTTCGGAGCAGGCTTCAGATTGCTTAGAGTCGGCAGAAGAGTTATGCCGACAGGCGACGTTCGGACCTGGAATTCTAGGTCGGAGATATGGTGCTCCTGAAAGTGTCGCCTTGGAAAGGCGTCATTCGGTTCAAGAAGCGGGGCAAGTTGGGCCCCAGGTACATTGAACCCTTCAAGGTTGTAGCGCGGGTGGGCAAGGTGGCGTATAGGCTGGGTCTTCCAGCCGAACTCAGTCAGATTCATAGCACTTTCTATGTCTCTCAGTTGCGGAAGTGTCTGGTAGACGATTTGGCAGTGGTGCCTTTAGAGGATATTAAGGTGGATGACAGCCTGAACTATATTGAGCGGCCAGTAGCTATCCTTGACAGGAAGTCGAAGCATCTGAGGAACAAGAGGGTGGAGATGGTGAAGGTGCAATGGCAGCACCGGAGGACGAGATGAGGGAGCACTACCCCGAGCTTTTTTCGGATTCGACAACAGACTTCCAGGACGAAGTATAAAATAAGCGTGGGAGATTTGTAACACCCAATTCCTGGTACGTATTTAAGTCAACTAAGTTTATGTTTCGCTCTGGGACTCGGCGAGTTGGAGGCCCAACTCGTCGAGTAGACTCGGTATTTACAGGGAAGTTAATGATCTACTCGACGAGTCGGGAGACCAACTCGACGAGTAGAAGCATTCTGGATGAAACCCTAATATTTAGGGTTTGCACCCTATTTAAACAACTTATAACGCCCCAAGACATCCTCCATTGTTCCTCCCAACCCAGAGAAATCCCTAACTCGAACCTTAAGTCTCTTTTGAGTGTTTTTGAGCTTTTTGGTGACTTTTGTGTGCATTTGAAGTTCGAAGAGAAGGAGGAAGCTTGGGAGTTCAAGTGGAAGCTTGTAGAGTCAGAGGTTTTGCTTCATTCTCACTTCATTCAAGGTAAAAAGCTTGAACCTTGACCATCTATCTCTTAGATCTTGTTTTGGGGATATTTTCTACCCCTTTTTATGAGTTGTGAAGTTATAATCGGATTGTGTGAGTGTGTTTGGAGTTACACTTCAGATCTGGAACCATTGAGGGTTCCCATGGCATAAAGGTGCCAACTTTATGGCCATAGGAGACCCATGCTTCTTATATACCTCTTTTTGTGGCTTTTGAGCCAAAAATCCCCATGCATGGACGTCAAGATTGGAACTTTACGTATAAAATCGATCCTAGGAGGTCAGATCTATGGTTTTGATGCATTAAGACCCATTATAATCGACTGAATAGTTTTGGACAAAGAGGGACTCGGCGAGTCGCTTGGGTGACTCGGCGAGTCGGGTCGCGTTTTCCCCCAAATGTTTTCTAGAAATGGTCTTTGGTTGAGTGGAAGGAACACTCATTCTGTCCGGGGTTTGTGATGGACTTGAAGATCAAAGGACTCGACGAGTTCAAGAAAAAACTCGGCGAGTTCAAGGCAATGTCCCAACCACATGAAGACGGACTCGACGAGTTCAAGGATGAACTCGGCGAGTCATAGACTGGACACCATCATATGGATGAAGATGAACTCGACGAGTTCATGGACGAACTCGGCGAGTCGGTTGAAGATAGTCTGATGTATTGTTGAAGGCGAACTCGTCGAGCTCTTGCTAGACTCGACGAGTAGGGACGGGATGGTAGCATTTTGTGGACATGGGGACTCGGCGAGTTGGTGGACCAACTCGGCGAGTCGAGTCAACCAGATGTTAACTTTGACCAAAGTTGACTTTAACCAAGGTTTTGACCTTGACTTTGACTTGGACTTGAGTTGACTCTTGTAGGGGTTATGAGTATGAATTGGTAATGTAGAAAGGATGTTGTGTAGGGATTTAGGAGTCGAGAAGAGTTTATTTCCATACCGAGGGCAGCGCAGACACTACACGACATTGAGGTGAGTTACCTTCTAATAGAAGTGGGTCTAAGGCACCAAGGTCGACCCACTAGTAGTTGATTACAGTTAAGATGATTGTCTTTGTGATAATTGTCTGGTTTGTTATTACTTGATGTGTTCTATGTGCCAGTATGATATGTTCTATGTGATAGTGGTAGTAGGGGGAATAGTCCTCGGTTTGGTCGTTAGGGCCGAAGGTTAAGTCGGACACCCCAGATATGTTTGACAACATGATTATGATATGTTGTTATGTGATAGTAGTAGGGGATGAAATAGTCCCCGTGACCGGGTGAGATAGGCCGGAGGGTAGGCAGGCACCCCAGAATGGCCTGACACGGGTAGGTCCGCACCCGAGAATGGCTTGACATGGGTAGGTCAGCACCCCAGAATGGATTGACATGGGTAGGTCGGGCACCCCAGAACTGCCCGGCAGTATGTATGTTGTTGGTATGTGGTATGATGGGGGAACTCACTATGCTTTGTGCTTACGGTTTCCAGTTTTGGTTTCAGGTACCTCTTCGTCGAAGGGGAAGGAGCCGACACGGTAGCAGCGCATCGTACACACATGATGTCCGCATTTTGAGATCCATGGAATTTGTACTCTGACATTATTACTACTTTCTGTTATGATTTTTGAGACATGTGGTTATGGTTGATGACTTAAAATGATGATGATGTTGTTTTTCAGTAAATGGTTTTATAAGTATTATATTTAAAAATGAAAATTTTTGGTCATGATTTTTAGGATGTTACAGTAAGATGGTAAATATACCTGTTCAAACACTTGTATCAGCTTACATTCAACAAAAGGTATGTAGACAATTAAAATGAAACATAAACTAAAAACTTCAAGTGTGGTAAAAATAATACCTGGAAGTCCAAGGCCACAAACATTGCGAGACTTTTCTTTTGGTAACAAGTCCTGAAAACAACCATTAAATCTCTCATAACATCAATATTTCTTCCAACAATAACATAAAATTAGTATTAAAAATTTAGACTGTTAATTTATACTTTTTCCATATAATTACATGGAATATATAAATGAAGGCGCCTGTGGTTGTAGAGCTGAAAGCAGTGGAGCTGCGGTGGTGATCGTCGCCGGAGACATGCGACACAGTGGCGGTGATGCGGTTGTTCCAATAGTCGGAGATTGGAAGAATCTCCTTAAAACCACCAAAATCAGCAAAATTAGAAAAAGAAAGAATAGTAACAGAAAGAAAAAGAGAAAAGATGGTGGAAATGAGAAAGGGAAACATACCTTCTCCGGTGGAGAAGTTTGCCGGAGACGGTGGCGAGATGAGGTGCTGATAGTCGTGTCAGTAGAGCAACTAGAACGTCAGTGAGAAGCTGGAAATCCCTCCGGAAGTTGTGTGCACCGGCAGTTTCTGCGATGGAAAATACGACATCGCCGGAAAAATACTTCACCGCTTGTCGCCCGAAAATGAGATACAAATGGTGGGGAACAAAAGGTGGAACCCTTCATCGACGACGCCTTTAGCGGCATCTTCTGATTTTTAGAGACGACGATTTGGAGAGAAATTCACGCACCCATTTTTCACGACCTTTAGAGGCAACATTGTCGTCGCAAATTGCAATCGTAGGGGCATAAATTGATCCAGAGGCATTCGCACGGATCGCCAGTCAAAACCTTTAGCGACGCCCTTATTAGTGACGACGTGACTCTTTAGCGACGACAAAAATGTGTATTGCCTAGTGTCGTCCCTAAAACTAATTGTCGTCCCTAATGGTGTCATCCCTAAAACGTATATTTCTTGTTGTGAATATATTAAATCCTCCCTAATAATAAAAAAACAAACCAATAGAATAGATATGTGACTAAAGGGCTAACATAAAAAAATCAAATCATTCGTATTAAGGTTTTTGGTTTTTCACGCTCTCACTCTAGGTATGATCTAGAGTGGATGCAGATTTGGCTATTGAAAAAGTTCAATGATTGTTTATAATAATTCATAAGGCTATGGGGAGTGGGGGCGTCAAGCCCCACTCGCCAAAGGCTTAGCATGAGCAAAACACCACCCCCTACACTATGCTAAGGAGTTGCGTTAAGAAGAGCTCGTTGATTCACTAGCAAGAAGAGAGAGGAAAAGATTCTTTGGTGTGGGCTCTAATTGGTCCTTTTACATTTTTTTTTTCTAAAATCAAAGGCCATGATTGGTTATCTTTTTTTCCATTTTTGTTTTAATTTTTTCTAACAAAAGATTAGGTGGAAGAAAAAAAAAATCTTATGACATGTTAGTATGCCTTTAGGATGAGTCACCACTTCCTGTAGCCTAAGTGCTTTCTTTATTGATGTAATGAATAATTTCACTTAAATATTATCATAATGGGTTGAAATTTTCAACTTGCTATGTACTTTTCGTCTAATTTTGTGTGTTGTGCTTTTTTTGCATTGACTTTATAAGTCATTTTATTGGCTTTAATGATTTTTGTAGTGTCTCTGAAGTCGGTGTCAGCGAAGTTGAAGCATTATTTGAGTTATACAAGAGCATTAGCCGTCTTGTAATCGATGATGGGCGAATCAACAAGGTAAGCCATGCCAAAATCTTTAACTAATACTCTGAATCGTGAGCTGAATAATATTACTCTTTTAATATGTTATCAGTTACTGTTTAGTCATATTCAAATTAGAACACATTACATTTAGGGAAAAATCCACGATAAACACAATCTAATTTAATGTGGTTATCAATTTAATTCTTTAATGATTAAACCATTAAACTGTTTTGACTGTTTAAAAATCCATGTTTCATGGTTACCTGCCTTTTCAATATCAGTATAAAATACATACAAATAAAAACACCATATTATTTCTAATTTATCAGTTGAAGCATGAAAGTATTTTCAGTCTTTATTGAATCGGGATTGAAAGTAATAAATTAATGGTTTAACGAGGATGAAAATACTTTATCTGTGATCGTTCCGTTTATGTATTCACTATTGATATAAAACTGGATAACTAAGGAAAAAATATTATTTAAATCTATCAAAAATATTTAGTTGTTAAATCGATAAAGTGATGAAATTACGTTGTTAAATATGTTAGTGTTAGTACTATTATCTTAACTTACTCTAACCTTATGTGCTGTTTTTTTTTATGAATTTTTAGAATATCGTAGACGCATGTGGACTCTGATAGCATAGAATAATTCTTGTGTTGGGTGACATTGAAGACCCTTTTTGTATGGATAAATATTAAATACATTTTAAATATTGCAATTTTGTTGGATGTGCAGGAAGAATTTCATCTAGCTTTATTCGGAAAAAAAAGGTCATCTATTCACAAAGAGACTAAGGTGCTGTTTGTTTTTTTGAAGCAAAAATTCATAAAGTCTGCGGACCACCTCTGCAGCCCTCTGCAGTAGAAGAGGTGGACCAAACGGCTGCAGACTGTAATAAGAAGCGTGTTTGCTTTTTTAACATCTGCATGCTGTTGCAGATATTAAAAAATTAAAATAAACTGATTTTATAATCCGAATATAGTTTTTTAATACCGAAAATTTAATAATGTATGACATTTCGGCAATAATTTATGATATTTCAGCAAAAAATAATGATATTTTAACCAAAAATAAAGATATTTTAGCATAAAATAATGATATTTCATCAACAAATTATTATTATTCAATATAAAAAAAAGAAAAAAAAATTTCAACAAGAATAAACAAAAAAAACGAAAAAAAAAATGTGAAATAAGATTTCAATAATATATAATCAATATTTTATCAAGAAAAAAGAAGAAGAAGAGGTTGGAAGAGGTAGGAAGAGGCAAAACAAGTGTTGCGCCAAGAAGAGCACGCGCAGAGGTTTTTTAATCCGAAGACTTCTGAAAAACAAACAGCTGCGAGATGAAAAGTGTTGCGCGTGTGCTGCGCCGCGCAGCAATAAGAGGTCTGAAGAGGTTTTTTCCAAAAAACAAACAGCACCTAAGAGAGAATGGGTTTCTTATATTTTATTTTCAATTTTTTTCCCATAATAACAAGTTAGCAACATACTTGTTATTATGTACTTCGGTATAATAATCAACCTCCTTCCCTCTTCTCTCTAGTTTATAAAACGTAATTGCAAAACAGTTTTAATCAAACACCTATTTGATTAATTGGAAAATAACTCAAAACAAATATTTGATACAATCTGTTTCTACGATCCTATACTCGATCTAGACATGTATTTATAGGTTCTAATTACCAACTTGAATTAGAATACAATTAGGAAACTATGACCAACTTGCCATAATCCTAAGTTTACTTGGTCTCCAAGTCCTACTCGACTTAGGATTCCAACAATCACCCCCCGAATCTCTAAGTCCTTCTAGAGAATTCTTCAACTCCGATCCGTATTTTAAAATACGGGCTCGTCGCTGTCGTCACATTCCGAAAAATCACCTTCTTGTAATTTTTGGAGTCGTTCCGGACATTCAGAGGCAAAGTGACCCGGTTTGTCACACCGAAAACAAATCACCTTAGATCGGTCTTTTTCCCTATTTTTCCGATTTTTGTCACAAGAACAATTACATTTTTTGCAATTGTTGAAATTGGGTTGAGTTAAATCGGAAATGGACTTGTGGTGATTTGGCCGATGACCACTTTGAGAAACCCTATTATTCCCTTTGGGCCCGATCCGCCTGACCCAGATAACCCATCGGATCCATGATTACCAGTCGACACCCCTTGTCCCTTTGTCGATCTTTCCTTTGCTCCACCAGACAAGCCATCGCCACTAACTGAACCAGTGTCGCCACTGCTCAATGACCACAAAACCTTTGGTTCTTCTCCTCCGTCATCACCTTCCTCTCTAATTCTTTCTTCATAAGCTTTAAGCCTTCCCACAACATCTTCAAATCCAACCGATTTGAGATCCAAGACTTGTTCCAAAGAAGCAACTATGTGGATGAACTTCGCTCTCGCTAATGATTTGAGAAACTTCTTCACAAGCTTTTTCTCATCAATTACTTCTCCTAGGGATGCCGATTTTGAGGCTAATCCGGACAATCTCCCCGAAAAATCGCCAATCGATTTCGAGTCGGACATCTTTAATCGGTCGAATTCTACCATAAATGTTTGTAACCTAGCCTCCTTCACGCGGTCAGCACCCATGTGCCTGGCTTTGATTGCGTCCCACAACACCTTTGAGGACTCCACATCTCCGATTTGCATAATCAAAGTCTCTGGGATCGCCTGATACAACAGCCCCATCGCCAGGTAATCTTTCTCTTCGTTCTTCTCTGTTCCTGGATCGATTACAGTCCATGCTTTGTGAATTCTTAGAACAACCTTCATCCTTGTGACATCCCCATTTTCACGGCCAGAAAAGACCGATTTTGTTTATGCTTTATAAAAATCAGAGTACTTCTTTTAATAAAAATCTTGCGGAATTTGTTCCCAGAAAAACATGATAAATACGTTATCAAAGCATTTCCGAAGAAATGTATTTTTATTCATTTTAAAACATTTGGGATGTCATCGTTAATACAGAAACATAAGCATAAACAGAACTTACATTCATTTACACTAGTGATCTACATCTCTTTTAAATCTCTCAGTGTAATGTAACTTCATATCGACACCTGTGATACAAATAAACTGAGTGGGTCAGGTTGGGAAACCTGGTGAGTACATAGGGTTTTCAACCCACAATAATATAATTATTATGTTTAAACATCAAACAATCAACCCAATTACCCATCCCCATTATCTTCTTTACTCTTAAGGATCTACACTAAGAATCAATTATTCCTCGTTCATTCATTCCTAAGGATCATCCTAAGGAATCGGCACGAAGTCCATCGTTGTCAATGACACAGCTGCTAGTTCTATTACTTAGGCGTAGCTGCCAGAATTGTGACATTCTATGTGAGGCGCAACTGCCAGTATTGTCCTTCGAGCACAGCTGGTAGGGTTATCTCGTTTATTGACAATATCGTTTTCGAGAGTCCACTTGCAATACATGTCAATGGGTTTTTAGAGTACACCGGTGAACACATCGTTCACAACACCTACAGGTTGCGAGCATGCCAGTGTTCCACTGGACTGTCTAGAATAGTCCGTGGTTGTCATCCATACTCTGCTAGATGACGGGGCCATCATTTGGGAAAGGCTTCTCACATCGTCCACCTCTCACACTCACCTCGTGGTCTATAACACCTCTCAACTCATCATCCAACTCATATTCCATCTACCCATGTTTTACCCAACATATTCTCGTAGATATATATATATATATATATATATATATATATATATATATATATATATATATAGAGTTTAAATCATTTAAAATATGTATAAAATCGTTCATCCAGCATAGATAGCAAGTATACAGATAATATGCATACTTAGCACGTAATTTATATAAAATACTTCATATCTATGTGTAAGATGAAAGTAGCTATGCACTCACCTGATTAGGTGGTGACTCGGTACTCGGACAGCACTTCGTTATCTCAAAACAATTTCCTTCGACAAAACCTAATATCATTACCACTAGGGTTTAGTTTAATATTCACCGAGACTAATTAATAGTCTAACTATTATTAATATTATATAAGCGTTAAACAATACTTATATAACCCATAATAATAGCTCAAGTACTTATTATAAGTTCCTAATAACATTACTATATTAAAACATAAGCTATACTAAAGATAGGTTAGACGTATCTCACTTACAACGGGTTTTTTCTCAAAACCGGGCTTCACTGGAGCAGCGTTTCAGAGCCGAAAGGCTCTTCTTCTCGGGGCCGTCGGGCACTCCGGGGCTTCCGCCTCGTGCTAGGGGGTTCCCTAGGCTTTTCGGGGGGTTTTAGGGCTTAGAGAGAGAGTATAGAGAGAGGAATGAAGGGTTAAGGTGTGAGGAATGAAGGATAGGGGCGTCTCTATTTATAGGAGGCTGAAGAGGCTCCCACGTCGTGGCCAGCTGGGTACAGCCAGGCACAGCCTGGTGCTGACACGTGGCATCGCACACAGGGTGGAAATCAGCCGATTTTCAAAAATTCATAACTTTCGCATACGAACTCCGTTTTCGACGTTTTTTATATCCACGCGTAGGTAAAAAAAATAAGATCTACAACTTTCATTTTGACTCCGTCGGCTAATTCTCGACCGATCTTAAATTTAATTGTAGGAGGAGTTTAGGCTGTTAAATGACCGCGAAGAATTCGTAACTCCTCCACACGGACTCCGTTTTCGTCTGTCTTTTTATCGTTGAGTTCCTATTAATGAGATCTTCAACTCTCATTTAGGTCGCGTAAGCCAAAAACCGCTCGAACTAAAATTCGAGTTTCGGGTCGTATATTGCTAAGCCAAATCTTAGAAAAATCATAACTTCCTCATACGAAGTCAGATTTGGGCGTTCTTTTTATGGACGCTCTCGGTTTAACGTATTCTACGACTTTCGTTTAGATCGCTAAGGCTAAAACTCGCTCTATCATAAATTCACTATTTACGCTTCCTGGTGTCGTGCCGGTTTTGACGTAAAACTTCGACGGGTCATAACTTCTTTGTTATAACTCGGATTTCGACGTTCTTTATATGTAAGGAAACCTTGAGACATATTCTAAATAATCTTTTGTCGAAAAGTCGTTTTCGACCCCTATTATCTCTAAATTGACTAGCCCGGATCTACGGGCGTTACAATCCTCATAGCCCAAACTGTGTAATTTGTAGCTGTCAACATCGGACAGCGAATGGAGGTTGCTCCGATTTCCTTTGGTGGTGCCGAATTCGAGGACTCGCCCGACATGGTGATCGCTCAAATCAAAAGAAAAAACTTGAAATCAAGAGTCAAAGCACAAAATTTTCGGTGGAATTGTTCAAATTATGAACAGTGTTTGATTGAGTTCTTGAACACTTTGATCAAAAAAACGTGAATATTGTTTGATCGGATACTAGAAATCGAACAAATCAGTGATGTTGAAATTGACAATTCAAAGAGAATGCATATATTGTATCGTGAGTTTAGTTTGATTGCTCCAAACCATTACCAATTCACACCCCAATTGATTACTCCAAATTTAATCGGCCTGGGAAATCGTCAGAAAAAGAACGAAGAACAATTGAAAACAAAATTTTCGATTTTTATAGAATAACCTGTTGAAATCGATTTTTGAAATCGATTGTTGAATTCAAATCAGTGAATCGATTCCTCTTAAAACGTGAATTGTTGATTGTGAGCTTCCCAGAAACTTTTGTCGAGAGAATTCCTTATGTCGACAACAACTTTTGTCGAGTTCCACCTGTTGACCGCTTGTTTCTATCGATTACCACTTTAATCGATTATCTGGAAGCGTGAATGCAGATACGATCAAACAGTGATTGATCGATTAAGAAGTCAGTAACTTGAATTCACTTCAATCGATTCTCAATTGATCGATTTGAACTACCAACTGAAATCAGATACGATGATTGACAGAAACCAAAAACAATTCAAATCGGAATCGATCAATCAGTGAGATTGGAAACTTGAATTGATCAACAGTGACTGATCAAATCGACAAAGGATTTCTGTCGATCCCTCCCTTCCTTCCTTGTTTCAGTCGCAGGATGTTGTAGCTCTGATACCAATTCTAGTTTTTAAAACGTAATTGCAAAACAGTTTTAATCAAACACCTCTTTGATTAATTGGAAAATAACTCAAAACCAATATTGGATACAATCTGTTTCTACGATCCTATACTCGATCTAGACATGTATTTATAGGTTCTAATTACCAACTTGAATTAGAATACAATTAGGAAACTATGACCAACTTGCCATAATCCCAAGTTTACTTGGTCTCCAAGTCCTACTCGACTTAGGATTCCAACATTCTCCATCATCGAAGGTGAATTCTCACTATATGTTTTAGTTTATGATCGGTTTTGGCTTTTTAATGTTGCAACATATTCATCATTTTGATGAAATGTGAAAAATGTATTTTACAAGAATAATTTCCTTTGCACCCAATTACTTATAACTGCATAGATTTGTGTTGTTTGCAAAAATATACAAACACTATAACACTCTTTATGAGAATTGCAACCAATCATCGGACATTAGTATTCTTTGATCAGCTAATATGTTATCTGTTTTTGACATGGGAACAAATTGCCAACAACCTATGCTGAATTTGTTTACTAACTGATATGGTTATGTGTCAAAGGGCCTCATCATTAGTTATTATTAAATTAACATTCGATTATAACCTAATCCTTTGAAGATAGAATTATCGCCCCATTTGGCCAAAGACGGAAGAGAAGAAGCCGAAAGTGAAATCCATCGACATTAGTGGATAAACTTTTACAGCGATAGTATTTGATCGCAGCTTATTAGTCTAATAAAAAAAATTGAACGGTTAAATTAAATACATAGTTTTTGTGTTTATTTGGCATTTGGCCAACAAAGCAATAGCCAACAAGTGCTGCTATGAACAGTTCATGTTATTTAGATTTGAAACAAAATAACCAATTATTTCAATCGTAAATAATACTATAAAACCATGACTAGAAGTATTAATATTAAACCTCACTGGCTTGTATTTTGTATGGTCTTCTTATCAATGAATACGAATTTTGATTTGATTGCTTCAATAAAAAAGATATTTAATTTTTATACCTTATAAGTTATAACTTATAATAATTGATTAAATTTTAATTTGGGGTGTAATAATCATTTGATAAAAATAAGGATTTTAAATATTGTTAAAAGTTTAAAATTGTTTAAAAAAAATTATTTGAGCAAATATGATATTTTAAAAGTTTATAAAGAGTAATATGATATTTAAAAATTACGTCGGGCGAATATTACATTTTGATAGTTAATAAGACATATACGAAATCATCAGTTGATTGTTTTTTATAAACTTTTTGAAAACCAACCATTTTTCTAAATATCCCATAAATCCTTATGTATTACCGAAGGTGTACTTACTTCTAATTGCACAATGTAAAAATTGTAGCATCATGTACAATTCTAGTTGCAACAGTAGTCAATGCATAACTTACATCTCAACTTGTGGAAAATGGCATTACCTTTCCACATACCAAACTCAGATTGTGAAATGTAAACCATTTATTAGAGAAGGTACAAGTACTAATAGCATGCATATGTGTAGCTATGTAATGCAACCTTTCACTTTCAAAAGTACAAGCTATTTAAGTGTATTGTTCAAATAGCTTTTCGGTTTTGTTCTTGTCATGACTTTAATTTCATTTAACTTTGTGCAAGTAAAATTGAAAACCTAACCAATAGTTATTTAACTTATTTATGAGAAATTGAGCACAAATGTCAGAGAAATATTCAAAAATTTTAATTAGACATCTCGGTTACAAGAAAATCAAACAAAACCGCCATACTAATCAAATATGTTTAGGTATACCAAATTCGGTGGATTTGATTACCTTCAAGTTTAATTAGACATTTCAATAATCAAATATTTAACACATATATACATCATACACATTTCAGATATTATTATTTTAATCTTAAATATTTAAATAGTAATCACATGCTCAAATTTAATATGTACACCTTTAAATCGCGATAACCATTTTAGATGTGGATCCAAACACCCATGAATGTGTTTATATATGTATAAGTCGATAATGCTGGAAGGAGTGATAACACTCTTAGCACATTGACACCTAGGATTTTTTAGTTTTTTTTATGACACATAGGCTTAGCATGTATAACACAAAAAATATAGGGAGTGGTAGTGTTTGATTTTAAATAGGTTTTATTTTGAAAAATAAAAAAAAACAAATAACCAATAGTTTTGTAGTTAAAAAGTAAACAACCAATAACACCCTAATAATATTTCTCTCACTTCTCGCTGAGTCCATGACGATCCATACTTAGCGAATCAACTAGCGAGTATTAAAGGAGTGGCTTAACATTAGTCGGCGACTTTTTGGCGAGAGGGGTGGCGAGGCGACTCCCTCTAGCCTAATAATAACTTTCAGTTGCAATGAGAATTTTATGTGTATGCAATAATGAATCAGAATCTCTTGACCATTTGCTAATTACCTGTGATTACTCTAGAGATGTGCAACAATGGATACAAAAATGGTGTTGAATTGAACTCATTGAGTATGCTGCTATTTGGGGAACTGTCTCAAGAAAAAGAATATCCTGATTTCTATTTTCTATTATCTGGATCTCCAAGAATAATAAGACTTTCAAAAGTATTAAGGTGAATCCTACAAAACTGGTTGATAACATAATCTCACTCTCATACACTTGGTGGATCTCCAAGAATAATAAGACTTTCAAAAGTATCAAGGTGAATCCCACAAAACTGGTTGATAACATAATCTCACTCTCATACACTTGGTGCAGACATATAGACAATGTTGATTGTGGGAACAGGGCGGAATGGTGTGTATCGCCTTTTACTCATTTTGTTTCTTCTATTATGTTTCAGCCTACTGTAGCTCCTTGCTATATGGGTGATGCCCTTTGTATTTTAATGAGTATTTGTTGTTTCTAATAAAAATATATAAACATGTCGGTATATAACCAGTATAATAAATAATAATGATAGCGACCCTAAATCATTAGTCACAATAGTTAGTTAATTGGTTTTTAAAAATCTGTTAGCAACTGAAATTAATTTGTCCCTAGTTGTCTTTTTTTTTTCACCATCTAGGACCTAAAACACATTTTTGTAGTTATTTCTTGAAAATTATAAGAGTTTATCCAATGTTTTTATAGCTTATAGCGATCGTTGTATCGTTTTTCAGAAGATATTGTACCAAAATATATAAATATATTTCAAATTTAATATGTTAAATAAACATAGTTAAAAAAAAAAAACCATTTTTGCACACTATTAAAACAGTAAAGGCTTGAGTAAATTACAGAAATGATCCCTACAATTTGGTCAGATTTATAGTTAGGTCAAAAATATTGATGGGCTACATCCCTATGTTTTTTTAAAATTACAATGTCGGTCCTTGGTCCATTTAAAAACAATGATTTACCCATGCTAAGTTGCTAACATCTTTTTTCTTTTTGCTTTTATTTGTTTGTGAACTTTAAGTAATAGAAAATGACATGGGACCCACTTTTTTTTCTCTCTCTCTCTCTCTCTCTCTCTCTCTCTCTCTCTCTCTCGATTGTTTGTATCGTCAAGCACCATTTGCATCACCCTTCCTCAACATCTCTATTTCTCCTTTCACTCTTCATCCTGTTGTTGTTTACTATAGGAATCACCATCGACTGTTCTACATTTGAGAACACAGATGAACGACATCCACTCCAGTGCTACCAACTCCACTTCCCCCCTTGCAGTTGTGCGTCGACCACCACCCACACACTGAATCACCCCCTTTCATGTGAACCTCATATTGGTGAGCCACGTACTGAAGATCGAGCTAAACAAGAAATCCACCATTACCTCTGATTTAGGTATTGTTATTAGGTTTTGTTTTTTTGCTGTAATTTTGGTTTGAAATGATTCACATCTCTGTTTTTTTATTCACGTTATTATTTTGTTTTGATTTCATTTGAGATACCAGACTTTGATATGAGGGATTTTGATATGTTCGGGATCATTTTAATGATGTGGAGATGGGTCATATGATTGAATAAATTCATATAGATTTTTCAATGTTAGTGTTTCAAGATTAATATCTTCCATCATGCTCTTGTTTCTTTTTGTTTTCAGTACAAGTGTACAAGATTTAATTGCAACCGATGATTTAAAGAACTCATACTGAATTAAATTTCTTGAGAGAAAGAAAAAAAGCAATCTTGAAAGGATTTAGTGGCTTGGAGATGGGAAAGAGGTGAGGTGGAGGTCACCGAGAGCTATAGGGGTAGTTGGAAGCAGTAAGAATGTTATAACGAGAGAAAGGAAGAAAGAAGAAAATGTCAAAATGGGAGTACGTGTGAGGAAGGGTTGTGGATCATTGTGGTTTATATATATATATATATATATATATATATATATATATATATATATATATATATATATATATATATATATATATATATATATATATATAGAGAGAGAGAGAGAGAGAGAGAGAGTTAGGTTCAAATGTTTTTACTATCTATTGTGTGCTTGTAGGATTGATTCTGGACCAATCATTTTAGTTATTTTAAGAAAGTAATTAATGCATATTAAATGTTGAAAGTTTAATTAATGCTCATTATATCTTTAACATGTAATATGCATTAATTACTTTCTTAAAATAACTAAAATGATTGGTGCAGAATCAATCTTAAATGCACACAATACATAGTTAGAACAAAATAACCTAACCCTATATATATATATATATATATATATATATATATATATATATATATATATATATATATATATATATATATATATATATATATGGGAATAAGGAATATACATTATAGCCCCATATAAGTTTGCGTACTAAACCAAATAACGACGTCGTTGTGCTTTAAAAATTAAAACCCCAAATTTGGGGAACAACAAATCACACAATACGTTTTTGGTGTTTGGTCAGTTGTAGAAATCAGAAGAGACGAGGAGATGGGAGTGGATTCGAAGCAGGAAAAAGAGATTGAGGGGAAATCGAGATATAGAGGGCATAAAATAGAACACATATGGATTCTCGATCCCCCTATGCTGCTGTGTGGTCATGGGAACTCAAAAAACAGGAGGTTAGTCGCCGATGGCGACCACGTTAACCACCAGAGAGGGCAACGACGTCGTCCAATCGGAGGTGGCCGGAGAAAGGTGCGAAGTTGAATCAGTTTTTGTATTTCAATTGTTCATGTTCAAATCTTCTATTCATATTAAGCCCTGGTAAAATTTCCTTGTCATTTTAATACTGACCTCATTTAATAAACTTCCTTCTTAACCTAAAAGTTTCCGATTTATGGTTTGGATTCGAGTTCCAATTTAGAGATTCAAGATACAGGGTAGAAACTGTGTTAGACATGCTTTAATAATAAGTCTTTATTGTTTTGGTGGTAGCTTAGATTTTCTACATGTATATATAAATTGACCAATTGGGGAAACTCCCACATACCTTACATTACATATGCAAAAGTATAATCTTTCATTGTTTTTATCTTGATTTTATTGCTAACATTTTGCTGTTTTGTTGGACTTAATAATGGCTTCATTGTGGATGTAAGTGATAAGTCTCAGAGCTTCTTTTCAATGATTGTTTGGTTGATTTGTGAGTTGCATATTTAATTGATCAGTTCTACTGGTTTCCTTAGAGTTTATCAGGAAGTTGCTCCAGTAAGCTATATATGAATGTTCCAATTTTCTCAAAACCTCATTGATTCTTTTTACAGGTCATCACTCTGGCAGATACTCTACAGATTATCATAGATTGTTTTTGTATCTTCAAGCGATCAGTTCTATAGTTTGCCTGGGAAAGGCATCTTGAATTTATTTGTCATATAAGTGACATCAAACACAACAACATCTCCAAATTTAGTAAAATCGTCTCTTGATCTTCCATCAGCCCAAAAAATATTTCTAGGACACCCATCATTGCACAAATCCACAACATAATACTGATCATTATCCACCAATGCTTTATCTTGTAGATGTTTTATTAGTCCATAGAACTCCCTTCCTTTGTTGTGTTTTTGAAGTTACATCAACTCCATTTGAGGTTTTCATTGCATTAATGGCCTTTTTAATTTGAGAAGGTTTCAACCCTAATTGATTAAGTTTCACCATGAGAGATTTACATTCCATTGTACGGTGGAACTTCGCATGTGTGACAACCCGAAACTTCATTCGTCCAAAACGTTAAAAATAAATCAATTCGGAATTTATTTCTGCTCTTGTCAGCTATATCTCGGGTCTAATTAAATACTTCGAACTTAGTACCATCGAAGTTTGGGTCCAAGAATGATTTTTTCCAAGTCAAAGCGTAGCATCCGGGCCAAACACCCCTTCGAGAGGAGTTTACGGCCGCAAACCCGAGTTTACGGCTGTAAAACCCCCCTCCCCACTCCACCCCTTGGCCGAAAACTCACCCCTATATAAAGGATGAGTGGCCTTCATTTCAAGCTTTAAGCACTCAAAGGACTTTCTCTCTCTACTCTCTCTCTATAATTTTCGAGTTTTGCTCAAGGATCTTCAAAATGTAAGTGATTCTTCACTTCTATTGTGTTTCAATCCCTTTCCTAGTAATGAATCCATGTTTCATATCATAAATTTCATCTTTTTCTAGATCTTCTCTCTCACCAAGAACACCAAGAACACACACTAGTTCTTGGTGACTAAAAACCTCATTCCAAGCCTCTTACAGTAAGTAACTACTCCCTATGCTTGTTATCTTCTAAGAATCACTTGTTTTCACCTAGAAATCGACCCGAAATCATGAACACGAAATGGGTTTACGGCCGTAATCCCTTCAATGGCCGTAAACTCCATTTTTGGTCGATTATTGGCCTTTAAGCTCTTCCTTGAGCTGGGCACAAGGCTTAGAACACTTCCAAGAGGCTAGAAAGGACCTTGAAACACCAAAAAATCGCACCTTTCACCAAGTGTTTACGGCCGTAAACACATGGGCCGTAAACCCACAGGCCGTAGACCCATGAGCCGTAAACTCATGGACCGCAAACACTTGGGTCGCAAACTCGTGGGCCGTAAACCCTGTTGGGCCGCAAACCCCTGACCGTACACTCCCGATTACGACCGCAAGCTCCCCATCTTCAATCACGTGTGATTGAAACACTTAGTTTAAAGTGTTTCCTAGTCCCTAAGGTGGCTTCCTTCCATAACAAATAGTGTTATGTCCTCATCTAATGCATATATGTGTTACCATATGCTAATAGGATCCACTTGCGTACGAAACATCAGTTGACACTCAGCATCCACACCGACCTTACGCTCGGATCTTACGTCAGACTGTGAGTTCATACCCCTACATTTTCATGTTTTTAATGTTTTCAGGGGGGGGGGAATACAAACTAAACATAAATGCTTTCAAACTTATGCAATTCTCATACTTTAACCCTTTTGTACCATGTTGAGCATAAGGGACGTTTTCACTAAAATTGCATAGCTTTCCGGACACGCTAATCACTACATTATTCATGTAAACTATAATCGTTATAGTTTGGGGATCTTCTAAACATAACAAGTACATAAACTTTCACTACTAAACATATGCACTAAGACAGAAATAGTTTACAGTTTACATCACTACTTATTCATGGTATTCATAACCGTAATTATCACTACATACGGATTTTCACTATGGTAGAACGCTACTACACTACATGTAAACTAGATTGTACGATATTGTGAGGCGCTACTTCAATACTGTACCCTTAGGTGTACATGGATAAATCCTATCATAGTATAACCAGAGTCTCCTGGAGGGAGAGCGTGAGATTTGTGAATAGATCTATTCGGGACTGACAATCCCACACCTGAACTGCTAGCTACAGTTAGGCGGGCACGCCTGGGGTGTACAAATGTCATTTAACTCGACGCCTGAAGAACGTTATAAAGGTCTCTAGTCATATCAAGTATGGTTATACGACTCACATTATGTATAAATCACCTTTAGTTTACAACCTGACACACTTCAACAATTTTATTTATACTAAATAGAACTAATACACACGACAACTGGAGAACTTTCAGGGTTTTCAAACAGAGCTGAACATACAATAGTTTCATGTACGAAATACTTATACATCATGATTAGCATTAGTTATTCACATGAAGTATTATTTTCGCACATCACTACAGTTTTCAGTAACAAACATTCACGGTTTCATATAGAATTGAGAACACTACATTTTCATTAAAGAAAATATCGGATTTTCTTGAAACTATACAAACACTTTTACAAGCTCATCAACAAGTTTTCATTACAAACTACCGCTTATGAACTCACCAGCTTTATGTTGATATTCTTTCAAACTGCTTGTATTCTCAGGAAATCAGTAGACAAGCACCTGCTGGATTTTTGAGGAGTGGGAGCAATAAGAGTTTTATGCTTATATTCACACAAATTATTTGATGTAATTCAAACAAGTTTTAGACAAATTCTAAATTGATGTAAACATTTTTACTTTGGTATTCACTGTAATGGTTGTGTTGCTATGATTGCTATTATACATTGGTTGTGATGTTATACATAACGTCCTCCACCCCAAAACGTTTCCGCGATTCTGGTTTTGGGGTGTGACAGATTGGTATCAGAGCCCTTGTTTATAGCGAACTAGTATACCAAACCTTATGTGGTATACAACTATAAACACTAAGGGGCCTAAGTGCTCTAAACTAAAAGTATATTTTCGAAATATAAAGTATTTTGTAACAAGTATACTA
Source organism: Lactuca virosa (assembly GCF_052849685.1). Lineage (NCBI taxonomy): Eukaryota > Viridiplantae > Streptophyta > Magnoliopsida > Asterales > Asteraceae > Lactuca > Lactuca virosa. Next base: position 43,618,950 of record NC_136432.1, on the reverse strand, counting down.
GTATGCATACATAACAGAACCAGAGTCATAGGTAGAACGAAACAAAAGTAATTGGATGTTGGGACGCTGCGGTTAAGCCTAGGCAGTTATGTAATCATGTCTAGGGTTAATATAGTCTGATCAACTATATTCATTCGAGACATGACCAACATGTGCTAGGGAGTGACTGTGGTGTTACAGCAAGCCTAAAACTTACCAAGAACAAAAACATCCGACATAAAGTACTATAGGAGTATTTTAGCTAGAGCCAAATTCAGTATACAGATTCATTCCAAGTGTTGATACCACTTTCTTCTTAAGCGATAACTTACTTGTGTTAGTAACCTTTCTATGCTTATTGCTCGGTAGTATACTTTTATTATCAGGATGAGATATATCTTGTTATATATATATATATATATATATATATATATATATATATATATATATATATATATATATATATATATATATATCGAGGACTTACCATCCTCTTCTTCCTGATTGTTTCTAGAACAAGATGCCTCCCCGACCAAGACCCATCAGAAGAAACGATGACACTCCACCACCGCCTCAGTGCGATCCCGTCATGTTCCAGGCAGCAGTTATGTCACAACTAGGAATTTCTGATACGTTGTAAACACTTAACAAATAATGACGTTGTAGCTAAAACTTGAAAACTTGCATGGTACTTATTCAATAACCACAAATTCCATCAAATACCCTATACCAACTTTCAAATAGTCAACAAAAGTTGGAAGCCCTAAAAATCCCGGTTTAAGTCCATTTTGGACTAGGATTTTCTTATTGGGCCTAATGGACCAATAAGCTTCCAATTTGACTTTTTGGGCTTAGAACTCTTAAATGGGCCCTAATTGGACCCATTTGCATGAAACTTAATATTTTGGGCCTTATAAGCCTAAAATGAACTAGGTTATCTTTAATGGGCCTTATTGGGCCATAACAAATCTAATTATCATTAATGGGCCATAAAACTCATTCTTTGATTTATTTTGGGCCGTGAACCATCTCCAAAGACCAATTGGGCCGAAAATCATCAAACGGGCCATAATATGGATTTAAGCACAAAAAGGCCCCAAATTCTTTCTTTCCTCTACCTCTCTCGGCCCAACTACAAAACATAGGGAGAAAGAGTTGACTTTTATATGCCACCTCACAATTATACTTGGGATATCCATGCAACTATCTCATACTTCCAAGCATCTATCACTTCACTCTCTCTCTTCTCCCCTCTCTTTTTCTTCTTCGGCCGAGAACCCATCACACACACCCACACTCTTCCAAATTCTCCCAAACACTCACAAGAACACTCTTACATCTTCTCTCAAAATTTCGAGAATTTGAACATCTTCAAGAAGAGTTTCATCATCAAAAATCATCAATTCTTGGTAAGTCCTACCACACTTAAGTTGTATAACTTCATCTTCATGTTAGATCACTCATTCTAAGTAAGTTTTTGGTGATCATACTCCTGGAAACCTACTAAGTTCGAGATCCATCCAAGAAAGCTTGCTAGGGCCGAAAATAGCATCAAACTCTTTCACTTCTTCTTCAAAACCGAGATCCACAAGAAAAGGTGAGTTCATACCCCTCTCTTTTTGGTTTTCACAAGTTTTATGGGGGATAATACAAGTCAAATGTGTAGATCTATGTGTATGTGTATGTTATGTATAATTTCATGTATGTATGTGTGATTTTATGTGTTTATGTGTTAAATATGTAAACAAAAAGGAAAGAAATCTCGAGATCTATGGCACAAGAAGGAAAACAAACATGATCTAAGATATATTACACTAAACAAGTCAAGAAAATTACCCTCTAAGATTATAATCAACATATTGCAACATAAAACCAATTTTTGGGCTTAATTTGTCAAATAAACAAAAGTTGGGTTAAAATTGCCATTCACGGTTTTTCTTAAGGATCAAAAGAGTCAAAACAGTTAAAATAAATGTTGTTATGAATATTATGCTCTTCAAAGGACTAGAAATGTAATTTGTAGCTTAATGGGCCAATTTTTGGGCTTTTCGGCCCATTGAGCCCAAAATTGCGAAAAACATAATTTTCACGGGACTGAAATGATAAACTCCTCAAAACAGGGGATAAAAAGGGTAAACAAAACCAATTCAGGGGTTAAAATGATTTATTTTTCAAACAAGGATCAAAAATGTAAACTTTTTGGATTTTGGGCCAAAATTGTAAAAGTTGCGAAAAGTTGGGTTTTAACTGAAAAATTCCTTACTGGAAGGGCTGAAACTGCCAAAGAGAAAATTTTGAACTAAAAACATCACTTAAACAAGTCTATGGGTCAAAAATGACAAGAAAATGGTTTAGGGGCCTAAAATGTACCTTTATCAAAATAAGGGACTAAAATTGTTATTTTTACTAAAGAATGGCTGAAAAGGTCAAACCAACATTTTGAACCAATTATTTCGTTTTTAAGATATTTGAGTCAAAAATACCAAACTACAACTCTTGAAAATAGAAAGATGAATATACGTATAATTCCAAATATCGTTATAAACAACCGACCGGGCTCGTGCCGATACGAAGATAACAATCGTTAAATGAAACTTTCCAACGATTATACTATACCTAAAACAAGTAAATATCCAAATGGTTGGGCTTGAAAGATCCTAATCATGCTTATTGGGCCTTCGTGGCCCATTGACATGACTTTTTGGGCTAACACTAATAATAAATGTTTATTGGGCCTCCGGTGACCCAATTACATGTTTAAAGGACCCTCAATGGCACCTATATGCTATTGGGCCTTGGTGGCCCATTAGCATTGCTAGTAAGGTCCAAATTTAATCAAATATGAAATGGGCCAATGTGTCCTTCGTATAACCAACAGCCTTAAATAACACACGTAATTAGCAGGACCTTGTATTCCTCTTCTCCGCGTTTGTTAGGCTTATTTGAAATCAAAGTAAACAAATACAGGTCGTTAATCAATAGTAAACAATTTTGTTTGGATTAAGTGAGTAATAGCGGGCGACACCTCTAAGGGTCGTTCGTAGTCTGTAGTTATAATCAAAGTCTCCTGGAAGGAGAGCGAGAGTTTGTGTATAGATCTGTACGGGGGTGACTCCCCACACCTCAGCTGTTCGCTACAGTTAGACTCGGCCAGTCTAGGGTGACAAAATCTTAAGATCAATTCTGGCGTACTTTAGGATGCCAAGACAGACGAACTAGTCAATATTATGCATGGTTATAACGACTCACGAAATTAAATAAATCCAATACCATCCAAGTAATCAAGGAAGAGTAATCAAAATCATTCGTCGTGGCGATATAACAATTTGAAATAATTATATTATGTTATCGGAAAACATCGGGTTTTTCGAGGAAATCAACATCACTCGCTTGTATTTTTTTTATAACTATAATGCAAAACTTCCCATTTATACACGTTTTGAAATCATTCATGCACCAACTTATGGATCTTCACACTTTGGTAAACAATTGTCTTTTCAGAAAATATCGGATTTTCTGGGTTTTAAAAACTACTCAAATCATTTTTATAACAACCCTGCTTATGAACTCACCAACATTTCATATGTTGACGTTTTTCAAAATAACTTGTATTCTCAGGTAACAGGTAAGCTGCAGGGTAATATCAAGTATGTTAGGATGTTATGTTTTGAAAACTCTCAAACAATTGATGCTATGGATATGTAATATTTAAACAATGTACTGGATGTGAACAATGTCAATCGTTATGTATTAATGCATGGTGAAGTTTATGTTGTGTTTCATGTATGATCATTGTGATGATATTCAATTTAAGTCACGCGAGCCCTCGGACGTTTCCGCCGTCTGGTTCGGGGGTGTGACAGGTTGGTATCAGAGCTCTGTTTATAGTGAACTGGCATATCTAACCACACATTGATATGCAACTATAAACCAAAGAGGGACTAAAACAACTCTGAACAAAACAAATAAAACACAACGATAAAACATCTTTACTTGTGTGATATAGGAAAAAGAACATAATACCAAATCAAATAAGATAATACTGACATCTCGGTTAAGTCGGGGTTGTTCCTAGTTGTATTAAGGAGTGAATGTAGCCTGATCAACTACATTTTCTCCGAAGTACAACTATTACATGCCCCGATAAAAACCTCGATGGACGGTAAACCTAAAAACATACCCCTTTGTTACCAAGAAAAGAACATTAACTCAAATTACATAATAACTAAGACATCTTAGGAGTAATAATAGTTTATTCATATACCTCCTCTCAGTCACAATGGAAGGAGAACACCAGGGCATTCAGTTTCATCAGGTCTTAGTGGCCCACGGAATGATCGAGGACGAACCCGAGGGAGATCAAGGGGGAGCACACGGCATTGGGCCCGACGAGTACACTGACACAAACTACGATTTTGATGGGACCGACGACCACATGGATGAAGAACAAGAGTCAGACAAGGATTCTGCCACATCACCTACCAGCGAGATGCAGCAGGACCACCCCGCCCCACCAGGGAATCCCGCGAGGGAGAATCGCTCTCCGGAAGCTGAGATTGCTGCTCTGCGGCAACAACTATTCGCCATGGAAGCACGAGCGGTGCAAGCTGGACAGGAAAGAGATGAAGTCATTGGAGAAATGACTGAGATGGCCCAGTTGTTAGCACAACACTTCGGTATATGACCTCACTACCGCCGTCGAGCGCTCCTTAGAGTATTAGGGCTAGTCATATCTATCTTTAGTATTATGCTTATATGATCTATGCTATGTACCATCGACTCTATGTTTAAGTGATTACACTACTCATAGAGCCATTACGCTGCCGAACTTGCACCACTTATGTATGCTCTTACGAGCAAATTTTCATGTATCAAAGTGCGGATAATATTAATGGAAAATTTTATGTGTTTTATTGTGATGTTGTGATCTGCTATGTGTTATGTATCCTTGATTGTATGCTAAATTGTGAAACCACTTAAGTTCGTGCAACACACCTAGTTTATAGGACCACAATCTCACAAAAATCATAGGCACTCAACATCTTTCTGTTCCATGACAGAAAGATGCCTCAACGACCAACCCGTGGAAACCCTGGACCAACCCCACCCGAAGTCAACTCAGCTGCATTCCAAGCAGCTGTATCTGCTGCGGTTACTGCAGCCATGGCGCAGATCCACCAAGGGAACAATGGTGGAGGCAATGGACAAGGGGCTGGAAGTTCGAATAACGGAACAAATCAAGGACCTACCAAGACATGCTCTTACAAGGATTTCACCAATGCCAAGCCACGAACTTTTAATGGCACGGGTGGAATGATAACCCTAAAGAGATGGATTGAGAAGGTGGAATCAGTATTTGAGATATGTGAATGCCCCAAAAGAGGTGAAAGTGAAGTTCGCCGAATGCACATTTGTTGACCAGGCTCTCACCTGGTGGAATGGACATGTAGAGGCCATGACTCTCCCCGTAGCCAACACTATGTCGTGGGCGAGTTGAATGGAATGCTGATGGCTGAGTACTGCCCGCGAGGCGAAATTCAGAAAATGGAGCAAGAGTTATGGAATCTTACCGTCCGAAACTCTGACATAGATGCATACATATCAAGGTTTAGCGAACTGTCACTGTTGTGCCCTGGAATGATTACTTCAGAGGGAAAGAAAATCGAACGATTCATCTGGGGATTAACCTCCCCAATTCAAGGAAATGTGATAGATGCAAATCCTGAAACCTTCGACAGTGCCAAGAGGTTGGCCAATAAACTGTACGACCACAACAACAGGAAGGGCGAGAAGCCAGTGGAAACTGAAGGCAAGAAGGAGAGTGACAACAAGAATGGAAAGAACTGTTGGGTTATGAGCATTCTAACACTCCTAAGTGTACATGCAACCCTAAATACCTTGGATCTATGTTTTCTCTATTATACATACAATTATGAACATCCAAGGTATTATCCTAATCTAGCATACAAAATAATAAATATAACAAGATAGAATACATACCTCTTTGATGTAGAATGTCTTCATGAAGCTTGAGTGCCTAGTGCCCCAAGTGTGACACCTCAAATGGTTCACACAACACCAAATACACTTGGAATAACTTGAGAGAAACTTGAACACTCCTTGAAATCGTCTAGCCCTCACACTCACACATTAGTGCCCGATTTCTTGAGCCATGGGATTCTTTTATATGGTGGCTATTAGGGTTACACCATGTAACTCATAACTTTACTCATTCCTTATGCTCCATGGATTTTAACCTCCATGAAGTATCCATGGGTCACCCCATGGACTTAGTCCAACATAAGGAATCTTGGATCACAAGCCCACATATATAAGAATGAATGATTTACACAATCAACCCATATATTTAATTAGTCTCCTTTTGATCACTTAATTAATTCCAAATTAATTCTTGATCAATACTAATTAAATAACCTTATTAATATATTAGAACTTATAATATATTAACCAACCTTAAGTGTTATTTCTCTCATTATAGTCTATCCAAATGCATGATGCCATGCAACCCAAATGGACCATGCCGGGTCGGGTCAAGTCTTACCAATTATAGTTATGGACTTAGACATTAATCCAACAGTCTCCCACTTGGATAAGTCTAAAACTATTCTTGCGTATGACTTCAAGAACCGACTGGCAATCGTAGCTCTCAAAAGCTTCCGTCGAACTCTGACCTTGCCGATGATCTCTAACATTTGTCAATGTCTTGTCCATTAGATAAGGGATCATATATTCCTCCATTCTAGATATCATATGGACTGAGACATGGATTATCAATCATTCTCTCTGTCCATTTGTTGTTTCCCGATTTCCGATTCATGACGACTGAATGATTGAACAAATCAAATCAGTCCTGGCTTGGCCAAGCACTCACATGTATCATCTTTAAATCATCGAGGGGCCCACATATATCGCTTTTATCCCGAAGGTAAAAGGAATGGATAAACTTCGACTCATATGGCTTGTTCTACTACTTGTTGAATCATACACAAAGGCACGTTTTATAACATCGAGTTACCAATGCGTTTTCGTGCAATCAATGTATAACCAACTCATAGTAACAACTCATATCTCTAGGTTTGAAGAATATAAGATATTATCGTCTCATGATCACTCGTGATAAAATCCATGAAGTGATTCAAATGAGCGCGGGTTGAATCCAATACTCAGAACTTATGAGCACTCATGAGTGTTGTAACACCACTTTGTCCACCAACTTGGACCTCTACAAACCAACCCATGACAGTCTTGATTCATATCTACTTCCAACATATGACCGACTGTGGATGGTTTGAATAACTTAATCATTCAGGAAGAGCGACTTAGTTATTCTGGAAGTCAAAACATGCAAAGTGAAACACAAGAATAAATGAATCAAATATGGTATCAAACCCTATGAATATAAATAAACACTTTTATTTATCACCATACTGATTACTCATTATTCATTGTTTCGGTTTTATCAATTTTATACTTGAATTTAAAACAATAGTTGTCCCATGCTCCAAGCATGTACACTATGTTTTCTAAACACTAGTCATGTCATACACCAAGTATGCATACTATGTTTGTCTATGATCTTTACTTTGTAAAATAGATCAATTGAACATCACTCCAATGATCCTCTTTTCACAGTCCCAAATCCTTACTGCAAATGCAAGAATTCCAAATTCATGCCATTTACTGAAATCTGTTAGATTCTAAACTTATATGCATTGATCCTCTTAATGATTATGCACGAAGTCAGAAAGACTTGACAACAATCATTAAAGAGCATTCCAAAGGAGATCAGCTCCTTGGAAACATCCTTCTTTCATTAAGTTTCCTAATCTTACACAGATTGAATAATTTCTAACTTTGAAACATTTCCATATTCCATTTTGACTATCACTTCTGAACAAGAGTTGCCTCCTTACAGATTATGTCAATATGGTCCTTCCAGAATTAACATTATACTTCCAACTGTCCTTGAGCAACCAATCTTTGGTAAACCTTAGATTGTCCTCGACAATTGCTTAATCATTTTAATCATATCCAATTCTAGACCTTTTTCGTTCATAATGCCCCAGGCATTTGGAAAATTTTAGAAAGGATGAATATAGCACATGTAATCGATCCTATATCCGAAGCATATGGGACACGATTCATGATGTCTCACATAAAGACTAAACCAGTCTTTTGCTATAATATTTCCATTTCAATTTGCCAAGTTCTCAAAATTCAGATTATGAAAAAGGATGTTGTAATCATAATCGAATTTTAGAACGCAAATAATGGACCCATATATAGAATTTCCTTATGTTGAGCCATTCCAACATGAAATTCATATATATATATATATATATATATATATATATATATATATATATCCTTGATTAAATACGATTAAAATCTCAATCTAAGCTTTTAGAATTGAAATGAAGTATAATTTTCTCTCCCTTAATTATAGCAAAACAACTTTTTCAACCCCTGCAACCTCATGAATTGAAACTTTTGTTTTCTATAATTAACATTGCTAACTTGCAACCTTTGTCATAATTATCATGCTCCCACTAACATGATGATTATTAGCATAACACTTATGCTCCCACTAGCTTTGACATGTACTCAGAAATCAGCTGACTTTCTTACCAAAGTTCAGATTTCTGATACTAGATTGTTTTGATAAAACTTTATCAAAATCATACACCTCTCTTAGATAGCTCACATGTGTGTCTAAACAATTTTAGAACTATGAAAAGGGATGCCGTAATCATAGTCTCAATTGTTTAGACCTTTGCCACTTCTCACAAGTCCATGTTAGTGTGTCGGTAAACCACACACGCTCCACTAACGACTTTGAGAATGCAAATATCACAATTGCTATCTAGCTAAAATCTACTTAGTGAAAGTGTTTCCTCACCATCATTTTCATGAATCGGAGAGAAACCTTATGACACTTAGATTTAATAGTGTATGTGTTCTTATCCATGTGAATTTGTCAAAACCATAATCACAAGACAAGGTTAGTGACAAATCCAAACTCATATTGATTAAACTTGTGCAATCTTAAATTCTTGCCATTTGGCAGCTCAGGTGCCTGCCATTGCTTCCAAGTAGTTGTGCAACCAATTGAGAACTCTCAGAACTCCTATGCAAAGCCAACTTGAATAAGCACAAAAATTTCAACACGATAGGTTATAAACCTCAAGTCGTGTGCTAGTGAAGGACTTTAGGTTTTATTCTTGATTAAGTCTTGAAACTTTCAAGAGCTTTAAGACTCCCACTGTCCTCTTGACATATAAGACTCCCTTGTCAAATATTCAAGAGATAGTGCGGATTCTTTATCAAGACTAACACTTTACACAATTGGCCTAAGTTGGTCTTTGTTTTATCCAAAGCATCACAACTTACCAATTTCAAATGTACAAGAGTAGATAACCTTTTACTCTTACATTTGACTAGTGTTAACAAACCTTGTTTAAGATATGTCACTCAAGTTACAATCTTGGAGTATGACTCTAAGAATTGTTTTGGAACGAAGTATGACTCATCTTTTTGATTTAACCATTTCAACAATTCATGACTCCTCTTCTTAGTCATAAGAATGCACTAAGATGACTTTAGAGGACCAATTGTGATATGGTATCTTAATCATTAAGATGATCATAAACATGATACTAAAGTACTCTCCCATCTTTTCAGATTTGAGAAACTTTTATCTTTCTGCCATACTTTGATTCTTCTTATTCGTTCTGTCTCACATTGAAACTTCTCCAATGCTACAGACTTATACTTAAACTTATAAGTATAACCATATTTACTGAACTTAAGTAAATCATGACGAATAGTCTTCTTGATCTTTTGTGGTGGACTTGACCAGTGCACAAGAATGTGTACTCGATCCCTTAGTCCTTTCCTTATTCACATAAGGAATTAGTCTTAATTTTCCAAGCTGAAAGTTCTCATTCATCATACTATACAACTTGCATGATTCCAAGTTTCGGTCCAATTGAACCTTGGGTGATGAGAATCTTTCCTTATTTGGTAATATTAGACACTACCACAACCGAAAGAATCAAATCCATTTTTCCAATATTGCTATCAATGGAATCTTATAAGCAACAACTTTTCACAAATGCCATTGTAAGGATACTTAAAATAAATAAAATCAAAACCTTTTTCTTTTATTTTAAAACTTTGCGGAAAAACTTATCCTTACAATCCATATGAAAACCTTGTTGTTATCTATTCCTAAGCAATATAAATATCATAACTCTTAAGTAATAGCCCAAAATTCTGATCACCGAACCATGCGATTGAAATCCATCTTCGCGATCAGAAACAACATGTACTTAATAGAGTTAGACAATGGACTTTACCTGAAGTAGAGCCAAACTTATTGACTTTAACATCCTTAGGTAAATTTGGCAGCTTCGTAACCAATGCCCCTTCCTTTGGCAATAGTTACCTATGGAACCTTGATAATGGGACTATCTCAGACTTCGCCTCTCTCTTTACCATTGGGTCAACCGAGTTGACTATGGCCGATCCCTTTCCATTGGGAAGAGAGAGCTTTACTGGATATCCAATGTCATCATTGTCAATGTCCATAGCGTTTTAGGAAGTTGATCTTAGCAAATAGACAAGATCATTAAGGGTCTTGTCTTAGTCTGTTTCATAGGATTCCCAAAAGAACTCACTATGTGACTTAGAAAGTAGTTGAGCCACCAACTTTCTCAAGACTTTGACACCCAACTCTCCCGGCTTGTCAATATGTGACTACATCTCCAAGATGTGATCACACCTAGACCTTGCCTTGCCAATAGGGTTTGAGTGACCTTAAACTTTTTAGGATCTTGTGGGTTAGGGAGAATAATTGGAGGAGGTGAAAGAAGTATGATATCCATGGGACATCATCTTCATTTAGGAAAGCTTGTTTCAAGAGATTTGGGAAGATCATAAATGTCTAGACCAGACATCTTTTTGGGAGATATTCAAGATAATTGATTTAAAGTCCTTAATATGACACCTAATATTAAATATTAAGGCTAGGACCCAAGAAACTCTTTTATAACTTAGAAGAGGGATGCCGTAATCCAAGCTATAAAATATTTGAAGGTAGGTGAATGACGATTCACCAATTTCCACCATGAAAAACGAAATAATTTATTAGGTTTTAATTTGATTTGAAAGTCCTAGATCTTTGAGATTCATTGAACTGTTCAAAGGCATGTTTCAATCTCGAGTGTGCCCTTCAGGTTTTGTGACTGGGATGCCGAGGATCACAAAACAAGGTGTGAATAACCATGCAAATATACTTGGTACCCTTAATATTTACCCCTTAATCAGTGTGCCGGTTAACCACACACGCTCCACCGATACTATGATAAATATTAAGTTACCCTTTGCCTACCTTGTTAAGTCCAGGTTAGTGTGCCGGTTAACCACACACGCTCCACTAACGACTTAAGCAAAGTGCAAAGTGTAATTTCATGGGTTAGCACCAAATTCACATTTTCCTAAGTAACTAAGATTGGGTATTAATAAGAGTTTAGTTACTTAGTATTTATCATTAATACTTTTAATGAAAGGAGAATTATAGTCCTTGTCCTACCCGTTCGGCTAACGACCCTCCACCAGTCAAGGAAGCGGTGGGTGAGAGTGGACACCCATTAAACTGCCATTTTATAGGCAGTAACCTTATACCCCCCTTATAGACCGGCTTCGTGAATGAGGCCTACTAACGGTAAGACTGACTTTACTCTTATACATATATATAAATATTATTAACTTATAATATTATAAAGTATAAGGGTTGAATTTTAACTTTTAAAATTCTAAGGGCTAACTTGGAATTAAAGTATTCATAAGTGAAAACTTTTCAAATTCCAAAACTTGAGGGCAAGTTTTGAAACTATTCAAAACTAATTAATTCCATAACTTATGAGTTTAAAGTAGTTTTAAATAAATAAATAAATAAATAAATAAAAACTATTCAAGTTCCATAACTTGAGGACAAGTTATGGAAGACTTTAAACTAATTAATAAAAAAAATAACTTTTTTTTTATTGTAACTTATGGAACTAATTAAGGTTACACTTTTTTTTTTAATTTAATGAAGAGACTCTTGAACCTCCATAACTTGAGGACAAGTTATGGAGTCATAAAACCATTTAATTAGAACTAGACTCTTCATTTTGTAACCTTTGCCAACTTTTATGAGTTTTATGATTCTTAAATGTGACTTTTCATATAACTTGAGGACAAGTTACAAAAACACACTTTGGAATCAACTCTTAGATTAAAATGGATTGAAAACAACTATTTCACACAACTTTTCTATTAATCTAAGAACCTCATAAGAACAAGATAATTCAAATCATCAATCTTCAAGAAATTAGCATGAACATACAAACTAATACAAATCTTGAAATTATGACAATTATCTTAGAAATTGGACTAGCATGAACATTACCACATCAAAAACAAGTTTATAAGTCCAAAAACATCTTAGGGTAATGTTCCTAGTCCAATTCCAGCCAAAACAATCGAATATATGCATCCAACTCGATTTTTCAGCTACTTTTGCAAGTATAACAAGAAAACAAGCCTAGGCTCTGATACTACTGTTGGGTTATGAGCATTCTAACACTCCTAAGTGTACATGCAACCCTAAATACCTTGGATCTATGTTTTCTTTATTATACATACAATTATGAACATCCAAGGTATTATCCTAATCTAGCATACAAAATAATAAATATAACAAGATAGAATACATACCTCTTTGATGTAGAATGTCTTCATGAAGCTTGAGTGCCTAGTGCCCCAAGTGTGACACCTCAAATGGTTCACACAACACCAAATACACTTGGAATAACTTGAGAGAAACTTGAACACTCCTTGAAATCGTCTAGCCCTCACACTCACACATTAGTGCCCGATTTCTTGAGCCATGGGATTCTTTTATATGGTGGCTATTAGGGTTACACCATGTAACTCATAACTTTACCCATTCCTTATGCTCCATGGATTTTAACCTCCATGGAGTATCCATGGGTCACCCCATGGACTTAGTCCAACATAAGGAATCTTGGATCACAAGCCGACATATATAAGAATGAATGATTTACACAATCAACCCATATATTTAATTAGTCTCCTTTTGATCACTTAATTAATTCCAAATTAATTATTGATCAATTCTAATTAAATAACCTTATTAATATATTAGAACTTATAATATATTAACCAACCTTAAGTGTTATTTCTCTCATTATAGTCTATCCAAATGCATGATGCCATGCAACCCAAATGGACCATGCCGGGTCGGGTCAAGTCTTACCAATTATAGTTATGGACTTAGACATTAATCCAACAAGAACAACAGGAGAAAAGGGCGACAAGGCTCAGAGTCGTCAAAGAAGCAACAAACAGTGACAGTCAATGCTGCAACCACCCAAGTATCCTCCACACCACATGCTCCAGCCTCAGCTAATCCAAGTGCCCCTAGGCAGTATTCCGGGAATCTCCCAAAGTGCAACAAGTGCAGTCTCCATCATAATGGCGAATGCAGGGAGACGCATTGTACCAGTTGCAATCGGAAGGGTCACACGGCAAAATATTGCAGGACCTATCCTCCCCAGAACCAGCACCAAGGAAACAACAACAACAACAGCCGCAACAACAACAACAACACCAACAACAGCGGCAATAATGCAGGATCAAGCCCCACCTGCTATGGATGTGTAAAGACTGGGCATATCCATCGAAACTGCCCCAACATCAACAACCCTGGGAATGGAGGAGCAGGAAGAGTGCTGACCATGGGACAGGGAGAAGCGGTTCAGGATCCCGCTGTTGTTACCGGTACGTTTCTCCTAAACCGCACTTATGCATGCATCCTATTTGATACCGGGGCAGAACGAAGCTTTGTGAGTAATAAATTCAAACACTTGTTAAAACAACAACCCCAGAAGCTTAATGAAACCTTGACGGTGGAAATGGCTAATGGGAAAACAGAATCCACTGGGGAAGTCTACATCGGATGTACCTTGACCTTAAATCATCACGTCTTTCAAATAAACTTAATGTCTGTTTCCATTAGGAGTTTTGATGTGATTATCGGCATGGACTGGTTAAGCCCCCACCATGCTGAAATTATGTGTCACGAGAAGGCCGTTCACCTTCACCTCCCAAATCACGAAACCCTAATTATATACGGAGACAAACCCAGCACGAACCTTCGTCTTATCTCGTGCATTAAGGCACAAAAGTATCTACGAAAGAAGGACTTGACGTTTCTAGCTCATATAGTGGATAAGTCCAAAGAAGAGATCAATATTCGAAACAACCCTGTGGCTTGCGATTTCCCGGATGTCTTTCCGGAAGTTCTTCCGGGGATACCCCTAGAAAGAGAAGTCGAGTTCCGAATTGACCTCGTGCCAGGAGCTACACCCATCGCCAAATCGCCCTACAGATTGGCTCGTGCGGAAATGCAAGAGTTGTCCAGTCAACTCAGCGAACTTTTGGACAAAGGATTCATCCGACCCAATTTCTCACATTGGGGAGCTCCGGTTCTCTTTGTTAAGAAGAAAGACGGTACTTTTAGGATGTGTATTGACTACAGGGAACTTAATAAACTCACTATCAAAAATCGCTATCCACTTCCGAGAATCGACGATCTATTTGACCAACTCCAAGGAGCAAGTTACTTCTCTAAGATAGATCTGCGATCCGGATACCATCAACTCAAAGTCCGGGAGGAGGATATCCCCAAAACCGCCTTCCGAACTCGTTATGGACATTATGAATTTGTCGTAATGCCTTTCGATCTAACGAATGCCCCTACCGCATTCATGGACCTAATGAATCGAATCTGCCGACCATTCCTCGACAACTTTGTCATCGTTTTCGTCGACGATATCCTAATCTATTCTCGAAGTGAAGAGGAACACGACCGACATCTCCGACAAATCCTAGAAACCCTGCGAACTGAAAAGTTATACGCAAAACTCTCTAAGTGTGAGTTCTGGCTTCGTAGTGTGAACTTTTTGGGTCATGTTTTTAGTCAGGAAGGGATACATGTGGATCCCTCTAAGGTCAAAGCCGTTGAAGGATGGGCGATCCCAACAACACCCACCGAAATTCGTCAATTCTTAGGTCTCGCAGGCTACTACAGGAGGTTCATTCAGAACTTCTCCAAAACAGCCAAGCCACTTACCTTGCTTACGCAAAAGGGCGTACCCTTTGAATGGACGGATAAGCAAGAAGCTGCATTCCAAACTCTGAAGCAAGCACTCTGCAGTGCACCGGTACTATCACTACCGGAAGGAACATAAGACTTTGTAACTGTGATGCATCGAAACAGGGTTTAGGCTGTGTACTCATGCAGCGTGGAAAGGTGATAGCTTATGCGTCCCGGCAACTAAAGACACATGAGGTGAATTATACCACCCATGATCTTGAATTAGGAGTTGTGGTCTTCGCCCTGAAGATTTGGAGGCACTACCTTTATGGTACCAAGTGCACCATTTTCACCGACCACAAGAGTCTCCAGCACATTTTAAATCAAAAGGAGTTAAACATGAGGCAACGAAGATGGGTTGAGCTGCTAAACGATTACGAGTGCGAAATCAAGTACCACCCAGGTAAGGCTAATGTGGTAGCTGATGCCTTGAGTCGAAAGGATTACTCGAATCGTCGTTTGAAGACTCTCTCCATAACCATCCAATCCCACCTGACCTCGCAAATCAGAGCAGCCCAGTTGGATGCCATGAAGGCAGAAAACAAAACAAGTGAAGCGCTACGTGGAATGGAAAAGAATTTCGAAGTGAAGGAGGACGGAGAATATTACTTCATGAACCGCATTCGGGTCCCTAAACTTGGGGGATTCGGAGAAGTAGTCATGAATGAAGCCCACAAGACACGATACTCCATCCATCCGGGTTCGGATAAAATGTACTTGGATATCAAGCAACATTATTGGTGGCCTAACATGAAGGCAGAAATTGCCACTTACGTTAGCAAGTGCCTCACATGTGCTAAAGTAAAGGTGGAATATCAAAAGCCCTCGGGATTACTACAGCAACCGGTAATTCCCGAGTGAAAATGGGAAAGGATTACTATGGACTTTATGACCAAACTACCCAAGACGACTGATGGTTTGGATACCATATGGGTAATAGTTGATAGGTTGACAAAATCCGCTCATTTCCTGCCAATAAAAGAATCATACAAAATGGAACGTCTGACGAGGATCTATATCAAGGAAATCGTGAGACTCTATGGAGTGCCCATATCTATCATCTCAGATAGAGATAGTAGGTTTACTTCATGCTTTTGGCAATCGCTTCAGAAAGCTATGGGAACACAACTTGACATGAGCACTGCCTACCACCCACAAACGGATGGGCAAAGCGAGCGAACCATTCAAACGCTAGAAGATATGCTTCGCGCATGTGTGATAGACTTTGGAAAGTCGTGGGATACCCACTTGCCTTTAATCGAATTCTCGTACAATAACAGTTATCACTCAAGCATCAAATTCGCTCCTTTCGAGGCATTGTACAGGCGTAAATGTAGATCACCGTTGTGTTGGGCTGAGGTAGGAGACACTCAGTTAGCAAAAGGACAAACATCAGACAATGCATTAACGAGACCAGAAATCATACGCGAAACGACCGAGAAGATAATTCAGATCAGGGCCCGACTGCAATCATCACAAGACAGACAAAAGAGCTACGCTGATAAGCGGCGAAAGACCTTGGAATTTAGAGTCGGGAATAGGGTGTTATTAAAGGTCTCTCCCTGGAAAGGGGTGATTCGTTTTGGGAAGCGGGGAAAACTAAACCCTCGATACATTGGACCCTTCGAGATTCTTGCCCGAATAGGTCCAGTGGCTTATAGACTGCAGCTACCCGCTGAGCTCAGCAGTGTACACCCCGTGTTCCATGTTTCCAATTTAAAGAAGTGCTTATCCGACGAAACTCTCGTCATTCCATTAGAAGAAATCGAAATCAACGAGAATCTCCTGTTCATCGAAGAACCAGTCGAAATGATGGACAGGGAAGTGAAGCGTACTAAGAAAAGTCGCATTCCGATTGTGAAAGTTCGATGGAACGCGAGACGCAGACCAGAAATCACATGGGAACGCGAAGACCAAATGAAGCAGAAGTACCCTCATCTATTCTCACATTCTCAAATCTAGCTTTAAAAAGAATTTCGGGACGAAATTCCCTCTAACGGGGGGATGATGTCACAACTAGGAATTTCTGATACGTTGTAAACACTTAACAAAGAATGACGTTGTAGCTAAAACTTGAAAACTTGCATGGTGCTTATTCAATAACCACAAATTCCATCAAATACCCTATACCAACTTTCAAATAGTCAACAAAAGTTGGAAGCCCTAAAAATCCCGGTTTAAGTCCATTTTGGACTAGGATTTTCTTATTGGGCCTAATGGACCAATAAGCTTCCAATTTGACTTTTTGGGCTTAGAACTCTTAAATAGGCCCTAATTGGACCCATTTGCATGAAACTTAATATTTTTTGCCTTATAAGCCTAAAATGAACTAGGTTATCTTTAATGGGCCTTATTGGGCCATAACAAATCTAATTATCATTAATGGGCCATAAAACTCATTCTTTGATTTATTTTGGGCCGTGAACCATCTCCAAAGACCAATTGGGCCGAAAATCATCAAACGGGCCATAATATGGATTTAAGCACAAAAAGGCCCCAAATTCTTTCTTTCCTCTACCTCTCTCGGCCCAACTACAAAACATAGGGAGAAAGAGTTGACTTTTATATGCCACCTCACAATTATACTTGGGATATCCATGCAACTATCTCATACTTCCAAGCATCTATCACTTCACTCTCTCTCTTCTCCCCTCTCTTTTTCTTCTTCGGCCGAGAACCCATCACACACACCCACACTCTTCCAAATTCTCCCAAACACTCACAAGAACACTCTTACATCTTCTCTCAAATTTTCGAGAATTTGAACATCTTCAAGAAGAGTTTCATCATCAAAAATCATCAATTCTTGGTAAGTCCTACCACACTTAAGTTGTATAACTTCATCTTCATGTTAGATCACTCATTCTAAGTAAGTTTTTGGTGATCATACTCCTAGAAACCTACTAAGTTCGAGATCCATCCAAGAAAGCTTGCTAGGGCCGAAAATAGCATCAAACTCTTTCACTTCTTCTTCAAAACCGAGATCCACAAGAAAAGGTGAGTTCATACCCTTCTCTTTTTGGTTTTCACAAGTTTTATGGGGGAGAATACAAGTCAAATGTGTAGATCTATGTGTATGTGTATGTTATGTATGATTTCATGTATGTATGTGTGATTTTATGTGTTTATGTGTTAAATATGTAAACAAAAAGGAAAGAAATCTCGAGATCTATGGCACAAGAAGGAAAAAAAACATGATCTAAGATATATTACACTAAACAAGTCAAGAAAATTACCCTCTAAGATTATAATCAACATATTGCAACATAAAACCAATTTTTGGGCTTAATTTGTCAAATAAACAAAAGTTTGGTTAAAATTGCCATTCACGGTTTTTCTTAAGGATCAAAAGAGTCAAAACAGTTAAAATAAATGTTGTTATGAATATTATACTCTTCAAAGGACTAGAAATGTAATTTGTAGCTTAATGGGCCAATTTTTGGGCTTTTCGGCCCATTGAGCCCAAAATTGCGAAAAACATAATTTCAGGGGACTGAAATGATAAACTCCTCAAAACAGGGGATAAAAGGGTAAACAAAACCAATTCAGGGGTTAAAATGATTTATTTTCCAAACAAGGATCAAAAATGTAAACTTTTTGGATTTTGGGCCAAAATTGTAAAAGTTGTGAAAAGTTTGGGTTTTAACTGAAAAATTCCTTACTGGAAGGGCTGAAACTGCCAAAGAGAAAATTTTGAACTAAAAACATCACTTAAACAAGTCTATGGGTCAAAAATGCCAAGAAAATGGTTTAAGGGCCTAAAATGTTCCTTTTTCAAAATAAGGGACTAAAATTGTTATTTTTACTAAATAATGGCTGAAAAGGTCAAACCAACATTTTGAACCAATTATTTCGTTTTTAAGATATTTGAGTCAAAAATACCAAACTACGACTCTTGAAAATAGAAAGATGAATATACGTATAATTCCAAATATCGTTATAAACAACCGACCGGGCTCGTGCCGATACGAAGATAACAATCGTTAAATGAAACTTTCCAACGATTATACTATACCTAAAACAAGTAAATATCCAAATGGTTGGGCTTGAAAGATCCTAATCATGCTTATTGGGCCTTCGTGGCCCATTGACATGACTTTTAGGCCTAACACTAATAATAAATGTTTATTGGGCCTCCGGTGACCCAATTACATGTTTAAAGGACCCTCAATGGCACCTATATGCTATTGGGCCTTGGTGGCCCATTAGCATTGCTAGTAAGGTCCAAATTTAATCAAATATGAAATGGGCCAATGTGTCCTTCGTATAACCAACAACCTTAAATAACACACGTAATTAGCAGGACCTTGTATTCCTCTTCTCCGCGTTTGTTAGGCTTATTTGAAATCAAAGTAAACAAATACAGGTCGTTAATCAATAGTAAACAATTTTGTTTGGATTAAGTGAGTAATAGTGGGCGACACCTCTAAGGGTCGTTCGTAGTCTGTAGTTATAATCAAAGTCTCCTGGAAGGAGAGCGAGAGTTTGTGTATAGATCTGTACGGGGGTGACTCCCCACACCTCAGTTGTTCGCTACAGTTAGACTCGGCCAGTTTAGGGTGACAAAATCTTAAGATCAATTCCGGCGTACTTTAGGATGCCAAGACAGACGAACTAGTCAATATTATGCATGGTTATAACGACTCACGAAATTAAATAAATCCAATACCATCCAAGTAATCAAGGAAGAGTAATCAAAATCATTCGTCGTGGCGATATAACAATTTGAAATAATTATATTATGTTATCGGAAAACATCGGGTTTTTCGAGGAAATCAACATCACTCGCTTGTATTTTTTTTATAACTATAATGCAAAACTTCCCATTTATACACGTTTTGAAATCATTCATGCACCAACTTATGGATCTTCACACTTTGGTAAACAATTGTCTTTTCAGAAAATATCGGATTTTCTGGGTTTTAAAAACTACTCAAATCATTTTTATCACAACCCTGCTTATGAACTCACCAACATTTCATATGTTGACGTTTTTCAAAATAACTTGTATTCTCAGGTAACAGGTAAGCTGCAGGGTAATATCAAGTATGTTAGGATGTTATGTTTTGAAAACTCTCAAACAATTGATGCTATGGATATGTAATATTTAAACAATGTACTGGATGTGAACAATGTCAATCGTTATGTATTAATGCATGGTGAAGTTTATGTTGTGTTTCATGTATGATCATTGTGATGATATTCAATTTAAGTCACGCGAGCCCTCGGACGTTTCTGCCGTCTGGTTCGGGGGTGTGACAGGTTGGTATCAGAGCTCTGTTTATAGTGAACTGGCATATCTAACCACACATTGATATGCAACTATAAACCAAAGAGGGACTAAAACAACTCTGAACAAAACAAATAAAACACAACGATAAAACATCTTTACTTGTGTGATATAGGAAAAAGAACATAATACCAAATCAAATAAGATAATACTGACATCTCGGTTAAGTCGGGGTTGTTCCTAGTTGTATTAAGGAGTGAATGTAGCCTGATCAACTACATTTTCTCCGAAGTACAACTATTACATCCCCCGATAAAAACCTCGATGGACGGTAAACCTAAAAACATACCCCTTTGTTACCAAGAAAAGAACATTAACTCAAATTACATAATAACTAAGACATCTTAGGAGTAATAATAGTTTATTCATATACCTCCTCTCAGTCACAATGGAAGGAGAACACCAGGGCAATCAGTTTCATCAGGTCTTAGTGGCCCACGGAATGATCGAGGACGAACCCGAGGGAGATCAAGGGGGAGCACACGACATTGGGTCCGACGAGTACACTGACACAAACTACGATTTTGATGGGACCGACGACCACATGGATGAAGAACAACACTCATACAAGGATTCTGCCACATCACCTACCAACGAGATGCAGCAGGACCACCCCGCCCTACCAGGGAATCCCGCGAGGGAGAATCGCTCTCCGGAAGCTGAGATTGCTGCTCTGCGGCAACAGCTATTCGCCATGGAAGCACGAGCGGTGCAAGCTGGACAGGAAAGAGATGAAGTCATTGGAGAAATGACTGAGATGGCCCAGTTGTTAGCACAACACTTCGGTATATGACCTCACTACCGCCGTCGAGCGCTCCTTAGAGTATTAGGGCTAGTCATATCTATCTTTAGTATTATGCTTATATGATCTATGCTATGTACCATCGACTCTATGTTTAAGTGATTACACTACTCATAGAGTCGTTACGTTGCCGAACTTGCACCACTTATGTATGCTCTTACGAGCAAATTTTCATGTATCAAAGTGCGGATAATATTAATGGAAAATTTTATGTGTTTTATTGTGATGTTGTGATCTGCTATGTGTTATGTATCCATGATTGTATGCTAAATTGTGAAACCACTTAAGTTCGTGCAATACACCTAGTTTATAGGACAACAATCTCACAAAAATCATAGGCACTCAACATCTTTCCGTTCCATGACAGAAAGTTGCCTCAACGACCAACCCGTGGAAACCCTGGACCAACCCCACCCGAAGTCAACTCAGCTGCATTCCAAGCAGCTGTATCTGCTGCGGTTACTGCAGCCATGGCGCATATCCACCAAGGGAATAATGGTGGAGGCAATGGACAAGGGGCTGGAAGTTCGAACAATGGAACAAATCAAGGACCTACCAAGACATTCTCTTACAAGGATTTCACCAATGCCAAGCCACGAACTTTTAATGGCACGGGTGGAATGATAACCCTAAAGAGATCAATTGAGAAGGTGGAATCAGTATTTGAGATATGTGAATGCCCCGAAGAGGTGAAAGTGAAGTTCGCCGCATGCGCATTTGTTGACCAGGCTCTCACCTGGTGGAATGGACATGTAGATATTAACCTCCATGGAGTATCCATTAGATAAGGGATCATATATTCCTCCATTCTAGATATTATATGGACTGAGACATGGATTATCAATCATTCTCTCTGTTCATTTGTTGTTTCCCGATTTCTGATTCATGATGACTGACTGATTGAACAAATCAAAAAGGCACGTTTATCATCTTTAAATCATCGAGGGGCCCACATATAGATATTATATGGACTGAGTCCTGGCTTGGCCAAGCACTCACATGTATCATCTTTAAATCATCGAGGGGCCCACATATATCGCTTTTATCCCGAAGGTAAAAGGAATGGATAAACTTCGACTCATATGGCTTGTTCTACTACTTGTTGAATCATACACAAAGGCACGTTTTATAACATCGAGTTACCAATGCTTTTTCGTGCAATCAATGTATAACCAACTCATAGTAACAACTCATATCTCTAGGTTTGAAGAATATAAGATATTATCGTCTCATGATCACTCGTGATAAAATCCATGAAGTGATTCAAATGAGCGCGGGTTGAATCCAATACTCAGAACTTATGAGCACTCATGAGTGTTGTAGCACCACTTTGTCCACCAACTTGGACCTCTACAAACCAACCCATGACAGTCTTGATTCATATCTACTTCCAACATATGACCGACTGTGGATGGTTTGAATAACTTAATCATTCAGGAAGAGCGACTTAGTTATTCTGGAAGTCAAAACATGCAAAGTGAAACACAAGAATAAATGAATCAAATATGGTATCAAACCCTATGAATATAAATAAACACTTTTATTTATCACCATACTGATTACTCATTATTCATTGTTTCGGTTTTATCAACTTTATACTTGAATTAAAAACACTAGTTGTCCCATGTTCCAAGCATGTACACTATGTTTTTCTTAAACAATAGCTTTGCCATACACCAAGTATGCACTCTATGTTTGTCTATGATCCTTACTTTGTGAAATAAACCAATTGAACATAATTTCAATGATTCTAATTTCACACTCCCAAATCCTTATCGAAAAATGTGAGAATTTCAAATTCCTATCAGTTATCGAAATCTGTTTAGATTTTAAACTTATATGCACTGACCCTCCTGTAATGAATATGTACAAAGTCACAAAGACTTGTCAACAGTCATTATAAGGTATTCCAATGGAGATCAACTCCACGGAAACTAAGTCTCATATTCAAAGTACATTGCTTTGGACATGCTTCTTGCATTAGGTTTTCTAATCTTACACAGATAACTTCCACCTATGGAGACAACTCCATATTCTCATTTTGACTATCACTTCTGAATAAGAGATGCCTCTTTTCAGAATATGTCAATATGGTCCTTCCAAAATTAGCACTATACTTCCAACTGTCCCTGAGCAACCAATCTTTGGTAAACCTCAGATTGTCCTCGACAATTGCTTAATCATTTTAGTCATATCCAATTCTAGACCTTTTCCCTTCTTAATGCCTCTGGGCATTTGGAAAAATTTAGAAATGACAAATATTATAGCACATGCAATCGATCTTGTACCCAAAGCAAATGGTACACGATTCATGATGTTTCACATAAAGACATGATTCTAGACCAGTCTTTTGCTACAATATTTTTATTTGCCATGTTTTCAAAATTTGACTATGAAGAGGGATGCCGTAATCATAAAAATAATTTTGAGAACGCAATATATAGAGTTTCCTTAAGTTGAACCAATCCAACATGAAATTCATATATATATTCTTGACTAAAGATGATTAAGGTCTCAATCTAAGCCTTTAGAACTGAAATGAAGTATATCCTCTCCCTTAATTATAGCAAAACAACTTTTTCAATCCCTGCAGCCTCACGAATTGAAACTTTTGTTTTCTATAATTAACATTGCTAACTTGCAACACTAACAATAATTATCATGCTCCCACTAGCATGATGATTATTAGCATAACACTTATGCTCCCACTAGCTTTGACATGTACTCAGAAATCAGCTGGACTTCTAGAAATCAATACTTTATTGACTTTCTTACCAAAGTTCAGATTTCTGATACGAGATGCTTTGATAAAACTTTATCAAAATCATACACCTTTCCTTAGATAGCATGCATGTGTGTCTAAACAATTTCAGAACTATGAAAAGGGATGTCGTAATCATAGTCTCAATTGTTTAGACCTTTTGCCATCTGCTTCAAATCTACTTGGTGGAAGTGTTTCCTCACCATCATTTTCATGAATCGGAGAGAAACCTTATGACCCTTAGATTTTATGGTGTATGTGTTCTAATCCATGTGAATCGTCAAAACCATAGTCACAAGACAAGGATAATGACAAATCTAAACTCATATGGACTGAACATATGCAATCTTAACTTCTTGCCACCTGGCAGTACAGGGCCTGCCATTGCTTCCAAGTTGTTATGCAACCAATTGAGAACTTTCGGAACTCCTATGCAAAGCCAACTTTAACTGGAATGGGCACAGAATATGTCAACATGATAGGTTATAAACCTCAAGTCGTGTGCTAGTGAAGAACCTCAGGTTTTATTCTTGATTAGTTCTTGAAATTCTTTTTAGGATCTTTAAGACTCCCACTATCCTCTTGACATATAAGACTATCTTCCCAAATATTCAAGAGATAGTGCGAATTTTTTATCAAGACAAACACTTCACACAATTGGCCTTAGTTGGTCTTTGTTTTATCCAAAACATCACAACTTACCAATTTCAAATGTACAAGAGTAGTACACTTTTACTCTTACATTTGACAAGTGTTTTAAACCTTTCTTTAAGATATGTCACTCAAGTTACAATCTTGGAGTATGACTCTAAGAATTGTTTTGGAACGAAGTATGACTCATCTTCCTGATCTAACCATTTCAACAATTCATGACTCCTCTTCTTAGTCATAAGAATGCACTAAGATGACCTTTAGAGGACTAATTGTGATATGATTTCTAAATCATTAAGATGATCACAAACATGATACTAAAGTACTCTCCCATCTTTTCAGATTTGAGAAACTTTTATCTGTCTGCCTAATTTGATTCTTCCCATTCGTTCTGCCATACATTGAGACTTTTCCAATGTTTCAGAATTATACTTAAACTTGTAAGTATAACCATATTTACTAAAATTTAGTAAATCATGACGAATAGTCTTAACGAGCTTTGTGGTGGACTTGACCAGTGCACAAGAATGTGTACTCGATCCCTTTAGTCCTTAACTTGACTCACACATCCATGTGAACAAGTCTTAATTTTCCAATGCTTGAAAGTTCTCATTCATCATACTATTCAACTTGCATGATTCCAAGTTTCTATCCAACTGAAGCCTTGGGAATGAGAATCTTTTCTTATTTGGTAAATTATGACACTACCACAAACGAAAGAATCAAGTCCATTTTTTTTCAAATATTGCTATCAATGGAATCATATAAACAACCATTTTTCACAAATGCCACTTGTAAGGATATTTAAAATAAATATAAAATTAAAAACTTTTATTTTATTTCAAAACTTTGCGGAAAAAACTTATCCTTATAGTGCAAATGCATACGGAAAAACTTGTTGTTATCTATTCCTAAGCAATATATCATAACTCCTAAGTAACAGCTTCAAAATTCTGATGCGATCGAAATCCACCTACGCGATCATAATCAGCATATACTTCCTTTAAGCTTTCTCTCTATTCTTTGATTCTTAAAACATCAACATGTGACCCAGTCACATCATGTAATGAGGATCTTAGAATAGAAACTTAACAGAGTTAGATAATGGGCTCTACCTGATGTAGAGTCAAACTTATTGACTTTAACATCCTTAGGTAAATTTGGCAGCTTTGCAATCAACGCCCCTTCCTTTGGCAAAATAAACATATGGACCCTTTGGTAATGGGACTATCTCAGACTTAGCCTTTCTCCTTACCATTTGGTCAACCGGGTTGACTATGGCCAATCCCTTTCCATTGGGAAGAGAATGCTTTTTCTGGATTTCCAGTGTCACCATTGTCACTGTCCATAAAGTTTTTGGGAAGTTGATCTTCTAATCAAATTTGCTTTACTATCGTTCCAAATCATTGCTGATTCAGCAGCACCAAGCAAATAGATATGAGCATTAAGGTTCATGTCATAGTCTGTTTCATAGTAGTCCCAAAGGAACTCACTATGTGACTTAGAAAGTGATTGAACATCCAACTTTCTCAAGACTTTGACACCCAACTCTCCCAGCTTGTCAATATGTGACTTCATCTCTAAGATGTGATCACACATAGACCTTGCTTGCCATTAGGGCTTGAGTGACCTTGAACTTGTGGGTTAGGGAGAATAATTGGAGGAGGTGGAGGAAGTAAAGTTCCAAGAGATTTGGGAAGATCATAGATGTCTGAACTAGACATCTTTTGGGAGATATTCAAGATAGTTGATCTAAAGTCCTTAATATAACACCCAATATGAAATATTAAGGCTAGGATCCAACAACCTATTTATAACTGGAAGAGGGATGCCGTAATCCGAGTTATAAAATAGTTGAAGGTAGGTAAATGACGATTTACCAATTTCCACCATGAAAAACGAAATAATGTAATTAGGTTTTTAATTGGATTTGAAACTCCTAGATCTTTTGAGATTCATTGAACTTTTCAATGGCATGTTTCAATCTCGAGTGTGCCCTTCAGGTTTTGTGACTGGGATGCCGAGGATCACAAAACAAGGTGTGAAGTAACCATGCAAATATACTTGGTACCCTTAATATTTACCCCTCAATCGATGTGCCGGTTAACCACACGAGCTCCACCGATACTATGATAAATATTAAGTTACCCTTTGCCTACTTTGTTAAATCCAGGTTAGTGTGCCGGTTAACCACACACGCTCCACTAACGGTTTAAACAAAGTGCAAAGTGTAATTTCATGGATTAGCACCTTATTCACATTTTCCTAAGTAACTAAGATTGGGAATTTATAAAAAGTTTAGTTACTTAGTATTTATCATTAATACTTATAATTAAGGGAGAATTATAGTCCTTGTCCTACCCGTTCGGCTAACGACCCTCCACCAGTCAAGGAAGCGGTGGGTGAGAGTGGACACCCATTAAACTGCCATTTTATAGGCAGTAACCTTATACCCCCCTTATAGACCGGCTTCGTGAATGAGGCCTACTAACGGTAAGACTGACTTGCTCTTATACATATATTTATTATTAACTTATAATACTATAAAGTATAAGGGTTGAATTTTAACTTTTAAAATTCTAAGGGCTAACTTGGAATTAAAGTATTCATGGGGAAAACTTTACAAATTCCAAAACTTGAGGGCAAGTTTTGAAAATATTCAAAACTAATTAATTCCATAACTTATGTGTTTAAAGTAGTTTTAATTAAAAAAAAACTCTTCAAGTTCCATAACTTGAGGACAAGTTATGGAAGACTTTAAACTAATAAAAGAATGTAACTTTTCTTTATTTTTGTAACTTATGGAACTAATTAAGGTTACACATTTTATCATTTAATGAAGTGACTCTTGAACCTCCATAACTTGAGGACAAGTTATGGAGTCATAAAACCATTTAATGAGGACAAGACTCTTCATTTTTGTAACCATTGCCAACTTTTTATGAGTTTTATGAAACTTAAATGTGACTTTTCATATAACTTGAGGACAAGTTACAAAAACACATTTTAGAATCAACTCTTAGATTAAAATGGATTGAAAACACATAATCAATTAACTTTTCTATTAATCTAATAAACTCATATGAACAAGATAATTCACATCAAATTTTTTTCAAGTAATTAGCATAACTTTTAAACTAATACAATTCGATTTTTCAGCTAATTTTGCAAGTATAACAAGAAAACAAGTCTTGGCTCTGATACCACTGATGGGTTTTGCGCATTCTAACACTCCTAAGTGTACATGCAACCCTAAATACCTTGGATCTATGTTTTCTCTATTATACATACAATTATGAACATCCAAGGTATTATCCTAATCTAGCATACAAAATAATAAATATAACAAAATAGAATACATACCTCTTTGATGTAGAATGTCTTCATGAAGCTTGAGTGCCTAGTGCCCCAAGTGTGACACCTCAAATGGTTCACACAACACCAAATGCACATGGAATGACTTGAGAGAAATGGAACACTCCTTGAAATCGTCTAGCCCTCATATTCACACATTAGTGCACGATTTCTTGAGCCATGGGATTCTTTTATATGGTGGCTATTAGGGTTACACCATGTAACTCATAACTTTACCCATTCCTTATGCTCCATGGATTTTAACCTCCATGGAGTATCCATGGTTCACCCCATGGACTTAGTCCAACATAAGAAATCTTGGATCACAAGCCCACATATATAAGAATGAATGATTTACACAATCAACCCCTATATTTAATTAGTCTCCTTTTGATCACTTAATTAATTCCAAATTAATTCTTGATCAATACTAATTAAATAACCTTATTAATATATTAGAACTTATAATATATTAACCAACCTTAAGTGTTATTTCTCTCATTATAGTCTATCCAAATGCATGATGCCATGCAACCCAAATGGACCATGCCGGGTCGGATCAAGTCTTACCAACTATAGTTATGGACTTAGACATTAATCCAACAGTCTCCCACTTGGATAAGTCTAAAACTATTATTGCGTATGACTTCAGGAACCGTTCAGCAATCGTAGCCCTCAAAAGCTTCTGTCGAACTCTGACCTTGTCGATGAACTCTGACCTTTGTCAATGACTTGTCCATTAGATAAGGGATCATATATTCCTCCATTCTAGATATTATATGGACTGAGACATGGATTATCAATCATTCTCTCTGTCCATTTGTTGTTTCCCGATTTCCGATTCATGATGACTGACTGATTGAACAAATCAAATCAGTCCTGGCTTGGCCAAGCACTCACATGTATCATATTTAAATCATCGAGGGGCCCACATATATCGCTTTTATCCCGAAGGTAAAAGGAATGGATAAACTTCGACTCATATGGCTTGTTCTACTACTTGTTGAATCATACACAAAGGCACGTTTTATAATATCGAGTTACCAATGCTTTTTCGTGCAATCAATGTATAACCAACTCATAGTAACAACTCATATCTCTAGGTTTGAAGAATATAAGATATTATCGTCTCATGATCACTCGTGATAAAATCCATGAAGTGATTCAAATGAGCGCGGGTTGAATCCAATACTCAGAACTTATGAGCACTCATGAGTGTTGTAGCACCACTTTGTCCACCAACTTGGACCTCTACAAACCAACCCATGACAGTCTTGATTCATATCTACTTCCAACATATGACCGACTGTGGATGGTTTGAATAACTTAATCATTCAGGAAGAGCGACTTAGTTATTCTGGAAGTCAAAACATGCAAAGTGAAACACAAGAATAAATGAATCAAATATGGTATCAAACCCTATGAATATAAATAAACACTTTTATTTATCACCATACTGATTACTCATTATTCATTGTTTCGGTTTTATCAACTTTATACTTGAATTAAAAACACTAGTTGTCCCATGCTCCAAGCATGTACACTATGTTTTTCTTAAACAATAGCTTTGCCATACACCAAGTATGCACTCTATGTTTGTCTATGATCCTTACTTTGTGAAATAAACCAATTGAACATAATTTCAATGATTCTAATTTCACACTCCCAAATCCTTATCGAAAAATGTGAGAATTTCAAATTCCTATCAGTTATCGAAATCTGTTTAGATTTTAAACTTATATGCACTGACCCTCCTGTAATGAATATGTACAAAGTCACAAAGACTTGTCAACAGTCATTATAAGGTATTCCAATGGAGATCAACTCCATGGAAACTAAGTCTCATATTCAAAGTACATTGCTTTGGACATGCTTCTTGCATTAGGTTTTCTAATCTTACACAGATAACTTCCACCTATGGAGACAACTCCATATTCTCATTTTGACTATCACTTCTGAATAAGAGATGCCTCTTTTCAGAATATGTCAATATGGTCCTTCCAAAATTAGCACTATACTTCCAACTGTCCCTGAGCAACCAATCTTTGGTAAACCTCAAATTGTCCTCGACAATTGCTTAATCATTTTAGTCATATCCAATTCTAGACCTTTTCCCTTCTTAATGCCACTGGGCATTTGGAAAAATTTAGAAATGACAAATATTATAGCACATGCAATCGATCTTGTACCCAAAGCAAATGGTACACGATTCATGATGTTTCACATAAAGACATGATTCTAGACCAGTCTTTTGCTACAATATTTTTATTTGCCATGTTTTCAAAATTTGACTATGAAGAGGGATGCCGTAATCATAAAAATAATTTTGAGAACGCAATATATAGAGTTTCCTTAAGTTGAACCAATCCAACATGAAATTCATATATATATTCTTGACTAAAGATGATTAAGGTCTCAATCTAAGCCTTTAGAACTGAAATGAAGTATATCCTCTCCCTTAATTATAGCAAAACAACTTTTTCAATCCCTGCAGCCTCACGAATTGAAACTTTTGTTTTCTATAATTAACATTGCTAACTTGCAACACTAACAATAATTATCATGCTCCCACTAGCATGATGATTATTAGCACAACACTTATGCTCCCACTAGCTTTGACATGTACTCAGAAATCAGCTGGACTTCTAGAAATCAATACTTTATTGACTTTCTTACCAAAGTTCAGATTTCTGATACGAGATGCTTTGATAAAACTTTATCAAAATCATACACCTTTCCTTAGATAGCATGCATGTGTGTCTAAACAATTTCAGAACTATGAAAAGGGATGTCGTAATCATAGTCTCAATTGTTTAGACCTTTTGCCATCTGCTTCAAATCTACTTGGTGGAAGTGTTTCCTCACCATCATTTTCATGAATCGGAGAAAAACCTTATGGCCCTTAGATGTTATGGTGTATGTGTTCTTATCCATGTGAATCGTCAAAACCATAGTCACAAGACAAGGATAATGACAAATCTAAACTCATATGGACTGAACATATGCAATCTTAACTTCTTGCTACCTGGCAGTACAGGGCCTGCCATTGCTTCCAAGTTGTTATGCAACCAATTGAAAACTTTTAGAACTCCTATGCAAAGCCAACCTTAACTGGAATGGGCACAGAATATGTCAACATGATAGGTCATAAACCTCAAGTCGTGTGCTAGTGAAGAACCTCAGGTTTTATTCTTGATTAGTTCTTGAAATTCTTTTTAGGATCTTTAAGACTCCCACTATCCTCTTGACATATAAGACTATCTTGCCAAATATTCAAGAGATAGTGCGGATTTTTTATCAAGACAAACACTTCACACAATTGGCCTTAGTTGGTCTTTGTTTTATCCAAAACATCACAACTTACCAATTTCAAATGTACAAGAGTAGGACACTTTTACTCTTACATTTGACAAGTGTTTTAAACCTTTCTTTAAGATATGTCACTCAAGTTACAATCTTGGAGTATGACTCTAAGAATTGTTTTGGAACGAAGTATGACTCATCTTCCTGATCTAACCATTTCAACAATTCATGACTCCTCTTCTTAGTCATAAGAATGCACTAAGATGACCTTTAGAGGACTAATTGTGATATGATTTCTAAATCATTAAGATGATCACAAACATGATACTAAAGTACTCTCCCATCTTTTCAGATTTGAGAAACTTTTATCTGTCTGCCTAATTTGATTCTTCCCATTCGTTCTGCCATACATTGAGACTTTTCCAATGTTTCAGAATTATACTTAAACTTGTAAGTATAACCATATTTACTAAAATTTAGTAAATCATGACGAATAGTCTTAACGAGCTTTGTGGTGGACTTGACCAGTGCACAAGAATGTGTACTCGATCCCTTTAGTCCTTAACTTGACTCACACATCCATGTGAACAAGTCTTAATTTTCCAATGCTTGAAAGTTCTCATTCATCATACTATTCAACTTGCATGATTCCAAGTTTCTATCCAACTGAAGCCTTGGGAATGAGAATCTTTTCTTATTTGGTAAATTATGACACTACCACAAACGAAAGAATCAAGTCCATTTTTTTTCAAATATTGCTATCAATGGAATCATATAAACAACCATTTTTCACAAATGCCACTTGTAAGGATATTTAAAATAAATATAAAATTAAAAACTTTTATTTTATTTCAAAACTTTGCGGAAAAAACTTATCCTTATAGTGCAAATGCATACGGAAAAACTTGTTGTTATCTATTCCTAAGCAATATATCATAACTCCTAAGTAACAGCTTCAAAATTCTGATGCGATCGAAATCCACCTACGCGATCATAATCAGCATATACTTCCTTTAAGCTTTCTCTCTATTCTTTGATTCTTAAAATATCAACATGTGACCCAGTCACATCATGTAATGAGGATCTTAGAATAGAAACTTAACAGAGTTAGATAATGGGCTCTACCTGATGTAGAGTCAAACTTATTGACTTTAACATCCTTAGGTAAATTTGGCAGCTTTGCAATCAACGCCCCTTCCTTTGGCAAAATAAACATATGGACCCTTTGGTAATGGGACTATCTCAGACTTAGCCTTTCTCCTTACCATTTGGTCAACCGGGTTGACTATGGCCAATCCCTTTCCATTGGGAAGAGAATGCTTTTTCTGGATTTCCAGTGTCACCATTGTCACTGTCCATAAAGTTTTTGGGAAGTTGATCTTCTAATCAAATTTGCTTTACTATCGTTCCAAATCATTGCTGATTCAGCAGCACCAAGCAAATAGATATGATCATTAAGGTTCATGTCATAGTCTGTTTCATAGTAGTCCTAAAGGAACTCACTATGTGACTTAGAAAGTGATTGAACATCCAACTTTCTCAAGACTTTGACACCCAACTCTCCCAGCTTGTCAATATGTGACTTCATCTCTAAGATGTGATCACACATAGACCTTGCTTGCCATTAGGGCTTGAGTGACCTTGAACTTGTGGGTTAGGGAGAATAATTGGAGGAGGTGGAGGAAGTAAAGTTCCAAGAGATTTGGGAAGATCATAGATGTCTGAACTAGACATCTTTTGGGAGATATTCAAGATAGTTGATCTAAAGTCCTTAATATAACACCCAATATGAAATATTAAGGCTAGGATCCAACAACCTATTTATAACTGGAAGAGGGATGCCGTAATCCGAGTTATAAAATAGTTGAAGGTAGGTAAATGACGATTTACCAATTTCCACCATGAAAAACGAAATAATGTAATTAGGTTTTTAATTGGATTTGAAACTCCTAGATCTTTTGAGATTCATTGAACTTTTCAATGGCATGTTTCAATCTCGAGTGTGCCCTTCAGGTTTTGTGACTGGGATGCCGAGGATCACAAAACAAGGTGTGAAGTAACCATGCAAATATACTTGGTACCCTTAATATTTACCCCTCAATCGATGTGCCGGTTAACCACACGAGCTCCACCGATACTATGATAAATATTAAGTTACCCTTTGCCTACTTTGTTAAATCCAGGTTAGTGTGCCGGTTAACCACACACGCTCCACTAACGGTTTAAACAAAGTGCAAAGTGTAATTTCATGGATTAGCACCTTATTCACATTTTCCTAAGTAACTAAGATTGGGAATTTATAAAAAGTTTAGTTACTTAGTATTTATCATTAATACTTATAATTAAGGGAGAATTATAGTCCTTGTCCTACCCGTTCGGCTAACGACCCTCCACCAGTCAAGGAAGCGGTGGGTGAGAGTGGACACCCATTAAACTGCCATTTTATAGGCAGTAACCTTATACCCCCCTTATAGACCGGCTTCGTGAATGAGGCCTACTAACGGTAAGACTGACTTGCTCTTATACATATATTTATTATTAACTTATAATACTATAAAGTATAAGGGTTGAATTTTAACTTTTAAAATTCTAAGGGCTAACTTGGAATTAAAGTATTCATGGGGAAAACTTTACAAATTCCAAAACTTGAGGGCAAGTTTTGAAAATATTCAAAACTAATTAATTCCATAACTTATGTGTTTAAAGTAGTTTTAATTAAAAAAAAACTCTTCAAGTTCCATAACTTGAGGACAAGTTATGGAAGACTTTAAACTAATAAAAGAATGTAACTTTTCTTTATTTTTGTAACTTATGGAACTAATTAAGGTTACACATTTTATCATTTAATGAAGTGACTCTTGAACCTCCATAACTTGAGGACAAGTTATGGAGTCATAAAACCATTTAATGAGGACAAGACTCTTCATTTTTGTAACCATTGCCAACTTTTTATGAGTTTTATGAAACTTAAATGTGACTTTTCATATAACTTGAGGACAAGTTACAAAAACACATTTTAGAATCAACTCTTAGATTAAAATGGATTGAAAACACATAATCAATTAACTTTTTTATTAATCTAATAAACTCATATGAACAAGATAATTCACATCAAATTTTTTTCAAGTAATTAGCATAACTTTTAAACTAATACAATTCGATTTTTCAGCTAATTTTGCAAGTATAACAAGAAAACAAGCCTTGGCTCTGATACCACTGATGGGTTTTGCGCATTCTAACACTCCTAAGTGTACATGCAACCCTAAATACCTTGGATCTATGTTTTCTCTATTATACATACAATTATGAACATCCAAGGTATTATCCTAATCTAGCATACAAAATAATAAATATAACAAAATAGAATACATACCTCTTTGATGTAGAATGTCTTCATGAAGCTTGAGTGCCTAGTGCCCCAAGTGTGACACCTCAAATGGTTCACACAACACCAAATGCACATGGAATGACTTGAGAGAAATGGAACACTCCTTGAAATCGTCTAGCCCTCATATTCACACATTAGTGCACGATTTCTTGAGCCATGGGATTCTTTTATATGGTGGCTATTAGGGTTACACCATGTAACTCATAACTTTACCCATTCCTTATGCTCCATGGATTTTAACCTCCATGGAGTATCCATGGTTCACCCCATGGACTTAGTCCAACATAAGAAATCTTGGATCACAAGCCCACATATATAAGAATGAATGATTTACACAATCAACCCATATATTTAATTAGTCTCCTTTTGATCACTTAATTAATTCCAAATTAATTCTTGATCAATACTAATTAAATAACCTTATTAATATATTAGAACTTATAATATATTAACCAACCTTAAGTGTTATTTCTCTCATTATAGTCTATCCAAATGCATGATGCCATGCAACCCAAATGGACCATGCCGGGTCGGATCAAGTCTTACCAACTATAGTTATGGACTTAGACATTAATCCAACAGTCTCCCACTTGGATAAGTCTAAAACTATTATTGCGTATGACTTCAGGAACCGTTCAGCAATCGTAGCTCTCAAAAGCTTCTGTCGAACTCTGACCTTGTCGATGAACTCTGACCTTTGTCAATGACTTGTCCATTAGATAAGGGATCATATATTCCTCCATTCTAGATATTATATGGACTGAGACATGGATTATCAATCATTCTCTCTGTCCATTTGTTGTTTCCCGATTTCCGATTCATGATGACTGACTGATTGAACAAATCAAATCAGTCCTGGCTTGGCCAAGCACTCACATGTATCATATTTAAATCATCGAGGGGCCCACATATATCGCTTTTATCCCGAAGGTAAAAGGAATGGATAAACTTCGACTCATATGGCTTGTTCTACTACTTGTTGAATCATACACAAAGGCACGTTTTATAATATCGAGTTACCAATGCTTTTTCGTGCAATCAATGTATAACCAACTCATAGTAACAACTCATATCTCTAGGTTTGAAGAATATAAGATATTATCGTCTCATGATCACTCGTGATAAAATCCATGAAGTGATTCAAATGAGCGCGGGTTGAATCCAATACTCAGAACTTATGAGCACTCATGAGTGTTGTAGCACCACTTTGTCCACCAACTTGGACCTCTACAAACCAACCCATGACAGTCTTGATTCATATCTACTTCCAACATATGACCGACTGTGGATGGTTTGAATAACTTAATCATTCAGGAAGAGCGACTTAGTTATTCTGGAAGTCAAAACATGCAAAGTGAAACACAAGAATAAATGAATCAAATATGGTATCAAACCCTATGAATATAAATAAACACTTTTATTTATCACCATACTGATTACTCATTATTCATTGTTTCGGTTTTATCAACTTTATACTTGAATTAAAAACACTAGTTGTCCCATGCTCCAAGCATGTACACTATGTTTTTCTTAAACAATAGCTTTGCCATACACCAAGTATGCACTCTATGTTTGTCTATGATCCTTACTTTGTGAAATAAACCAATTGAACATAATTTCAATGATTCTAATTTCACACTCCCAAATCCTTATCGAAAAATGTGAGAATTTCAAATTCCTATCAGTTATCGAAATCTGTTTAGATTTTAAACTTATATGCACTGACCCTCCTGTAATGAATATGTACAAAGTCACAAAGACTTGTCAACAGTCATTATAAGGTATTCCAATGGAGATCAACTCCATGGAAACTAAGTCTCATATTCAAAGTACATTGCTTTGGACATGCTTCTTGCATTAGGTTTTCTAATCTTACACAGATAACTTCCACCTATGGAGACAACTCCATATTCTCATTTTGACTATCACTTCTGAATAAGAGATGCCTCTTTTCAGAATATGTCAATATGGTCCTTCCAAAATTAGCACTATACTTCCAACTGTCCCTGAGCAACCAATCTTTGGTAAACCTCAAATTGTCCTCGACAATTGCTTAATCATTTTAGTCATATCCAATTCTAGACCTTTTCCCTTCTTAATGCCACTGGGCATTTGGAAAAATTTAGAAATGACAAATATTATAGCACATGCAATCGATCTTGTACCCAAAGCAAATGGTACACGATTCATGATGTTTCACATAAAGACATGATTCTAGACCAGTCTTTTGCTACAATATTTTTATTTGCCATGTTTTCAAAATTTGACTATGAAGAGGGATGCCGTAATCATAAAAATAATTTTGAGAACGCAATATATAGAGTTTCCTTAAGTTGAACCAATCCAACATGAAATTCATATATATATTCTTGACTAAAGATGATTAAGGTCTCAATCTAAGCCTTTAGAACTGAAATGAAGTATATCTCTCCCTTAATTATAGCAAAACAACTTTTTCAATCCCTGCAGCCTCACGAATTGAAACTTTTGTTTTCTATAATTAACATTGCTAACTTGCAACACTAACAATAATTATCATGCTCCCACTAGCATGATGATTATTAGCACAACACTTATGCTCCCACTAGCTTTGACATGTACTCAGAAATCAACTGGACTTCTAGAAATCAATACTTTATTGACTTTCTTACCAAAGTTCAGATTTCTGATACGAGATGCTTTGATAAAACTTTATCAAAATCATACACCTTTCCTTAGATAGCATGCATGTGTGTCTAAACAATTTCAGAACTATGAAAAGGGATGTCGTAATCATAGTCTCAATTGTTTAGACCTTTTGCCATCTGCTTCAAATCTACTTGGTGGAAGTGTTTCCTCACCATCATTTTCATGAATCGGAGAAAAACCTTATGGCCCTTAGATGTTATGGTGTATGTGTTCTTATCCATGTGAATCGTCAAAACCATAGTCACAAGACAAGGATAATGACAAATCTAAACTCATATGGACTGAACATATGCAATCTTAACTTCTTGCCACCTGGCAGTACAGGGCCTGCCATTGCTTCCAAGTTGTTATGCAACCAATTGAAAACTTTTAGAACTCCTATGCAAAGCCAACTTTAACTGGAATGGGCACAGAATATGTCAACATGATAGGTCATAAACCTCAAGTCGTGTGCTAGTGAAGAACCTCAGGTTTTATTCTTGATTAGTTCTTGAAATTCTTTTTAGGATCTTTAAGACTCCCACTATCCTCTTGACATATAAGACTATCTTGCCAAATATTCAAGAGATAGTGCGGATTTTTTATCAAGACAAACACTTCACACAATTGGCCTTAGTTGGTCTTTGTTTTATCCAAAACATCACAACTTACCAATTTCAAATGTACAAGAGTAGGACACTTTTACTCTTACATTTGACAAGTGTTTTAAACCTTTCTTTAAGATATGTCACTCAAGTTACAATCTTGGAGTATGACTCTAAGAATTGTTTTGGAACGAAGTATGACTCATCTTCCTGATCTAACCATTTCAACAATTCATGACTCCTCTTCTTAGTCATAAGAATGCACTAAGATGACCTTTAGAGGACTAATTGTGATATGATTTCTAAATCATTAAGATGATCACAAACATGATACTAAAGTACTCTCCCATCTTTTCAGATTTGAGAAACTTTTATCTGTCTGCCTAATTTGATTCTTCCCATTCGTTCTGCCATACATTGAGACTTTTCCAATGTTTCAGAATTATACTTAAACTTGTAAGTATAACCATATTTACTAAAATTTAGTAAATCATGACGAATAGTCTTAACGAGCTTTGTGGTGGACTTGACCAGTGCACAAGAATGTGTACTCGATCCCTTTAGTCCTTAACTTGACTCACACATCCATGTGAACAAGTCTTAATTTTCCAATGCTTGAAAGTTCTCATTCATCATACTATTCAACTTGCATGATTCCAAGTTTCTATCCAACTGAAGCCTTGGGAATGAGAATCTTTTCTTATTTGGTAAATTATGACACTACCACAAACGAAAGAATCAAGTCCATTTTTTTTCAAATATTGCTATCAATGGAATCATATAAACAACCATTTTTCACAAATGCCACTTGTAAGGATATTTAAAATAAATATAAAATTAAAAACTTTTATTTTATTTCAAAACTTTGCGGAAAAAACTTATCCTTATAGTGCAAATGCATACGGAAAAACTTGTTGTTATCTATTCCTAAGCAATATATCATAACTCCTAAGTAACAGCTTCAAAATTCTGATGCGATCGAAATCCACCTACGCGATCATAATCAGCATATACTTCCTTTAAGCTTTCTCTCTATTCTTTGATTCTTAAAACATCAACATGTGACCCAGTCACATCATGTAATGAGGATCTTAGAATAGAAACTTAACAGAGTTAGATAATGGGCTCTACCTGATGTAGAGTCAAACTTATTGACTTTAACATCCTTAGGTAAATTTGGCAGCTTTGCAATCAACGCCCCTTCCTTTGGCAAAATAAACATATGGACCCTTTGGTAATGGGACTATCTCAGACTTAGCCTTTCTCCTTACCATTTGGTCAACCGGGTTGACTATGGCCAATCCCTTTCCATTGGGAAGAGAATGCTTTTTCTGGATTTCCAGTGTCACCATTGTCACTGTCCATAAAGTTTTTGGGAAGTTGATCTTCTAATCAAATTTGCTTTACTATCGTTCCAAATCATTGCTGATTCAGCAGCACCAAGCAAATAGATATGATCATTAAGGTTCATGTCATAGTCTGTTTCATAGTAGTCCTAAAGGAACTCACTATGTGACTTAGAAAGTGATTGAACATCCAACTTTCTCAAGACTTTGACACCCAACTCTCCCAGCTTGTCAATATGTGACTTCATCTCTAAGATGTGATCACACATAGACCTTGCTTGCCATTAGGGCTTGAGTGACCTTGAACTTGTGGGTTAGGGAGAATAATTGGAGGAGGTGGAGGAAGTAAAGTTCCAAGAGATTTGGGAAGATCATAGATGTCTGAACTAGACATCTTTTGGGAGATATTCAAGATAGTTGATCTAAAGTCCTTAATATAACACCCAATATGAAATATTAAGGCTAGGATCCAACAACCTATTTATAACTGGAAGAGGGATGCCGTAATCCGAGTTATAAAATAGTTGAAGGTAGGTAAATGACGATTTACCAATTTCCACCATGAAAAACGAAATAATGTAATTAGGTTTTTAATTGGATTTGAAACTCCTAGATCTTTTGAGATTCATTGAACTTTTCAATGGCATGTTTCAATCTCGAGTGTGCCCTTCAGGTTTTGTGACTGGGATGCCGAGGATCACAAAACAAGGTGTGAAGTAACCATGCAAATATACTTGGTACCCTTAATATTTACCCCTCAATCGATGTGCCGGTTAACCACACGAGCTCCACGGATACTATGATAAATATTAAGTTACCCTTTGCCTACTTTGTTAAATCCAGGTTAGTGTGCCGGTTAACCACACACGCTCCACTAACGGTTTAAACAAAGTGCAAAGTGTAATTTCATGGATTAGCACCTTATTCACATTTTCCTAAGTAACTAAGATTGGGAATTTATAAAAAGTTTAGTTACTTAGTATTTATCATTAATACTTATAATTAAGGGAGAATTATAGTCCTTGTCCTACCCGTTCGGCTAACGACCCTCCACCAGTCAAGGAAGCGGTGGATGAGAGTGGACACCCATTAAACTGCCATTTTATAGGCAGTAACCTTATACCCCCCTTATAGACCGGCTTCGTGAATGAGGCCTACTAACGGTAAGACTGACTTGCTCTTATACATATATTTATTATTAACTTATAATACTATAAAGTATAAGGGTTGAATTTTAACTTTTAAAATTCTAAGGGCTAACTTGGAATTAAAGTATTCATGGGGAAAACTTTACAAATTCCAAAACTTGAGGGCAAGTTTTGAAAATATTCAAAACTAATTAATTCCATAACTTATGTGTTTAAAGTAGTTTTAATTAAAAAAAAACTCTTCAAGTTCCATAACTTGAGGACAAGTTATGGAAGACTTTAAACTAATAAAAGAATGTAACTTTTCTTTATTTTTGTAACTTATGGAACTAATTAAGGTTACACATGTTATCATTTAATGAAGTGACTCTTGAACCTCCATAACTTGAGGACAAGTTATGGAGTCATAAAACCATTTAATGAGGACAAGACTCTTCATTTTTGTAACCATTGCCAACTTTTTATGAGTTTTATGAAGAGTTCCGGTGATGGGCCAAGAGGAAGCAGTTGCTGATCCTACCATTGTTACGGGTACGTTCCTCCTTGACAACTCTTATGCATGCATTCTCTTCGATTCTGGTGGGGAGAGGAGTTTTGTTAGTCATGCATTCAAACATCTAATCAAATGTAAATCCCAACCTCTAACCGAAACATTTACCGTCGAGATGGCTAACGGAAAGAAGGAGAGCACTAACGACATATTCATAGATTGTACTCTTACCCTAGACAATTATTCCTTTCCCATCGATCTTATGCCGGTATCCATCAAGATTTTCGATGTCATTATCGGCATGGACTGGTTGAGCTCCAATCGTGCTGATATTCTTTGTTTCGAGAAAGCTGTCCGTCTCAATCTTCCCTCTGGTGAAGCCCTCATGATTTACGGAGATAATTCTAGCTCGAACCTTCGTGTTATTTCATGCATCAAGGCCCAAAAGTATTTGCGGAAGGAATTCCATGCATTCTTAGCTCACGTTGTTGATGTGACGCAAAAAGCTAAAGACCTCGAGAGTCTCCCCGAAGTCTGCAACTTTCCTGACGTCTTCCCCGAAGACCTCCCAGGAATCCCTCCCGAGCGCCAAGTCGAGTTTCGTATCGAGTTAATCCCCGGAGCTACTCCTGTAGCTAAATCTCCTTATCGTTTAGCACCGGCAGAAATGCAAGAGCTATCCAGCCAGCTCAAAGAGCTAATCAACAAGGGATTTATAAGACCGAGTTCTTCACCCTGGGGAGCTCCGATCTTATTCGTGAAAAAGAAAGATGGATCCTTTCGGATGTGC
Source organism: Lactuca virosa (assembly GCF_052849685.1). NCBI lineage: Eukaryota > Viridiplantae > Streptophyta > Magnoliopsida > Asterales > Asteraceae > Lactuca > Lactuca virosa. Next base: position 43,577,129 of record NC_136432.1, on the reverse strand, counting down.
ATTGACTACCGACAGCTGAATAAGCTGACCATCAAGAACCGTTATCCCTTACCCAGGATCGACGATCTCTTCGACCAACTTCAGGGAGCCAGCTATTTTTCGAAGATAGATCTAAGATCATGATACCATCAGTTGCGGGTTCATGAGAATGATGTGCCCAAAACAGCATTCCGAACTCGCTATGGACACTACGAGTTTGTAGTAATGCCCTTTGGTCTGACCAACGCACCGGCAGTATTCATGGACCTGATGAATCAGGTGTGCCGCCCTTTCTTAGACAAGTTCGTGATTGTGTTCATCAACGATATACTTGTCTATTCGCGGAGTGAGGATGATCATAAACAGCACTTAAGGCAGGTGTTGGAAACATTAAGGGCAGAAAAGCTATACGCGAAATTTTCGAAGTGCGAATTCTGGATCAAGAAGGTAAATTTCCTTGGACACATGATTAGCAAGGAAGGAATACACGTGGACCCTTCCAAGATCAAAGCGATTGAGAATTGGTCTGCACCAAAGACACCCACAGAAATCCGGCAATTCTTGGGTCTCGCGGGCTATTATCGCAGGTTCATCCAGAACTTCTCCAGAATCGCTAAGCCTTTAACTACCCTGACATAGAAAGGTGTAACCTTCAGTTGGGGAGCCAAGCAAGACACTGCATTTCAAACATTGAAGCAGGCCCTGTGCAGCGCACCTATCTTGTCCCTGCCCGAAGGGACGGAGGACTTCGTTGTCTACTATGATGCATCCAATTAGGGCCTAGGCTGTGTGCTCATGCAACGAGGAAAGGTTATCGTCTACGCCTCGAGGCAGTTGAAAACGCACGAGATCAACTACACAACTCACGATCTAGAATTGGGAGCGGTGGTCTTCGCATTAAAGATCTGGAGACACTATCTCTATGGAACCAAGTGCACTATTTTCACCGACCATAAGAGCTTGCAGCACATCTTCGATCAGAAGGAGCTAAACATGAGGCAACGGCGATGGGTAGAGTTACTCAGTGACTACGAGTGCGAAATTCGCTACCATCCCGGCAAAGCCAACGTGGTAGCAGATGCCCTCAGTCGGAAGGAGAATTTCGGGCGAAAGGTGAAAGCATTAACGATGACTATTCATTCCCATTTATCCGCGCAAATCAGAGAGGCTCAGCTGGAAGCCTTGAAACCAGAGAAAGTGGCGGATGAAGCCTTGTGGGGAATGGGCAAGAACTTGGAGATCAAGGGAGACGGAGTGTACTTTTTATGAACCGGATCTAGACCCCAAAGTTCGGCGGGTACAGAGAGGTTGTCATGCATGAAGCTCACAAGACTAAATACTCTGTTCACCCAGTTTCAGATAAGATGTATCTGGATCTCAAACAACTTTATTGGTGGCCAAACTTGAAATCAGAAATTGCTACCTTCGTGGGTAAGTGCTTGACTTGCGCCAAGATGAAGGTAGAGTATCAAAAGCCCTCAGGTTTACTTCAGCAGCCGGAAATACCTGAGTGGAAGTGGGAAAGGATAACCATGGATTTTATCACCAAGTTACCCAGATCTCCGAGTGGGCACGACGCCATTTGGGTAATTGTCGATCGGTTGACAAAATCCGCCCACTTCCTGCCAATCAAGGAAAAATTCAAAATGGAGAGACTCACGCAGATTTACATCCGAGAGATAGTTCGCCTTCATGGGGTACCTGTATCCATCATCTCTGACCAATATAGCAGGTTCACCTCAAGATTTTGGCAATCGCTACAGAAGGCTCTTGGAACTAAGTTGGATATGAGAACGGCTTATCATCCACAGACAGATGGACAGAGTGAGAAAACAATCCAGACATTGGAAGATATGTTGAGAGCCTGTGTCATTGACTTTGTCACGTCATGGGACGCTCACCTTCCTCTAGTCGAGTTTTCCTACAATAACAACTACCATACTAGCATCAAGGCTGCACCGTTTGAAGCCCTCTATGGCCGTAAGTACAGATCCCATCTGTGCTGGGCTGAGGTGGGTGACACGTAGCTAGCCAGGGGTCAAGTCCCCGACAGTACTCTCACTGGTCCTGAGATCATCCGAGAGACAACTGAGAAGATTGTACAAATCCGGGAACGACTGAAAGCCTCACGAGATAGACAAAAGAGCTACGCCGATAAGAGACGAAAACCCTTGGAGTTCCAGGTTGGTGACCGCGTCCTTCTGAAGGTCTCACCCTGGAAAGGCATGATACGCTTTGGGAAGCGTGGAAAGCTAAACCCAAGGTACATTGGACCGTTTGAGATCCTTGCTAGGATCGGTCCCGTAGCATACAAACTCCAGTTACCTCGGGAGCTCAGCAACATCCATCCTGTCTTCCACGTATCGAACCTAAAGAAGTGTCTGTCTGATGAGACACTTGTGATTCCTCTCGACGAGATTGAAATCAATGAGAACCTCAACTTCGTGGAAGAACCGGTCGAAATCATGGACAGAGAGATCAAACGAACGAAACAAAGTCGCATCCCGATAGTGAAGGTTCGCTAGAGTGCCAAGCGGGGACCTGAATTCACTTGGGAGCGCGAGGATCAGATGAAACAGAAGTATCCGCATCTCTTTCCTAATTCATGATTTGTATTATATATTCGAATTTAGGGACGAAATTCCCTCTAACGGGGGGATGATGTGACAACCCGAAACTTCATTCGTCCAAAACGTTAAAAATAAATCAATTCGGAATTTATTTCTGCTCTTGTCAGCTATATCTCGGGTCTAATTAAATACTTCGAACTTAGTACCATCGAAGTTTGGGTCCAAGAATGATTTTTTTCCAAGTCAAAGCGTAGCATCCGGGCCAAACACCCCTTCGAGAGGAGTTTACGGCCGCAAACCCGAGTTTACGATCGTAAACCCCCCTTCCCCACTCCACCCCTTGGCCGAAAACTCACCCCTATATAAAGGATGAGTGGCCTTCATTTCAAGCTTTAAGCACTCAAAGGACTTTCTCTCTCTACTCTCTCTCTACAATTTTCGAGTTTTGCTCAAGGATCTTCAAAATGTAAGTGATTCTTCACTTCTATTGTGTTTCAATCCCTTTCCTAGTAATGAATCCATGTTTCATATCATAAATTTCATCTTTTTTTAGATCTTCTCTCTCACCAAGAACACCAAGAACACACACTAGTTCTTGGTGACTAAAAACCTCATTCCAAGCCTCTTACAGTAAGTAACTACTCCCTATGCTTGTTATCTTCTAAGAATCACTTGTTTTCACCTAGAAATCGACCCGAAATCATGAACACGAAATGGGTTTACGGCCGTAATCCCTTCAATGGCCGTAAACTCCATTTTTGGTCGATTATTGGCCTTTAAACTTTTCCTTGAGCTGGGCACAAGGCTTAGAACACTTCCAAGAGGCTAGAAAGGACCTTGAAACACCGAAAAATCGCACCTTTCACCAAGTGTTTACGACCGTAAACACATGGGCCGTAAACCCACAGGCCGTAGACCCATGGGCCGTAAACCCATGGACCGCAAACACTTGGGTCGTAAACTCGTAGGCCGTAAACCCTGTTGGGCCTCAAACCCCTGACCGTACACTCCTGATTACGGCCGCAAGCTCCCCATCTTCAATCACGTGTGATTGAAACACTTAGTTTCAAGTGTTTCCTAGTCCCTAAGGTGGCTTCCTTCCATAACAAATAGTGTTATGTCCTCATCTAATGCATATATGTGTTACCATATGCTAATAGGATCCACTTGCGTACGAAACATCAGTTGACACTCAGCATCCACACCGACCTTACGCTCGGATCTTACGTCAGACTGTGAGTTCATACCCCTACATTTTCATGTTTTTAATGTTTTCAGGGGGGGGGATACAAGCTAAACATAAATGCTTTCAAACTTATGCAATTCTCATACTTTAACCCTTTTGTACCATGTTGAGCATAAGGGACGTTTTCACTAAAATTGCATAGCTTTCCGGACACGATAATCACTACATTATTCATGCAAACTATAATCGGTATAGTTTGGGGATCTTCTAAACATAACAAGTACAGAAACTTTCACTACTAAACATATGCACTAAGACAGAAATAGTTTACAGTTTACATCACTACTTATTCACGGTATTCATAACCGTAATTATCACTACATACGGTATACATACGGATTTTCACTATGGTAGAACGCTACTACACTACATGTAAACTAGATTGTACGATATTGTGAGGCGCTACTTCAATACTGTACCCTTAGGTGTACAGGGATAAATCCTATCATAGTATAACCAGAGTCTCATGGAGGGAGAGCGTGAGATTTGTTAATAGATGTATTCGGGACTGACAATCCCACACCTGAACTGCTAGCTACAGTTAGGCGGGCACGCCTAGGGTGTACAAATGTCATTTAACTCGATGCCTGAAGAACGTTATAAAGGTCTCTAGTCATATCAAGTATGGTTATACGACTCACATTATGTAGAAATCACCTTTAGTTTACAACCTGGCACACTTCAACAGTTTTATTTATACTAAATAGAACTAATACACACTACAACTGGAGAACTTTCAGGGTTTTCAAACAGAGCTGAACATACAATGGTTTCATGTCGAAGTACTTATACATCATGATTAGCATTAGTTATTCACATGAAGTATTATTTTCGCACATCACTACAGTTTTCAGTAACAAACATTCACGGTTTCATACAGAATTGAGAACACTACATTTTCATTAAAGAAAATATCGGATTTTCTTGAAACTATACAAACACTTTTACAAGCTCATCAACAAATTTTCATTACAAACTAGCGCTTATGAACTCACCAGCTTTATGCTGATATTCTTTCAAACTGCTTGTATTCTCAGGAAATCAGTAGACAGGCACCTGCTGGATTTTTGAGGAGTGGGAGCAATAAGAGTTTTATGCTTATATTCACACAAATTATTTGATGTAATTCAAACAAGTTTAAGACAAATTCCAAATTAATGTAAACATTTTTACTTTGGTATTCACTGTAATGGTTGTGTTGCTATGATTGCTATTATACATTGGTTGTGATGCTATACATGACGTCCTCCACCCCAGGACGTTTCCGCCATTCTGGTTTTGGGGTGTGACAACATGAGACCGATGGTTCATCACCTTCGTTGGTGTGATGCTCAATTCGTGATTGTGTATGTCATCAAACAAGTCCACAAACCATTTCTAGTCCTTAATTTTTGAAATTTGAAGCATTGCTTTGCATCCGATTCTAACTTCTCTACGACGTTTTTTCTCACGTCCACTTGAAGTATCACCATCCTCCCGTTTAAAACCTTCTTTGTCACATACAAATATCTTTTGATAAGGTTCATTTGTTCCCTTATTTTTTAATGTAGTATGAATACGTATACCAAATCCATGTATAAATGCATAATCAGTTGTATCGAAAACCTTTCCCACTATGCTTTCATCGTTAACTTTATCTTTATCACCTTCGACGTTCCCATCGACCTCATTTATATTTTCAGATTCATATGTTGCTTTTGAAAAATCATCTGCATTGACATCTTCAGTTACGTGTGTTTCGATAGGGTGAACATCAACTTCAATTTCATTCATTATGTACTGCACAAAAGAAAACAATGTATTATTTAACATTAAAATTATCATGATCAAGTAAGAACGTAAAATTACATATAGAAATCGACATGAACATAAATAATCACAAACCTGAAGAAACTCGATACTCGGAAATCAACCAATTTCATGAACCACAAGAAATTTGACAGTGGCAATCACAAGCCAGAAGCAATTCACGAACTCAGTGCAATTCACGAACTAGAACAAAATCAACCAAATATTAACTGAAAAAATTTATTAGATTACAATCACATAAGATTATGTTTAGAAAAAATAATTACAAACCTGATCAATATTCACAAACTCACACAGTCAATTCAATTGACGTAAAATCAATTAAAAAGAAAAACGGTAATACAAGCCGGAAGCAATTCACGAACTCAGTGCAATTCTCAAACTGGAACAAAATCAACTGAACTAATTTATTAGATTACAATCACGTAAGATTATGTTTAGAAAAAATAATTACGAACCTGATCAATATTCACAAACTCACACAGTCAATTCAATTAGCATAAAATCAATTGAAAAGAAAAATAACGAAGTCAATTTAATGAGATTCAGCAATAATGTTCATAATCATATGCAATTCTCGAAGTCAATTTAATTGACAACCTAGAACAAAATCAAATAAAAAATCAAGTCGATTTAATTTACTAGAAAAAAAATCACGTAAAAACAACTAAAAAAATCATGAACCTGAGTTATTTTTTATGTTGCAATCAGTCAATGATGATGACAAGAGACTAACGAAGCAAGAACAATCAGAATGTTATTAGAAAGATATGTTTTCGGTAAATCACGAAATGTTATTAGCAAGATACGTTTTCAGCATATCACGTAGGCAATTTTTTCTGGAACAACCTTATCAAAACGACACAGTTTAAAGAGTTTAGTACGCAAGCTTATATAGGGCTGTAATGTATATTCCCTTTTCCGTATATATATATATATATATATATATATATATATATATATAATGGTAAAGTATTCATTTTACTAGTTGTAAGACCTGTATGTAGGGATGAAAGTGGATCCAAACCCAGATCGTTGGACCCGGACCCGGAACCCGGAATTGACGGATTATAAGACCCGATAACTGGACCGGTATACGAGAACCGGTTCCGGTTCGGTTCCGGGTATCGGACCGGGTAAAGTGGGTATGGAACTGGTTGGAACCGGAAATTGAACATTGGAACCAGATTCATGTATTAGACCCGGAATGAACCGGAAACCTGGAATTTTGGAACCGGAAACCTTTAAATTTGGCAATTTTTTTTGTTCAAAGTGTTTATTTAGTGATGGTTTTCAAGATACATATACAGTGATGCATATCTCTATCTCTGATGAATCATGTGCGATGAAGGGACTACTAAAAGAATCAAATATAGTAACAGGGGATTATCTCCACCAGCATATAGTAACATGTAACACCAGGAAGAACACAAGAATGTAACAATATGAAGAACTTCAAGTAATGAACAGGGGATAAACAAAAAATACTTGGAGCCTAAGTACTATTGATTGAAAACGTTTTCTGGGCTACATAAAAATACCACACGAAAGGTCCATTTACACTAAACACAAAACAATCCTAGTAAAACACAAAAAATGGAATAAAAACTTATAAATAAGAAAACTTCCGAAAATACCCTTGCCTCTTATTTGCACTTTCCACATATTCATTCACATGTTTTAAGTTTTTTTGATGATTTACATGTTTTTAGCTTAACCTCTGCTACAAAACAAAATCCTAAACATCCAAAACTAAAATATGGCAGCTTTTCCGAAAATACCCCTAGGACAAAATCCGTACTGTTTGTGTAAATCCAATCTTTCCGGGATTCCGTGATTGATCACCTGTTTCGTAACAACAGGAATCGAATCAGAGACAAGAATGGAATCGCAAACTGGAATACCGAGATTGCTTTATTAACTCTGTGTATGCAGAGTCACAACTCACAAGTGTAAATCACATTGATCATAAATATATAGATATACACAAATATGTATATGTATGCATGTATGTAGATGTTGATCGGAGGATTGCCCTTTTTTCCAAGATTAATAAAACAAAAAACTGTTGAACCATTTTTAATTCATGGAGTGCAGAACTCAAACTCTGTTGATTTCAACTGGTAATATTAAAAAAAATAGAACAGAAAGTAATTTAGATTTGGAGTCAAGTGGTTGGATCCATGTAATTACTTCTAAGATCGGCACTGATTATTCATTTTATAATATTTTAAACACCACTAAGAAGAAGTAAGAATATGATAACTGGAATATGGCATTAATTATATTAATTAGAGACCTATTAGATTCAAGTGGTTGGAGATTGATTTGAAGTTCCAAATGGAAGAAAAATCAAAACAGATGAATGTTGTCGATTACAGAGGAGAATACAAATTTTGTTTTGGGTTACTTTAGTTCCTGACTCCTGTTGTTGTCGTCAATCACAAGGAAGGGAAAAAAAATGAGATTGAATGTATCTGATGATTGCCGATAACAATTATTGAGGATCCTTTGTCGACGTCGAGCAAGTGAAAAGCGAGAGTAAGCGAGAGTTGTCGATCACCACAGCCTTCGGTTCTGGTTCCTTGTCCTATATCGGTTCCTTAGATACTAAACCGGTTCCTTGGCCTACTAAACCGGTTCCGATCTATTATACTCGGTTCTGGTTTTTTAAACATATCCGGTTCAAAAACCCAGATTACCCGGACCCGTTGGAACCGTACTCGAAATACCCGGAACCCAGATAAGAATAATTTTGAAACCCAATACCCGGACAGTTTAAGAAATTTCTTGTTATACCGGTTCCGGTTCAGGTTCGATTCCGGTTCCGGTCCGCTTTTCCGGTTCTAAATCTCATCCCTACCCGTATGTTATACGGGTTAGATAAAACAAAAATTAAATAAGAAGATTTAAACAAAAATTTATTTAAATTTGAAAGTTTAGATTTGAAATTTAAAAATTAAAATTTGAATTTAAAAGGAAACATATTAAATACCATATAAGTTGTAATATTGTAAATTATTGGTTATTTTCAATTAAGACAATTATTAATTGAGGTGTAATATGATGTGTTAATTAAGAAAATATAAAAAAATGTGAAAATCATAAATGGAAAAAACATTTATTCAGAAATACCAAAAAATAACATATGTCAAAGTTAATGAGAGAGTGACATGTAGCAAAAATATTTTCATTTATTATGGAGGATTATGAAGGATATGGAAGGGGGGACTAATTGTGTATTTTTTCCATAATGATGCAACCTATTAATTTTTTCGATATCCAAAATTCAAATTTAACCAAACCATAGAGACTATTTCTATAACTTACTCTAAATACTTTTATAATAATCAAAGCTTCGTATAATTCATAATTGTCCAAATCAATTGTTATCTAGGGTCGGCAATGAGCATGAGGAGATCAAGGGCTAAATATAGTAACACGTTGCAACATAACATTCTAAAAAATTCACAGATTTTTAAAGGGGGGCAAAAATATCAAACCGGTTACCTCCTTGAGTAATATTTGTTGTGTGTGGGTCCTACTGACAAGACTAAAGTACGATGAAACTTTTTACTTGTCTCTCTCACACCTTGACTATGCGTATTACTATGTGAGAGAGAGACAGAAAGAGTGGTCCATGAAGCCCGCGTAAAAGTCGAGGGGTTTGTCTGCAAAATTTGAAAAAAAAAAAAAAGTGGGAGTGGGGGTGATCTTTTGGCTTTTCTTTTTTACTTCTGCAATTGGTTTCTCTTCTTTGCTACCAAACAGTTGTACTCTGATGTACAGGTACACTACTCTCCATTCATTTACTTCTACCCTCTCCCCACGCTCCCTTCTGCGCGTCATCTACACATTTTTTAAAATTATGATTAGACCTGACAAATGTGTCGTATCGTGTCGGGTTCGTGTCGTGTCAATACATTAAACGGGTTGAAAATGTTTGACTCTAACCCGACCCGTTTAATTATCGTGTCGTGCCGTGTCAACCCGTTTATTTTCATGTTAGGTTTCGGGTTAAAGTTTAGATCTTGTAAATATGTTGTGTCATGTCGGGTTGAAATATTTTAAAGGTTTGAAAGGAGTTGTGGAGGCAAAAAAGAATATGACTTATTAAGGTAATTAACTTTTCAGTATGTTCACATTTGGGTAACTATCTTTTTTTTGTACAAATCTAGATAACAAACTTGTTGGAAGTGTTCACATATGACCATTATGACCTGCTATAGCAGGTAAAATCCTAGATGTGAACGCTTTCAACAAATTCGTTACCTAGATGTGTACAAAAAAATATAGTTACCCAAATACGAACAAAACGAAAAGTAAAAATTAAATTATACGAAAGGTCCCTGTGGTTCGGGGGAATTTGTGTTTTTGTCCATAACTTATTTTTTTAACTTGGATGGTCTCTACTGTTTATTTTTGTTGCACATTTGGTCCCTGTCTTATCTAAAAAGACTATTTTGTCCTTATTAAATTATTTTTTAATTAATTTTCTTATTTATGTATTTATCTTTTATATATTTAAAAAATTAATATACCCCACATATCATTCGTGTAATTTAATTTTTAATTTTAGGTAATCTTAGGGGCCGTTTGATAGTCTTTTTAGGTAAGACAGTGACAAAAAGCGTAACAAAAATAAACAGTAGGGACCATCCGAGTTAAAAAAATAAATTAATTAAAAAATAAACAGTAGGGATAATCCGAGAAGATACAAATATGTGGGGTCTATTAATTTTTTTAAATATGTAAAAAATAAATGCATAAATAAGAAAATTAATTAAAAAATAAATTAATAAGGACTATCCAAGTTAAAAAAATAAGTTAGGGACCCAAAACACAAATTCCCCCAACCACAGGGACCATTCGTGTAATTTAATTTTTACTTTTCGTTTTGTTCATATTTGGGTAACTATTTTTTTTGTACACATCTAGGTAACGAACTTGTTGAAAACGTTCACATCTAGGGTTTAACCTGCTATAGCAGGTCATAATGGTCATATGTGAACACTTCCAACAAGTTTGTTACCTAGATGTGTACAAAAAAAATATAGTTACCCAGATATGAATTTACCGAAAAGTTAATTACCTTAATAAGTCATATTCCCAAAAAGAAAAAGTGAAACATTGGAGTTATTAGATGGAATGACAAAATTTATAGTAAGTTTAGAAAGACAAATGAAAAAAGTTAAAGATGGGGAGGAAAATGGATAAGTGGTGAGGATGACTATAATAAATAACTTTGAAAATTTGAATATTAGTTCTAATTATTGAGTTTGGCCCACTACAAGTCTATAACATATATTATATTTATAAAAATATGAAATTTATAATTAATAATATATAATTAAACGGGTCATATTCGAGTCATCTTCGAGTTGAAAGTCTTGACCCTAACTCTACCCGTTTAATTATCGTGTCGTGTCGTGTCAACCCGTTTATATAAACGTGTCGAAATCTCTGACCCTAACCCGCTAATTTCGTGTCGGGTTTTCGTGTCGTGTCATATTTTGTCAGGTGTAATTATGATGATGAAATTTTTGGAATAATACTTATAATTTATAGTTAGTCCCAACATATTAGGCCCTATATAAAAATAAAAGTCCATCAACTATATATATATATATATATATATATATATATATATATATATATATATATATATATATATATATATATATATATATATATAATCAGGATCATATAAAAAATAATATTTTTGTGAGAAACATAAGAAACAATATAGACCAATCAATAATAAAAAAAAAAAAAATTTCAGTTTAGTTTTTTAGTCTTGTAAGACTGGAGGGAGTGATGTCACAAAAATTGTATTTTATTCACTATCACGTAGGTGATCCGTCATTTTTTACCATAAAAGTGTGGTTTCATGCCACATTCAAGGGGTGGTGCAACACTCGAATTTTTTTTTCATTTTAATTAAATAATAACTATATTTGTAATAAAAAACATACATTTCATTACTTCAAAATAAAAATAACATTACATTCCATTGCTTAAAAAAAATCCTAAATACTTCGAAAAAAAACACTAGAAATTTTAATCCTACAAACTTAAAAAAACATACGTCAAACGATTAAAAATAAAACACATTACATGAACTCGTCCTTTGGGTTCTCCGTTCAGCATTGTCGGCTGCGCTACTGCATGCCGTTTCATAAGTTTGTTCCGCACTAGTTGAGAGGTTTATATAGAAGTTAAAGGTTAAAAGGAAAAAAAAAATCGAATTTATGACGCCAATCACATTCTTCCCTCAAGTGCACCCTTCTCCGACCTCAGTGCACCTCCTACCGCACCCTTACCGCGATTGGGGGCAGTTTTCCTGCAGACGTAGCACCAAAATGTTCCAGTGGCCGCAACCCATTCCCCCGGTCTAACTGAAATACATTGTTTCCTTAATTATTGGGAATTTGTGATTTATATCACACTTCCATCATTGCATATCAAAAATATCATCATTACCAAAAAGAAATTTCACCAACAAAGTTATAAAAAAAGCGATTTCAGGAACATATTAAAAAAGAATGATTTCATCAACAAAAAAAAAACAATCGTCGATCCGAAAGAAAGAAGCAAGTCGGTCGATTTTGATTTTCAAAAAGAAGAAGCAACTCCATATTCAACATCATAGTTGTTATTAGGGGTATTTGTTACATATTTTAATTATAGATTTCATCAATCGAAGATAAACAAGAATAAGGAAATTAAGTTGGTTTTTCAAAACTAAGAAACAATTCCAAAATTAACATTATACATGTTATTATGTGAGTTTCTTATAATGTAACAGTGTAATTCACGAGTTGATTACCAGAGTGCTCGATTTTCAGAAAGAAAGAAGAAGCAACTTGGTTTTCATAAAGAAGAAGTACTCCATTTCAAAAAGAAGGAAGAAGCATCTTGATTTTCATAAAGAACAAGCAAATCGGTTTTTAGATAGAAGAATCCACTCGAGTTTCAACATCATACTTGATTTATAGTGATATATTAGTCTTACAGAAGGAAGAAGTAACTCGATCTTTATATAATGATGCTTTAGTTTATGAAGCGGAATTAATTTTAGCCTTCATATGAGCAAAACGTAATTTAGCAAACAAAAATGAGCAAATATTAGCATATGTGAATCAAGAAGAGTCAAAATCTTTTTAATCGGAGGAATCTAAGCGTGAAAGTAATGTACGTAATGAAATATTTATTAGTTCAAACATGTTGTTGTCGATTATGAAATTTCGACAACATATCTATATATGATTGGATTATGAAATTTCGTTGTAAAATCTATTATTACCTTCTTCGTATAATAATAAAATGTAGTTATATATAAATGTTTAAATATTTACCTCGAGAATACATTTATGGGGTTGTGCCAAGAAATCTTGAATGAGCATTTTTATTTATACATTTCGTTTATCCGTCGATAATGTATTAATAGACTTAAAAATGATAAAGGTTCTTAGCAAGAATTGAACCAAATATAATAACTGAATATAAAATAAAATACTATAAAACAAACGACATAATGGAATTAATCATTATATTTCGTTGCTATATTTGATTGGTTTAAATAAATAAAACAAGTCATTCTAACATACTGATAGCTTATTTTATTTCCTTATTTTTATTAGTTTATTTTAGATTTTTAGATCTTTTTATCATTATTGCATTGTATTTTATTTATTTTTCTTTAGTATGGATCGTACCGGGTGTTTTTTATGTTGCATGAGGAATTTTGCAGGGTTTTGGAGCTTATCGCGATTGTGGATTAGAGTGAAGACGGACTTGTGGGCTCTCGAGGCGCTATTGGGCTTGGCGGATCCACCAAAGAAGATTTGGGCTTAAAAAGATAAAAGTTTGGATGAAGTGGGCTTGTGAAGATGGATCATGGATAATTAATTTTGGGTTTGGAGCATCCACATTTGAAGCTAAAAGATGATTGGTTGATTTGAATCACATAGATATGGAGGGGACCAAAGGAATCTTTGGTAGTGGAAGGGTGGAGTGGTGGAATGAAGGACCAATAGCATTACAACAACATTTGCACGGGTGGAATTTTTGTCGCGCGGGTACCCGCGCAACTGCCCAGTTTGGGCATTTTGGTCATTTGGCTTGCCATTACCTTGGGGGATCAGACCTAGCAGCGATAACTTCGATTTTACACCATTGGAGACCTGGAGGAGGCGATTTTGGAAGCTCAAGACTCATTTCTCTTCATCTTTCCAAGATTTTTGGTGGTTTCTTTATGCAATTAGACTTTTGTGATTGTTGTTCTATTGCCATGAGTGGCTAAACTCTTTATATTGGTTAGCTTTGGTTAAAACCTTTGAATGTTTGTGGGTTTTTGAAGGATTCATGCTAGATTATCAATTATCTTATGTTTATGGTTCTAGATCATATTTCTTATGCTTGTTTAATGCTTTGATCATGAGCTTGGCACTTGAATGAGCTATTGTTAGTTTATTTCTTTGGTTTTGCATTAAATCATTGAATTAACTTAGAACAAGGGCTTTATGATGGTAAAAATCATCTCTAGTTTATGAATCATAGCTCCTTTATGGATGTGTAAGCATTGACATCCTCTAGGAATTGGGGATTCCTTCTTTCTTAAGGCTAATTAACTTCTTGGGTTCAATTGCTTCAATTAAACCCTTGATCTTGATTAAGAGGGTGTGTTGTGGGCTTCCCCAACCTCCATACTACCTAAGAGGAATCTTGGCATATCATGCTTCATGATTGCTATAACCAATTTGGGATGAATGATAAGCTTCATGTTGAATCCTAATGATAAGCACACAAATGTTCATTGTGTTGAATTGCCTTAGTTAACCAACTCTCTCCACTTTGTGAGCATCTCACTATCTTGCTTAATTGCAAGTTTTTAGTTATTCAAGTCTTTTAGTTTTCAAGCAATCATAACACCCCCCCCCTTTAGTTTAATTGTAGTTAGTTAGTTTATTTACAATAGTTCTTTTAGATTGCATTGGTGATTGAATACAACCATTTCCCCGAGGATCGATACCCCTTTTTACCATTATATTACGTTTTATTTGCAAACAAAGGGTGTAATTTGCTTGGTGGACTTGACATCCCACCAAGTTTTGGCGTCGTTGCCGGGGAACTTGGTTATTGTTATTTGATTGTTTATGCCTAGGTCTACAAGAACCGGTGAACTACTCTACAATCCGAAAATTGAAAAAGAAGCAAAAAGGTTGAAAAAGTTAGCTAAACAAGCAAAGCAACAACAACTAGTTCAAGCTTCTTCATCTTCTCCACTAATCAACATAGAAGACCAAGTTCATACTTCAAGTGATACCGACACCGAGCCGAGTTCTCCAATTGTTGGCCATTCCTTTGAAGACATTCCGTTTGAAAACTACATAGCCATGTATCACACTCCACCTCACAATCCCAACCCAAACCCAAACAATCAAGATGCCAATACACCACCCCAACAACCAAGACAACAACAACAAGAGCCTCTCATTGATATGCCACCTTGGAATCAAGCCCCTCCTCAAAACCAACCCAATTATCAACCACCACAACTACAAAACCAACACTTCCACCAAAACAACCAACCTCAAAACAATGCTTTTCAAGTTCAACAACAAGTACATTACCCAAATCAACCCAATTACCAACACCCTCCAATGTATCAAAACCCAATGTACCCCCAACAACAACCCCCCTACAACCAATATCCTAACTACCAACCTTATCCACCACCAATCTACAATCCCCAACAATACCCATACCCACCTTACCAACAACCACCCAATTACTTGCAACATTATCCCAATAACCCCAATCCACCCAACCCCCCTCAAGAGTTGACACTTAGACAAATGATGGAGACGGATGTTACTCACACACCTCTTGGTATTGTTTATCCCGCAAACCGCCGAGGGATTGAATTGAAGTCAAGTTTCATACATCAACTCACCAAGTTCCATGGTTTGGATAGAGAAGATCCTCAAAGGCATTTGAAGTCCTTTCACATGATATGTGTTAGCATGTTGCCCGAAAATGTGACATTGGATGATTTCAAGCTAACCGCCTTCCCGCTCACCTTGGAAGATAAAGCTAGAGAGTGGTTATTCAACTTAACACCGGGATCTATCCACACATGGGAAGAGTTACTCAAGGCCTTCAATAGCAAGTTCTATCCCACCTCCCGAATTTCAAGCCAAAGAAGTGACATTTTGGGGATTCGTCAAGGGGAGAATGAGACTTTTCATGATTTTTGGGAGCGATTCAACAACTTGTGTACTAGTTGTCCTCAACACAACATTCCCGAACAACTACTTCGAATGAAAAATATCGAAGGATGATTGATGCTTCAAGTGGTGGTGACATCTTCAACAAAACTCCTCAAGAGATAAGATCACTTTTTGGAACCATTTCTCAAAATCAAAGGAACTTTGGGACTCGGAATGAAATGAAGAGAAATTCTCCACAAGTGGTTGGTGAAGTTAGCAACACTCAACACTTGGAATCAAAGCTCTTGGATTTGACTAATGTGCTAAGTCAAATGGTGGTGGGAAGTGGTCAACAATTGATGGTATGCGGTATTTGTGCCATGACGGGGCATTACACGGATAAGTGTCCATCACTTGGAAGTGAACCGGAAGATGTGAATGCAATGGGAGGATATCAAGGTCAACCAAGAGCCATGGGATTTCAAAACAATTTCAACCCAAATTGGAGAAATAACCCAAACAACCCATATCCACCAAAGCAAAATCCACCAAACATTTTGATGAGACCCCAACATCCGCAATATCCATCCCAAAAATCTCCATATCCACAAACTTCTTATAACCCTCCAAATTACCAACAACCTCCACAACAAGGCCAATCAAGTGGTAACCATCAAATGAGCCTTCAAGAACTCGTCACTTCTCTTGCTCAAAGCCAAACCCAATTTCAACAAGAGACCAAGAACACTTTCTCAAACATTCAAGCACAAATTGGAGACTTGGCCACCGCTCTCAACAAGATGGAACAAAGGGGTAAACTTCCATCTCAAACCGAGAAAAATCTCAATGTGAGTGCAATAACTTTGAGAAGTGGGAAAACACTTGGAGAAAGCAACCCTAAAAAAGTTTCAAGAGAAGAAGAAGATGAGGTTATTGTTGTTGAGCCTACAAAGGTTGTAGTTCCTCCAAAGGAACCGGTTGTTCCAAACATTGAGCAACCCAAATATTCCAACAAGCCTATCAAGCCATTGGTCATACCACCACCTTTTCCTTCTCGGTTAGCCTTTTCCAAGAAGATAGAGGAAGAAAATGAATTATTTGAAACTTTTCGCAAGGTCCAAATCAACATTCCACTTTTGAATGCAATTTAGCAAATTCCAAGTTATGCAAAATTCCTCAAGGATTTATGCACCAAGAAGAGGAAATTCAAAGCGAATGAAAAGATTCAAGTCAATGCAAACGTGTCTGCGGTTATCCAAAAGAAGTTACCTCCCAAATGCAAGGATCCGAGAATATTTGCTATCCCTTGTACCATTGGTGATTTACATGTTGAAAGTGCCATGTTAGACCTTGGAGCCTCAATCAATGTCATGCCATATTCAGTTTTTCAATCTCTCAATGTTGGTCCTTTGGAAGAAACCGGAGTCATCATTCAATTAGCGGACAAGTCAAGTGTGTCTCCAAGAGGAGTGTTGGAGGATGTGTTAGTACAAGTTAATCAACTTGTTTTTCCCGCGGATTTTTATGTCATTGATATTGAAGAGACGACTCCTTCCACATCATCTATGATCCTCCTTGGAAGACCTTTCATGCATACCGCTCACACAATCATTGATGTCCATAAAGGAAAGATAACTATGGAGTTTGATAGAGAAACCATTCACTTCAACATCTTTGAAGCAATGAGGTACCCTAGCAACATTTCTCCATTGTATCGGGTTGATGTGATTGAGCCAATAAACGAGATAAGCCCTAATGTATGCACAAACAAGATACTCATGGCAGATGATTGTAAGCCTAAAAGGGAAGCTCAAAGAATATTGAATCATCCAATGATGGAAGTGATCAAGAAGAAGATAATTAAAAGGTTCAAAAGGTTCAAAGAGAAGAAAAAGACATTTCATGACAAGCACATAACCCAAAAACACTTTATTCCGGGTCAAAAAGTTCTTCTTTATCAATCACGCTTAAAGCTATTCCCGGGAATGTTGCGATCTCGATGGCACGGACCTTTTATTGTTATAAAAGTGTTTGATCACGGTGCAGTTGAAATAAAGAGTTTGGACACAAATCAAATATTCAAAGTGAATGGGCACCGCTTGAAACCGTTCTATGAAGGCTTCGACACGGGAGAATTCGACAAAGTAACATTGGAAAACCCGAATTACGAAGATTGACGGAGGCGGGGCTATGTCTTGGCAAAGACGTTAAATAAATGCATTGTGAATAAATAATCTCCGCTTGAAGTTTTGGGTGTTTCTAAACTTGAAGTTGGCCTAAAAATAAGCATATAGAAGTCTTCCAGTGATTTTGGTGAAGTTTGAAAAATTCAAAAAAAAAAAATTTGACTTTTGCGCGGGTACCCGCGCAACCTCTGCGCGACCGACCCCCAGCCGCGCAAGTTTCAAGTTCCAGATTGCACCAACATGGGATGCAAACTGTGAGTTGCGCGCGGCTGAAATCCACCCTCGCAGATGTTTGCGCGGCTAAGAAGAAAATTCCGCTTTCAAGTTGCGCGACCATCCCCCCCCCCTTATAACTCCACCCGGAAGACCGCCCCCGACCCGCTCCCCCACCACCACATTCCCCACCTAATTCCGACTAAACCCCACCCTTTTAACTCCGAGAACAGCCAACCGCAGCCACCATTATCCCCTCGCCGGAAAATCATTCAAAACCCGATTCCGAAGCCAAATCTCAGTCAAATCCAAAATTTCTTGGGGCATTATTAACCAAACACTCCACCACACACCGATCTACTTTTAATTCGGGACAATCTCGTCGCCGGAATCCAAGCTCCGTCGCCGGCCGCCGTCTGTCGCCGCCACTCGTTTTGACCAAAATTTTCAAAATTTTTGTTTCTCACCGGAGATTCAAAAGATTCAATCTTTCAGGTCAACTTCAAGCTTGGGGTGCGATTTTAGCGAATTTCTTTTTGGGTTTCAACACACGAATTCGGTACATTTCTTTAATTTTATTGCATTCAACTTCTAATTTCAATTAGTTTGTGCTATGCATTAGATTGATTTGAATTGGACTTAGTTTGCTTTGAATTGATCGAATTGCATTGAATTGTACCAAATTGCAAGTTTGGAATATTTGCCCGGTTTATATTCTTATTATTTAGTTTGTTTGGATTGGTGTGAGGCGAGTTTGAGGGATAATTTTGGCCAAGTTTTTGTGTTTGCTAGGTTTATTAACAGGTACAATGGCAAGGGACAAAACCATTCACGCCTCTCATGGTTCATCCCGTGCGGCTTCATCCTCACGATCCACACAAAATGCGTCAACCGAGAATACCGATCGTGAGGGCAACCTTGTCCTCACTAGCGCGCAAATCAAACAATTCAAGTCAAACCTCCAAAAACGTGCAATTCGAGCCACCAAATTTTACCACCAAGACTCAATGACGTACCTTGGCCTTGACGATTGGCTGAAACAGCTGTTCTTCAACATTGGTTGGCACGAGTTTCTCACTCTTTCCGCGCGCATATACAAACAACCCACACTAGAGTTCCTTTCCACTTATGCACGGGATGACACGGCAGGGGTGCTCACATTTAAACTCCAGGGTCGACAGCACCGACTCACATACGACACCCTAAACACTATCATGGGCACATATGATAACTACAACACCGACATCTATAGCTATCAATGGACTCAATTCAAGAGCTCGCCCAAAATAGAGTTTTGGACTCAAATCACAAGTCTTCCAAACTTCAATCCAAGTCGACAAAAAGATACTTACTGTTGGATATAGTGTCTAAGTCCATAACTTTATTTGGTATGTACTTGACCCGACCCGGCATGGTCCATTTGGGTTGCATGGCATTGCAATACTTGGATAGACTAAATGAGAGAATAAGGCACTTATGATTATTAATATATTATAAGTTCTAATATATTAATAATAGTATTATTTAATTAGTATTGATCAAGTATTAATCTAGTATTAATTTGGTGATCAAAGTGAGACTAATTAAATATATAGGGTTGATTATGACAATCATCAATTCTTTTATGGTGGATTAATGATCCATGGTTTATGGGTTTGGTTATAACCATATGGAGCTCCATGGATAGTCCATGGGAGTTACAAACCCATGGGTCATGGGAAATCAAGAGTCATGACAATTAAGGGCATTCATGTGTAAACCCTAATTATGACAACACTATAAAAGGAACCCTATGGCTAGCAAAATGATGATCTAGATGACCTAGTGTTACTAGAGAGGGCATAACCGATTTTGAGGCTAAGTGACATTCTCTCAAGTTATTCCAAGTCTTGCGGTGTTGTGTGAAGCATTTGAGGCACAACATTTGGGGTGCTAGGCTCACAAAGTCTTGAAGGAATCCAAGCAACAACAAGGTATGTATTTCTACTAGTTTTATGTTTTATGTAATCCCCATGCCATGCTAGTTAGCAAATAACCTTGAAAAAGAAATTTGCATGTATATAGAGAAAACATAGATTCAAGGTTATTAGGGTTGCATGTACACTTAGGAAGTGTTAGAATGCTCAAAAACCCATCACTTACATCATCCATCCTTGTTGGAGAATTGCCCACCGGATCCTCTCAACTTCCATCTTTGCCCGTCACGAGCCGGGACAAATCAACACAGTCGAACTCTATTTCCTCTATTGCATGAGCCATCGGCGTTGGTCTTTGCCCGGTTTCACCACCTTTTTTATGGATAAATGTGACAGCATTCGCATGAAGACCACTGGCGACATTTGCATTGGAGGTCTCATTACCCTAATTGGTTTGGGTGTGGGCCTTCAATTTCCCGAGTCTGAGTATGTGCCAGTGGATGACCCACCTCTCTATCTCCTTGACTACATCGCTCTCACCCGGATGGAATTATTGACACCTCATCCTACCCGTCCTAACCATTATTCTTGGCTCAATCATGTAAAAGACCCAGTTTATATCTTACCTAACCCTAGCATCTCCGCCTTTTCCACCAGCGACCCTGAAACTTGGATCTTACCTGACGAGTTAGATGATGATGATGAAATGCAGGTCGACCATTCCAATGCTGGTAGTCCATTTGAAACCGAAGACCATTATGACCTCCCGATCCAACAATTGCCACCACCCCTTTATGGTCAGCCTTCGGGAGCACATTTTGAGCCACAACATGAGTACCACTCTCAACCGCAGCACAATGATCCCGATCCCGAACATGAGTTTCCTCTTGATATCTACAGTCAGCTTGCTTCCTTGCGCCTCCAGGGCAATCGGAATACAGCCGCCATTAGCCTCATCGAGGAGCAGCAAGCCCGCGCTAACAACTATATGGAGAATCTTTGGTATCATTTTCGGCCCGACGACGGTTACCCCCCTCGTGGGCCTCCTCCACCTTGATCCCGGTATGATCCTTCCTTACTCTCATCCTAAGCATTGAGGACAATGCTTAATTTTAAGCTTGGGGTGAGGTATTCTTATATTTTTATTTTTATTGCATTTAGGTTGTATATAGTTGCATTTAGAGTAACTCATTTAGGTCATTCATAAAAATTGCATAAAAATTTCAAAAATATTGCATATTTTGTTTCTTTCTTTTCTAATTTTCATACTTTTTAGATGCATTCTAGTTTAAGTTCATGCATTTTTGTTCTCTCTTGTCTTCTCATCTTAACAGGTACCAGAGCACCGAGTCATAAGTATTGAATCATAGATTGGTCCCGGGTCTTGATATGGAATTCCTTGTATTTGATAAGTGGGACACGTTTCGAGCCTCACAAACCATTTTAAGACCGCTTGTGTGGGGGTCAGATGCAGGTAGCTTGATTGGGTCTAGGTGCGGAGGGATGTGGTTGGTCAAACCGATGTGTGCGAACAAAGATTAGCCCGGTAAGGTACATTGAAGATATTGAAGACTCGCATCTTGGTTTTGGGGGGAGTACCCCATAGTACTCCCGAGTCTCGTCTGAGCCTTACTTAGTTAGATTCTCACCACCTTTTTAAGATAGGTTATTTTTTTTAGGAGTCTAGAGTAGATAGTTAGATAGATTTTGTTTATCACACTTTGCATTAAGGTGCTTGATGAACTTTGAAGTGGGTCCCCCAATTCACATATTTAGGGACCAAGTTTTTTCGGTAACACCCATTTTTGAGTCATATCCCACCCTTTTTAGTTGATCTTGGCACATTGTCAATGATCCTTAGGTGTTCATGTTAGCCTCCATCCTTTGTTACATGGTGAAATTCCTTAGACCTTCCAAGAAGAAAACACAAAAAATGAAGAAATTGGAAAAGTGAAGACAAAAAGAAACAATGAAGAGGATTAAAGAAAAGACAAAAAGAAACAATGAAGAAAATGAGCAACACAAAAAGAAGAACAAAAAAAAAATCCAAGTTCAAGGCTTTAGTTAAAAAAAAAAAAAAAAAAAAAAAACGAGAAAGCTGAATATCAGGCAGCAAAGAAGACTGAAGACCAAATAAAAGAAGTTCAAGATTGAAGATTTAGGTTGTTAGGTTTAGACTTAGGTTAAGTAGAATTTTTATTATTTTATTTTATTTTTGATTTTTGGTGAGAAAAGGCCCCGACGATGAGACGGTAAACTGTAAAGGACAGTACAAGGGAGAAACTTCTGAAACCGGATGTTTGCCCGGAGGCCGCGATGCAAAGCCCTATTTCGTACTATACACTTTAGCCTGACAAATGTAGGAATCATAGTATGTGAAGAGGCGCCTTTCCTTCGTGCACTATGGTCTACATTGGTGATTTAAAGTGCCCCCACTGGGCGCATCTCTGTTTCCTTTGTCTTGCACACCGCGACTACATCCAACCGTGATCAATTCGCCCATCAAGTGGTTGAGAATGTGGTTTATGGCTCTAAAGCGGGGAACATTTTTGAGGATGTGTAGGGTCCATGAAGGACTAATTATGACCATGTTGACTGATGTTGACCAAGTTCTATGGTACCTTTCTTTTTCCTTTTTAGTTTAGCTCATCCCGAGCTCATTTTAGTCTTGTTCTAACTTAAGGACAAGTTAGGTTTAAGCTTGGGGTGATTTGATAACTTATTTTATTTCCTTATTTTTATTAGTTTATTTTAGATTTTTAGATCTTTTTATCATTATTGCATTGTATTTTATTTATTTTTCTTTAGTATGGATCGTACCGGGTGTTTTTTATGTTGCATGAGGAATTTTGCAGGGTTTTGGAGCTTATCGCGATTGTGGATTAGAGTGAAGACGGACTTGTGGGCTCTCGAGGCGCTATTGGGCTTAGCGGATCCACCAAAGAAGATTTGGGCTTAAAAAGATAAAGGCTTGGATGAAGTGGGCTTGTGAAGATGGATCATGGATAATTAATTTTGGGTTTGGAGCATCCACATTTGAAGCTAAAAGATGATTGGTTGATTTGAATCACATGGATATGGAGGGGACCAAAGGAATCTTTGGTAGTGGAAGGGTGGAGTGGTGGAATGAAGGACCAATAGCATTACAGCAACATTTGCGCGGGTGGAATTTTTGTCGCGCGGGTACCCGCGCAACTGCCCAGTTTGGGCATTTTGGTCATTTGGCTTGCCATTACCTTGGGGGATCAGACCTAGCGGCGATAACTTCGATTTTACACCATTGGAGACCTGGAGGAGGCGATTTTGGAAGCTCAAGACTCATTTCTCTTCATCTTTCCAAGATTTTTGGTGGTTTCTTTATGCAATTAGACTTTTGTGATTGTTGTTCTATTGCCATGAGTGGCTAAACTCTTTATATTGGTTAACTTTGGTTAAAACCTTTGAATGTTTGTGGGTTTTTGAAGGATTCATGCTAGATTATCAATTATCTTATGTTTATGGTTCTAGATCATATTTCTTATGCTTGTTTAATGCTTTGATCATGAGCTTGGCACTTGAATGAGCTATTGTTAGTTTATTTCTTTGGTTTTGCATTGAATCATTGAATTAACTTAGAACAAGGGCTTTATGATGGTAAAAATCATCTCTAGTTTATGAATCATAGCTCCTTTATGGATGTGTAAGCATTGACATCCTCTAGGAATTGGGGATTCCTTCTTTCTTAAGGCTAATTAACTTCTTGGGTTCAATTGCTTCAATTAAACCCTTGATCTTGATTAAGAGGGTGTGTTGTGGGCTTCCCCAACCTCCATACTACCTAAGAGGAATCTTGGCATATCATGCTTCATGATTGCTATAACCAATTTGGGATGAATGATAAGCTTCATGTTGAATCCTAATGATAAGCACACAAATGTTCATTGTGTTGAATTGCCTTAGTTAACCAACTCTCTCCACTTTGTGAGCATCTCACTATCTTGCTTAATTGCAAGTTTTTAGTTATTCAAGTCTTTTAGTTTTCAAGCAATCATAACACCCCCCCCCCTTTTTAGTTTAATTGTAGTTAGTTAGTTTATTTACAATAGTTCTTTTAGATTGCATTGGTGATTGAATACAACCATTTCCCCGAGGATCGATACCCCTTTTTACCATTATATTACGTTTTATTTGCAAACAAATGGTGTAATTTGCTTGGTGGACTTGACATCCCACCACATACTGTATTATTTATTATATATAAATAAAAACTAATTGAAGTAAAAAAACAATAAATAAAAATAAAAACGTTATTTTATAAAAGTAAATTTCAATAAAATAAATATAAATCATTAAACAAGTTACATATAAATTTGTTTATATCGTTCAAAATACATATTATATGTATTACAAATAATTAAAAAATAATTATTCAGGATTTAAAATATATTATAAAATGAAAAAAGCTTGATATCATGAAATTTTAAAATATCATTATTATATATATATATTATATATATATATATATATATATATATATATATATATATATATATATATATATATATTAAAGTTATGAAAAGTTTTAACAGTAGTAAAGTGGCACATTTTTTGTCAATTTTGGTCTTTCAACTTACAACATTGACCCTTCATCTTTATGCTTTTGTTCACAAACAACCCTTTCACTTTGGTTTGAATTTTTCATAACCCTCGCCTTTTGTTACATATTATATATATATTAAAGTTATGAAAAGTTTTAACAGTAAAGTGGCAATTTTTTTGTCAATTTTGGTCCTCCAACTTACAACATTGACCCTTCATCTTTATGCTTTTGTTCACAAACAACCCTTTCACTTTGGTTTGAATTTTTCATAACCCTCCCCTTTTATTACATATTATTAGTATTTAGTCTTTTGGCAGAAATGGTCCCTCATCATTATTATTATTATTGTTAGACAAAATTACACGATTGATCCCTGTGGTTTACCGATTTAACATTCTCTTTTTGGTTTTAAATTAATGTTTTATTTATTAGAAAATAGTTTTAAAAGTAAAGTGGCACCTTTTTTTTTGTCAATTTTGGTCCTCCAACTTACAACATTGACCCTTCATCTTTATGCTTTTGTTCACAAACAACCCTTTCACTTTGGTTTGAATTTTTCATAACCCTCGCCTTTTATTACATATTATTAGTATTTAGTCTTTTGGCAGAAATGGTCCCTCATCATTATTATTATTATTGTTAGACAAAATTACACGATTGGTCCCTGTGGTTTACCAGATTTAACATTCTCTTTTTTGTTTTAAATTAATGTTTTATTTATTAGAAAATACCCACCCAATACCATAAACCCACCCACCATCTGCCATCACCACCACCGCCAAAATTACATAAATGGTCCATATGGTTTACCCATGGTGACAAATTCAGTCCCTACTACCTGAAAAGACCAAATTACCCTCACATTAACGGACAAAAAGCAACCAACATGCTACTTTACTTACAAAGCAATACCTTCCGACCCCGGCAACGCCGGGGAATCTTTTCTAGTATATATATATTAAAGTTATGAAGAAAAGGAATAGTAAGCTTGTCATTTTTTTGGCAGAATTGGTCCTTGTATTATTATTGGGCTTCAAAGTTAGGAATACTAAATTTGGATGTTTTTTGGCAACTTTACTCCTCATTCTTTAACCATTTTGACACTTTTGGTCATTGCAACCAATATTTTTACACTTTTTAGGAACTTTTTAATATTTAAAGTTTGGCCACAAAACTTTAATGGTTTGACAACTTTGATCCCTTTTCTAAAAAGTTGCAAATTCCTACCCCTTTAATTCTTTAGTCATTTTGACACTTCTGGTCCTTGCAGTCAAAACTTTTACATTTTGTCATAAAAACTGGATGTTTTTTGGCAACTTTGCTCCTCATTCTTTAACCATTTTGACACTTTTGATCATTACAATCAATATTTTTACACTTTTTAGGAACCTTTTAATCTTTAAAGTTTGGCCACAAAAATTTAACGGTTTGACAACTTTGATCTCTTTTCTAAAAAGTTGCTAATTTCTACCCCTTTAATTCTTTAGCCATTTTGACACTTCTGGTCCTTGCAGTCAAAACTTTTACATTTTTTCATAAAAACATGAAAAAAACGGTCCGGGGCAAAGTCCGGGCTTTTTATCCTTGCACTTTCTACGTCTGTCATATTTATCGATTCGCAAACAACATTGAAAGTTTCTGGCCCCCGCGTAGCGGGGTAACCTTTCTAGTTATAATAAAATATCTTCATTTATTTAATAAATTAAAAATAATTGTTTGTTTGATGTTTTAAAATTTTAAAGAGATTAATATTTATTGAAAATTATATAAATACAAGTAATTTATAGTTATAATATATTTTTCATTACATTTCAATAAGTAATGAAAAAAAACACCCCTTCCTTTTGGAATTAAAAACATCACAGAATAAGGAAACGTTAAGGAAACGTCTGTCGTGAAAAATATTCAATTCCATTTATTCATGACAACCAAATATTGTTTTTTATTGTTGTAATACTTAATTTCATTTTCTTTTTGTTATTACATACCAAAGATTACCTATATATATATATATATATATATATATATATATATATATATATATATATATATATATATATATATATATATATATTAAATACTGATTAAATCTCAAAAAAACTGTATGATTGCTGATATAGTCCAAAATATTGGTGTTGTAGAGTCTTGGTGTTGGAAGAGAGAACCCTAAAGTGGTGTTCATTCACTTAGTTAACTCCCCTCAATAGCTTCATCGTTGGGTTGCAACCATCATGTGTCCTGATTATTGGTCTTGGAAGGTGGATACAAATGGTATATTCTCTGTTAAGTCCCTAATAAAGTTGATGAATGTAAATGTTTCAGGCAATTACTCGTATATTTCAATGGATTTCATGGATTTCCTTAAAGACCAATTGTTTTGTGTGTTGTTGTTTACATGTCATGATTCCCTTTGCCAAAAACCTTGCGTTGAGAGGCGTTATTTTACCCACCTCTGATTGTCCTTTTTTCTTAGCTGACATTGAAGATATCACTCGTTTGTTCTTTGAATGACAATTCTCTTGAGCTATTTGGAATTGATTTTATAGTTGGTCGAGTTTACTCCCTCATCTCCTGTTAGTCTTAATGATATCTCCTTAAAATCTTGGTGCAATGGGTTCAGCAAAAAAAAACTCAAAGATTGATGCTTGGTCTTATTTATTGTCTTATTTACAAATGGTTCAAGCATCATGTAAAGATTAGTTGTCTTAATTGGAATATGTAGGGTTGTTCTTCTTTAAATGTTTGTACTAATATTTTATAACTTTTCCTAACACCTAGCTAACTGTTTTTTAAATATATTCGTTCACTGAAATCACATGAACTAAAGATACAAAGAAAAAGTAACGTGATATGTTATCAATGTTTTTCCAATAAAGGTCTTAATTACACGCGAAAAAAAAAACTATCGTTATTTACTTTTTTGTCCGTATAAATATTTTTATAAAAAAGGTCAAAAATACTCACCTAGTCACCCTTCCTTCAACATGTAGAGAAATGAAAAACAAGAGACCATGTGCTGATGTGGTCCAGAAAGAGGAAGAGGCATGTTCATTTTTTCCAAATAGCTATAGGATCAAAGAATCGATCGATGATTATATAAAACACCAATAGGGGTAAATAGGGAAGAGAAAGCACAAGTCAAAGAAGAATAGGGGTAAAAATGGAAAAGAAAGAACAAGTCAAGTGACAATAAGAGAATGAGTTCTAATGTTTGTATGTCTCCCTTTGGGAGAAATTTATCAAAACACACATTATACGCATTTAGGTAATTGAGTGAACCGCTTCAAACCCTCCTCCACACAAACACACACGATATATATATATATATATATATATATATATATATATATATATATATATATATATATATATATATATATATATATATATATATTAAATTGAGAACATTTGAGAACAAATTTCATTCAACACGCGCATCTTTTAAGTTTTAATAGTTAGAGGGCTTATGTGTAATTCAACCCAACAATTCCCTGTGCTTTCCTTCTTCACGCAGAAAATCAACAACACCCCACTCCGATCTTCCCTCCGCCTAGCACCGCCTCCTCTCGCTATGCCTCTCCGCCAGTGATCCTACCTTGCGTTCTTCTTCTTCCGACGCTCTTTCACCTATTGTCGATACTTGTTCCAGAAATCCAATGCTCAAACCCGACAATCTAATCCCATCCGAAGGTACTATAACTATTCTCTCTCTTTCTCTCTCTCTCTCTCTCTAGCTCATTAGATCGATGAACTGAGAATTGAGCGTAATTATCAACTATTTTGATCGATTACGAGCTCATGATAATGATTTTTTGATACAATCGGTTCATATTTGTATTTTCTACTACGTGTCATTTGATGTGATTCAACATCTTGTTCTTAGTTGAAACCAAATTGGAATGGTTAAGAAATTGGTGTCTCACCTAGTGAAACAAATAGCGGCCACTAGGTGTTTGACAAAATGTCACAAAGAAGCATACTTGTTATTAAGATCTGAATACATGTCATGCTGTTAACATTACTTATTTTACTTAAGTCTTTCTCAAGGCCACATTTGATTTTAACTCTTTGACTTGCAAACACAGAATCGTTTTGTAAAATGAGATTTTTCTTTTTCTTCGTATATTGAAAAACACATCAAATAAAAGTTACCATTGATTGTTTCTCATCATTGAGTTTCTTGTTGACTTATGGAGGATTTTTACTTTCTTCCTCTTTGATTTCACGGTCAAACTCTTTGATCAACCTTAAAGAACATTTAATTAGTATAATAGGGGTTGTATTGGAGTCTATTAGAGAGTTGATGATCATTGTAGAATTTAATGCACACAAGGTGTTTGTCATATTGTCTGAAAGAACCTAATAAATGTAAAAGTGGTATGTTATGTGAAAATCTTTAGCTTTGAACCCTCATTAAGCCAAGCATTAAGGCCCTTAGGTTAAATTGAATTTCACATCTCAATATCCTAATAAGTAACCAAAAGTCATTTTAAAAGTGATAAACTTAAGGCTTAACCATTAAGTCCTTAATAGAACACCAAAAGTGATTTAA
Organism: Lactuca virosa; assembly: GCF_052849685.1. Taxonomy (NCBI): domain Eukaryota; kingdom Viridiplantae; phylum Streptophyta; class Magnoliopsida; order Asterales; family Asteraceae; genus Lactuca; species Lactuca virosa. The sequence continues at coordinate 43,547,865 of NC_136432.1, read as the reverse complement.
AAACTATTATGATCAATTTTCTCAAATCTGTCCTCCAACTTCTAAAATTCGTGCAAGTCAATAAGAACACCTAGAAATCATGAGACTTAGTTTTCTGGAAATATTAGTGTGTTTAGTTTCTTCAAACTTTGAATCACATTTTGAAATTCCAAATCCTTGAGGGGTAAAATTGGCAATCTTCTCAGGTTGGTCCATGCTATCACAGATTTCATACATTGTCTTCAAAAAATCATAATAAATTCATCAAAACTCCAAATGCCAAAATTCCAAAGCCTATAGTTAGATATGGATGTAAAGTTTCCCACATATAAAGGGTCTGATGTAATTCGTAGTAGATTGGTATAGTTTATTCCAATAGTGTTGAGTGGTCCAGAAAGTGACAGCTTAAAGTTACTAACTTGTAAATTTAATATAAAATCAACCAAAAATCATTAGAACGAGATCTTTATATTCCTGAAAAGATAAAAGGGGGAACTTTACCAATGTTATTTTATCACAATTTAGTAATGGGTTAAAAGGTAAAAAAAAGAGATCCCAAACAGAGCACTACAATCAAAGAGAAAATAAGAAAATATGTGCATATGTTTTATAAGAGTAATACAACAAAGAAAAAACTAAATAATGTTATAATTGATGTGTAGGTTCTCGGAAAGGAAAAGATTAATCTATCTCACGCTAGCTAATTTTCAAGTTCAAGGAGGTGAGTTACAGTAACTCTAATATTATGTAAGTATTACTTGTTTTATGTTATTGTTCGTGGATACCCTAATCCGGTAGAGTGGATAGGAAAGACATAATCACATATAATAACATGTGATTATGTGTATCTAATCACATATGATTTATGTGGCTAAGATTCATTTTCGCGTTCTCGATTCAATAATTGTTTTTTTCCACTTTAATCATATGTGATTAAACACATTTAATCGGATGTGATTATATGTTTCTAATCACATATGATTTTATTTGGAAAAAACGAATCTTGTCTGCATAAATCATATGTAATTAGATACATACAATCACATGTTATTATATACACGATACCAAATATTGAACAAAGAACACGAAAACAAATCTTTATCCAAATTAATCATATATGATTAAATAAATCTAATCACGTGTGATTATATGAATCTAATCACATATGATTTATATGGACACAATTCATTTTTGATTTGTCGATTCAATAGTTGTTCTCATGTATTTATCACATGTGATTATATGTATAATCGTATGTGATTAAGTACATGAGCACAACTGTTGAATCGAGAAGGCAAAAACGAATCTTGCCCACCTTAAATCATATGTGATTATATACATATAATCACATGTGATTAAATACACAAAGCAATTATTCAATCGAAACTATAAATAAATATTGTCTACATAAATCATATCTGATTAAATACATATAATCACATGTGGTTATATGTATCCAATCATATATGATTTATGTGGATAAGATTCATTGTCACATTCTCGAATCAGTAATTGTTATTTGTCAACTGTAATCATATGTGATTAAATACATATAATCACATGTGATTATATGTATCTAATCACATATGATTTATATGGACAAAAAATAACGATGTCTATATAAATCATATGTGATTAGATACATATAATCACATATGATTATATACACGAGAACAAATATTGAATTGAGAACACAAATATAAATATTGTCCACATATATCACATGTTATTAAACGCATATAATCATATGTTATTATATGTATCTAATCACATACAATTTATGTGGAAAATATTCATTTTTCGCGTTCTCGATTCAGTTGTTGTTCTTGTGTATTTAGTTACATGAGATTATATGTATCTAATAAGATATGATTTATATTGACAATATTCATTTTCACATTCTCATTCAATAGTTGTTCTTATACATTTAGTCACATATGATTTCTGTACGCAAGATTCATTTTCGCGTTTTTGATTCAATAGTTTTTCTTTTTCCACATTAATCATATGTAATTAAATACATACAATCATGAAAGGACCCCTTTCTATACTTTCATATTTCTGAAAGACCCAAACTTTCATACTTGACAATATAGTTATTCCAAAACATGCTACATGCATATTTATAAAATAATATTTTTACATTGATAAAGTCATTACAAAAGATTGGATACAAACCGACTATGTTTTAAGATTTTACATAACTACCCAGGATATTGTAATTTTATACAAACATAAACTGAAGTACAAAAGTACTATTACAAACTATTCTAAGCCTTTCAACAGTATATGACTACACTGGTTACTTATCTCCTGAAAATTTGTTAAACATTGAGAGGGGTAAGCGATAACGGTTAGTGAGTTCAATAATAGATACAATATAACGTTATGCCATATATATACCAATATGGCAGAAGCAAATAGGAGCAAGGAACAACAAAGGCATAATGTGATAAGCTTTCCCTAACAATCATTGATTTGATTCAAAGATATACAATCATTGAGACATAACAATTTCCATACTTGATATACATCAATAACGCTTTGGCCCAAATGGCACAGAAGACATACAACTTCGGATTAACCTTTTTGGTAGATTTCAGGCTTATAGCCCTGTCTAACCCTTTTTGCCAATACCATAGAATAGAAATCATTCTCTTACGGAGACATGTTCTACATGGGCAGAGGCTACATACCAGTACCAATATGAATCTAAGTCCTTTCACTGATCACATGGTCAAAGGTATTTCTTTTGCTATTAAAAAGAATGAATAAAAAAAATAGCACGATAAATACTCAGGAATATCATTTTGCTAGAATATCCAGGCTTTCAGCCTTATCTTAGCATACTACCGAAGCCAAAGTGATGCCTATGTCATACACTTCATGGTCAACGGTTCATACCAATACCCAAGTGATGCCTATGTCATACACTTCAAGACAGAGGTACAGCCTTGCTATAAAAATAGCAGAAACAACAACTCGAGATGATAATATGGAAAAGCACATAGCACATATAACACATAACATACAATTGTTCCTATGTATTAAAATCACCTTGAAATAACCGGGGGTCAAAATAATAATTTGGGCAGCACTTCGGCTCTAAATATGACTTTTTTCGTTGAAAACCGGGCTCTGCGAAGGTAGAGCTTTGAAACCGAAAAGATAAATTTTCCGGGCTTCTCGGGAATCTCGGGGCGTGTTTCGGGCATTGGAATTAATCCCGGGGCTTCGGGGGATGTCGGAATGTAAGAAAAATATTGAAAAAGGGTGAAAAAGTGCCAAAATTCTAAAAATACCCGGGAGGGTTCGCAACCCTCTTATTTATAGGGGGGAAGATGCGAGGTTCGGCCGCAGGAAGGAGGTGGCAGCGAGGGGTTCGGACACGCGGCAGAAGCAGCGAAGGCCAGCGAGGCTCGGATGCGAGGGTCGGACGCCTGCTGGCTCGGCTCGGACGGCGACACGCGTCGCACCTCGGACGCGCCACAACTTCGAAAGCGAAGTGTCACTGTACACGCGTCGGCTGCTGCTTCGGCTGAGTCATCGGCGTCGGACACGGGGCTTTCAATATCGGACACGGGTCGAGTTCCGGATAGGGGTGACGTGGCCGAACACCAGCCAAGCGAAATTCTCGGATTTTGTGCCCAAACCTTCTAAAATCCATAACTTTCGCATACGTGCTCCGTTTTTGACGTTCTTTATATGCACGCGTAGAGAAAATTATGCTCTACAACTTTCGTTTAGACTTCGTCGAAAAATTTTGACTTTATTTTTTTATATTATTATTTTTAACAGACCGGGACTGGTAAATCCGTTAAAAATTCATAACTTCTTCATCCGACGTCCGTTTTCGTCAGACTTTTTACCGTTGTACTACTAATGACGAGACCTTCGATTCTTGTTTAGGTTGTGTCGGCTAAAAATCACTCAATCTAAAATTCGAGTTTTTAGCTGTCTACTGCTAAGCTGAAACTTGTAAAAATCATAACTTCCTAATACGAAGTCAGATTTTGGCGTTCTTTTTATCGAACTTTTCGGTTTAACAAATATTACGACTTTCATTTAGATTCCTAAGGATAAAAAGTAGTTTATCAAAAACTCACTTTTTACGTCATTCGGCACCGTGCCGGTTTTATCGCGGATATTCGATTGGTCATAACTTCTTCGTTATAACTCGGATTTCGATGAGGTTTTCGCCTATATGTTTCTAACGAGATTATCTACAACTTTCATCAATAAAATTTTACTTATTTCAAATTTTATATTTTCGCTAAAATTCACTATTTAGCTTTTAATTGGAATCTCATAAGACTTCCAATAATTTATGAGTGATTCTAAACATAGTTTTACTTCATTTCTAGTAAAAACTATCTGTTAGAACTCAACACTCAATTTCACATAATATTTCATAATATTATTAACTTTTCAAATTACATAACACGATTTCAAAACGTGTATGTTACAATTACCTCCTCCTTTTGAGGATTTCGTCCCCGAAATCACAACGATTTAGACAAATAAGGATATTTCGCTCTTATCTCATTCTTATTTTCCCAAAGTATAATTTGAATCTTATCAGCGGTGTCTTGAATCATTTCAAGACCACCAAGGATTTTCTATCCTACATTATGCCAACATAATGGTGTTCACAGTTACTACCGAACTTTAAGATATATGCACGAAGCATATCTTCTATTGTTTTGATTGTTCTCTCCATCTATCCATCTGTATGGGGATGATAAGCTGTGTTGGGAGCAACTCGAGATCCCAATACACTTTTCAGACTCGCCCAAAAGTGAGAAGTGAAGCAAGTATCACGATCGGAAATAATATTTAGTGTCACACCATGTCTCGTGATGATTTCGTCTAAGTAAACTTACGCGTACTTCTCCAATGGAGCCGTTTCACGTGTGTCGAGAATATATGCACTCTTCATCAGCCGGTCGATAATTATCCAAATGCTATCATTCACAGTTTTCTTCTCCTCTTTCAAGGTATTAACTGTATAAGCCGGATAAGTAGAATATCCCTTCGATATAAATTTACGAGTTTTTAAGAAAGAAATTTATTATTTTCACCGTAGACATAAAAGAATCCTTCCTTTCGATAGGGATGCATATCATCTCTTCGTAGCACAAGAGATCTGCGTAGTTCTTTGACAATCGATTCATGTCGAGAATAATATCAAAGTTGGGAAAGAAGATAGGAATTAGGTTAGCAGGAAGATTATAACTTTCAATTCCTATGACACTATTTCTATAGACTTTGTCAGCAAGTAATGATATATTTCCTATGTTATCTATATGAAATGATTGGACAATTGCGTAATAAGCAATTTGAAAAGAATGTGCGAATTTATAAGGCACGAAAGAATCTGAGGCATCACTATCAAATAAGATGTGAGCAGATCTAAAGTTTACGAGAAAATTACTAGTCACAACATTCGAGTCCTAACTTACTTCCTCTGTGGTAATCTAAAATGTACGATATTTAACTTTTGGTTTGCCAAACGATTGTCAAACTCTTCGAACTTCTTAATTACTAGCGGTGCTCAAACCTGCACCCGCTCATCATTCTCTATTGGGCCTTCGATCCTAATCTTTGAGTTAAAACTCAATTCTCATTGCAGAGTCCTGCTCCTTCTTGGTTTATAGACTAAACCCAAGATAAGGTCTTTACTTTTGCTATAACAACAACTCGAATGGTCTTATTCTAATGACCTTTAATTTTATAACGCACAAGACACATAATGAACCAAACTCTTGTATTAGAATCAGATCGAATAAACCGAGCTGATGGAATAAAGAAAACAAAAGAGTTTGATCAACATGTGGATGCTTTGGAATAGAAAGAATAGCACCACGTATCTCTAATTCGTGCTTTCGGACATATACATCTGTTAGCTTTTGGCACCTCCTCCTTTTTAGTTGGAGTACTCTTTGATTGTTGAACGGAAACTTGACTCCCCGCCATTTGACTAGTAAGAGTAGGGCAGAAACATTTCTTGTGGCCAGTAACACCACATAGCAAGTCACATTTCTGGCTAATGATTGCTCAATTCTTTAATGAAGATTGTTATATTTCTATCGACTACCTCGACCATTTACTTCTTCAGTATTCCTACTGAAGTTTCGTCACTATACAAGACATGGTTCTCTGAACCAATCAACTCCTTTTGCGGATTTATACTAATCGGACTCGATTCTTTATGACATTAAGATTTGAACGAAACTTATCTTCTTAGTCATTACCGAATCGAAGGTAACGACACACATGAATAAAACGGAATCATTTACTAGCTTCTTGGTAGCCTTGTGACTTTTCCTGATCCAAGTGTGAGTCCTGTGCTTCCAGTAGTATAGGCCTCTACTACTATTCACACCTGCTCATACTCGTCCCAAGTATTGTCTCGCAGTTCCCAAGTCACCATTCAAAAGTTTTCACAAAGCAACTTTTCACACCTGAGTGTGTTCAAACAAGTACATACAACAATTTTCTCCTAGACTCAACCAGGGTTTTCGCGTTTCTATCAAACATATCTTGGGTTACTTAAATTCACCTTCTTTTTATGTATAAGCTCGATTTAGTATATCCTAATACCTTTCCATAGGTCGATAGAAATTTTACTTCCATTTCTTCATATAAATTCTTTCTCGGGTAGTGTCTATTCTACAAGACACACTATACCAAAATTTACTCTAGCAGTATGGAGACAAACGGTCTTCAACTTCTTGCATCTATTTCTAACTCATGCAAACCATCATGCACATTAGTTGGTTTCATTATCCTTTCATGACATCGTTATTCTTGTATCTGAGTAAGTCTAAGTCTACTTCATAGGAGTCTATCCTAAGAAGTCTGCATTATAGTTGCATCTCAGCAAGCTCTACTAGCTTCAACTTGGTTCTCCGTCATTCCTAATTACAACATTTCTTCTCATATAATAATAATATGAGTGTATATCTTCTTCAACTAAGTACTCTCCCTTACTCTAACAAGTAAGCCATTCAACTTTTTCACAACCAAATAACTTATTTCACTATCCCAATCTTGTATGTTAAAGTCGGCTTAACACACAATGAAACTTCCATAAGGATGTGATAGAAGTCAATCATCACTCAGTATTATTAAATACTAAGTGTGAGCCTCTTGTATAGGGTTACTACTCGAACTACATACTTCATCACGAAGTCTTGGCCTAATAAGTCTAAAAACTTCATTAGCCTTTCCTTTGATCTTCATTTAATTCTTCTAAACCTTGGACTACATTAATTTCAATACTGTTGAAGTATTTATCACCATTCTCGGTTCTTCCGACTCTATAAACTATCACTGCTTTAATCTGGACAGCGGTGGAACAACGTCATCGGTTATGCCAAAACATTTATCTCATCTAAATGTATTTTAAACGCACATCTTTCTTCCAAAGATGTTATTATATTATCTTACATATTTTAAATGTTTAATACCACTCTATTGGTATTAATATATATTTACGATAACACTTCATACTTATTATTTTACGATATCCCGCAATCGTTTATTTATAAACTTATCGATGTCAACTATCATAAGTCTCTTTATCACTTCGAAAAGTTTCATGTAAATTCTATTACGAAAATTCTTAGAATTCTGAACATAAAATTTTCTAAACCAAGGTCGGCAACAGACCTTAAACTTTCTCAAATAATAGCAATATAGGTATGAAACCTAAAGCATGCTATATTTACTTATCATTTAGCACTTAATAGAATATAAGGCATATCTCCTTTTAATATTCTAGTGCTTACCCCATTAGGTATTCAACCTAAAGTATACTAGATACATATTGTATCATCACTTAACAATTCATGTCTAAATCTAGAAATTCTCAAAATTCCAGTTTACATAAACTAATTCTCTAAAATTCTTGGAGTAACTTAATATCTTAGAATACTAGGGTTTATCACTACCCAATACCCCACTTAAGTGTTTCCAATGGTTTGTATCCATATATTTACAATGATTCAGTTCATATATTGAACTTCCAATAGTTTAAGTCTAAATACCAATCCATGGAATTTAGTTCACTTAAACCACTGCTCTGATACCATGATTGAAAGGACCCCTTTCTATACTTTCATATTTCTGAAAGACCCAAACTTTCATACTTGACAATATAGTTATTCCAAAACATGCTACATGCATATTTATAAAATAATATTTTTACATTGATAAAGTCATTACAAAAGATTGGATACAAACCGACTATGTTTTAAGATTTTACATAACTACCCAGGATATTGTAATTTTATACAAACATAAACTGAAGTACAAAAGTACTATTACAAACTATTCTAAGCCTTTCAACAGTATATGACTACACTGGTTACTTATCTCCTGCAAATTTGTTAAACATTGAGAGGGGTAAGCGATAACGGTTAGTGAGTTCAATAATAGATACAATATAACGTTATGCCATATATATACCAATATGGGAGAAGCAAATAGGAGCAAGGAACAACAAAGGCATAATGTGATAAGCTTTCCCTAACAATCATTGATTTGATTCAAAGATACACAATCATTGAGACATAACAATTTCCATACTTGATATACATCAATAACGCTTTGGCCCAAATGGCACAGAAGACATACAACTTCGGATTAACCTTTTTGGTAGATTTCAGGCTTATAGCCCTGTCTAACCCTTTTTGCCAATACCATAGAATAGAAATCATTCTCTTACGGAGACATGTTCTACATGGGCAGAGGCTACATACCAGTACCAATATGAATCTAAGTCCTTTCACTGATCACATGGTCAAAGGTATTTCTTTTGCTATTAAAAAGAATGAATAAAAAAAATAGCACGATAAATACTCAGGAATATCATTTTGCTAGAATATCCAGGCTTTCAGCCTTATCTTAGCATACTACCGAAGCCAAAGTGATGCCTATGTCATACACTTCATGGTCAACGGTTCATACCAATACCCAAGTGATGCCTATGTCATACACTTCAAGACAGAGGTACAGCCTTGCTATAAAAATAGCAGAAACAACAACTCGAGATGATAATATGGAAAAGCACATAGCACATATAACACATAACATACAATTGTTCCTATGTATTAAAATCACCTTGAAATAACCGGGGGTCAAAATAATAATTTGGGCAGCACTTCGGCTCTAAATATGACTTTTTTCGTTGAAAACCGGGAGTTTTCTTGAAAACCGGGCTCTGCGAAGGTAGAGCTTTGAAACCGAAAAGATAAATTTTTCGGGCTACTCGGGAATCTCGGGGCGTGTTTCGGGCATTGGAATTAATCCCGGGGCTTCGGGGGATGTCGGAATGTAAGAAAAATATTGAAAAAGGGTGAAAAAGTGCCAAAATTCTAAAAATACCCGGGAGGGTTCGCAACCCTCTTATTTATAGGGGGGAAGATGCGAGGTTCGGCCGCAGGAAGGAGGTGGCAGCGAGGGGTTCGGACACGCGGCAGAAGCAGCGAAGGCCAGCGAGGCTCGGATGCGAGGGTCGGACGCCTGCTGGCTCGGCTCGGACGGCGACACGCGTCGCACCTCGGACGCGCCACAACTTCGAAAGCGAAGTGTCACTGTACACGCGTCGGCTGCTGCTTCGGCTGAGTCATCGGCGTCGGACACGGGGCTTTCAATATCGGACACGGGTCGAGTTCCGGATAGGGGTGACGTGGCCGAACACCAGCCAAGCGAAATTCTCGGATTTTGTGCCCAAACCTTCTAAAATCCATAACTTTCGCATACGTGCTCCGTTTTTGACGTTCTTTATATGCACGCGTAGAGAAAATTATGCTCTACAACTTTCGTTTAGACTTCGTCGAAAAATTTTGACTTTATTTTTTTATATTATTATTTTTAACAGACCGGGACTGGTAAATCCGTTAAAAATTCATAACTTCTTCATCCGACGTCCGTTTTCGTCAGACTTTTTACCGTTGTACTACTAATGACGAGACCTTCGATTCTTGTTTAGGTTGTGTCGGCTAAAAATCACTCAATCTAAAATTCGAGTTTTTAGCTGTCTACTGCTAAGCTGAAACTTGTAAAAATCATAACTTCCTAATACGAAGTCAGATTTTGGCGTTCTTTTTATCGAACTTTTCGGTTTAACAAATATTACGACTTTCATTTAGATTCCTAAGGATAAAAAGTAGTTTATCAAAAACTCACTTTTTACGTCATTCGGCACCGTGCCGGTTTTATCGCGGATATTCGATTGGTCATAACTTCTTCGTTATAACTCGGATTTCGATGAGGTTTTCGCCTATATGTTTCTAACGAGATTATCTACAACTTTCATCAATAAAATTTTACTTATTTCAAATTTTATATTTTCGCTAAAATTCACTATTTAGCTTTTAATTGGAATCTCATAAGACTTCCAATAATTTATGAGTGATTCTAAACATAGTTTTACTTCATTTCTAGTAAAAACTATCTGTTAGAACTCAACACTCAATTTCACATAATATTTCATAATATTATTAACTTTTCAAATTACATAACACGATTTCAAAACGTGTATGTTACAATTACCTCCTCCTTTTGAGGATTTCGTCCCCGAAATCACAACGATTTAGACAAATAAGGATATTTCGCTCTTATCTCATTCTTATTTTCCCAAAGTATAATTTGAATCTTATCAGCGGTGTCTTGAATCATTTCAAGACCACCAAGGATTTTCTATCCTACATTATGCCAACATAATGGTGTTCACAGTTACTACCGAACTTTAAGATATATGCACGAAGCATATCTTCTATTGTTTTGATTGTTCTCTCCATCTATCCATCTGTATGGGGATGATAAGCTGTGTTGGGAGCAACTCGAGATCCCAATACACTTTTCAGACTCGCCCAAAAGTGAGAAGTGAAGCAAGTATCACGATCGGAAATAATATTTAGTGTCACACCATGTCTCGTGATGATTTCGTCTAAGTAAACTTACGCGTACTTCTCCAATGGAGCCGTTTCACGTGTGTCGAGAATATATGCACTCTTCATCAGCCGGTCGATAATTATCCAAATGCTATCATTCACAGTTTTCTTCTCCTCTTTCAAGGTATTAACTGTATAAGCCGGATAAGTAGAATATCCCTTCGATATAAATTTACGAGTTTTTAAGAAAGAAATTTATTATTTTCACCGTAGACATAAAAGAATCCTTCCTTTCGATAGGGATGCATATCATCTCTTCGTAGCACAAGAGATCTGCGTAGTTCTTTGACAATCGATTCATGTCGAGAATAATATCAAAGTTGGGAAAGAAGATAGGAATTAGGTTAGCAGGAAGATTATAACTTTCAATTCCTATGACACTATTTCTATAGACTTTGTCAGCAAGTAATGATATATTTCCTATGTTATCTATATGAAATGATTGGACAATTGCGTAATAAGCAATTTGAAAAGAATGTGCGAATTTATAAGGCACGAAAGAATCTGAGGCATCACTATCAAATAAGATGTGAGCAGATCTAAAGTTTACGAGAAAATTACTAGTCACAACATTCGAGTCCTAACTTACTTCCTCTGTGGTAATCTAAAATGTACGATATTTAACTTTTGGTTTGCCAAACGATTGTCAAACTCTTCGAACTTCTTAATTACTAGCGGTGCTCAAACCTGCACCCGCTCATCATTCTCTATTGGGCCTTCGATCCTAATCTTTGAGTTAAAACTCAATTCTCATTGCAGAGTCCTGCTCCTTCTTGGTTTATAGACTAAACCCAAGATAAGGTCTTTACTTTTGCTATAACAACAACTCGAATGGTCTTATTCTAATGACCTTTAATTTTATAACGCACAAGACACATAATGAACCAAACTCTTGTATTAGAATCAGATCGAATAAACCGAGCTGATGGAATAAAGAAAACAAAAGAGTTTGATCAACATGTGGATGCTTTGGAATAGAAAGAATAGCACCACGTATCTCTAATTCGTGCTTTCGGACATATACATCTGTTAGCTTTTGGCACCTCCTCCTTTTTAGTTGGAGTACTCTTTGATTGTTGAACGGAAACTTGACTCCCCGCCATTTGACTAGTAAGAGTAGGGCAGAAACATTTCTTGTGGCCAGTAACACCACATAGCAAGTCACATTTCTGGCTAATGATTGCTCAATTCTTTAATGAAGATTGTTATATTTCTATCGACTACCTCGACCATTTACTTCTTCAGTATTCCTACTGAAGTTTCGTCACTATACAAGACATGGTTCTCTGAACCAATCAACTCCTTTCGCGGATTTATACTAATCGGACTCGATTCTTTATGACATTAAGATTTGAACGAAACTTATCTTCTTAGTCATTACCGAATCGAAGGTAACGACACACATGAATAAAACGGAATCATTTACTAGCTTCTTGGTAGCCTTGTGACTTTTCCTGATCCAAGTGTGAGTCCTGTGCTTCCAGTAGTATAGGCCTCTACTACTATTCACACCTGCTCATACTCGTCCCAAGTATTGTCTCGCAGTTCCCAAGTCACCATTCAAAAGTTTTCACAAAGCAACTTTTCACACCTGAGTGTGTTCAAACAAGTACATACAACAATTTTCTCCTAGACTCAACCAGGGTTTTCGCGTTTCTATCAAACATATCTTGGGTTACTTAAATTCACCTTCTTTTTATGTATAAGCTCGATTTAGTATATCCTAATACCTTTCCATAGGTCGATAGAAATTTTACTTCCATTTCTTCATATAAATTCTTTCTCGGGTAGTGTCTATTCTACAAGACACACTATACCAAAATTTACTCTAGCAGTATGGAGACAAACGGTCTTCAACTTCTTGCATCTATTTCTAACTCATGCAAACCATCATGCACATTAGTTGGTTTCATTATCCTTTCATGACATCGTTATTCTTGTATCTGAGTAAGTCTAAGTCTACTTCATAGGAGTCTATCCTAAGAAGTCTGCATTATAGTTGCATCTCAGCAAGCTCTACTAGCTTCAACTTGGTTCTCCGTCATTCCTAATTACAACATTTCTTCTCATATAATAATAATATGAGTGTATATCTTCTTCAACTAAGTACTCTCCCTTACTCTAACAAGTAAGCCATTCAACTTTTTCACAACCAAATAACTTATTTCACTATCCCAATCTTGTATGTTAAAGTCGGCTTAACACACAATGAAACTTCCATAAGGATGTGATAGAAGTCAATCATCACTCAGTATTATTAAATACTAAGTGTGAGCCTCTTGTATAGGGTTACTACTCGAACTACATACTTCATCACGAAGTCTTGGCCTAATAAGTCTAAAAACTTCATTAGCCTTTCCTTTGATCTTCATTTAATTCTTCTAAACCTTGGACTACATTAATTTCAATACTGTTGAAGTATTTATCACCATTCTCGGTTCTTCCGACTCTATAAACTATCACTGCTTTAATCTGGACAGCGGTGGAACAACGTCATCGGTTATGCCAAAACATTTATCTCATCTAAATGTATTTTAAACGCACATCTTTCTTCCAAAGATGTTATTATATTATCTTACATATTTTAAATGTTTAATACCACTCTATTGGTATTAATATATATTTACGATAACACTTCATACTTATTATTTTACGATATCCCGCAATCGTTTATTTATAAACTTATCGATGTCAACTATCATAAGTCTCTTTATCACTTCGAAAAGTTTCATGTAAATTCTATTACGAAAATTCTTAGAATTCTGAACATAAAATTTTCTAAACCAAGGTCGGCAACAGACCTTAAACTTTCTCAAATAATAGCAATATAGGTATGAAACCTAAAGCATGCTATATTTACTTATCATTTAGCACTTAATAGAATATAAGGCATATCTCCTTTTAATATTCTAGTGCTTACCCCATTAGGTATTCAACCTAAAGTATACTAGATACATATTGTATCATCACTTAACAATTCATGTCTAAATCTAGAAATTCTCAAAATTCCAGTTTACATAAACTAATTCTCTAAAATTCTTGGAGTAACTTAATATCTTAGAATACTAGGGTTTATCACTACCCAATACCCCACTTAAGTGTTTCCAATGGTTTGTATCCATATATTTACAATGATTCAGTTCATATATTGAACTTCCAATAGTTTAAGTCTAAATACCAATCCATGGAATTTAGTTCACTTAAACCACTGCTCTGATACCATGATTGAAAGGACCCCTTTCTATACTTTCATATTTCTGAAAGACCCAAACTTTCATACTTGACAATATAGTTATTCCAAAACATGCTACATGCATATTTATAAAATAATATTTTTACATTGATAAAGTCATTACAAAAGATTGGATACAAACCGACTATGTTTTAAGATTTTACATAACTACCCAGGATATTGTAATTTTATACAAACATAAACTGAAGTACAAAAGTACTATTACAAACTATTCTAAGCCTTTCAACAGTATATGACTACACTGGTTACTTATCTCCTGCAAATTTGTTAAACATTGAGAGGGGTAAGCGATAACGGTTAGTGAGTTCAATAATAGATACAATATAACGTTATGCCATATATATACCAATATGGGAGAAGCAAATAGGAGCAAGGAACAACAAAGGCATAATGTGATAAGCTTTCCCTAACAATCATTGATTTGATTCAAAGATACACAATCATTGAGACATAACAATTTCCATACTTGATATACATCAATAACGCTTTGGCCCAAATGGCACAGAAGACATACAACTTCGGATTAACCTTTTTGGTAGATTTCAGGCTTATAGCCCTGTCTAACCCTTTTTGCCAATACCATAGAATAGAAATCATTCTCTTACGGAGACATGTTCTACATGGGCAGAGGCTACATACCAGTACCAATATGAATCTAAGTCCTTTCACTGATCACATGGTCAAAGGTATTTCTTTTGCTATTAAAAAGAATGAATAAAAAAAATAGCACGATAAATACTCAGGAATATCATTTTGCTAGAATATCCAGGCTTTCAGCCTTATCTTAGCATACTACCGAAGCCAAAGTGATGCCTATGTCATACACTTCATGGTCAACGGTTCATACCAATACCCAAGTGATGCCTATGTCATACACTTCAAGACAGAGGTACAGCCTTGCTATAAAAATAGCAGAAACAACAACTCGAGATGATAATATGGAAAAGCACATAGCACATATAACACATAACATACAATTGTTCCTATGTATTAAAATCACCTTGAAATAACCGGGGGTCAAAATAATAATTTGGGCAGCACTTCGGCTCTAAATATGACTTTTTTCGTTGAAAACCGGGAGTTTTCTTGAAAACCGGGCTCTGCGAAGGTAGAGCTTTGAAACCGAAAAGATAAATTTTTCGGGCTACTCGGGAATCTCGGGGCGTGTTTCGGGCATTGGAATTAATCCCGGGGCTTCGGGGGATGTCGGAATGTAAGAAAAATATTGAAAAAGGGTGAAAAAGTGCCAAAATTCTAAAAATACCCGGGAGGGTTCGCAACCCTCTTATTTATAGGGGGGAAGATGCGAGGTTCGGCCGCAGGAAGGAGGTGGCAGCGAGGGGTTCGGACACGCGGCAGAAGCAGCGAAGGCCAGCGAGGCTCGGATGCGAGGGTCGGACGCCTGCTGGCTCGGCTCGGACGGCGACACGCGTCGCACCTCGGACGCGCCACAACTTCGAAAGCGAAGTGTCACTGTACACGCGTCGGCTGCTGCTTCGGCTGAGTCATCGGCGTCGGACACGGGGCTTTCAATATCGGACACGGGTCGAGTTCCGGATAGGGGTGACGTGGCCGAACACCAGCCAAGCGAAATTCTCGGATTTTGTGCCCAAACCTTCTAAAATCCATAACTTTCGCATACGTGCTCCGTTTTTGACGTTCTTTATATGCACGCGTAGAGAAAATTATGCTCTACAACTTTCGTTTAGACTTCGTCGAAAAATTTTGACTTTATTTTTTTATATTATTATTTTTAACAGACCGGGACTGGTAAATCCGTTAAAAATTCATAACTTCTTCATCCGACGTCCGTTTTCGTCAGACTTTTTACCGTTGTACTACTAATGACGAGACCTTCGATTCTTGTTTAGGTTGTGTCGGCTAAAAATCACTCAATCTAAAATTCGAGTTTTTAGCTGTCTACTGCTAAGCTGAAACTTGTAAAAATCATAACTTCCTAATACGAAGTCAGATTTTGGCGTTCTTTTTATCGAACTTTTCGGTTTAACAAATATTACGACTTTCATTTAGATTCCTAAGGATAAAAAGTAGTTTATCAAAAACTCACTTTTTACGTCATTCGGCACCGTGCCGGTTTTATCGCGGATATTCGATTGGTCATAACTTCTTCGTTATAACTCGGATTTCGATGAGGTTTTCGCCTATATGTTTCTAACGAGATTATCTACAACTTTCATCAATAAAATTTTACTTATTTCAAATTTTATATTTTCGCTAAATTTCACTATTTAGCTTTTAATTGGAATCTCATAAGACTTCCAATAATTTATGAGTGATTCTAAACATAGTTTTACTTCATTTCTAGTAAAAACTATCTGTTAGAACTCAACACTCAATTTCACATAATATTTCATAATATTATTAACTTTTCAAATTACATAACACGATTTCAAAACGTGTATGTTACAATTACCTCCTCCTTTTGAGGATTTCGTCCCCGAAATCACAACGATTTAGACAAATAAGGATATTTCGCTCTTATCTCATTCTTATTTTCCCAAAGTATAATTTGAATCTTATCAGCGGTGTCTTGAATCATTTCAAGACCACCAAGGATTTTCTATCCTACATTATGCCAACATAATGGTGTTCACAGTTACTACCGAACTTTAAGATATATGCACGAAGCATATCTTCTATTGTTTTGATTGTTCTCTCCATCTATCCATCTGTATGGGGATGATAAGCTGTGTTGGGAGCAACTCGAGATCCCAATACACTTTTCAGACTCGCCCAAAAGTGAGAAGTGAAGCAAGTATCACGATCGGAAATAATATTTAGTGTCACACCATGTCTCGTGATGATTTCGTCTAAGTAAACTTACGCGTACTTCTCCAATGGAGCCGTTTCACGTGTGTCGAGAATATATGCACTCTTCATCAGCCGGTCGATAATTATCCAAATGCTATCATTCACAGTTTTCTTCTCCTCTTTCAAGGTATTAACTGTATAAGCCGGATAAGTAGAATATCCCTTCGATATAAATTTACGAGTTTTTAAGAAAGAAATTTATTATTTTCACCGTAGACATAAAAGAATCCTTCCTTTCGATAGGGATGCATATCATCTCTTCGTAGCACAAGAGATCTGCGTAGTTCTTTGACAATCGATTCATGTCGAGAATAATATCAAAGTTGGGAAAGAAGATAGGAATTAGGTTAGCAGGAAGATTATAACTTTCAATTCCTATGACACTATTTCTATAGACTTTGTCAGCAAGTAATGATATATTTCCTATGTTATCTATATGAAATGATTGGACAATTGCGTAATAAGCAATTTGAAAAGAATGTGCGAATTTATAAGGCACGAAAGAATCTGAGGCATCACTATCAAATAAGATGTGAGCAGATCTAAAGTTTACGAGAAAATTACTAGTCACAACATTCGAGTCCTAACTTACTTCCTCTGTGGTAATCTAAAATGTACGATATTTAACTTTTGGTTTGCCAAACGATTGTCAAACTCTTCGAACTTCTTAATTACTAGCGGTGCTCAAACCTGCACCCGCTCATCATTCTCTATTGGGCCTTCGATCCTAATCTTTGAGTTAAAACTCAATTCTCATTGCAGAGTCCTGCTCCTTCTTGGTTTATAGACTAAACCCAAGATAAGGTCTTTACTTTTGCTATAACAACAACTCGAATGGTCTTATTCTAATGACCTTTAATTTTATAACGCACAAGACACATAATGAACCAAACTCTTGTATTAGAATCAGATCGAATAAACCGAGCTGATGGAATAAAGAAAACAAAAGAGTTTGATCAACATGTGGATGCTTTGGAATAGAAAGAATAGCACCACGTATCTCTAATTCGTGCTTTCGGACATATACATCTGTTAGCTTTTGGCACCTCCTCCTTTTTAGTTGGAGTACTCTTTGATTGTTGAACGGAAACTTGACTCCCCGCCATTTGACTAGTAAGAGTAGGGCAGAAACATTTCTTGTGGCCAGTAACACCACATAGCAAGTCACATTTCTGGCTAATGATTGCTCAATTCTTTAATGAAGATTGTTATATTTCTATCGACTACCTCGACCATTTACTTCTTCAGTATTCCTACTGAAGTTTCGTCACTATACAAGACATGGTTCTCTGAACCAATCAACTCCTTTCGCGGATTTATACTAATCGGACTCGATTCTTTATGACATTAAGATTTGAACGAAACTTATCTTCTTAGTCATTACCGAATCGAAGGTAACGACACACATGAATAAAACGGAATCATTTACTAGCTTCTTGGTAGCCTTGTGACTTTTCCTGATCCAAGTGTGAGTCCTGTGCTTCCAGTAGTATAGGCCTCTACTACTATTCACACCTGCTCATACTCGTCCCAAGTATTGTCTCGCAGTTCCCAAGTCACCATTCAAAAGTTTTCACAAAGCAACTTTTCACACCTGAGTGTGTTCAAACAAGTACATACAACAATTTTCTCCTAGACTCAACCAGGGTTTTCGCGTTTCTATCAAACATATCTTGGGTTACTTAAATTCACCTTCTTTTTATGTATAAGCTCGATTTAGTATATCCTAATACCTTTCCATAGGTCGATAGAAATTTTACTTCCATTTCTTCATATAAATTCTTTCTCGGGTAGTGTCTATTCTACAAGACACACTATACCAAAATTTACTCTAGCAGTATGGAGACAAACGGTCTTCAACTTCTTGCATCTATTTCTAACTCATGCAAACCATCATGCACATTAGTTGGTTTCATTATCCTTTCATGACATCGTTATTCTTGTATCTGAGTAAGTCTAAGTCTACTTCATAGGAGTCTATCCTAAGAAGTCTGCATTATAGTTGCATCTCAGCAAGCTCTACTAGCTTCAACTTGGTTCTCCGTCATTCCTAATTACAACATTTCTTCTCATATAATAATAATATGAGTGTATATCTTCTTCAACTAAGTACTCTCCCTTACTCTAACAAGTAAGCCATTCAACTTTTTCACAACCAAATAACTTATTTCACTATCCCAATCTTGTATGTTAAAGTCGGCTTAACACACAATGAAACTTCCATAAGGATGTGATAGAAGTCAATCATCACTCAGTATTATTAAATACTAAGTGTGAGCCTCTTGTATAGGGTTACTACTCGAACTACATACTTCATCACGAAGTCTTGGCCTAATAAGTCTAAAAACTTCATTAGCCTTTCCTTTGATCTTCATTTAATTCTTCTAAACCTTGGACTACATTAATTTCAATACTGTTGAAGTATTTATCACCATTCTCGGTTCTTCCGACTCTATAAACTATCACTGCTTTAATCTGGACAGCGGTGGAACAACGTCATCGGTTATGCCAAAACATTTATCTCATCTAAATGTATTTTAAACGCACATCTTTCTTCCAAAGATGTTATTATATTATCTTACATATTTTAAATGTTTAATACCACTCTATTGGTATTAATATATATTTACGATAACACTTCATACTTATTATTTTACGATATCCCGCAATCGTTTATTTATAAACTTATCGATGTCAACTATCATAAGTCTCTTTATCACTTCGAAAAGTTTCATGTAAATTCTATTACGAAAATTCTTAGAATTCTGAACATAAAATTTTCTAAACCAAGGTCGGCAACAGACCTTAAACTTTCTCAAATAATAGCAATATAGGTATGAAACCTAAAGCATGCTATATTTACTTATCATTTAGCACTTAATAGAATATAAGGCATATCTCCTTTTAATATTCTAGTGCTTACCCCATTAGGTATTCAACCTAAAGTATACTAGATACATATTGTATCATCACTTAACAATTCATGTCTAAATCTAGAAATTCTCAAAATTCCAGTTTACATAAACTAATTCTCTAAAATTCTTGGAGTAACTTAATATCTTAGAATACTAGGGTTTATCACTACCCAATACCCCACTTAAGTGTTTCCAATGGTTTGTATCCATATATTTACAATGATTCAGTTCATATATTGAACTTCCAATAGTTTAAGTCTAAATACCAATCCATGGAATTTAGTTCACTTAAACCACTGCTCTGATACCATGATTGAAAGGACCCCTTTCTATACTTTCATATTTCTGAAAGACCCAAACTTTCATACTTGACAATATAGTTATTCCAAAACATGCTACATGCATATTTATAAAATAATATTTTTACATTGATAAAGTCATTACAAAAGATTGGATACAAACCGACTATGTTTTAAGATTTTACATAACTACCCAGGATATTGTAATTTTATACAAACATAAACTGAAGTACAAAAGTACTATTACAAACTATTCTAAGCCTTTCAACAGTATATGACTACACTGGTTACTTATCTCCTGCAAATTTGTTAAACATTGAGAGGGGTAAGCGATAACGGTTAGTGAGTTCAATAATAGATACAATATAACGTTATGCCATATATATACCAATATGGGAGAAGCAAATAGGAGCAAGGAACAACAAAGGCATAATGTGATAAGCTTTCCCTAACAATCATTGATTTGATTCAAAGATACACAATCATTGAGACATAACAATTTCCATACTTGATATACATCAATAACGCTTTGGCCCAAATGGCACAGAAGACATACAACTTCGGATTAACCTTTTTGGTAGATTTCAGGCTTATAGCCCTGTCTAACCCTTTTTGCCAATACCATAGAATAGAAATCATTCTCTTACGGAGACATGTTCTACATGGGCAGAGGCTACATACCAGTACCAATATGAATCTAAGTCCTTTCACTGATCACATGGTCAAAGGTATTTCTTTTGCTATTAAAAAGAATGAATAAAAAAAATAGCACGATAAATACTCAGGAATATCATTTTGCTAGAATATCCAGGCTTTCAGCCTTATCTTAGCATACTACCGAAGCCAAAGTGATGCCTATGTCATACACTTCATGGTCAACGGTTCATACCAATACCCAAGTGATGCCTATGTCATACACTTCAAGACAGAGGTACAGCCTTGCTATAAAAATAGCAGAAACAACAACTCGAGATGATAATATGGAAAAGCACATAGCACATATAACACATAACATACAATTGTTCCTATGTATTAAAATCACCTTGAAATAACCGGGGGTCAAAATAATAATTTGGGCAGCACTTCGGCTCTAAATATGACTTTTTTCGTTGAAAACCGGGAGTTTTCTTGAAAACCGGGCTCTGCGAAGGTAGAGCTTTGAAACCGAAAAGATAAATTTTCCGGGCTTCTCGGGAATCTCGGGGCGTGTTTCGGGCATTGGAATTAATCCCGGGGCTTCGGGGGATGTCGGAATGTAAGAAAAATATTGAAAAAGGGTGAAAAAGTGCCAAAATTCTAAAAATACCCGGGAGGGTTCGCAACCCTCTTATTTATAGGGGGGAAGATGCGAGGTTCGGCCGCAGGAAGGAGGTGGCAGCGAGGGGTTCGGACACGCGGCAGAAGCAGCGAAGGCCAGCGAGGCTCGGATGCGAGGGTCGGACGCCTGCTGGCTCGGCTCGGACGGCGACACGCGTCGCACCTCGGACGCGCCACAACTTCGAAAGCGAAGTGTCACTGTACACGCGTCGGCTGCTGCTTCGGCTGAGTCATCGGCGTCGGACACGGGGCTTTCAATATCGGACACGGGTCGAGTTCCGGATAGGAGTGACGTGGCCGAACACCAGCCAAGCGAAATTCTCGGATTTTGTGCCCAAACCTTCTAAAATCCATAACTTTCGCATACGTGCTCCGTTTTTGACGTTCTTTATATGCACGCGTAGAGAAAATTATGCTCTACAACTTTCGTTTAGACTTCGTCGAAAAATTTTGATTTATTTTTTTATATTATTATTTTTAACAGACCGGGACTGGTAAATCCGTTAAAAATTCATAACTTCTTCATCCGACGTCCGTTTTCGTCAGACTTTTTACCGTTGTACTACTAATGACGAGACCTTCGATTCTTGTTTAGGTTGTGTCGGCTAAAAATCACTCAATCTAAAATTCGAGTTTTTAGCTGTCTACTGCTAAGCTGAAACTTGTAAAAATCATAACTTCCTAATACGAAGTCAGATTTTGGCGTTCTTTTTATCGAACTTTTCGGTTTAACAAATATTACGACTTTCATTTAGATTCCTAAGGATAAAAAGTAGTTTATCAAAAACTCACTTTTTACGTCATTCGGCACCGTGCCGGTTTTATCGCGGATATTCGATTGGTCATAACTTCTTCGTTATAACTCGGATTTCGATGAGGTTTTCGCCTATATGTTTCTAACGAGATTATCTACAACTTTCATCAATAAAATTTTACTTATTTCAAATTTTATATTTTCGCTAAAATTCACTATTTAGCTTTTAATTGGAATCTCATAAGACTTCCAATAATTTATGAGTGATTCTAAACATAGTTTTACTTCATTTCTAGTAAAAACTATCTGTTAGAACTCAACACTCAATTTCACATTATATTTCATAATATTATTAACTTTTCAAATTACATAACACGATTTCAAAACGTGTATGTTACAAATCACATACGATTAAATACATAAGAGAAAATATTGAATCAAAAATGTGAAAATGAATATTATCAATATAAATCATATGTGATTTGATACATATAATCACATATGATTAAGTACATGAGTACAACTATTGAATTGAGAAAGAAATAATGAATCTTGTCCATAAAAATCATATGTAATTAGGTACATATAATCACATGTGATTATATGTATTTAATCACATCTGATTTTTGTGGACAATATTCATTTTTGCGTTTTTAATTCAATAGTTGGTCTCGTGTATTTAATCACATACGATTTATGTGAAAAAGATTTGTTTTCACGTTCTTGATTCAATAAATCATATGTGATGAAATATATATAATCACATGTAATTATATACACGAGAACAACTATTGAATCAAGAACATTAAAACAAATTTATGTCCACATTAATCATAAGTGATTAAATACTTATAATCACATATGATTAAATATATGAGAAAAATTATTGAAACGAAAAATCAAAAATGAATATTGTTCATGTAAATCATATGTGATTGAATACATATAATCATATGTGATTATACGTATCTAATCATATATGATTAAAGTTGACAAAAAATAATTATTGAATCGAGAACGCAGTAATGACATATGTGATTAAATATATCTAATCACATTTGATTAAATATATCTAATCTCGTGTGATTAGATGTATCTAATCACATGATTTATATGGACAAAAAAGAATATTGTCCATATAAATCATATGTGATTAAATACAAATAGTCACATGTGATTATATACACATAATCACAGGTGGTGGTGGTGGTGTGTAGTGATGTTTGGTGGTGGTAGGTGGTAGGTGGTTGTGGCGGTGAAGGGTGGTGGGGGTGACATGTAGGGTGATGATTATAGTGGGTGGCAGGTGGTAGTGGCGAGTGGTGGTGATGGATGGTGGAGACGGGTGAAGGTGATAGGTGGTGGTGGTGGGTGGGTGGATGGCGGTTGGTGATGAGGGTGGTGATTGTGTATGGTGGGTGATGGGGGGGTGGTGATAGGTGGTGGTGGTCGGTGGTGATGGGTGGTGGTGATGGATGGTGGTGATGGGTGGTGGGTAGTGGTTGGTGGTAGTGGTGGGTGATGGTTGGTGGTAATGGTAGGTGGTGGTCATAATGGTGGGTAGTAGGTGGGTGGTAGTGATAGGTGGTGGAGGTGGGTGGGGGTGATGGGGGCAGGTGGTGGTGGGTGGTGATGGATGGTGGTGGTGGGTGGTGATGGTGGTGGCGAGTGCTGGTTTTGGTGGGTGGTGGGTTGAGGTGGTGGTGACAAATGTTGGTGATGGGTGGTGGTGGTGGGTGGTGATGGTGGTGGATCGTGGTGGATGGTGGTGGTTGGTGGTGATGGGGTAATTGAGGTGGGGTGGGGAAGGTGGTGATGGGTGGTGGAGGTAGGTGGTAATGGTGGTGGCGGGTTGTGGTTTTTGTGGGTGATGGGTGGGGGTGGTGGAGGTGGGTGGTGGTGATGAGTGGTGGTAGTGGGTGGGTGGTGGTAGCTGTCGTGGTTAGTGATGGTGGCGGGTGGTGGTGATGGGTGATGGAGGTGGTGATGGTGGGTGGTGGTGGTTGGGTTGTGGTAGGTGGTGAATGGTGATGGTGGTGGGTGGTGGCGGGTGCTGGTTGTGGCGACTGGTGGTTTTGGTGGGTGGTGGGTGGAGGTGGTGGTGACGGGTGGTGGTGGTGGGTTGTGGTGGTTGGTGGTGGAGGGTGGTGGTTATGGTGTTGGCGGGTGGTGGTGATGGGTGATTGAGGTGGGTAGGGGTGGTGATGGTGGTGGCGGGTGCTAGTGTAACAGCCCAATTTTCATGCCCAAAAATTTCATTTTTATAAATTACTTTAATTAAAACATTCGGAGGAAAAACATTGTCAAATCATGACATCTCATAAAACTATGTATAATGTCTGAAAATCCAAATCATAAATAGTGATAATGTCAGAGCACAATCCCAAGGAAAATCATAGTGCGGAATCTGGGGTGTGTGTATGATGTGCAGCTAGCGCGCCGGCTCCTTCCCCTTCGAAGAAGAGGTACCTGAAACAATAAAGGAAACCGTAAGCACAAAGCTTAGTGAGCTCCCCCATAATACCACATACCATACACATATAATGTACAACTAGGAGATACGGGCCTCGCCCACACTCATGGAGATACGGGCCTCGCCCACACTCCGCTAGCTGGGAGATACGGGCCTCGCCCACACTCCACTATCTGGGAGATACGGGCCTCGCCCATACTCCACTATCTCTGAGATACGGGCCTCGCCCACACTCAGCTACTAAACCATAACATACAAGTATCACACAGATAACGAGTATAAACAATTCTATCGTACAAGCATATATCATAATCAAACTCATCTATGAGATACGGGGTCTGCCCACACTCCGATACTAACATATTGTCTATACGGGCCGGCCTTGGTGCCTTAGACCCGTTCCTACTGGAAGGAAACTCACCTCAAACGAGTAGCTGCTGATAATCTGTGCGGGGGAATCTCTGACTGCTGCTGCTCCGGAAATCCTCCGGCTATATTCCCCACAAAACACTTAATCAGAATCTGGTATCTACCCTTTAGGGTAAAATGACTATTTTACCCCAGACCAAGTCCAAGTCAAAGTCAAAGTCAAAGTCAAAGTCAACTTCCAATTGACCCGACTCGCCGAGTTGGGTCGTCAACTCGTCGAGTCCCTACCTCTTCAACTGTCCTCCTCCACGTCCATACTCGTCGAGTTTAGCAATGACTCGACGAGTTCTCCTTCTAACACAACCTCAGATGAACCTTCATCCGACTCGCCGAGCGGTATGAACACTCGTCGAGCCCGTCTTCATCCTAAGAACACGTCCTGTCCTCGACTCGCCGAGTTGTATGAACAACTCGTCGAGTTCATCTTCAAGGGTTAGGAGATTGCCTTGGACTCGCCGAGTCTGTTCTAGCACTCGTCGAGTCCCCTGAACTCCAGGTCTAAAATGAAGTCCAATGCGTTGGGTCACTCTTTCTGTCCTGCTACAACCCTACTAACACCCAACTGAGTTCTTTTGACCCTCAACAGATATGGGACTCAAAGCCTTGGACTCGTCGAGTCCCAAGAACGGACTCACCGAGTTGGTCACGTCCACACCCTAAATCCTCGATTTCTGATGTACAACTCATGACCAAAAGATAGATCTAGGCTCCTACAATCGTTCTAGCACGTAAAGTTACAAACTTTACGTGCATGCATGGGAATTTGAGTCCAAAATGTCCTAAAACAAGCTCTTGGGTTGCATGGAGTCTTTCTTGGGTGTAAAAGCACCCACTTTCTGCCTTGTGACCCCTCTGAGGACCTAGATCCGAAGCCTTGTCCCCAACCATGCTTGAATTCATGGTTGGCTACCTAAAATGGCTTATAAAAGCCCTAAATCTCCATAAAATAGGATCTAGCAAATGAACAAGCAAGTTAGCAACTTTATACCTTCTGAGGACTGAAAATGAAGCACAAACTCGAACCCCTCTGGTCCCTTCTTGTTTCCTCAAGCTCTTCTCCTTCCTTCTTAAGACTACCAACACCAAAATCCACCAAAATGACTTAGATTGCTTCAACAACGGCTAGGGTTTTCTATAGAGGGTTTCTGGGAGCATAAAGGGACGATGGAGGCTGTATAAGGTTGTTTAAATAGGGTGAAAACCCTCAGATTAGGGTTTTGTCCAGACAGAGCCTACTCGTCGAGTCCGGGACCCGACTCGATGAGTCCATCACTTAAATCCCGCGTCTCATCCCGCTTCTACTCGGCGAGTTGGGCCTTCAACTCGCCGAGTCCCAGGCCAAAAATGCAAAAATTACTTAAATAAAATACATACCAGGAAACAGGTGCTACAAATCTCCCCCACTTATTTTAGACTTCGTCCTCGAAGTCTGCTGCTCGATCCTGGAATAGCTCCGGGTAATGCTCCATCATCTCATCCACTGGCTCCCAGGTCCATTCCGAGCCCTTCCGGTGCTGCCATTGCACCTTCACGAGCTCCACCCTCTTGTTCCTCAGATCCTTCGACTTCCGGTCGAGAATCGCTACAGGCCGCTCAATGTAATTCAGGCTGTCATCAACCTGAATATCCTCTAATGGTACCACTGCCGAGTCCTCCACCAAACATTTCTGTAACTAGGAAACGTGGAAAGTGCTATGAATCTGACTGAGTTCGGCTGGCAGATCCAACCTATATGCCACCTTGCCCACCCGGGCTGTAACCCTGAAGGGTCCAATGTACCTGGGACCCAACTTGCCCCGTTTCCTGAATCGGATAACGCCCTTCCATGGCGACACCTTCAGGAGAACCATATCCCCGACCTGAAACTCCAGGTCCGATTGGCGCTTGTCGGTATAACTTTTCTGCCGACTCTGAGCAGTCTGAAGCCTGCTCCGGACCTGATGAATCCTCTCCATCGTCTTGAGCACCACTTCGGTGCTCCCCATGACCCTCTGGCCAACCTCGCCCCAGCATATCGGGGTCCTGCAATTCCTCCCGTATAACATCTCAAAGGGAGGACGATCAATACTCGCGTGATAGCTGTTGTTGTAGGAGAACTCAGCCAACGGAAGGTAAGTATCCCAACTACCACCAAAATCTAACACACACGCCCGCAACATATCTTCCAGAGTCTGGATGGTCCGCTCACTCTGGCCATCCGTTTGCGGGTGAAAGGCGGTGCTGAAATGCAGACGAGTACCCAACTCGTCGTGGAATTTCTTCCAAAACCTGGAAGTGAACCGAACATCCCTGTCAGAAATCACGGAGACCGGCACCCCGTGACGAGCCACCACCTCTCGAATATAAATATCGGCCAGCTTCTCGGTTGTTATGCTCTCCTGGATCGGTATAAAATGGGCACTCTTGGTCAACCGATCCACGATGACCCATATGGAATCCACTCCCCGCGCGGTCCTGGGAAGCTTGGTGATGAAATCCATAGTGATGTCTTCCCATTTCCACAGCGGGATATCCAACAGCTGCATCTTGCCATGTGGCCTCGGGTGCTTGGCCTTGACCTTCCTGCAGGTCAAGCACCGCTCCACATACCATGCTACATCCCACTTCATGCAGGGCCACCAATAATCAAGACGAAGATCCCTATACATCTTCGTTGCCCCAGGATGAATGGAGAATCGGGATTTGTGCGCCTCCTCCATCAGAACCTGGCGCACGCCTCCGAGGTATGGAACCCACACCCTGTGGTGTAATGTCAATAATCCCCTGCTGTCATAGTCGAAGGAGGAAACCTGACCCACTATACGCTCGCTCTTCCGATGTTCCTCCTTCATAGCCTCCTGTTGGGCCTCTCGGATCTGCTCCAATAATGGGGTCGCTACGGTCATCCTCATGCAGGTATCCCTGATCGGCGCTGCCTTGCGGCTAAGCGCGTCGGCCACAACGTTGGCCTTCCCCGGGTGGTAAAGGATCTCACAATCATAATCCTTTACCACGTCAAGCCACCGACGCTGCCTCATATTTAGATTTGGCTGGTCCATGAGATACCTCAGGCTCTTATGGTCCGTGTAAATGGTACAACGGACCCCATATAGGTAATGACGCTAAATCTTGAGGGCGAATACAACAGCCCCCAGCTCCAAATCATGCGTCGGGTAATTCGCCTCGTGAGGCTTCAGCTGCCTCGAAGCGTAGGCAATAACATGCCCTCTCTGCATCAAAACAGCGCCTAAACCCGAAATAGACGCGTCGCAGTATACCACAAAATCCTCTACGCCCTCTGGCAGGGCCAAGATCGGCGCCTCACACAATCTCTGCCTTAGGGTCTCGAATGCGGCCTGTTGCTCAGGCCCCCAACGGAAGACTACAGCCTTCTTCGTTAGCCGAGTCAATGGCACGACTATCTTGGAGAAATCCTGGATGAATCTCCGATAGTAGCCGGCCAATCCCAGGAAACTCCGAATCTCAGTTGGAGATTTCGGAACCTCCCATCTCATTACGGCCTCCACCTTGGCCGGGTCGACCATAATCCCATTCTGATTGACAAGGTGCCCAAGAAACTGCACCTCGCGCAACCAGAACTCACACTTGGAGAACTTGGCGTACAAGCTCTCCCTCCTCAGAGTATCCAAAACCTCTCGCAGATGCTCCTCATGCTGCTCATGCGTCTTGGAATAGACCAAGATGTCGTCGATAAATACTATCACGGACCGATCCAACATCGGCCTACATACGCGATTCATGAGATCCATGAACGCAACAGGAGCATTGGTGATCCCGAAGGGCATCACCACGAACTCATAATGGCCATATCGAGTCCGAAACGCAGTCTTCTGTACATCCTCCTCTCTGACCCTCATCTAATGGTAACCCGAGCGCAAATCAATCTTGGAAAACCAAGATGCTCCCTGAAGTTGGTCAAAGAGGTCGTCAATCCTCGGGAGTGGGTAACGGTTCTTCACCGTTACCTTATTCAACTCCCTATAATCTATACACATCCGATGCGACCTGTCCTTCTTCTTCACAAACAGAATCGGGGCTCCCAGGGCGAACTGCTCGGTCTAATGAATCCCTTGTCTAACAGCTCCTACAGCTATGTAGACAACTCCTGCATCTCAGGAGGTGCCAACCGATACGGTGCCTTGGCTATCGGAGCCGCACCAGGGACTAGGTCGATCCTGAACTCCACCTGTCGCTCTGGGGGTATCCCAGGAAGCTCCTCTGGGAACACCTCTGCGTAGTCTCGCACCACCGGGACGTCACTCACCATCGCCCTACCCACCTCCCGGGTATCCATGACATAGGCGACATATCCTGCGCAACCCTACTGCAGGTAACGCCTAGCCCTTGCTGCCGAACACAAAGCTAGTCCTCGTTGTGGCCTCTCGCCCTGAATCACCAGTTCTCCCCCACTTGGGGTCCTGATCAGCACCAACTGTTGCGCGCAGTCGATCACCGCCCCATTAGGGCTTAGCCAATCCATGCCGATAATAACCTTGTTCCCCCGTAAAGGTATGGGAACCAGGTCTACCAGGTAGCGCTCCTCGAATAATCTCAGCACACAATCTCGGAGTACCGCTGATGCTTGCACCGATCGATCATCGGCAATCTCTACCTCTAGAGGGCAATCCAACATGCCTGGAGACTCGGGAAACATCTTGCTGAGCGCAAGAGAAACAAACGATCGGGTAGCACCCGAATCAAACAATACCTGAACTGGGATACCGTTCACATGGAACGATCCTAAACAGAGCACATATCAATATCATATACATCATATATATAAATCAGAGGGAAAGAATCATACCCGTCACCACGTCGGGTGTTGCGCATGCCTCCTCTGTCGTCAACTGGAAAGCCCGGCTCCTCACCACTGGAGCCTCTGCCTTGCCCTGCCGGCCATCCGTAATCCGCAGGGTCGCTGGAGCTGGCGCCTTCACTGGCGCTGCTGCTGCTGTCAACTGGGGGCAACTGGCCTTCTTGTGGCCCCTCTGGTTGCAGTGGAAACACAGCAACTCAGATGTCTGAATAGTGGGTGCAGGGGCGGTACAATCCCTGCTGAAATGTCCCGTCTTGCCGCACTTGTAGCAGCCAGACGATCCCATCCTGCACGCTCCCTCATGAGACCTGCCGCATTTCTTGCAGCGGCCCTGTCCCGGCTGGCCTTTCGGCCTCCCATCTAGCCCCTTGGGCTTCTTCCCCGAAGCCCCAGTCACCAATCCCTCCTCAGCTTTCCTCTTACCAATGTGCTCTAGGTCAATCTCTCTCTCCCTCGCCCTGGCAATCATAGAATCCAGGGTGGGACAAGCGGAGAAGCTGACATGCTCACGAATGTCGCCCCGCAGCATGTCGTGGTAGCGGGTCCTCCTCATATCCTCATCTCCCGCATACTGAGGCACCAATAAAGCCCTCTCTCGAAACTTGGCGGTGATCTCCGCCACGGACTCAGTCGTCTGCCTCATATCGAGAAACTCCCGGGCTTGTCGTTCGAGCTCCACATCGGGTGCGAACTCAGCCCGGAATCTGGTCACGAAGTTCGGCCATGTCATAGCCTCAATAGCTGAGGTTCCCAAGGAGTCACCGACCAACTCCCACCAATCTTTGGCTCTGTCTCTCAAACATCCTGCTGCATATCTCACCTTCGACCCCTTAGGGCAGAAGCTGGTCAACTGTGCAGACTCAATGTCTGCAATCCACCGTCTGGCCACAATGGGGTCCTTCGCCCCATGGAAATCCGGTGCACCACTGCCCCTCAAGTCCTTAAAGGACAGTGTGCGTGATCCCGACTGGCTGGTCGCCATGTCGCTCCTGAATGCCCGGAGGCGATCCTCCATCAGCTCGACAATCCTTCCTTGATCGACCCAAAGATGACCGGGGTCGCATCAAGGATGCCTCTAGTGATCTCGGACACGATAAACTCGCGTAGCCTCTCATCCACTGGTTCGGAACCTGAGCCCGAACCCGATCCCTCTCCTGAACTGCCAACTGCTGGCCTCGAACATAGTACCACCATTCTGCAATACATAACGACAACCGTCAGTGATACTGATACATCTAGAGGGATCTCACCCATCACAAGTTCCCTGGTCTTGCCTCAACCTTCCTCGATTCAAGTACGGATCCTCTGCTTTCAGTAGTACGGGCCCATACTACCTTCCACATCTATCCGTACTTTCCTCAAGAACCGCCTCGACTCCACCAAGTCCCTTCTACTACTACTGCTGATCTCATGCTAATCTCGTCCTAGGCTTGCCCTAGGTAATCGCCAACCCACTCTCCGCCATCAGTTGCATAAGAAGTCCCTGCTTTCTTCCCCTAACTAGCTCGCGAATACTATTACATATTACTCAGACTAGATAATTCTTCGAATGAGAGATCCTACCCTACAACGGTTGGACTCAAACAAGAGCTGCGAAACAGAGCTAGACCCAACCTTCTGAAATTATTTAGTCCTTGCAATATGTAACTTAACATATTCGTTTACTAGTTAGTGAAAGACAACTAGAACTCCTAAAAGCACAAAGCAAGCAGCATTCGGGCATTGAGTACACATAATCAAGTATATACTACTATGGTTATCATACTGACTAATCTGTACTAGCATGCAGTTCTCAATAAGCTGGTACGCATATAACAGGCACATAAAGCATCCTTCCTAGATCCTTAGCCCTAAACTAGCATGTAGTTCTCATAAAGCTGATACTCATACAATAGGCACATAAGGCATCCTTCCTAAATCCTTGGTCCTAATCTAGCATGCTGTTCTACTGAAACTGAAACTGATAATCATAACATAAACTTGTATGGGTACTTTGGGGAATACTTACTCGAGCTCGGCCGGTCGCGCACATCACACACTTTGTTCTTTTTCAAAACTCTTTATCTTAACTTTTAGAAAAATCATTTTCTTTTGTAAAAATCTTTTAGTCCCTCGATTTGAGTCCAGACACTCCCGAAGGTGCGTCCGAATCCCTCAAACCAGGGCTCTGATACCAACTTGTAACAGCCCAATTTTCACGCCCAAAAATTTCATTTTTATAAATTACTTTAATTAAAACATTCGGAGGAAAAACATTGTCAAATCATGACATCTCATAAAACTATGTATAATGTCTGAAAATCCAAATCATAAATAGTGATAATGTCAGAGCACAATCCCAAGTAAACTCATAGTGCGGAATCTGGGGTGTGTGTATGATGTGCAGCTACCGCGCCGACTCCTTCCCCTTCGAAGAAGAGGTACCTGAAACAAAACTGGAAACCGTAAGCACAAAGCTTAGTGAGCTCCCCCATAATACCACATACCATACACATATAATGTACAACTAGGAGATACGGGCCTCGCCCACACTCCGCTAGCTGGGAGATACGGGCCTCGCCCACACTCCCCTATCTGGGAGATACGAGCCTCGCCCACACTCCACTATCTCTGAGATACGGGCCTCGCCCATACTCAGCTACTAAACCATAACATACAAGTATCACACAGACAACGAGTATAAACAATTCTATCGTACGAGCATATATCATAATCAAACTCATCTATGAGATACGGGCTCTGCCCACACTCCGATACTAACATATCGTCTATACGGGCCGGCCTTGGTGCCTTAGACCCGTTCCTACTGGAAGGAAACTCACCTCAAACGAGTAGCTGCTGATAATCTGTGCGGGGGAATCTCTGACTGCTGCTGCTCCGGAAATCCTCCCCACAAAACACTTAATCAGAATCTGGTATCTACCCTTTAGGGTAAAATGACTATTTTACCCCAGACCAAGTCCAAGTCAAAGTCAAAGTCAAAGTCAAAGTCAAAGTCAACTTCCAATTGACCCGACTCGCCGAGTTGGGTCGTCAACTCGTCGAGTCCCTACCTCTTCAACTGTCCTCCTCCACGTCCATACTCGTCGAGTTTAGCAATGACTCGACGAGTTCTCCTTCTAACACAACCTCAGATGAACCTTCATCCGACTCGCCGAGCGGTATGAACACTCGTCGAGCCCGTCTTCATCCTAAGAACACGTCCTGTCCTCGACTCGCCGAGTTGTATGAACAACTCGTCGAGTTCATCTTCAAGGGTTGGGAGATTTCCTTGGACTCGCCGAGTCTGTTCTAGCACTCATCGAGTCCCATGAACTCCAGGTCTAAAATGAAGTCCAATGCGTTGGGTCACTCTTTCTGTCCTGCTACAACCCTACTAACACCCAACTGAGTTCTTTTGACCCTCAACAGATATGGGACTCAAAGCCTTGGACTCGTCGAGTCCCAAGAACGGACTCGCCGAGTTGGTCACGTCCACACCCTAAATCCTCGATTTCTGATGTACAACTCATGACCAAAAGACAGATCTAGGCTCCTACAATCGTTCTAGCACGTAAAGTTACAAACTTTACGTGCATGCATGGGACTTTGAGTCCAAAATGTCCGAAAACAAGCTCTTGGGTTGCATGGAGTCTTTCTTGGGTGTAAAAGCACCCACTTTCTACCTTGTGACCCCTCTGAGGACCTAGATCCGAAGCCTTGTCCCCAACCATGCTTGCATTCATGGTTGGCTACCTAAAATGGCTTATAAAAGCCCTAAATCTTCATAAAATAGGATCTAGCAAATGAACAAGCAAGTTAGCAACTTTATACCTTCTGAGGACTGAAAATGAAGCACAAACTCGAACCCCTCTGGTCCATTCTTGTTTCCTCAAGCTCTTCTCCTTCCTTCTTAAGACTACTAACACCAAAATCCACCAAAATGACTTAGATTGCTTCAACAACGGCTAGGGTTTTCTATAGAGGGTTTCTGGGAGCATAAAGGGACGATGGAGGCTGTATAAGGTTGTTTAAATAGGGTGCAAACCCTCAGATTAGAGTTTTGTCCAGATAGAGCCTACTCGTCGAGTCCGGGACCCGACTCGACGAGTCCATCACTTAAATCCCGCGTCTCATCCCGCTTCTACTCGGCGAGTTGGGCCTTCATTCATTTTTATGTTCGATTGCAACGACGTCAAATCCACGATCCAAGAGATCTACTTCATTCATTTTTATGTTCGATTGCAACAATAGACCGTCGAATTGCATTTGTGGATCACCTCTATCTGGCGAGGATCTTATACCGCCAATCCCTTCTTTTCCAATCGCACCTCCGACCGCCACAAACTACACACACATCGTCACATATGGCTCCAACCTCCACAGTTAACCTCCACAGTTCCCACCTATGTATCGATTATCAAGTAAGTATCATCAATCACTTAATGATTGAATCTGTTTTCATGACCTCGATCTGTTACATTGAAATGTTGCTAATCTGATTTACTTCAGTTTAATTCTATTCTTCCAATGTTGTTTGACATAGAATACTCTTTGAATCAAAACCACTGATTTTCGTGAGAGTGGAGATCTCCTTGTTCCACTCACCACCTGTTCGATGAAATGCCTCAGAGGGTTTTGGGTTCTTTTGAGCTCAGAAGAAGTGACATCACATGGAGATCATTCTTTTGTGAAAATTGGAATACATCAAGTGACATTTGCTCTAACTTGCATTCTCGTTTTCACTTTATCGATTATTGTTTTCATCATATATTACAGCAGTCTAGTTCCAAATGTTTTTGTTTTCATCATATATTACAGCAGTCTACAAGGACAATTTCTACGATTCTTCTTTTTATTTTATCGAATTATTATACATGGATTCTTATTCTTTTTAATTTTATTGAGTTATTATACATTAATTTTTTTAATTTCATTTTTATTTGATTATTATATATTAATTAATTTTATCTTTAATATATAATATTAATATATTAGTAAATATTATACTATTATATTATTAATTTCTTTTAATTAACTATTTTTAAAATTTTTTATTAGATTAATTTTTTTAAATTTCTTTTTATTTGATTAATTCTTTTTTATTGGATTATTACATTTATTTTTAATGTATAACGTTAATTCTTGTTAATTTTATTGGTTCCACCACAAAGTCGTCAGAATACATAAATGTGTCGCATCTCACCGTTGAAAATCGTCAGGACCATCGCTAATCACCTTCATCGAAGGTCCCATGGAAACACTACCATCCTGTTCCACCCAATGCTGTCAGTAACCACCGACGACAACCTCTTCACAATCCGTCAAAATCCTTCGTATTTTCAATTAAGTCGGTCGTTTTCCGTTACAACCACCACTGTTTTAACCACCAGGATGTCTGATCCGAATACCCCTTGTCAGTTCCTCCATTCGTTGCTTTCTACTACCTTGCGTCGACGCATCATCTTGTGGAAAATCGCCGACCATCGCCTACAATCAGTCATTCTCGACCGAAACTACACCAATCAAAAACTTCATAACATTTACCATATGTTTTTATAATATGTTTTTTATTTAGAGAAATTCTAAATAGATGTAAAAAAGACCACCAAAGTTTATTATGTAAGGTAGTTTTTCCATGTGTTTTTTATTCAATTTAAATGGTTCAAATGGGTTTTTGTAAAAACTGGCCAGTTTGTTCTGGTTCAGAAATATGCATTAAACCGATTGTAGTTGAACCCGTCATTTCCTCGATTCTCCGTCCAAACGGTTTGACCAAACTATTCAAACAGGTTTTTAAAACATTGGAAACATCCTCCAGACTGCTATTCATTACTAACACCGCTCTTAATGGCAACAATGTTAGATCTAGGGTTTTCAAACCACCAGATCCGCCGCTAGATCTTTTCAGGTAGTGTGCGTTTGAAGCTTTGATGTTGTTGGGTTGTAGAAGGCAAGGAGTGGAGGAACTTACCAGGTAGTGTGATGCAGCTACGCAAGGTGGTAAAAGGCAACAAATGAAGGAACTGACCATGGATGTTTGGATTGGACTTCCTGGTGGTTCAAATATTGATGGTTCTAGTGGAAAATGACGGGCTTAGTGGCAAATATAAAGGATTCCGATGGATTATGAATTAAACAGAATTAATTTTATACATTAAAAATAAAATAATAATCCAATAAATAATATTTATTATATATAGAAATAATAAATTAAATATAATAAACCAATAAAAAAGAATTAAACTGGTAAAAAAGAAATTTAAAAAAATTAATTCAATAAAAAAATAAAAAATATATATTTTTTGGAACGACATAATTTTATTAAAGCTAGAAGAAAAACGTTACAACAAAATTGTGGCATAAATGAGATTATGAAGCCAAAAACTCCAACTAATCTTGGCTTTAGAACACCTATTAGAAATCCAAAAAATGCCCTATGAACAACATCATTAAAAATCAAGGATTTCGTAGGGGCAGCCGCTCCAAATAACAAGGAATTTCTGAAATTCCAAATGCACCAAAAGGAGGTCATAATCACTGCATTGAAGACTTTTCTTTGACCAACTCTCAAAGAATTAGAATCAGACCACGAGATAAGAGACTCCACTGAAAGCTAAGAAGGAACCTGGAAGCCCCACCAAACAACAATACGTGACCATAAATCAATCAACTCGATACAACCTGCAAAAATATGGTCAGTCGTCTCCACCGAAGAGGAACAAACGGGACACATACTTGAATCCACCAGAATACCCATATGACAAAGATGCTCTCTAATCGGAATGTTGAGTAACCTGATCCTCCATATAAGAATATTGATTTTAATGGGCATCCAATTGTTCCACCAATGTCTCGGGACCTCCATAGAAAAGCATAATGCCATCAATATATCTTCAAGTAGAAGAAACATAAAAAGTATCAGACGAGTCAACACTCCAACCCAATCTGCTAGGGATAGATTGGAGATGGAAATCCTATAAAAGTAAAATAAACTCATCCCACTGTTCTTGCCCAACTCATCCTCTAGGGATACGTCTACTTGGCTCCCACCCCCTAAAAACTCGACCACTGACAGACACATATCTAAAAGAAGCTAGAGCACTGACTCTTGGAAAAATAGAGATAAGAGGCACGTCACCCATCCACACATCCCGCCACACGGACGTAGAAATCCCATCACCGACCTTGATAGGACAAAGAGGCTGAGGATCAATGCGTTTGGCTCTCATCTGGTTGAACATACGAATAACCCACATCAATAAATGAATAATATAATAATGTATATATTTATTAATATATACATATTATATGTTAAAACTACAATTAATTAGTATATAATAATCAAATAAAATAATTAATCCAATAAAGATGAAATTAAAAAAAAAGAATTAATGTATAATAATTTAATAAAATAATAAAAAAGAAGAACTAATGTATAACAACTTAATAAAATTAAATGAAGAATTGTTGAAATGGTCTTTGTAGTTTGGTAAAAACAGATAGACAAAATTGCAAAAATGGTCCTTATGGTTGGTAAATTTATGCACTTTTGGTCCAAAACGAAACCTTGTTGCATCAGTGGTCCAATTTCGGAAACCTTGTATGTTTTTGGTCCCTATGGTTGGTATTTTTGTGTGGTTTTGGTCCATACCCCACATAAAATGACAAATATACCCTTAAAATAGTTTTTTAATATTCTTTTAATATTTTCTTATTCTTTTAAATAAATAATAAATAACCCAAAATAATACACACCCCCACCCACCTATGTCAGCACTCTTACGTCTCTCTCTCTCTCTCTCTCTCTCTCTCTCTCTCTCTTCCCTTCTTCTAGACGACATCATCCTAGTTGGCTCTTCATCGGAGTACCGTTTTCCTGATGGAGGACTTTGTCAGAGTAACCTTCAAACGGATATGTGAAGTAAACACACACACACACACACACACGTTGGGGACAAATATAGTAGGGGCGCTGGCGGAAGAAAGTGTGCTAAAGGAAGAAAGGGATGAATTTGATCAAGGGGAAGCAGTTATTTGAGTAATGGACTTTGATCTAAGATCTGAAACCTCTTTCTTAGAGTAAATTGCAAATGGGAGAACGCCACCGAAACCCTAGAAGTATCTGACATCGAATTCGTAGGAGACAATCACCCGATCTGCTTCAAATTTGAGTTCTTGGTCTTAGCACATGATTTTATCCTGTTGCCTCCGTCCTCCACATGCTCCAACAAATTCAACATTTGATTCCTTTTGTTAATCTGAGCTTTATTTGATCTTAATTGTTGTTTTTTTTCTAATCACAAATATTATTGCAGGTTTGAATTGAAGCCGAAGCAGGGGTTAAAGACGGTGGTATTAAGGATGGATTTGGAGGCTATGGAGGTGATGAAGGTGGTTTTAATGGTGGTGAGCTCCAAAGGTGATTGCAGGTGGTGCGAAAAGGTAGTTTTGGTGGCTTTAATGAGGGTGATGGGTTTTAATTCCGACGAGACAGTGGGAGAGAGAACGATGGGGATGGGGAGTCTGGCAACCAGGACTCTGGAAAAGGTGGTAATGGTTGCGATCTACGTGAACTCCTACGAGAATGGCGGCTGCTGATGGTGGTTCCAAACACAAATGATGGAGTGTGGAGATGATAAGAGTGGGGAATGGGTTATTTGTTTTTATTTTTTGTTTTGAGTTCAAAAAAATACAAATTAAATTAGTTTATGTATTTCAACAATTAAAGAAAATGAATAATATAAATTATAAGGGTATAACCGTCTTTTTAAGTGTATGGGGACCAAAAACAATAGAAAGATCAAATTTTGGATAAGTGGTGCAATAAGGTTTCGTTTTGGACAAAAAACGCATAAATTTGTCTACCACAGGGACCATTTTTGCAATTTTGTCAAACAGATAACTACAAAAATGGAATGGTCATTGATAATAAAATTGTCATTTTTTAAAAAGTTAACAGCTAAGTGTTAAAATGAATCAAATAAGACCAAAACCACAACTAAACAATCAAATATAGACAATTTTTTACTACTAAACTTTTTTTTTATATACCTTATAAAAAAAACCACAGGACCATTTAAATAGCGAATTTTTTATGGAGAAAAGTAGTACAAAATGAGGCGGATAAAACGAGTTAGCGGAGTAAATGTAAACCGGATATTAAGGTGCAACCCGTTTTGTCCGGCTTGACGTACCCCTATCCTAAGCCTAGGGTTGGGTAGGCCTACAAGAGTCCTATTGGTCCCTTTACTATTATTGACAATGACTTTTTCTTTAATTTCTTTTTCATTTTTGGGTACCATGCTCGTGACCTACATATGCTTCTTCAATATTCAAGATATATTTGTATTTTTCTATTTTTATATTTCCTTAGAAATATTTTTATATTTTCTTAGAAGTGCTATGTTTGTATGAAAATGAGTTGAATCGATGTCTAGGCATAAAATAATTCCAATTCATTCATATAAACCAAGTAAAATTGGTTTGTATTCTTATGATAATAGGCAATGAAATGAATAAATTGACTGTAACGAAACATATCAAATAAGTGAAATCGAGTCGAAATTTGTTTTAAAATGTATTTAAATTGCTTATATATAACGCTTTATTTTATTATCAAAATTGGATTATAATAACATAGTTCTTTTATTCATATTTAGCTCATGAATTATTTATTATTAGATATACTGATGGTGATGGGTCAATCAAAAAAAGTTAAAAACCCATGCATGTTAAAAATTTACTTGTTTTGACCTTTATCCAATTCACGTTTTTTTTGCGATCAATATATATGACTTATCAATGATATTCTAATTATAAGTTTTGTTCAATTTTAATAAGTGGGAGATGGAATAAATGTATTTATATAGTAACAATAAATATATTTTTTTTATTGTGTATGTACTCTATAAATATTACCTAAGTATTAATTTTATGGATGTTTTTTTATATGAAAAAAATAAAATTGTTATTCATAAATAATGAAATCCGACAAGGATGGTGAAAGGTCTTTGTAACCTCCAATGACTAGGACAAGTAGTTCTCGTATGATTAAGTCCGATTTTCACAAACAAGGAGACGTATGACAACTCAATGTACTTCATTTTTCTACGTAAAGTATGATTTGTAACAACATATGAAAACCTATTAATAACTTTGTATTTATGTCCATCAATAAGTAATATTGATGCAAACCTAATGTATATTTCTCTAACAAAATGAAAAAAAAAAGGAATTTATTGTATGTTGTAACCTACTAGTTGTGAAACTATGAAGAACTACATGTTTTCAAGTATACGTAAATCATATCTTGGACGTAGCTTTCTCTTATTTTACTTAGATAATGAATATCATTTTTTTTTCTATATTTAACTTATCTAGATAAAACCATCATCAGACATCAATAGACCGCAATACACTGATAAATGCTGATAATTTGAGAATTAAACACACTTAATGAGTTGTTTCAAATTTGAATTACACAATTTTCAACTTTGGTATACATCTTCTATATGAAGATTTAAATTGCATACATTTGAATAAAAAACAATATAACAAGTTTTTTTAGAAAGTGGACCAAGGTCAAAGATATTCGGTACTGGCAATAAATTGCAAAGCTAGTACAATAAAGTATTTACTTCATTTCCTAAAATAAATATTAACATTTACTTTGAAATGTTCGAAAAACTATTCATGATATTTATTGGCATGATGTAAATGACGATCTTCGTAAAACATAAGTCTTTTACGAATAATGCATGTAAGAAAATTTATGCAAGACACTTATTATTTTCTGAAAAATACAACATTTTTTCTGAGAAACATTAGACCCTTTTAATGTGGAATTCATAGTCATACCTTTTTGATATTTTATTCAAAAAAAATATTAATGCTTGATTTGATCTAAAATTTAATAAACATCTTTATCTAGTAATTAACTATACAAAATATTTAGTAGTAATATATAGTATAATAAAACCTTATTTAGTTTTTACATATCGATAAATATTTATAATTTACGTCCAAAATACAATCTGTTTAAGAATAAATATAATCAAATATTCTTTTTTCAAGATAAAGTAAGCTATTTATTATATTAAATACAGTATATTACTAATCATTAAATATATTGTGTTCTTAGTTTGTATAATTTTGAAAAAAAATAATATTTATCACTTACAAAAAATTTCAAGGTCCTATTGTAAAAATAACGATGAATATTATTCATGTTTTTAATATGGTTGTAAATTTTATTATTATTTTTTTTTTTATCAAAAGGCCCTTGCCTGTGTTTTTTCTTCATAAGAATGAAGGTAAGTTTCATTTAAAAAATATGTAAGTTCTAATGGTATGGTCAAGATGCTATCTTTTAATGACATTGAGAGTCAAGTCCCATACGTGACATGTATAATTTATAAGCAATTTAATAATAATTTAAATTTATGCATTCTTATTCTAAAAATAAAAGAAAATACAAAACACATGAAACAAAGTTTATTAAGAAAAAGACATCTTCATAGATGAAAATTTTGGAAAAAAATGCAATTAAATAATTCTCTGTCATTTGCTATATTTAATGTATTGTTTATATTTAGCTAAACAATGTATTTTTATTGAACAAGGTAAAAACAAATATATTAACTAGAAAGGATAAAATTATTGTCAAAAATTAAAAAATAGTTTGAAGAAAAGAAACACGACACGAGAGAGATTTGTTTGAATAGGAAGGAGACAGAATTGACACCCTCCCGGAATTACAGGGCGTCACCGGCAGTCACCCTCTCTCTCTTCTTTCTCTCTTTCTCTCTCTTCGTACTCTCGCAGTGGCAGCGCTAGCTTGCAGCTGCTTCTGCAACTTTTGCAGCATATCACAGAGGATTAAAGACGAAATTCAATCAACACCCCATCAAAAGATGTGATTTTGATGTGTATCTATGTGCAATTATGCAAACAACCTTTACTTTTAGAGAGAGAAAGCGAGAGAAGAAAGAGAGTATTTAAGAAAGTTTCTTTCTTTTGTGTTTTTCCACTTTCATGAATTGCGAATTTGTTTCCGGGTTTGTAAAAGAAAAGAGATTCTGAGATGGTGTGTGGTTTAATCGATCTGAACACCGTTAACGACGATGATACCGATGAGGTTTCCACGTCGTCATCGTCTTCTAACGCATCTGGTTCTATCACTGTTCCTGCTTCTGCTCCGCCGCCGGTGAGTGTTGGTTCTGGTTCTGACTCTACTCCGGTGGTGTGCTGTTTGGAGTTGTGGCACGCTTGTGCCGGACCTCTGATATCGCTACCGAAGAAAGGAAACGCCGTTGTGTACTGCCCTCAAGGTCACCTCGAACAGCTACAATCCAGCGGCGATTGTCCCACTTCCGGTGACTGTAATCTCCCCCCTCACGTGTTTTGCTGTGTTCTTGACGTCAAGCTTCACGTAAGTTTCATTCTTTCTTACCATAATCTGTAAATTAGTGACTAATCAGCTCATATATTAATGAACTTTCATGGAATTAGGCTGAAGCTGGAACTGACGATGTTTACGCTCAAGTTTCCTTGATTCAAGATCCTCAGGTTTGTTTACATTTTGATTTTCAAGACTATAATTCAGCTTTGGACTATGGTTTTTAGCTTAATTTTGTTCG
The DNA here is from genome assembly GCF_052849685.1 of Lactuca virosa. NCBI lineage: Eukaryota > Viridiplantae > Streptophyta > Magnoliopsida > Asterales > Asteraceae > Lactuca > Lactuca virosa. The sequence goes on along the minus strand of NC_136432.1, from coordinate 43,505,217 downwards.
GTGGCATAAAACAGCTTGAGCAGAAATGGCGTGAAGGTGGTCGGAAAGTCGAATCGGCGGAGGACGACAACGGCGTGACTGAAAAGTCGACGACGCCGCATATGTTCTGTAAGACACTCACCGCCTCCGATACCAGCACCCACGGCGGCTTCTCCGTCCCCCGTCGTGCCGCGGAGGACTGCTTTCCGCCATTGGATTATAAACAACCGAGGCCTTCACAAGAGCTTATAGCCAAAGATCTTCATGGGACCGAATGGAAATTCCGACATATCTACCGAGGTACAAAAACAAAATTACCATTTCACCCTTTAAAACCATTTCTTAATTTACAATGATTATCGAAAATTATTACTGAATTCGAGCAGGACAGCCTCGGAGGCATTTGCTAACGACTGGTTGGAGTGCGTTCGTGAACAAGAAGAAGCTTGTGTGCGGAGATGCTGTTCTTTTCCTCAGGTGAGTGCATTGTGGTCATTTTGTGCGGAAAAACGTGAGGGCATTTTAGTCATTTTGCAACTGATGTCTCAGGGGTGATGATGGAGTATTAAGGTTGGGGATCCGAAGAGCGACACAAGCAAAGGTGGCTTCGAGTTTACCAACGTTTTGTAGTCTTCAGATGAATGACTTTGCGAATGTGGTCAATTCCATTTCTAGAAGAACTGTTTTCAACGTCTATTATAATCCAAGGTAACTAAATAACTATTTCTTTTTGACTTTAATGTATACATGTTTGTATTTTATTCCAAAATACACAGAAAACTTTGAGAGAAATAGATAAAATATTTCAGCTATACTCTAAAGAAAACGGTAAACTGGTAGAATTTGTCATTATATTCAGACTTTTACCTCTTGATAAAAGTGTAAAATTGTCATACTTGAGGAAACAGCCATTTACTTTTATCCAAAACAGACTTAGTAAACGAGACTAAATTACGATCTTACCCCTGTCAAAGAAAAAAAAAATTTCTTGATATTCATCAATCTCAACGTGGGAGCAATTGAGAGGTAAAAAGAATAAGAGCAAAGAAGTAAAATGTTAGTGTGTTGATGAGTTTTAATTAGCCCTTAATGAGAAGGAAAAAAATCGTTTTTTTTTGGTTACACAAGATTTTTAGTTCTTTTGGGTTACTTTGGAGGATTAGGAGGAAAAGGGCATTTGTGTCTTTTCCACTGACAACACAACACATCAAACGTAAGTTTTGTTCCTTTTTTAATGGGATGAAAAATTGCAATTTTTGTTCCATGGATATGTTTTTTGGTCTTAAAAAAGAAGTGTCATTGTCCTAAGGTCTTGATTTTTAGTTTTTTGTAAGCAAAATTACGTTTATGCCCTCTAAATTCAACAAACAAAAATGCTAGGGGTGGTTCATCAGAGTGCATCGTGCCATACAACCGGTTCCAAAAAAGCCTTTCCATTACATTCTCTCCCGGAATGCGGTTCAAAATGCGACTCGAAACAGAAGATTCAGGAGACCAAAGGTTTGCCAAATCCCATAATTCCCAACACAATTAAAAACAAAAAAAAAAAAAAAAAAAACTCATTTTTTATCACGATATTTTACAGGTCTACAGGAACCGTGTCCGGGGTTAGCGATATCGATCCTGCCAGGTGGCCCGGATCTAAATGGCGATGCCTAACGGTACAAATTCCTTTTAAACTTTATCTTAAATTTCCAATGTTACTGAATAAACTGTTATTGTTACTGTTACTGATACTGTTATTATTTATTTCAGGTACGATGGGACAATGTGGAAGTTCCAAGGCAAAATAGGGTCTCTCCATGGGAAATCGAGCGATTGGGTCCCGTTTCGGAAATCGGAAGCTTCGTGTCACCGATATCGAAAAGGACACGTACCGGTTTTCCCGTTCTCAAAGGCACATATTTTTACTTATTTTTAATTTTTTTTATATTTAACGTAAAAAACGACAAAAGATAACTTTTTTTTACGTGTTTTTTTACAGACCGGACAACCTTGGACTTGGGGGAATCTATAAGGTTCCACAAGGTCTTGCAAGGTCAAGAAATTTACGGTTTTTACCCTTCAAATAACATGAGAAATCAAACGAGTGTAGGCTTTGGTGAATCTTTAAGATTCAATCGGGTCTTGCAAGGTCAAGAAATAACTTCGAATGGAAATTTATGGAGTCAGCCGTCGAGGGCGTTTTCGTCATCTTCACCTTCATCGGTTTTAAGGTTTCCGCAAGCGATTGGTCGGGTTCCCGACGGTTATCCGGTACATTATGTTGATAATGTGAAGGCGTTTAATGATCAAAGCCGTCGAGTTTTTGTTAGTCCGATGAAGAAGCTTCCGGAAGAACCGGTTTCGACGGCTAAAAATAGTTGCCGGCTGTTTGGGTTCTCGTTGACCGAAGGTATGGAAGCTTCTCGGTGTCCAAATGAGGATTTAGTACATGCAAAAGGGCCTTTAGGGAGTTGTACGAATGTAAGTGATCTTTCATTTATTTAATCTTTTTCCTTTTTTTATTAAGACATTATATTTTGAAAGATCTACCCAATTATGGCATTGTAACATTCAAATTTGCTTTGTATTTGAATGACATTGTGATAATTGGATGGAGTTTTCAAATTATAATGATGTAATAGGAAAAGAAATGAAAGTAGTATGCTATAATAATAAACAAAGCAATGGAAATATGTTGCTATTTCTTGCATTTAACACTTTATCTTGATGGTTTATTTGATTGGGGTGATTTTATTTGATATGATAGGAGAGGGTTTATCCATGGTGTCGATCAAATGATGGTTGTGTACAAGGATTGTGAAGATGGTTCGACTCTTGTTCATGGCTAGATGGAAGCTTTAGGTAAGAAGTTTTTGGATACTTATATTGTTTTTGACATCCATATATTTAACTTTTAATCTACAAATTGTTGCTATTCTTGCCAAATTTTGAATTAAAAGAATAAATTTGACCCTTAAAAGTCAAACAAAGACCCTTTCTTTGGAGATTGTAGTAATATTGTGGGTGGTTTTGCAGGGAACTTTGGAGATATGGTTTGTGGCAGGAGGTGGAGTGAAGTGGTGGTATTGTGGTTGACTTTTTGTTGTAGTTTGACTTTAGTAGTAGTAGTATTGGTTTTGTTTAAAAGAAAATGCTTAATGATTAACATGTACTTTAGGATGAATATTAGGTCAAGAATTCAACAATGGGCATTTATAATATAAGAAAAAAAATCCATGTCAACCAACTCAAAAATTAAATAATCAGAATCAACCAACTAACCGGTTTGGTCGTGTATCTTAAGAATTTGTATGCATTAATGAGAATGTGTTTTAGGAAAGCTAAAATAAATGGTGCAAGTAAGAATAAGTGTTGGTATTGGCCTTTATTTGTGAAGATAAAGATTTGATTACTTTTGTCATAAAGGAAGTAATATATGCTAAAGTTGCCAAAATGAGTAAATGTTGATAAAAGCTTGATGAATCTCCTATTTCCTATGTGTTCATTCAATATACACCACATTTTGAAGCAAAGCATAAAAGTTGGACAACTCATAAAGGCGATAAACTATTGTACATGAAAATTTTCAGATCTACGAGTTCAAGATATGTTCTTATTTATATTTTTATTAAGCTTTGGAGTACATTTATGAGCTTAGCATTGAGCGAAGAGTTTATGTTGTTGTAAATGTAACCATAAATGGAATCAGTAAAGAACAAACATTGCAGGGAAAATCGCAGACACAAGAATTGGGTATCATAAAATCGAAAATGAGAAAGATGGGATTTTATGGGTATAAAGACAGAAGATAAATGAATGATCAAAAAATATGATTAGAAATGTTTTATTATAGTTTTGTACAAATAATTTTAAATATTCTAAAACTTATAAATAAAGGAAAGACTAAGGTCTCGTTTGATAGACATATTTTCAGATCCAAACAGATATTTCTACCTGAATGGACCGGAAAGACTGTTTAATTTGCATAAAAAAATCTTTCCCGATAAGATATGTTGTTTTCAGAAAGCCTCAAAACCATATCTTTCTGACTGAATGGGCCGGAAAGACAATTGTGCCTCAAACCTCGCATTTTTCTTTCTTGGATTATTACTGTCTTTTAAATAATATTATTTTTAATATATCTTATTTATGTATTAATAAATATTATTTTATTAGATTATTAATTTATTTAAAAAAAAATCTTTTTTTAAATTTTTTTATTGGATTATCATATATTAATAAATATGATCTATAAATCTATAATATATAATATTTATATATTATTAAATATTACTTTATTGGATTATTAATTTCTTTTAGTTAATTCTTTCAACCATTTTTATTGGATTAATTCTTTTTTTTTTGGAAAACACCACTATCGGACATAAACCGGGTTAATACTCACTCTTGTTATGCTATATGGAGTTGATATTATTACTGTACTTGCTTAGTGTATACATCATAGTTGTATATAACTAAGATTTTATAGTCTGAGAAAGTTTTATTTAGCCTTATTTTTTATTTCTTGTCTGGTTGTGGGCTTAGGGTAGAATCAAGTATTCGGCTGTTTATCGAATCTAGTGTTATGTATAATTAGCATACACGAGCATCTGCAGGGTTAGTGAAAGTTTCATGAGTGAGCATAGGTTGTAGTATGCCATCTTGAGGGATGATTAGCCATTCTCGAGGGAGTGAGTATAGGATGTATGCATATCCTAATTGTTGGGCTTTGTAGCCGGGTAGTCTGTGACAATCCCTTAAGATAAATACGGGTATACGTGGAAGGTAGTATGAGTCCGTACTACTGGAAGCACAAGACCCGTATGCATAGCAAGGAAGTCACGAACCCTGAGGGTTTAATCTTCCTATAATGTTGTAATAGTATGAATTGTGCCTTTTCTGATTTAATCTAGTTTGTTTTTCAGTATGTCGTTCACTAGAGGTTCTAGATCTGGAGCGGGCGGTCTGGAGAGGCCATGATTGACATATAAAGACATTCGGGAGATGCACCACTCAGGTGACTATGGTTGTTATGGAGGCAATCCCGGAGGTCTTTGGGTCTATTAATGTAACGCCCACGTTTCTCACTAGACATTAATAAGATAATGCAATAATTAGGATCAACAATTGTAACCTATTTAGTGTGATAAGGGAAAATTTTGGTGAATATTAGGTGTTTTATGCGTAAAATATTTGTAGTATACGTGCTTATAACAAAATATTAAAATAGAAACAAAATACACGTCTAAATAGAGTAATAATTAGGATGCATATTCTTGATGAAAGTTGACGTAACCATGACAAGGATTCCGGAGATATAAGAAACGCTTAAATCCGACTTATAACGAAGGAGTTATGATTCGTTGAAGTTTCGTGTTCGACCCGATACGACTACAAATATCGTAAATGGTGAGTCGGAGATAGATCGTTTTTTAGCCAATCTAAATGAAAGTTGTAGTAGTTATTAAACCGAGAGCGTACATATAAAGAACGTCAAATCTGACTTTATTAGAGGAAGTTATGATTTTTCTAAGATTCAGTATAACAGTATATAGCTCAGAAATCGAATTTTAGATTGGTTGATTTTTAGCCGAAACAATCTAAACAAGAATCAGAGATCTCGTTAATAGGATTCTGTCGATATAAAGACAGTCGAGAACGAGCGTTAGACGAGAAAGTTATGAATTTTTAACGGACTTTAACAGTCTAACCAATTAAAAATATAACTTTAAAAATAAATCAAAATTAGTCGACGGAGTCTAAACGAAAGTTGTAGATCTCGTTGATAGCTACGCGTGGATATAAAAACTGTCGAAAACGGAACTCGTATGAAGAAGCTATGAGCTTTGTAAGATTTTATAAAAATCTGCGTGCAGTTGCGCGCACAGACAAGATGTGCTGCGCGCATCGACAACCCACGAGATTGCGACACATGTCACCACTAGATGAACGCCATGTCACCACCCCCGACAGGATGTGCAGCGCGCATTGCTTTTTCGGAATTTAACGAAAATTCGCCTTTTAAGCTAAAAAACTATGTAAAAATTTTATAATTAGAGGTAAAAATAGGTTTTTTAAATCATTTAATGAACGGAAAACGGACACTAAACAAATAAATAAAAATAATTTTGATATCAAGCATTATATTCATTTGGAACTTGGGCTGCGTGAGTATGTTTTTAGAGGGTAGACGTGAACGTGATTTCAATGGAAGCTATGATCGACGCACAAAATGGTAAAAAATGTTAAAGATGAAGAATTTATTTGAGGGTGAACTATGGTAGAGATATATGGATGGAAAACATGGAGGAGATTGAAGTGGACGAGGCGGCGGAGAAGGACATGAATAGTGGAGAGGGATTTTGTATAAATAATATGTTTCTCCTTTTTAGAAGGATTCATTATATTATGCAAACTGACCTTTTTTAAAAGGATTATGTATATTATGTGAAACATGTGGTCTTTGTTAAAATGGTTTATGGATCTAGTCTTAGCAACTGGGAGTTTTAGTTACAATGTATATAGACACCGGACTTTTATGAGAACCACCTAGTTAAGGGTGTCAAATCGAACAATTGTATCGTGTTTTTATAATATGACACGACACACAACTTTTTATATAATACGAACATAACACGACATAATATCATGTTACTTTCAACTAAGATAAAAATGACCAAATTGAAACGACAAAGACAACATAAAATATCTTTAGTTTATTTAATTTATACTTGATCATACAAAACATAACAACCAAGATAAATTTCAAAACACGACAAACGTATATTGAGTTACTAACCTAAAAACAAAGATCGTAGTTAGCATTTTACGTCCAAATTTGCTCATTCTTCCGCTTATAGCGTGCATCTTTTTGCATTTTCGCGAAAGTCCACACACAAAGGATACTAAAAGACGAGACAACTTCATCTAGCATCTTAATTTGAGAGTGTGTTTGGCAAAACTAGCTAGTAACAGGTAGCTTTTGATTTTGAAGCGTTTTATTTAGGCTAAAGGCTAAACGCTCCTATCGCCAAACGGAACTTTTTCTTTTTTTACAAGCATTTTTCTTAAAAGCTAGAAGCTCCAAAACGATGCGTGCCGAACACGCCCCGAGTCTAAGTTTGCTATCTATCTCTACAATGTCACACATATTAAACTCCAAAAGTTCCATATCAAGTTCTAAGTGATAATTGAACTACATCCTTATTGAAAGAGAGAAATTACAAGTGTTCTTGATAGAAAAACATTTAACAACAAAACAATGAGTATGTGAAAATAAAAGCTAGCTAAAAAAACCCTAAAAGGCTAAAGACTAAAGGAGCCAAGACAAGTGGGTTAATAATAAAAATGTGCTACCATAAATATACACGATAACACTAACTTAGTTTTTAAACTATAAAATAACAATTATATTGCAATATTCATCAAGGGTTAACAACTTAATAACAACTGAACAAAATAATACATAATTTTCACAACTAACCAAAATCAAAAGTTGATTGGTTAACACCCTCTTCAAAAGTCGAAACAAGTATGCGTCCTAAGTGGAACAATCTTTTCATTATATGATTGCCTCTAAACCAAGCCGGAAGTGTTTCAATTCTTGAATCCTCTTTTTCTCTTCACTCATCCCCTGTTTCTCAAGCTCCATCTCCAAAACCTTAAACATCGTATCATAAACCTCAAACCCTTTCATAACCGCATCCTCCAAAAACAAACACGCATGTTTAACTTTCCCACTCTTACACAACCCACGAACCAAAAGACTATAAGTCCCAATTCCCACACTCACATTATTCTCCAACATATGATTCAACAAAAAAGAAATCACCTTCATTCTCTTCAACTTACAACACATCTTCAACAATGGAGCGTATGTGTCAAAGTCCATCTTCACATTATTCATTTCCATTTCGTGTAGCATCTTAAGTGCATCCTCTTCTTGTGTGTTTCCACAAAAGCTAGTGATCATGGTGTTGTAGGATTGCGTGTCGTGTGTAGCTCCTTGACTAGGCATTTCATCGAACACTTGGCGAGCGTCCAACAATCTCCCAGATTTTGATAGAATGCTGATTAACGAATTGTAAAAAGATGTATCGAGGATGCAATTTGACTTTATTTTTTCGTAAATGTTCAACGCTTTTTCGATTTCTTTTGATTTACCAAGGGCATGCATGACAATCGTGTATGTGATGACATTTGGAGGGCACCCTTTTTCTTGCATTTCTTCAAGAATTTCATCAACTTTCTTGAAATCCTTTTCACGAGAGTAAGCTTCTATTAAAGACGTATAGGAGACAACATCGGGACAAATCCCATGTTCCTTCATTTCTTCCATGGTGGTTTGAGCTTTTTCAAAGTTCCTAGCTTTAGACCACCCGTGTATTAATGAATTAAAAGTATGCGAATTTGGAGGGATTTCGTTCTTGAATTCTTGATATATATCATTTGCACGTTCCACATTCTTCTCTTTTGCTAATGAATCGATCAACATGTTCAATGTTGAAATATCTTTTTTAACCCCGAATTGTTCAATTCTTCTGAATGTATTAATGGATTCTTCATGGGATCCGGCTTTTCCAAGTCTTCTTATGACTTCTGCCATGGTGTTGACTGTAACATAACTAAGATGAACCATTTTTTCCACTACTTCCCACATGAGATCAAACTTTCTTGATTTTCCCAAAGAGTGTACCAATAAGTTATACATATCGGGTGAAAACTTGGAACCCATTTGGGATTCAGCCCAAATGAAAACACCATAAGCTGATTTCCAGTTATTATCAAATCTTTTCAAGATTTGAGAAACTAAATATTCTGATGGTGTAACACCAGAGTTGTTCAAAACTTGTATGACAGAATCAAGTGATTCAAAGGGCTTCACCAGAAGTTTAGTTATTTTTTTTACATCACTCTCGGTGTCATTACTTACTGTGATTTTATCCTGTTCTTTGGATTCACTTCGTTTGTAATTTTCCATCCATGAAGATAATGAAGGGAGGACAAAATCGTCCTCAGGGGTTTTCGTGATCTTGGTATTATTGTTTTCCGAAATTCTAACCCAATTTGGAAGTTCAGGAGATTCAGTCACCTCTAATGGATCATCAGTTTTTGGGGATTCAATCAAGGTACAAAATGAACTGAATAAAGAATCACGAAGTTGAATTGCATTTAAGCCTGTTATTGACCTTGATGAACACGAATTCATCATGAAAAGCTTCAGTTTTGAGGTCGCCATTATGTTGATCTTAACACCTCTGCTGTCTGCAAAGGTAGTAAGAAGATATTGATTTCGCAACTTCAAACTAGAATATTCATATGATAGTTGTAAAATTTGGTATAATTATCACGATTTTTCGAACAATTTGCTGCTTACAAACATTTTGAAAATGAAAATCAGTTAATATGACCTTCAATTTCAAATTCAAAATGCAGGGGCAATCAAGAATACACAGAGACGTACATAAAAAAAAATTAGGTACGAAAATTTGAGCTACAAAGATAAAGGTATGTACCTTACAAAAACGATGAGCAAAATGGAAGTGGTGGAGATGACGGCGCTATCGCCGAGGCTGCGGCTGCAGCGGCGGTTGCACGGAGTTGCAGAGACAAAGAAAGAGGAGAGAAATAAAAGAAGTGGCTTTCATGCTGGATTACTATGAAGGTGTTGAGGTCTTTAGCCCAAACATATTTCGACCTTTTGTAGATTCAAGCCCAAAGAAAACTTTTATATATTGTTAGCATATTTAAATTTCAAATATGCTTATCAACTATAATTCTATAAATATATTTTTTATATGTAATTTATTACAATATTTTTAGTCATAATTATCCAAATAATTTTTTTTTTATCTTGATGAAAAAAAGTAGATAATTTGGTTTTTAAGAATTACTTGTGTAACATCTCTATATATATTAAACCAGAAACCTAATGACATCACTTGCAAAAATCAGGGCCATTTATTGGGTTTCATTCATTCATCTCAACCCTAGGATCATTTTGATGATGTAACGCCTCATCCTCACAAAAAAAAAAAAACACGCCTACACCATTTTGTAACTTTGTAACGCCTTATATCAACGTTCGTCAAACCCCTACGTATTAGTCTCCTCCTACTTCGGTAGCAATTTGTTACCACCATCTTCCCTCACCTTCACCTTTATTCAATCTTCTTCTTCACGAGCCATTCAGACGGACATATTGACCAATCAGAAGACACAGAAAGGGTTTTGTGTTTGGGGGAAAGGGTTTCCACTTTAGATGTCATTTCGGTTCGAACAGTCGCTTCGATTTTGTAATTTAGTATGTACAAACTTTTAGTTGGATGACCATATTCATTCAATTGTATGATCGGTGATTATTATTCACAAAGGACCTTGGTTCAGATGCCACCATTGAATTCTCAAAAAACATTCAGGCAAGCTCCTTCAATCTTGAACTGCTCCCCTGTCTTATCCAAGTTAAAGTTCTTTTCAATACCAATCTTTTTTGGACTTATTGCTATCAAAACCTACAAATGGCGTTGAGAAAACTTTTACTCTTCCAATCCCATTCTTGATAAAATCCTTCCAATCTACAAGTATACTTATTTTTCTTTATCATTTTCATGTTCTTTACAAATTAAGTGGGATTCCATTTTCATTACAACAAGAACTACCCATGTAGGGAAGTCATTGTCGCATTGAAGGAAGCAGGTGCTACATGGATCCAGTTTGATGAAGCTTCCCTTCTGAAGGATCTTGAGGGCTGCCAATTGGAAGCTTTCAGTAAGGCCTACTATGAACTAGATCAGGTACTCTAGAACTACCAAACCTTTGTTTCTCTATCCATTTCTTTTTGTACTTAATTTTTATACATATAAGAAGTGTGAAACATATTGCTGACTCCTAAAGTTGTTTTGGTTTATAATTTCTAGGTTTTATGTTCTTCATGACCATTCTCAACCAGATGTGCTAGAAGTGAAAGGTTATTCAATTTCACTATTTATGATTGAGAAATGCAGTTTAATCTATTATTTAGGCTAGCCTAAAACTTTATTTACTTAATTTTGTTGTATTACTGAAGTGTTTAATGATTAATCACTTGATCCAAAATTGATGGTCATGAAAAATGTGCTCACAGCTTTGTACTTGAGAAGGCTATTGATATGATTTAAGAAAAATAAGATTCTGGTGAAGTTGGTCATCTTAGGTAGAACTGGATGTCATAGCTAAGTGGTAAGTTCGTTCATTACATTTTCTTTGTTTATTTGGGCACCGGATCTCTTGGGTTTCTTGAGTATAAACCATATTATGCTTGTAAGCTGCAAATTTTATGTATTACTATGCATTAGCTTGGCATAATTAGTTATGGATGCATATATATATATATATATATATATATATATATATATATATATATATATATATATATATATATAATTCTAAAAATTAAACTAATGCTTACTAGATAAGAATTGTTGTTGATAAAATCATTTTAACTAAAGTTCCATTATTATTTTTTTCTTAATTCTGTTAAATAAGTGAAAGATTAGGAAACTAATAATTTATTCTTAAACAAAGGATGCAGAGCAAGAACCATGTTGATGGGGGAGGTGTTTGGAAAATTAAGCAATACAAGTATTTATATTAACAATAAATGTAATAATCATTACATCTTAGAAGGTAGGGTGGAGGGTAAAATAGCCCATTTCAGATTCAGGGTTATTCATGGGATGGGGAGGGGTATATTGGTCATTTTAAAGAAGATAGTGATTTTACTTCAACAACCTAACAACACATGAAAGAAGGGCTCCACTACATGTTATATATTTTGTTATCTTGTGACACGAAGTCATTATATCATTATGGGAGGTCAAAACATGCTCAATAAAAAATGAGTAACTTTTATTAAATGTACGTAGGGAATTTTTCATCTCTCCAACACATTATATGGGTTAATTTTCAATGCCATGCATAATTTTCTCAGGAGAGAGCATCTACTGGTTAAGTTACTCACATGCAGAGTAGATGATTCTGCTTTGTCTGTTGTAGCTATGACTGATGAAAGTTGTCTTCTTCCTTATCCCTATAACCAATCATTCACCTTTTGTTTAAAAATATAATTTTAACAAACCCTTCAATCCATGTTGATCAATGACGTATGTTTGTTTTTTATTTCTTTTTATTTGGTTTTATCTTATGGATTATTTGACCTTTTCATTTTCTTAAACAATAAACATACAGTTTATATAAGCTACATTGGTAGAGCTATTTATCTCTAGCTGTATTTTGAGTTTTTTTTGAATAAAGATGAAAATTTGGCTCGACCCATTAGGAATCCATGCCCATATATTTCTTTACCACAACAATCCTATAGTATTTATAAAGATGTGAAATAAGGGCCTCAAAGAAACTTGAAGTGATATTGCGATGACTTCTGCTTGTAGATCTTATTGAATATCTATGGAAATGTCATTCGTTTCTTCTATTCCTACTATATGATGATATTTCATTTCATCATAGATACAGTTGAAGACCGGTTTGCAATTGCAACTAATAATATTTATTTCTATACAAAGTTCTTTTGTCGCCTCAAAAAGAATAAAACTAAAATATAATTTTTTTGTTATGTGAGTTGTTAATTATGCGTATAGAATATGTTTGATTAATATCTTCAACAATTGTAGCATAGTAAATTTCCAATGTCTTCGAATATTTACACATTTTTCTTTAATACAATAATATATTTTATAATAAACGTAAAGACAATTTTAAAAACCATATACTATTATTTGGACTTATGAAAATTAAAACACTGTAAATATCTATTATTTAAAATAGAGAAATTTATATTTAACAATGTAATCAAACATCTTTAACAATGTTTGTGGTTCATCATTTATCATAGTTGTAGACGTCATAAATTATATATTGGTAATTTCAATTATGTTGATAAATATAGTTGGCAAATATTAGTTTCATAAATATATTGTTAAGATTAATTTGTTGATGGAATCAGTTATGTATTATCTTAATTAAAAGATATTTTGAATTTTTTGTTTATCTATCAAAGAAATTGACAAATTATTATAGATTGACAATATATTATTAAGATTAATTTGTTTTTGGTGAAATTAGAAAACATGACTCTTATTGATAATTGTTTAGATATAGTAAACAATTTGCCACTTATATAATCTTTAATCAAACATAAATCAGACTGATCCACCCCCTAAATTTTGCCAAGATTAGATCAAACTTACTATATTTAATTGTTGACTATATCGGTGGTCCTAATGATGGTGAAGTTGAAGTTGAATTTCCAGAAGATGTCATCGTTCTTTCTACGGGTGACCATATTCATTCAATTGTATCCTGCATTTATTCATCCTTTTAGAGCCATCTTGATGATCCATCGTATTTTCAAGATAAAGCTATTTTGGTCCCTATTAATGAAGAAGTTGATGCTATTAACGACTACATGTTAGAATTGATGAAAGATGAAGGGAAAACATATCTGAGTTCAGATTCCTTATGTGAGACCGATGCAGAAGATTTTTTTGAGGAATCAGTATACTCTCTGATGTGTTGAATGCTTTTAAGGCCTCCGGAATTCCCAACCATAAACTTATACTAAAAAAAGGTGTTCCGGTCATGTTGCTTCGTAATATCGACCAAACCAGAGGACTATGCAATGGTACTAGATTACAAATCGTAAGGCTTGGAAGACATGACATTGAAACACGAATCATATCTGGTAGATTTTTCAACGAGACTACTTATATACCTCGCATGAAGTTGACCCCATCCGATAAAAAAATTCCATTCCGTTTTCAACGTAGGCAATTCCCAATAGCAGTTTGTTTCGCTATGACCATTAACAAAAGTCAAGGACAGTCATTATCAAATGTTGGATTATACTTGCGTAGACATGTCTTCACCCATGGTCAGTTATATGTAGTTGTTTCTCGTGTAACAAGCAAAAAAAGGTTTGAAGGTACTCATATGTGACGAGGAAGGTCGTTCAACTAATAAAACAAAAAACGTTGTCTACAATATCGATTTCAGTGTTTCTTCTTCACATTTCAATAATAACAATAGCCATAAACTTTCTTTTATAATTATTATGCAATATATATAAATGTTTTTATATTTTTTTAATACGTTCCCCGCGTTTAACGCGGGTTATAATCTAGTTTAGTATGAAACTAATCATGAAAAAATAATTCTTTGATGCATAAATAATCGAACCAACTGATCAAAACATCAACGTAATTAGTTTAATTAAAATTGATAATGAAACTAGACCGTATAAACCAATAACAAGATATAAAAAAATGATGACCTTGTAAATGTTATTCGTGAATTTGTTATTTAATTTAATTAAAATTGAACAAGATCAATTTAGTTATTATGATTATGGTTAATGATAAAACTGGTCATGGAAGTTTTGGCTTGGTCGTAATTTGGTCATGGAACATCAAACCATGCTCAACTAATCCTTAAGCTATCTTAAATGTCAAGATTTAGCTATTGCGACAAAGAGTATCTGTGTTGGGTTTAATTGGTTGCAAAATGCCATGTTGGATATGATGTGGCAAAATACACATATGGAAATTTGTATGTATTAATTTTGCCTAATCTAGGCCATAAAATCAAGAGCCTTTTTTTCCTTTGATTTAAATCCACAATACCAAGTTTCTTTCATATCCATAATCAAGATCACGATGTTTTCAATATACCATCATCTTCTAATCACAACACTAGTAATCGTGCTTGGGACATAAATGTATGTTATGAGTGTAGATTTAGAGTAAAGACTACATTATGGACCGATTTAAACCTTAGCGGGAGGCTTATGACTTTACCCAACTCCATGGTAAGTAAGTATGTCGATGAATGAGATTTTATTGAAAAAAAAAGTATAAGTAGGATGAAAGTGGTTATTATGATTATTTTTATTGGGTCGAGTGTGAATTATCATGTAAGTTGAATACTTTATTTATTTATTTATTTTATTTTATTTTTAATGATTAAGGTGCATAAGAAATTGGATAGTATTGTAATCCTAGAAAGGATCAACCTTCAATGAGGAAGAGAAGAAGTTTTTTTTTTTTTTTTTTTTTTTTTTTTTTTTTTTTTTTTTTTTTTTTTGGAGAAGTTGCTATTAGTTATTGAGGAGAAGCTTGAAGGTTAAAATGTTAAAATATGAAAATAGATGAAGTTAAAACGAAGTTGTATAAGTGGAAGATGTTCGATCACATTCTTTTAGAAGTCATAGAAATTTGAAGTTCTTTTTAGCGTTTGGAAAAGCACATGTCGTAATATATTTTGTATTAAATATGATATTTTATTTTGTAAGATGTTGATTACATTTGGTAGTGTACTATATTTATGTAGTTTGGTATTCTAACAACCACTTGACAAATTTCAATTATAAACTATCATTCATTTTGATAGATTTACAAAGTAAGTTGCATATTTTGACTATTTTGGATACTAAGTTTCTAATTGTTCCATACATATGATATATGTTGACAAATTTATATAGCATAAATACCGCTAAAATCTAGACAAAAATACAAAAATATGGTAAATCTTAACAACCATATGGTAAATGAAAACGTAAGGTATATGTTGACAAATTTGTATGCTAAATACAAATATATTGTGATAATCATATAGTAACTATTTACACATTTGGATAGTAGGTTGCTATACCTTGTTACTATATGGTAAATGTTGAAACATTTGAATAGTAAGTTGGTATATATTGATAATAATATGGTAAATGTTAGACATATTTAGATAGTAAGTTGCTATTTGGTAACAAACCATATGTTATATGTTGACATATTTGGATACTAAGTTTCTATAAAGAACATAAATACCATTCAAAATTAAGACACATACACAAAGCAAGGCATACATATCAAGTGAATATTGATAAATTTGGATAATAAGTTCCTATATATATCATTCACAACATGACATACATATAAAACATCAATGCAAACCATTCATATCATAAATATCATTAAAAAGGAAGTCTCAATGAACTGCCTCCATTTATGTTTATTTTCAACACAAACAACAACCCATGCTACATGTAGGATAAATTTGACTGTTCCCTTCACGACCTATAACTGAAAGAAATTCTGTAATACACATTCCTTTCAAAAAGTAACAATCTAAAACTCCCTTAAAAGAAACACTGAACTTACTAAAATTAGTATTTTTATTAGGAATTATGTCAACATCCATTTTGACTACGGAACCAGGGTTTGACCTTATTTCTTCCCCATAACTCCAAAACATGGCACGATATTTCAAAGACCCTGAATGTTTCTTTGCTTAATGACGTCGAGATAAACAATCATGAATGTCAGATTTCTTAGTGACAACAACTATAGTTCCTTTAATTAGTGACATATGTTGGTTGGATAAAAATTCCCTTTGAAAATGTTTCCTAATCTATTCATATGCGACGAGGGTACTTAAGTTGAAAATCATAGAATAATAATGGTTCAATTTAACAAATTTAATTTGAATTGCCTCTTCATTTTCATTAGCCCAAAAAGCCCAAAGCACAAATAGATAATGGACATTATATTCCCCTTTACAATGTCTAACTAATAGTTTTGAGTGTTCATTGTTTTGCCACCAAAATTTGAATCTATTACTAGTGCATAATGTAGTAAGAATTTTTTTTCACCTGTTTTGGAGATTTGAAGTATATTCCCCAAAATGGGTTCATTGGCTTCCAATGTATGGGTTGGATAATGGATGTGAAATAACTTTTTTTTTTAAATTTCCGTGTTCACTGCCATATTTTGATTCATTTGTGTGTGCTTGGCTCCATGATCACTAGGATAAAAGTTGACTTAAAAACTTATCATTAATTTCATAGTGTTGTAAAATGAGGAATTAACCTCACAATATAGCTCTAGTACATCCTCTAAAGGAATGTCATGGGTATTTCATCATGAACTATATTTCATCAGCCAATATAGGTCTTTCATCATCCTCTATGAGTATTTAATCAAGAATCTATTCAAATTGATGATCATTAGACCGTACTTCTAGATGTATAACTGTAGTCAACAAACCTTATGTAATCGATATCATCCTCTAGCTTTCTTAAACCCTTTAATAAAGTCTCCTTAGGCATACAAAATTATAAAGTATCTTATATCACTTACCGTTTCTTATAGAAATTTTCAAATCTTCCACATTCAACTCTTCACATTCGAAGTTTT